>NC_138776.1:214262940-214862940 GCF_965119305.1 Pelophylax lessonae | reverse complement strand
TGCTGATTTTTTTTATTTCTAGTTTTTATGACCTTTAAAGTGTATCTATAAACGCCCCCTGAAAACGTTCCAGTGACGAAACGCATAGGGAGGAGCTGGCTCTGCGTGCAGTCCATCTTACCAGAAAGGTCGGCCATCACTACGGAAGCTCTGCTACATTTTATGTATCATGGGCGCTGTTTTATTTACCATGTGGTGAGTGCAATTTACATTTAATAAATGCTCGTTTTGAAAATACTAAACGATGAGCTCTTTTATTTGATATTTCAGGATTCCATCTTCCTACCTTAGCATCGATCCATTGCATTGGGCACACTGCACATCTGACACCTGAGGCTGAGGAAGCGTTTTGAGGCTTTGTGATCCTCTTTAAAAATCATTGAGTGCGCTTATGATCATTGTGGAAGCAAAGATCCCTAGATTGCGGTAAGAGGCAGTGTGTTCTTTCTGTGGTGGTGGCGGATGTCGAATCACTCTGATCCTATTTATCACTCTGAGGATAATATCTTTGGACAAGCAATTTGTGGGACTTTTTATTAACCATTTTTAGCGCTGCATTTATTGTATTTATTTTATCATTACCTACCTGTAATTTGTGCAAGCTGCTGTGAACTGGTTCTTTTCCTCTGGAAGCGCGGGTCTTTAGATTTTTATTCTATCTATAAACAGACACACTTTAGTGGGAAAGGATTAGAACTCCAGTCAGGAGTGGCAGGAATGACAGGTCTATTAGCCCCCTAATGTCAATAATGGACCCCCAAAGTCATCTTTGGCCATAGCAGCTGGGAAATGACAGTGCGTAACCCGGAACTGACGTAGCACGTGTCACTTCTGTATTGAAAAGATGTCCTCCGATCTACTTCTGTCCTGCTGGTTGACACCCACCATGCCAGTCCTGAGTCTGCAGGTGGGACAACAGAGCCCAGGATACATGGCAAGGGTAGTCAGAGGGGTAGGTGGTACCCTCCGGAGTGTGTAGAAATTATTACTTCCACCACAAGGCCAACAGTTGACATAACAATAGTGAATACAGTCCCAACTGCGATAGCTGGTAGATATGTGGTTAAGCACCTTTATTTCATTTGTACCCATCTTTGCTGTATAAAAAAGATTAGCATCATTATATAAAAAAAAATTGTAAAAAAAAAAAAAAATAGTATAAAAACTTTTAGTGTCATTAAAAACAGGACAAATTGTTGAACTGTATCATAAAAGATTCACTTTTTATCTAAAGCAATACTAGGCATTCTACCTAAGAAAAAACTGCTGGGGCATTCACATAGTCAGCGTAACAAATCCCTGTAATGTGTCTAATAAGTGTTTTTCCTATAGTGGTCCATCTAGTGGTCATAACGTGGAATTTTCCAGACTGTGATATTTTAGGAAAATAATGCATTATGGCCACTAGAAAACACAAATGATCATAGCAAATTAGACACATTACAGGGATTATTCATGATGGTTGTGCAAATGCTGAGGCATTTGCACATTGAATGTTTTTTAAATAGACTCATTGTCTATAGGTTGCATAAAAAATAAAGTACATTTTCTAAGACCATGCTTGCAAAAAGAAGGCTTTGTTTGTGTCAAAAATGAATATATGTATTACTTTATAATAGTCCATAAAGGGTATACAGGCATAAAAGCTGAAGCAGTTAGTGCCGGTTCACACTAATACGACTTGTCAGGCGACTTGGTCAGCCTGGCAAGTCGCGCACCGTCACGGTCCATTGAGCAGTACAGGACCGGTTCTAATAGGAGCGACACAAGTCGCTCCGACTTAGAAAAAGGGTCCTGTACTACTTCGGGGCGACCTGGAGCGACATGCATAGACATTCATTTTATGAAGTCCGTGCAAGTCGCGCCGAAGTCGCGCTGCACGCGACTTCACAGGTTGCCCCGAAGTCGGATCCGACATAGTGTGAACGGGGACTTAAAGTGATACTGAAGTTTATTTATTTATTTTTGTTTTTTTGTTTAAAAATAACAAACATGTCATATTTACCTATTGCAGTGGTTTCCGCCAAGGCACTCATGTACATCGCTGGATCGAGATGGGGCTCAGGTAAGTATTAGGGGGGCTGAGGGGGTAGCCTTTTTTAATTTGCATTAAGATTAAAAACCTTCTGCCTTTAAAATCACTTTAATTGGGTAACTTTTTACTCATTTTTGTCAGGAAAAAATAGCAAAAAAAAAAAAAAAAAGAGCATATACAATTGCTACATAAGTTGTATTGTAATTGAATGTTATTAAAAATTTGACGATCTTCCTGTAACATTCAATGCAAAATCAAAACCAGGAGGCATTCTGTACACCCCCAGAAATGTAATTTCCTGATTGTGTGAGTTTCCCAGAAATGTGCACTATGATACAAGTCAGATTTTAGGCATCCTTCTTTTTGGTGAGATACTGCCAAAGGGTTAATCACTTAAGGGATGAAGTTTCCTAATTTGAACACTGCAATTGCATCAGCTGATAATAATGAAAAAGTCACTCCTATTTATATTTATTCTACAGATAACAAATAGCTATTTCTTCAGAGCAGAAACAAGTAGGATTCTGAAATAAAGTTTGTTAAAGTATCTGCAAAGTACATTGGTCACCCAGAAGGGATTGTTTTTTTTTTTTTTTTTTTTCAGCAAAAGTGGCATTACTCTTTAAGCTCATCTGAATATCATGAACAAAATACACTGCTCAGAAAAAATAAAGAAACACTTTTTAATCAGAGTATAGCATCAAGTCAATTAAACTCCTGGGATATTGATCTGGTTAGTTAAGTAGCGGAGGGGGTTTTTAATCAGTTTCAGCGGCTTTGGTGTTAATGAAATTAACAACAGGGGCACTATATGGGAAACAATGAGACAACCTCCAAAACAAGAATGGTTTTACAGGTGGAGGCTACTGAAATTTTTTCCTACTCATCTTTTCTGACCGTTTTTCACTAGTTTTGCATTTGGCTAGGGTCAGTGTCACTACTGGTAGCATGAGGCGATACCTGGATCCCATAGAGGTTGCACAGGCATTTTAACCCGTCCAGGATGGCACATCAATATGTGCCATTTCCAGAAGTTTTGCTGTGTCTCCCACTACAGTCTCTTGAGCATGGAGGAGATTCCAGGAGACAATCAGTTACTCTAGGAGAGCTGGACAGGGCCAAAGAAGGTCCTTAACCCATCAACAGGACTGTTATCTGCTCCTTTGTGCAAGGAGGAACAGGATGAGCACTGCCAGAGCCCTACAAAATGACTTCCAGTAGGCCACTGGTGTGAATGTCTCTGACCAAACAATCAGAAACAGACTTCATGAGGGTGGCCTAAGGGACAGACATCCTCTAGTGGCCCCTGTGCTCACTGCGCAGCACCATGGAGCTCGATTTGCATTTTCCATTGAACACCAGATTTGGCAGGTCCTCCACTGGTGCCCTGTGCTTTTCGCAAATGAGACCAGCGTGCCCCCTTTCAATGCAGAGAGACCAGCGTGCCCCCTTTCAATGCAGAGTGACCAGCGTGCCCCCTTTCAATGCACAGTGACCTGCGTGCCCCCTTTCAATGCACAGTGACCAGCGTGCCCTCTATTAATGCACAGTGACCAGCATGCCCCCTTTCAATGCACAGTGACCAGCGTGCCCCCTTTCAATGCACAGTGACCAGCATGCCCCCTTTCAATGCAGTGACCAGTGTACATGCCCCCTTCAATGCAGTGACCAGCATACATGCCCCCTTCAATGCAGTGACCAGCATTCCATTCCCCCAATGCAGAGATCAGCATACATGCCCCCAATGCAGTGACCAGCATACATGCCCCCTTCAATGCAGTGACCAGCATACCATTCCCCCAATGCAGAGATCAGCGTACATGCCCCCAATGCAGTGATCAGCATACATGTCCCCAATGCAGAGATCAGGGTGCGTTCCCCCAATGTAGTGACCAGCATACATGCCCCCAACGCAGAGATCAGCGTGCGTGCCCCCAATGCAGTGACCAGCATGCATGCCCCCAATGCAGAGATCAGTGTGCGTGCCCCCTTATTTACCTGGAGCAGCAGCAGCGGCGGGCAGCTTCTCATCAGTCCCGGTGACCGGCGGCGCGTCTCCTCCTGTCCTTCCGCTTCCGCCTCCTCCTCGGCCAATGGCATGGGGTTTGCCTTGCAGCCAATCAGGAAGCGCGTATCGGACGCGCTTCCTGATTGGCCAGGAGGAGGATCGGTGTGACAATAGCGAATTTTCATTCGCTATTGTCACACAATGGGTGGGCTCGGGACGCACTGCTCTACGCCCCGGGTCCACCCTTTGCATCGCCCTATTAGAGCCTCTGGCTCTAATCAGGTGATGCCAAAAAAAAATCCCCATTGAACTCCATGCGTTCAGCGCCCCTGCATGCAGATTAGGGGGCCGGATGCATGAATGGGGGGGAGGCGCCCTCATTACACCGGCCACCACTGACCCTGAGCACATGTGACAGACATCAAAGGGTCTGGAGAAGCTGCAGAGAATGTTATGCTGCCTATACCATTGTTTAGCATGACCAGTTTGGTGGTGGGTCAGTGATGGTCTGGGGAGGCATATCCATGGAGGGACGCAAAGACCTCTACAGGCTGGACAATGGCACCCTGACTGCCATTAGATATTGGGATGAAATATTTAGACCCGTTGTCAGACCCTACATTGGTGCAGTGCCTACCCACATTGATGAGCCTATAACCCACTTTTATCTTGTGAGCTTTTATTATTTGTGTGCCAATAAATTGTCTATAATACTACACTTAGGTGGCACTTCCTGTTTTTCTCCTTCTTCATTACCAGATACAGAGCGTGCTAGACTCTGAGGACAGCTGCCACCTCCATATAGAGACATTTGTATACACCTTTGATATTTTGACTTATTTATCTTGCCTATTGATGGACTACCTATTCATGGACATATTCATATGGATATAATTTCCCGCTGTTTAGCAAATAGCCTTTGCGCCATATATATGTAGTTGGTGCAGTGGGTCCTGGGTTCCTCATGGTGCACGACAACACCCGGCCTCATGTGGCGAGAGTATGCAGTCAGTTCCTGGGGGAGGAAGGAATTGATACCATTGAATGGCCCCCCTTGAATCCAATAGAACATCTATGGGACATTATGTTTTGGTCCATCTGACTCCACAAGGTTGCACCTCAATCTGTTCAGGAGCTCAGTAATGCCCTGGTCCAGATCTGGGAGGAAATAACCAAGGACACCATTCGTCGTCTCAAAAGGAGCATGCCCCGACATTGTCAGGCATGAATACAACCATGTGGGGGACATACAAACTACTGACTACCATTTTGAGATGCTTCAATTAAATTTCAGCAAAATGGACTAGCTTGATGCATATTTTTTTCATTAGATTTTTAGGGTGTCTTTGAATTCAGCCCTCTATAGGGGGATATTTTTAATTTCCATCAAACGGTGTGGCATCCTTTCGTTCCTAAGACATTACCCGGCCCATATTAGTATAGATATCCAGCATTATATTTTTCCCCATTGAGATCTGATGTGTTTTCGAAGTGTTCCTTTAATGTTTTTGAGCAATGTATATTGTAAGTCGGGTACTATCATCTCATCCAGTTATTTTTGGAAACATGCAGCAGCATGCATAGACAGCTAAATGATAACTAAAAAATATAAAGCTGATGAGCATACCATGATCATGCTATCATTGGGCTCTTGAAAGGGAATGATAAAACCTTTTCTGAATCACAGCTGGACAGCCATAGAGCTAGTGGCAGAGTAGTGGTTGCTGCAGCTTCTATTCCTGCTGTTCTGCTTCTGTCAAGGACTGGAATGGGACAGTCCCTGGAATTCACAAACAATAAGTAACTGTGAATGTAGTTTCTGAAGCATGTGCTGTGTAAACTTCCTCCCTTTCTATTTCCTGCATCATTAATCAAGTTCAATCTTCCAGACCTGGGTTAAATGATGGTTGGCTGTGAAAATTTTCTTAGCGCGGACATTTTTTCCTTGCAAATGTAGTTCTCAAGGGGTAGTAATATATGGAACATAAATTACAAAAGTGCGCTAAACAAAATGATGAGAACACAAATGTTCATATGAGGTGTCTGCTGTGCCAGCAGTAAGTGCACAACCTATATATCCAAAAGAATATAAAAAGTCTTTCAGTCCAAAAATGGTGAAGGTTGGGGAGTGATGGGAGGTGGGTGGGGCCTCTTCCCAGACTGTGATCCAAAGTGAATGAAAGTAAACTCAAATGCACTGTGAACACCCAGTGATAGGAGTGGACTCTTACCACAATATGGAGAGATGTGAGTATATACTGTATTTATCCGGAGGTCCAAACTGATCAACTAGATGATATGATTCTCAGGAGGAATGGATCAGCCAACTGCTTCCAGATTGAGGGGATCTGTAGGCTTCCAAGCAGGGGGATAGTGCCAAAAGATCGTGCCCAAAGAAGAAGAAGGGACTATAGTGCATTACCTTCAGTTTATTATCAAAACAAGTGAAATGACACTTACAATTTCCAGATGAATGAACAGCGTGTACAGGATAGTCCCGGACGTCTGCAGTACGATCCGAGACTGGTGACAGCGCGGCTAGCTCCCCCCGACGCGTTTCCACTGATGAGTCGGCTTCTGGGACTGAGCTCTCCTCCCTCTCCGTGCTGATCGATCCCCGCTGAGCAGAGAACGGTCCGCAATGGAATGCGGACTGTGTGAAAGGAGCCTTATAGTTTTTTTGTTTTACCGTTCCACCTACTGCATACAAAAATGCCTAGCTTCGGGTGATGCGTGGAGATAAAACAAATCCTCTCACGGAAGTTTTACCTGTTTATCTGCAGCTATCTCTCCTGTTCCGCCTTGTAAAGCTCACCTTTTACACAGCATTTCTGAGTTTTAAAAGGCATAGGGTGGGGATCTGATGTCACACACTGTACAGCATAGAGCAGGGATTTGAATGTACCTTGAGGGGTAGGAAAGGGCACACCCCTTACTACACAGTCTCATATGAAAACATGCACAGCTGTGGCTGTCAATCACCCGCTGTGTGCTCTAGGCAGGGCCGGGTCAATTCCCTGGACAGAAATCACACTAAATGCTTTGGATAGAGGAAAGTAAACACTGTATAAGGATATGCTTTTACTAATTTTTCATTTAGGGGGTTTACAACCACTTTAATTAGCTACTTCCAGACTGCCTGCCACAGTTTTACTGTGGCAGGCAGCCCTTCCTGCGTGAACCCACGTAGCTCTATGCCGGTCGTGTGCCTGCAGCTAGGGGGAGAGCGCACGCCGCCGGTGGTGCGCTCCTGCCCCCACTCGGCAGCGGGGACTCCAATGCACGGGGCAGGTGGCTCTGATTGCCACCGGCCACCCGCGATCGCTCCCCGCTGAGAGAGAAGGGTGGGCAGCTGTTGTAAACACAGCTGACCGTTCTTCTCTCTGGAATGATCACAGAGCACCTGTGATCCTTCTATATAGGGTCACAGGTCTCTGTGGTCATTTCACAAGCCATGCATACAGTTAGAAACACTCCCCTAGGTACACATTTAACCCCTTGATCACCCACTGTCTTAACCCCTTCCCTGCCAGTGTCATTATTACAGTAACAGTGCATATTTTTAACACTGATTACTGTAGTAATGTCACTTGTCCCCCCAAAAGTGTCATAAATGTCAGTTAGGGGTTCGATCTGTCTGCCGCAATGTCGCAGTCCCGCTAAAAATTGTAGATCGCTGCCATTACTAGTAAAAAAAAAAACAATAAAAATGACATAAATCTTTCCCGTAGTTAGTAGACGCGATAACTTTTGCGCAAACCAATCAAAATACGCTTATTGCGATTTCTTTTACCAAAAATATGTAGCAGAAAACAAATCGTCCTAAAATGTTAAAAAAATTTGATTTAAAATTTTTTTTTTGGGAATGTTACATAGCAGAATGTGAAAAATATTGTTTTTTTTTTTTTTTTTTCAGAATTGTCGCTCTATTTTTGTTTATAGCGCAAAAAATAAAAATCGCAGAGGTGATCAAATAACACCAAAAGAAAGCTCTATTTGTGGTAAAAAAAAAAAGGACATTCATTTTATTTAGATACAGCATCGCACGACCGCGCAATTGTCCGTTAAAGTAATGCAGTGCCGAATCGCAGAAAATGGCCTGGTCATTAAGGGGGTAAATCCTTCCGGTCCAGAAGAGGTAGAGGAGTTGGTGATTTTAGAATAACCAGGTACTTTTCCCTCTAATGCCAAGAAATACCTGTGGTCTGATTTTTCAGTTGCATCTATCACTAAAGTTGGCCATACACAGCCAGAATTTCAGCCATTCCTGTTGCATCAGTCAAAATTCAAGCTGTGGGTGGGCCTGTTGGCACTGACAAACTTCAGCTAAAAAATCATAAGGCCTGAGTAGAAAATTGTTGGCCAAACAATGACTGCATCCTATGAGATGCAATCACTGTTTAAGTATCCAGACTGCCATGGGTGTTGCGGGCTGTCCGAATACAATAGCCGGCAAACAAAGAGAAGAGCCGCTCAGGTGCAAGTTCAAAGCCTGGTGCAGGTCGGATCCGCGTCCAAGCATAGAGATTTCCAAACGATAGAGACCGCACTCAAGGTGTTTTAAGATGAAACCACACACTGTGTGGTTATGAATAAGCGATTTACATTGTGAAACGCGTCAACCCGACACGTCTGTTAGTGCACTGTACTGTCTGTCTGCTGTATTTATGAAGAATAAAGGAGTTCGATTGGTTTCATCTTAAAACACCTTGAGTGCGGTCTCTATCTTTTGGAAATCTCGAATACGATAGCCGACAGGGCTCAATAAGAGAAAACTATATATGTACTGCTAGCATAAGACAATGGATCCATACACAGCACTATAGTCCTAAACATTGCCCTTGAGGAAAATGAAGAAAATAATATATTTTTGGGAAACCAGTCCACCCCATCAGGTTTGTTATGTTTTTTCTCCTCAGGCAATGCACTTTTAAATATTATTGAAGGGAGGAGGGTTGCAAGACCAGTGCAGTGGACACTGGGGAGGGGGGGGGTGGTAACAGTAGATGTAATAGGCATAAAGGGGGGATATAACGGGACCAGAAAAGGTGGGCGGAAATTTTGTTATGTGGAATTAGGTACAATCTAAAGCCCCGTACACACAAGCCGAAATTCGGCCGGGAATTTTCATCCGACGACCGACCTGCCGATTTTCGGCTTGTTAGTATGGTGCTTCCAACAACCGACTCCGACTTTTCGGCCGAAAAAAATCTGGTGTGCAGACTATAAAATTGTTGTCCTCCATCAAAACACGTCCGATTTTCGTGCAGTCAGTACAGATTTCGACAGGGAAAAATCCTATGAGCAAGACTAGGCATGCTCAGAGATGAAAGAACACAGAGAAAGCAAAACAACACATGACATCACTTCTGAAGTAGAATTCTGTCGTTCGACAAAATTCGTGTGCACATTCCAACCAACAAAACACCACTCTGGACAAAAGATGGACGACCGCTCGGCGGAAATTCGTTGCGTGTCTACTAGGCTTCACTCAGAGATAAACACCATACTATACTAATGACTTTAATTTGTTTAAGATAGGCTCTGTTTATTTTTCTATACATTACAGATGTAGCTTACTGAGAGACACAAATCTTAGTTTGAATCATCGTCATCCATCTAATAACTACTGGTCTTACAGGAAGCAATACATTTTAGTCTCTTCTGGTTGCACTGCTAGATCCAATTATATTCTTCATAGGGTTGCTTGCTGCAAATAATTCCAAACACTGCTTCCCATATTGTAATTATCAATATTGTTCAGAAAAAGTTACCATTCACTTATGACTAATACAATGAAAATAACATGAACTACTTCCAGCTAGGGTGGTTCAGACTGTGAAAGGGTATAAATATAGCTTTTTGGATCACAAATCACAAAAGTGAAAAATGACGACTATAGCTTTTCTCCATTTCCTCCATTCAATCACAGCCGAGTACATACATTTAAAGAAGCAGCGACTATGATGACTGTATTATAAATATCAGTATATTTTCCACACTATATTTTTCTTTAAATTACAATGAAACTTAGTAGCAACAAGATAACAATGTGAAATGACTCCCTAGTCCATAATAAGCAAATATCAGGGGGGTCACACGTGACGTCAATCCGCAAGCCAGGTGCAAGCTTCTATGTGCTTGCTGTTGGAGTTACATGCTGTTTGTTACCATGCATTCTGTAAGTGCATTCTTATTGTCTTTAAATAAATTAGCTTGGTAAAATACTACACTTTGTGGGCCTCCTCTTGCATTTAAATCTCTTTTTTTTAGAGATAAAATTAGAAAATGAGATCAGAAAATCTGGTAAGGAGCTTTGTTAACTGTTTCCTGTGAAGAGGCTTGGGAACATAGTTACATAGTTACATAGTTAGTCGGGTTGAAAAAAGACTATCTGGCTCAACCAACAAAAAACAAAAAAAAAACAAACAGTAAAGAAAACCCAACCATACAATCCCATATTTATTTATTTCAGGTTCTTATATAGCGCTGTCAATTTACGCAGCGCTTTACATATACATTGCACATTCACATCAGTCCCTGCCCTCAAGGAGCTTACAATCTAAGGTCCCTAACTCACATTCATACATACATAGTAGGGACAATTTTTTTTTTTAAACAGGATCCAATTAACCTACCAGCATGTCTTTGGAGTGTGGGAGGAAACCGGAGTACCCGGAGGAAACCCACAGGCACAGGGAGAACATGCAAACTCCAGGCAGGTAGTGTCATGGTTGGGATTCGAACCAGCGACCCTCTTGCTGCTAGGTGAAAGTGCAAACTACTGCACCACTGTGCCGCCCATACGCAATCCTATACCCGCAGTTGATCCAGAGCAAGGCGAAAAAACCCCAGCAAAGCATGATTCAATTTGCTACAGCAGGGGAAAAAAATTCCTTCCTGATCCCCCTAGAGGCAATCGGATATTCCCTGGATTAACTTTACCTATAATTATTAGTACCCAGTTATATTATGTACACCCAGGAAAGAATCCAGGCCTTTTTAAAGCAATCTAGTGAGCTGACCAGAACCACCTCTGGAGGGAGTCTATTCCACATTTTCACAGCTCTTACGATGAAGAAACCTTTCTGTATTTGGAGACAAAATCTGTGCCCCCTTGTCCTCTGTGTTGACCTTAAAGTGAATAACTCAACACCAAGTTCACTATATGGACCACTTATGTGTTTATACATGTTGATCTTATCCTCCCTTAATCTCCTCTTCTCAAGAGAGAATACAGTAAATTCCATTCCTCTAATCTTTCCTCATAGCTGAGCTCCTCCATGCCTCTTATCAGTTTGGTTGCCCTTCTCTGCACTTTCTCCAGTTCTATTGTGCTATTATTAGGCTTAGGATCTACCAGAACACCCAGATCCTTCTCCGCTATGGATTCCCACAGTTCTACTTCCCCTAGTATGTATGATGCATGCATATTCTTAGCCCCCAAGTGCAGAACTTTACATTTATCAACATTAAACCTCATTTGCCACATAGTTGCCCATTGAAACATTGAGCATTGTGGTCAGCTTGTAAGTTGGAGACATCCTGTAAGGAAGTTATTCCACTGCAAAGCTTGGTGTCATCTGCAAAGACTGACATGGTACTTTTAATCCCAGACCCTATATCATTTATACAGATATTAAAAATGAAGGGTCCCAACACTGAACCTTGGGGTACACCACTGATAACCTTAGACCATTCAGAGTAAGAATCATTAACTATACTCACTGCCTAGCACCTGACTAGGAGGGTGCTACAAGTAAATAAATGAAAAAATCGAATGCGCCCTGTCCCATCGTGCTTACGTGCAAATGCAAACACATATGTTACTCCCGCACACCATATGTAAACAGTGATTGCACCACACAGGTGTAGCACCCTACAGGTAGGTGCCAGATAAATGTATAGTGGGCCTTGTCTGCCTAACAGCAGGGCCATGATTTCTGTTAGTTAGGGTGTCATGGTTTCCAGATGGGTTTGCTGAAGTGGAAGTCTCCCCACTGGCTCCTGTGAGAGGCTTCTCATAGGGCAGTGGAGGAAGCCCAATCAGGAGACATATTCAAGCTTGCAACTACCCCAGGAGGCAGATTCTGCCGCAAAGTATTCTGGGAGTGGATATAAGTTTGGGGGAAGTGCGTGACACAGTGTCTTTGGCGGGAGCAGAGTCCCAGGAGGGAGAGAACGGCTGTCTCTCCTCCTGTCTGAAGAAGCGGATGTCTCGGGGTGTTGCCTGGGAATTGTAACGCTCCTTGCGTTTCTTATAAGGTGTGGATTTTCAGCTGCAGAAGTAGTTCCACGTCAGTAGTCATGTAGGAGATATGCTGAGATACCAATCCCAACCTCAATGACTCATCATGTATGGAAGGTCTTATTTCAGCAAGTAAATACACACAGTAATTAAGCTGGTTCCTAGTGTGACTTTATATACATGTGGTAAGACAATGATAAAGGTCTTAGGGATAGGTTTGAGTGGAAGTGGTAGGTGACAGACACTTGAGGTGAGACAGTGCAGATGGATGCAGGAAGGGTTAGCGATCATGTATGATAACAGATGACAGACTAGCAGGTGCATACAGGAGAGATCAACCCAGTGCAGGAAATAGTAGCAGTAGCCTCAAGAGCTAGCAATCTAGTTATGCAGATGTAAAAGACAGTCCTTGCTATGCAGAGCTAAATAGTGTAAGCCTAGTACAAGTCTATAGAGATTTCCCCTGTGGGGTACTTAGCACTAATAGCGATAGCCGAAGGATCGCTCAGGAGATGCGGATGATCCAGTAGCAGGATGCAGGGATCAGCGCAGCGAGGTTCGTCAGCGAGGAGAGCTTGCAAGCATGGAAGCTTCAAGCAAGATTAGTATCCAGGTACTGGTGTTTGAACGAACACATGTGAGTGAGAACCGACGCCCTAAATAGCCATCTAGTCCGGCGCTGGGTGATGACAGCTTCAGCCTTAAAGGGAAACACACCTATATGTGTTTCTTCTGTCTAGGTAGATGGAAATCACCCGGAATAAATGTGATAGGAGGCACTGAGAGTGCCAGAACCTTACATTACCCCCCCCCCCCGTAAGGCCGGCTCCGGAAGGCCTCTAAGGCTGGTTGTTGATATAAGAATCACATGAGACTGGTTGCCGATGCGAAAATCGGAAGGAAAAAAAAAATTTCTCTTTTTTTTTTTTTTTATGTTGCCGATATGAGAATCGGAATGAGACTGGTCTCCGATGCGAGAATCGGATAAGACTGGTTGCCGATATGAAAATCGGGAAGAAAAAAAAAAATTGGTTGCCGATATGAGAATCGGATAATACTGGTTGCCGATACGAGAATCGGATAAGACTGGTCTCCGATATGAAAATCGGAAAAAAAAAAAAAAAATGGTTGCCGATATGAGAATCGGATCAGGTTGGTAACCGATCTGAGAATCGGATCCCTTGTTGCCGATATGAAAATCGGATCACTTGTTGTTAGGGTGTCTGCTACATGGACCCCTCACTAGAATCGGACGCATAACCATCCGAAGTAATCCTAGTAGACCTAGCAACCAATGCTTCTTCAAACATCCTCAGATCCTTCCTACATACCACCGTGCCATTAGAAGCACGTACGCAGTCAGGTGCAAGAATCTCTGTATTTTCATCGGAAGCCAGAAATGTGCTTGCAAAAATAGGAGTATCCTCAGGAGGTGGTACAGGAGGGTTTTTTGAACGTGGTATAAAGTTCACTGGAGTTGAAGGAATATCTATTCCAATATTTGTTAATTTCTGGGTGTCCTTCACTGATATAGAACGGGGACAGGGCTGGCAACAGCCTTGATAATTTCCAGGCTGTTTTTCAGGGAAGACCCTTTGGATTCGCCTGGCCTCCATTGGGAGAGCCTTAGGCCTATGGGGTCTGGTTGGGCAGAATGTAATGAAATGTCCCCCTTCACCACAATAAAAACAAAGGCCACAGATTCTCCTGTGATCTCTTTTTTCTTGTGAGGACAACCTAGCATGTATGGCACCAATCTCCATAGGCTCCTCATCCATCTCTGTAGGATCAGGGTCCAAATGGGATGTGTCAGAGTGACAAGGTCGACTGTTTGAGGCAGGCTCGGGCCATGACCAGGCAGGATCACCATATCTACTAGGTCTCCTTTTTTCCTTAGGTAGCCGGGGTCTGTGGTTACCTGGAGCGGGTTTAGGAGTGGGGTCAATAGCTGAATTCTGAGAAGAACTGGATAATGGCATTTCCATTTTTTCAGACTTCCTTTCTCGTAGTCTTCTATCTATGGTGATACTGAGTTGTATCAATGTATCCAGGGTTTTTGGCATCTCTGCTCGGGCGAGCTCGTCCTTGACGGCTTCTGATAGGCCAAGCCTAAATTGGGTTTTCAGAGATGCATCATTCCATCCTGAATCAAGGGTCCATCTCTTGAATTCTGCGACAAAGTCTTCTACAGGCCTTTTTCCTTGTTTCAAGGATCTTAACTGAAGATCGGCAGTACTCTGCCTATTGGGGTCATCATATAGGCTAGTGAGCTCTGCCAGGAACAAGGCATAGGAGTTGAGAAGCTGGTCGTTTTTTTTCAAAAAGAGAATCTGCCCAGGCTCGAGGATCGCCTGATAGGTAAGAAATAATAGTACAAACCTTAATGTGATCAGTAAGGTAGGTACGAGGTTTTAGCAAAAAAAGTAACTCACATGCGTTTTTAAATTCGCAAAATTTTTTGCGATCGCCTGTAAATACCAAAGGGGGATTTATCTTGGGTTCAGGAGACTGTGCAGAGGTAAGTTGTGTCAGTCTAATTACCTGCTGCAACAGAGCCTGATTGTCGTTTTTCAATTCAGCAAGTGCGTGTATTAACGCAGATACCTGCTGTTTGTGTCACCTGAGTGGCTACTTCTGCTGAATCCATTTTTTGGGTTCGTTCAATCTGTAACGCTCCTTGCGTTTCTTATAAGGTGTGGATTTTCAGCTGCAGAAGTAGTTCCACGTCAGTAGTCATGTAGGAGATATGCTGAGATACCAATCCCAACCTCAATGACTCATCATGTATGGAAGGTCTTATTTCAGCCAGTAAATACACACAGTAATTAAGCTGGTTCCTAGTGTGACTTTATATACATGTGGTAAGACAATGATAAAGGTCTTAGGGATAGGTTTGAGTGGAAGTGGTAGGTGACAGACACTTGAGGTGAGACAGTGCAGATGGATGCAGGAAGGGTTAGCGATCATGTATGATAACAGATGACAGACTAGCAGGTGCATACAGGAGAGATCAACCCAGTGCAGGAAATAGTAGCAGTAGCCTCAAGAGCTAGCAATCTAGTTATGCAGATGTAAAAGACAGTCCTTGCTATGCAGAGCTAAATAGTGTAAGCCTAGTACAAGTCTATAGAGATTTCCCCTGTGGGGTACTTAGCACTAATAGCGATAGCCGAAGGATCGCTCAGGAGATGCGGATGATCCAGTAGCAGGATGCAGGGATCAGCGCAGCGCAGCGAGGTTCGTCAGCGAGGAGAGCTTGCAAGCATGGAAGCTTCAAGCAAGATTAGTATCCAGGTACTGGTGTTTGAACGAACACATGTGAGTGAGAACCGACGCCCTAAATAGCCATCTAGTCCGGCGCTGGGTGATGACAGCTTCAGCCTTAAAGGGAAACACACCTATATGTGTTTCTTCTGTCTAGGTAGATGGAAATCACCCGGAATAAATGTGATAGGAGGCACTGAGAGTGCCAGAACCTTACAAGAATCCAGAGAGTGCTGAGTTGAGCTGAGGGGGATCCGGTGTGCCGAGAACCTACGGAGAGCGAGAGGAGTCCAGTCCCAGGAAAGCCTACACAGGTCGTGAGTACTGAGGATTGAGGGGACCAATCCCGAAGAGGTTCTAAAATCCAGTGTCAGCTAGCTGAGGAAAGGGGGTACCTAGGTTGAGGACCCTGAAGTTACTGAGGGGGTACAGAGTCAGTGAACCCCAAATAGTTCAAGGTTAAAGGGGGCACCTGCAGTTTGGGCCCTGAATTATACAGAGTGTCAGTTGAGAGTTGCAGCCATACAGGAACCTACAACAAACTACCTCAAGCCAGTGCAAGGCTGGGGGGAGAAAGAAGTCAGTGACTTTGAAGTACCGCAGTGTCAGTAGTTCTATAATCCACAGTCCTGGATTTTCTGGACTTAAAGTCGAGGATTCAGCACTTCTATCAATTTACAGTGTGTTCTGAGAGTCAGTGAGCATTGGCTAGCGTCGGCTGGCGTCAAGGCAACGTTAACGGACATTTTTCCTGGATAAAGTCCCAAGTGTATTTAGTTGAGCCTAAAGAGTATCCCACTCATTCCCTTCTCCCATCCTCTTATCTACAATAAAACCACAAAACAAAGATAATAATATAAATAATATTAGCACCAGACCTCCTTTGTAACTCTAAACTGGTAACCTGTAAAGGTGTTTAAAGCGCTGCCTATAGAGAATTTTAGGCACCATAGTTTACTGCCATTTTACGGGCAGACACAATTTTAAAGCATGACATGTTACTTATCTTTTCAATTGGTGTAACATCATCTTTCACATTATACAAAAAGTTGGGTAAATATTGTGTTTTGTTTTGTTTTTTAATTCATTAAAGTGTATTTTTTCCCCAAAAAAATTGCATCTGAGAAGCTGCTGCGCAAATACTGTGTACACAAAAAATTGCAACACCCCCCATTTTATTCTATAGGGCCTCTGCTAAAAAAAAAAAAAAATATATATATATATATAATGTTTGGGGGTTCTAAGTAATTTTCTAGAAAAAAAAAAGTAGATTTTTACATGTAGAAGCGAAGTGTCAGAATTGGCACAGATACGAAGTGGTTAAAGAGATTGTGTAAAACAACTCATTCAGTTCAAAATAGCAAAAAAAGGCAAAACATTTGTGTACGGATTTAAAAAAAACATTATAAATACCTTTTTTCCCTTTGCTGGGGGGAGGAGAAACAGCAGTACACTGAAAGAGGAGGGGGCTTTTAGGACAAGTTTGATCATTGGAGGAGAGCACACTGAATTGAGAGCATAGTCATATGACATCCTCCCATTCTTGCCACACATTCACATTCTCTGGGGTGCAATCCAATCACAGCTGATCACAATGTAAACTCACTTGCTGGTTATCGGCATTCCTTTTCTCATACTGTCACAACATGAGGAGAGGAGAGAGCCGGTAACTGGCTAGTATGAAAGGGGACAACTGCACTGATAATCAGGGCACTGATCATCAGTAACCTGATGATCAGTGAAGCCCCGATAGTGCCCATCAGTGTTGCCTATCAGTGCCAACCAGTGCAAATTAGTGCTGCCAACCAGTGCCCATCAGTGCTGCCAATTAGTACCTCCTCATCAATGTCGCCAATCAGTGCCACTTATCAGTGCCTCTTAATGCCGCATATCAGTGCAGCCGCATCAGTGCTTCCTCATCAGTGCCCACCAGTGCTGCCTATCAGTGATCATCAATGTTGTCTCATCAGTGCCCATCAGTGCTGCCTCATCAGTGCCCATACGTGCAGCCTATCAGTGCCCATACCTGCCGCCTATTAGTGTTCATCAGTGAAGTGTCATCAGTGCACATCAGTGAAGGAAAAAAATGACCTGTTTTGTAAAATTTCATAACAGAGACTATGAGAAACGTTTTTTTTTTTTTTTCAACATTATAGGTCTATTTTCGTTTGTTTAGCAAAAAATAAAAAAAAAACAGTGGTGATTAAATACCACCAAAAGTAAGCTCTATTTGTGTGAAAAAAAAAAAAAGATAAAAAATGTAATATGGGTACAGTGTTGCATGACCGGCACAATTGTCATTCAAAGTGCAACAGTGCTGAAAGCTGAAAATTGGTCTGGGCAGGAAGGGGGCAAAACTGCCCAGTAGGCAAGTGGTTAAAAGGTGAAACTATCCTTTAATACTGTAGCACCCTCCTTGATAGGTGCTAGTGTAGGTGTATATCATTTTTGGTTTCTCTGCTCAACAGGGAGACAGCCAGGTAAATCTAAGAGCTGTCTGCTTAACAGAGCTGTGATTGTTGGATAGAACCTGTCCAGTGTGCTCTGATGATGCTCATCCTGGTTTGATGTTTCACACTGATCCAATAGTGATAGAATGTATTGGACAGTGGGAGGAAACCATGCAGATAAGAGGAGGAGATATCTCTACATCCCTGGCAAATAGGCCTGGGAGGTGCCCTGTTGCATGCTGGATGACTGTGCTTATATCTGGGGAGCAAGCAAATGGGAGAAGAGAGAACCGCTCAGGTGAGGGGATGATCCCACTGGCACACCCAGCACAGGTGCAGGCAAAGATCCGCGATCCAGACAGCAGCAACTTGTAAGAACAGAAAGCCGCACCACTGGTTGAAGATGTGCAATTGTAAAATCCAAATTTATTGAAATCCAAGGATAAAAACATTCAGGATATCACCACAACAGACAGAGACATGGGAGAAAAGCACGGCGGTTGACGCGTTTCACGGAGTCTTCCGCTTAGTCGTAACCATGCATGAACATTACAAACACTGCTTTAAATAGAGGAAAAAAGAGCATTTTGTTCGCTCCTCCTTGATTACAATTGTTTGAACACACAGCTGTAGATAATGATCCTCAATTAAAGGCACGATACTAGCCCAGCAGAGTTTGTTAGTATGTTTAAGCTTCACCCCAAAACAAATATAAGGCAAAATATATCGATAAGGATATATGTATAATAAATGTAATGAATATACAACACCTAACGTATGAGTGAAGCCCAAAACTAAAAAAGGGAGAAAAGAAGAAAAAATAAATAAAAAAGTAAAAGAATAAATGTGAAAAAAATGATGAGAAGATAAAAATCAATGGAAATGATAAAAGAACTGGAGAAAAAGAAAAAGAACAAGAAAAAGAACAAGAAAAAGTGAAAGAAATTGAAAGAAAAAGTGTGAGAGAGAACAAGAGAATAGTAATAGTTAGGGAAATAAGAAATGAAAAAAAAGACAGAGAAGCATTAGGACAAAATATATATGTTGTCCATGTGTGATGAAAAAGTCTGAAAATAAAATAATCAAAAAATCTAAAAAACATGGCACCATCCATTGAGTATAACTCCACAGCTGTGTGTACAACCCACGATCAGTACACAAAAGCACAATATGTCCGTTCATCCAAAATATTGGTTAGAAAACACACATCTTATTGAAAGATTTTTTGATTATTTTATTTTCAGACTTTTTCATCACACATGGACAACATATATATTTTGTCCTAATGCTTCTCTGTCTTTATTTTCATTTCTTATTTCCCTAACTATTACTATTCTCTTGTTCTCTCTCACACTTTTTCTTTTAATTTCTTTCACTTTTTCTTGTTCTTTTTCTTTTTCTCCAGTTCTTTTATCATTTCCATTGATTTTTATCTTCTCATCATTTTTTTCACATTTATTCTTTTACTTTTTTATTTATTTTTTCTTCTTTTCTCCCTTTTTTAGCTTTGGGCTTCACTCATACATTAGGTGTTGTATATTCATTACATTTATTATACATATATCCTTATCGATATATTTTGCCTTATATTTGTTTTGGGGTGAAGCTTAAACATACTAACAAACTCTGCTGGGCTAGAATCGTGCCTTTAATTGAGGATCATTATCTACAGCTGTGTGTTCAAACAATTGTAATCAAGGAGGAGCGAACAAAATGCTCTTTTTTCCTCTATTTAAAGCAGTGTTTGTAATGTTCATGCATGGTTACGACTAAGCGGAAGACTCCGTGAAACGCGTCAACCGCCGTGCTTTTCTCCCATGTCTCTGTCTGTTGTGGTGATATCCTGAATGTTTTTATCCTTGGATTTCAATAAATTTGGATTTTACAATTGCACATCTTCAACCAGTGGTGCGGCTTTCTGTTCTTACAAGTTGCTTATATCTGGGGACACAGGGGGCTCCTGGTCTTCAGCTGGAGAGCAGGGTCCAGGTAGGGAGGGGGCTGTTGCCTCTCCCTAGCAAAGGCTGCCACGTGGCCTCAGGTGGTCGACCTAAGGGCCAGAAACAGAGATGCTGAAACCCAGGGATTCTTTTGAAAGCTGACCGAGGGAGGATGACCATGGATCTTGTCTGGTTTCATGGAGGAAGGTGACCTGCGACCAGGGCCTTGTGAGTACAGACTCCCCTCAAGGGATCCTAGAGACCGTTGCTGTTAAAGTCCACCTGTGGGGGATAGAAAGTCAGTGAGCTGGGTGTAAGCTAAAGGGGAAACTGAATAGTGTCATTTTAACTACCAAAAACAAATTCCTTAGACTGGCCATTGGAGACAACGAGTGGAAGAGTGTGTGTGCTCCTGGCTGTGTGTAAAAATGCCCGGTATCTGATAACAGGATAATCAGAGGGAGACCCAAGATAGATCTATACTCAGCGAACCCTATGGGGGCAGTGCTACAATACATTTGAATTCTCTTCATCCCCAATCAATAACTCTAAATAGTCTTGTAAAGGGCCTACATGTTCAGGCCTGACCTTTTTACTAACAATTTATTTAAATACATTTTAGGATTTTGCTATTCTCTCTTTCACAACCTGTCCTTCATTTTGAATTTTTGCAGCCTCGATTTCCTTTTGACATATTCTGTTATATTTGTAACATATAAATGATGATAGTGTTCTTTCTTTTTATATATTTTTTTACTTGGTAACATGAAAATAAACATGGATTGTATTTTGCTGTCCTGCCGCAGAACTACCATGTGAGCAAAGTCCTCTGTTACAGGAATTTCCTGCAACAGTAACTTGTGTGCGCCCCTTGCCTGATAGGACATTATGTCACACAGAAATAAGGAGATGCATGACAACTACAGGGCCTTGAAAAAGTATTCATACCTCTTGAAATTTTCCACATTTTAGCATGTTACAACTGAAAACGTAAATGTATTTTATTGGGATTTATTGGGATTTTATGTGACAGACCAACACAAAGTCGCACATAATTGTGAAGTGGAGAAGTGGAAGGAAAATAAAAAATGTTTTTTGTGGCGTGCATTTGTGTTCAGCCCCCTTTACTCTGATACCCCTAACTAAAATCTCATGGAACCACTTTCCTTCAGAAGTCACTTAATTAGTAAATAGAGTCCACCTATGTGTAATTTAATCTCAGTGTAAATATAGCCATTCTGTGAAGCCCTCAGAGGTTTGTTAGAGAACCTTAGTGAATAAACAGCATCACGAAGGCCAAGGAACACAGCAGACAGGTCAGGGATAAAGTTGTGGAGAAGTTTAAAGCAGGGTTAGGTTATAAAAAAAAATATCCCAAGCTTTGAACATCTCATGGAGCACTGTTCGATCCATCATCTGAGAATGGAAAGAGTATGGCACAACTGGAAACCTACCAAGACATGGCCGTCCACCTAAACTGACAACTGGCAAGGAGAGCATTAATCATAAAAGCAGTCAAGAGGCCCATGGTGACTGGAGGAGCTCAGGTGGGAGAATCTGTCCACAGAACAACTATTAATCATGCACTCCAGAAATCTGGCCTTTATGGAAGAGTGGCAAGAAGAAAGCCATTGTTGAAAAAAAAAAAAAAGCCATAAGAAGTCCCATTTTTCTGTGTCCCCCACGTGGCTTCTCACAAATTGAAAACTTGTGGAAGAAGGTGGTCTGGTCAAATGAGACCAAAACTTTTTGGCCTAAAAACAAAACGCTATTTGTGGCGGAAAATGAACACTGCACATCTCCCTGAACACACCATCCCCACCGTGAAACATGGTGGTGACAGAATCATGTTGTGGGGATGCTTTTCTTCAGCAGGGGAAGCTGGTTAGAGTTGATGGGAAGATGGCAAAAGAGTCTGCAAAAGACTTAAGGCTGAGACAGAGGTTCACCTTCCAGCAAGACAACGACCCTAAACATACAGCCAGAGCTACAATGGAATGGTTTAGATCAAAGCATATTCATGTGTTAGAAATTACCTGGTCAAGGTCCAGACATAAATCCAATTGAGAATCTGTGGCAAGACTTGAAAATTGCTGCTCACAGACGCTCTCCATCCATTCTGACAGAGCTTGAGCTATTTTGCAAAGAAGAATGGGCAAACATTTCACTCTCTAAATGTGCAAAGCTGGTAGAGACATCCCCAAAAAGACTTGTAGCTGTAATTGCAGCGAAAGGTGGTTCTACAAAGTATTGACTCAGGGGGCTGTATACTAATGCATGCCTCATTTTTCAGATATTTTTTTGTAAAAATTGTTGAAAACTATTTATCATTTTCCTTCCACTTCACAATTATGTGCCACTTTGTGTTGGTCTATCACATAAAATCCCAATAAAATACATTTACGTTTTTGGTTGTAACATGACAAAATGTGTATGAGCATGAATACTTTTTCAAGGCACTGTATGTACTGTATCTGTGTCATATTTTTCCTGGGCAGAATAGAATTATCAAGGATTGTCATGAGATCAAGCAGCTACATAAAATATGTACTTAAATTACAAAATATCCCATTTCATGGTGTTTGCATGAACTGGATAACTGGCAGAAGGCCTAAAGTCCTTTTAACCTACAATATATAGGAGCTAGGGCTCCATCTGCTGTTCAAAACCTTTATTTCAAAAATGTAAAAATGTATCACAGCAGGCTATTACATTGTTATTAACACTCCAACATATGCATGATTTTAACTACGATTCAATATGCTTGAACACAAGAATTTGTAATACAAATGTAGATAACCAAGGGTGACCAATAGAAACAGAGAGATTTTTTTTACCCCTTTGTAAAACATAAAACTGTATATATTACCTTAGCCTCACATTTGATAATCCTATGGTATTAAAAAAAATTTTTCATCAAAAATGTAATGGTGCGCGTTTGCACTAAATAGTTTTAACCACTTAAGCCCCGGAGGATTTGGCTGCTGAAAGACCAGGGGGTATTTTCCGATTCGGCACTGTGTGACTTTAACGGACAATTGCGCGGTCGTGCGACGCTGTACCTAAATGAATTTGACGTCCTTTTTTTCCCACAAACAGAGCTTTCTTTTGGTGGTATTTTATCACCTGTTCGATTTTTTGATCATGCGCTATAAACAAAAAAATAGCGTCAATTTTGCAAAAATAACAATATTTTTCAAATTTTTCTATATGAAATTCCCCCCCCCCCCCCAAAAAATTGTAAAAATCAAAATTGTTTAATATTTTCGGCCAATTTGTTTTATGCTTCATATGTTTGGTAAAAAAAATCACAAAAAGCGTATTTTGATTGGTTTGCGCAAAAGTTATCGTGTTTGCTAACAAAAGGAATGATTTTTGTCATTTTTGTTGTTTTTTTTTTTAACGCATAATGGCGGCGATCTGCGATTTTTTTGCGGTACTTTGCAGGCGGACAGATCGGACCCTTGACTGACATTTTTGACATTTTTGGGGGTACCAGTGACATTTCTACAGTAATCATTGCTATACATATGCACTGTTACTGTAAAATGACACTGGCAGTGAAGGGGTTAACTTTATTTGAGAGGGAGGGGCTGTGTGTGTCCCTAGGGGCGTGATTCTAACTGTGATTGGCTGTGGCTTGAGCTGTAGGAACAATGATCAACGGTCCTACATAGTAGAACCGTATGATCACTGTTTCTACACAGGGGAGAATGACAGGTGGCTTGTTTACACAGCCTGCCTGCCTTTCTCCCTCTCCCCCGACGATCGCTGAGTGACCGGTGGACATCGGGTCAGCCGGTCACACGCGCGGGGGGGCACGTGACCGCGTGCGCTCGCTCCCCAGAGCCTCACAGGCTAGTGACGTACCGATACGTCACTCTGCTTGTGAGGGGCTGACCGCCGCAGTATATGTACTTGCGTCGGTCGGCAAGCGGTTAAGCTTTACAGAGTCAACAGTATAAGTCAAATGGTTGTAATAGATTGCAAAGTACAACAAATACTATATATATAAAAAAAAACAACATAGGGTCCCCCCTAGTCATACTAGGCGCATACTAGGTATGGATTTTAAAGGGAACCCCATGCCAAAATTTTAAAAAAAAGACGTGTGGTCCCCCCTAAAATCCATACTAGACTCTTATCCAAGCATGCAGCCTGGCAGGCCAGGAAAGGGGGGGGGGGGTAAAATTGAACCATACCAGGCCACATGCCCTCAACATAGGGGAGTGGGCTCTGCCTCCCCACTCCAAAGCACCTTGTCCCGATTTTGATGGGGAAAAGGGTCTCATCCCCTCAACCCTGGTCGGTGGTTGTGAGAGTCAGCGGGCAGGGGGATTATTGGAAACTGGAAGCCCTCTTTAACAAGAGGGTCCCCAGATCCCAGCCCCCCCATGTGAATGAGTATGGGGTATTGAGGGAATGAGTACTGCGCCATCAACTAGGGCCAACCGCTGAATGCCTGGTTTGCCGTTTGACAGTTCTTATATAGGTAAAGGGTGGAGCCACCTGGCTATGCTACGTAGTGGCACCACCCCCTTGTGACATCACCGACCGGTGCATGCTGGGTCAGAGACATCACAGGGGGGCGGTGCTTTCCCATCTTCAGAGTAGACACATAGATATCACAACATCCAGGTTTTGGAATACCGTTTAGGTTTATGCTGTGCTGTGAGGACTAAATCCTCCATCCTATTTATTTCTTCCACCTTGTTAAGCCAAAGACCAATGGTCAGTGGCTGCGGACGTTTCCAAGTAAGGGGAATGCAAGACTTAGCAGGCAGCATCAAGCAGGTAAGCCCAGAGGTTTCTTAGCTCTGCTTTTACTCTGCTTTGGAAAGATTTTTCTTGTCATTTTTCCTTTTATACCGGTGGTGCATTTCATTGTTTGATCACATGGACTAATTTTTTTCCACTTGCATAATCATTCTCAATTATTTCTTTATTATGTTAGGACTTCTGTGCCCAAGTCGTCTGTGCCATGCGTGAATGGAGTTTGAATTGTTTCCCTCCTTATCATTAATTTCCTCCTCACTGCAGTTCAGCAAATACAGTTCATCTGTAATTTTATATTTTACAAGTAAGATATCCCCTTTTGTGATGTGACATGTCATCTTGGAAGGTTACTACATTGCCTTGTTTTGTGAGCTTTTCCACTGACAACAGATTAATTTCAAGAGCAGGGACATGGAGAACATTTTTTCACAAGTTTATTTCTGGTGACACTCTTGGGAATAGGACAGTAAAGAAAACTGTCTCCTATTCCTTCTGAAATCATTATTTTCCCATTAGCTGTAGTGATTTTTTCTGTTTTACTCTAGGATTAGATAGGATTGTGTATATGGGATTGTATGTTTTTTTTTATTTTTTTTTCTCCTTTTACTCGTTGAACTAGATTGACTTGTGTATTTTTTCAACCTGATTAACTATGTTACTTGGTATGAAACTCTTATCAAGGTTCTGTCATTTGTCATGTGATTCGTAGCTCCTGAATCAACACACAATGCCTACAAAGATGAGGTAAAACTTTGGATTAAAAACATATTCATTATCTGAAGCAAAAATCAGTTTCTTCTTTCACACTTTTGGTTGGACATGTGCAATTCATTTCAGTCCTAATATAAATTCATACATTTTAAAATGAAATAGTAACGAATTTAGTTGAAATTTGTTTTATTTTGTTTCGTATATTTGTTTTCTAACATATTTCAAATTTTCAGAACAATTAGAACTCAGATCGGTCAAAAAATTATCGACTGACTCAAGATCTGTGTGAACAATAGCTGGTTGTTAGGGAGCGGGCTGGGAAGCTGGCCGCCGCATCCTTAACCAAAAAACAGCGTGGGGTCCCTTACCCAATCCACGCCCTTCTGGTCTTGTATGGATTTAAAAAAAAAGAAAAACAATGTTGGCTCCCCAAAATCCATACCAGACCCTCATCCAAGTCTGCAGCCCGGCAGGCAGGGAAAGGTGGGGGACGAGAAAATGCCCCCCCCTTCCATGAGCCATACCAGGCCACATGCCCTTTACATGTTGATGGGGACAAGGGCCTCTTCCCCACAACCCTGGCCGATGGTTGTGAGAGTCTGTGGCAAGGGGGCTTATCAGAATCTGGAAGTTCCCTATAGCAAGGGGGCCCCAAGATCCAGCCCCCTCCTATGTGAATAAGTATGGGGTATATAGTACCTCTACTCATTAACCAAAAACGTGTAAAAAGTAAATAAAAACACAACACATGTTTTTGACAAGTCAATCAAAAAATCAAAAATGAGAAAAAATGTATATGCTGAATCAATGACGTCACATGGGGAGGGGACATCGCCGGGTGGCCCTGCCCCTTAGCTATTTAAGAACTGTCAGAAGGCAAAGCTAACAGACAGCGGAAGCCTTCGTCAGAACCAAAGGGTTTTTTTTTCTCTTTTTTCGGGTCGGTGGTGATGGAGGGCGTCATGATTGACGATGGATCTACACCGGGGAACATTTTTTTATTATTATTTTTTAAGGACTTGTCAAAAACTTGTGTTGTGTTTTTATTTACTTTTTACACTTTTTTGGTGAATGAATACTATGTATTATGTACTATGTATCCCATACTCATTCGCATGGGGGGTCCCCTTGGTAATAAGGGCTTCCAGATTCTAATAAGCCCCCTGCCTGCAGACCCCCACAACCACTGGCCAGGGTTGCAGGGAAGAGGCCCTAGTCTCCATTAGCTTGGGGACAAGGTGCTATGGGGTAGCAGACCTTTTCTTCCCTGCCGAGATGCATGCTCGGATAAGGGTCTGGTATGGATATTGGGGGAACCTCACACTGTTTTTTTTTTTTTTCAATTCCGGCATTCTTTTTTTAACATTTCATCTGTCTGTATGGAAGCCTGCTGACAGATGATGAGTCATCGTTTGTCAAGGATGCAGTGGCCGGTATTCTCTGCCCGCTCCTTAACAACCAGCTATTCTTCACACAGAATTTGAATCGGTTGATAATTTCTTAACCGATCCAAATTCGTATCATTCGGAAAATGTGGAATTTGTTAGGAAATTAATAAAAGAAATTTAACAAATTCAGAAATGAATCAACAAAACAAAATTAGTAAAATATCTGAAACCAAAAAATGTTTCTGCTCTGCATGTGTCTACATTTAGCATTTTGTAATTTCGTTTGTTTTTCCATCTAGCTTTCCACATTCTGCAATCTGCTTTTAAATTACCTTGTTTCTTGCACACAAAACATTCACATGTTTCTTGTTGCATGTTACTGTTTTTATTCCTATTTTTTGGTCTTTAAAGCAGACTCTGCGACAGAAGCACCATCACTATTAATTCTTTCTGTTTTATGCTTATATTCATCCAGAAGCTTGCCCTTAAAGCGGAGTTCCACCCTAAATTTATACTTACCTCCATCTTCTCGCTCCGGGTCACCTGAAAAACAAATGGATAATCGCAATTTTTTTTTTTTTTTTTTTACTTACCTCGTATAGAAGAAAATATACTTACCTTACTTCCTTCTTCCTCCCCTCGGCGGCCATGGTGATTAGTCACTTCCTGGCTTTGCAATGATACCTGGGAGCTGAACGTCATCGCTCCCAGGAATCAATGCGCCTGCACCGGCCCCGACGTCAGTTCCGGTGTGCGCGCGTCATTCCCTTATAAACAGCTTCTGGGCATGCCCAGAAGCTGTGGAGGGATGACGCGCGCGCACCGGAAGTGACGGCGGGGCCGGTGCAGTGCATCGTGGGACCGAAGAAGACGGAAGAGGACGCAGAAGAGGATCGCGCTGGCTTCAAGCTGCCCACACCTGAGATGGCAGCGCTGGACAATGCTTTTTCAAGGTAAGTATTTCTCCTAAAAGGTAAGTGCAACCCAGGACAGATCAGAGGCTAGCCATTGTGGAATGTACTAGCCCTGACTGTCCCGGGGGTATTTTTATTAAAAAAAGTATTCCCAGGGTGGAACTCCGCTTTAACATATTCTAATGTCAGTGTGTCATCTGAATGTGTGTAGCGCACCCCCTAAGGAGCTGCAAGTAACTGGGATACCCCGTCCTGCACAACCAGACACACCAATTTCCCGCAGGCACACTTGAATCAAAGACCAGTCCTTGACTTTTTTTGTTTTTTAGTTTTATTGATGATTAATAACTTAGATGAGGATAGGAAATTATGGGATGCCTACTTGACTTCAGAACAAACTTCAGGGATAACTCTTCCTATATTCAGTCTCTGTATATAGTCTCTATAGACAGCTCCTCTTCTTCCTACAGCTGGAACACTGTAAATGATCCAACAGTTACTCAGTCAGATGAAGCAAAAGCCCAATACAGGCAGGAACCCGAGGCCCCTTGGTATGTAGCAAAAAAAGTCAGTGTCCAGCATACATCCTTGTGGTTACTGATCCCAGCACCACCTCTTCAGGCACTGCCAGCTTGCCTAGCTACAGCTGCCTCTTTTACTGGCCCTCCTGGCTACCTCTCCACAGTCCTCCCGATATCCTGGATGAAGCCCCCAAATGTAGCGCACCCCGTAAGGAGCCACAAGTAACAGCAAAGTGCTGTTCGCTGAGTCATTTAGTCTCCCTTAGTCACTCAGCCCTGATCCAAATTGAATATAGGCTTGGCTCTCAGCCAAGCCAAATTTACCTACACTACAAACCTATATACTGTACATCTAGAACACTAGAGGATTCTATACTCACCCCCCTGAACAACAGCCTGTCCCCAGGAGCAAGGGTACCCCACAAAATACAGTGGGAGCAGAAAAAGGGAACAAACATGGACAGGGCTATGTACAAATAGGTATCACAAATATGTATTTCTCTCAAAAATACTGTTAGTGCATCCATTAGCAATAGTATTTACGCATCCTAGCTATAGGTTCCTGCAGCTAACTCTAACACAGTATAAGGCACACAGAACTTTTCCTGGAGCACCTCCCTCTAGACCAAGCTGGAAAATGTTGAGTCCATCACATAGCAGGGTGAACAGCCATCCACAATGATATTTTGAAAAAAAATCACCTAGTACATCTATTAGCAATAGTATTTACACAGCACTTGATACACGTGTAGCACACTAGAGGGTGCTACACGGGCATCAAGTGCTGTGACAAGCGTTTCATAACTTTCCGGTAAACCACTAAGAAATGGTGCTGCGACATGCAAATATTTTTTTTTTTATTCTGCCGTACCTCTCACGCATTCAAGCATTTCCAAAGTGTGCCTTATGTAATCCTGCATATCCTAGCTTTTCATCAGCATGGTATAGCTATCTAAACAAATACACTTTATTGCTGAGATGATCTTTTTCATGCACCTATTGTAATCCCCCCCCCCCCAATTCTTTAGCGGTTTGAGACTTACATATGTGTTTAATTTGATCATCTTCTATGCTTGGAGAGATTGTGCCCTGAGCTTTCTGGTCTTTCTCTATCCACTAATCTAAAGGGTGTTCTGGCCTGACTTTATTTATACATTTCCATATACCTTCTCTTATTAGCCGCATTTTAATCTTGAATTTCCAAGAGTGGTAGTTCTGGTTTGTCAGATTTGCAAATTAAAGCTTTATTGCATCTGTGTTACTGGCTATTTTCTTTTATTCTTTTGCAGTCTTCTTTCTGTTGTTGTATCTTGCACTGTTGCTGTAGCAAACTCTGAGTGGGCTTTGACTGGGTTCTCAGCTTTTCTCTGGGTGGGTGTTTGGGATATGTATGGGCCCATAACCTGTTAGAAATTCTGTACATAGCCCTACAGCATAGACAGTGCACAGTCCACATGATCTTCGCTGCTTAGCTGCAGACAAGAAACTGGAGCTTTATTATACACAAAAAAAAAAAAAACTTGGAGTTTACCATTGAGCAGCTGCAAACTTATAAATGCTGCCATCTACTGGCTGAAGAATATATCTGTAATTCTCTGGTGTTTCTTCTACAACTGGTGCATATTTATTATGTATAAGGGCATTGGTTTCGGAAAAAAAAAACTGAATGAAAACCTTGGGGAAACCGGTAAATTCTCCCTTACAAATACATCCACCTCAGCCCCCTGCACCACCCTCCCACATACAAATCTTGCAGCCCATCTCCCATTTACACATACAAAGAATGCAACCCTCTGCCACAGTAAAACTGTTCATAGAGAACCCTTTTTTTTTTTTTTTGGATCAGCAATAGGCTGATTGAAAAAACACAAAACAAAAACAAATGGATTCCTCCATCCACACAAGTGAGGTGGACAAAGTAATCCTTCCAGCTTGGACTCCTCGCTGTCAGAAGACACTGATCAGCACCTACAACTGATTGACAAAAGTTTCTAACATTCCAGTTCAATAGAAGTCAATCTAATGTGGCGGACCCCCAGAACCCCCTAGGGCCTAGTGATGACCCTCAGAGGCAGAGAGGGCCTACATACCTCCTGTGGGTGTGGATTGTCAGGCATGGTGGGTAGTGATGCAGGTAAAATAAACGATGGGCGCCAGTCACTTTTATGCTGAAGTAACAAAATCGTTTATTTCTTCTCAACAGGACAAGAATAAACTGGGGGAGAGAGGGGTAGGGCTCAGGACACCCTTGGAGAACAGTCAATTAGGCAGACTCCAATTACGAAAAGACAGATACTCTGACTGCGGTAAAGGATAACAGACCTTGAGATTCATTCAGTATCCATAAAGCTTCAGATTGATCTGGGAGGCAACTCCTCTCCACCAGATTCAATCTCTTTTGTGGTCTGTACTGGCTGGACAGCTGTCTTCCATATGAAACAGGCAGATTACTCACACAGGTTACTGGATGTCTGTGGATGTTCTTTTCCATGTGGGTCGCTGGCTCTCCTCAGCAGAATCCCAGGCATGTGACTAGTCCCCAGGCTTCAGGCCTAGCCAGCAGCAGTACAGCAATGCACACCCACCCCAAGGGGAGTCCGGGCGGGAAGTGAAAGATTATTGGACCTCCCCTCACTTAAATAAGGTCTCCCATAATGCCGCAGCCACATGTAATTGGCTGAGAGAGACATGGACATTAACAGTTTGTTTAACTGTAATTCTCACTCTAGTGTCAGAGGCAACAGTGCCACCTACTGACGGAAGGGAGAAACGCAGTCAAACCCAGATTTTTTTTTTTTGTTTAATTTCTGTTTATTGAGAATTTTTCAAAAAGACAAAGAAAAACAGTACATAGACCATACAATCCGACGTTAAATACGGCAAATAGCCATGGAACAGTATCAACGAGTGCGTGAACATCTCAGTGCGCGTCAAGCACACAGTCAAACCCAGATTAAGAGGAGGTCCAATTTACCACAGTATAAAAATACAGCCAAGCTAGTTACTGCCCAGCAACTAAATTTAACAGCAACCTTGCATTAAGACAAGGGTGCTACACTAATGATTTACTTCTGTCTAACAGAAGTTAAATTCTGTTTTGCTGAACCAACTGAATTTCAATCCATCTATGGCCAGTTTTACTCATGGCAGTGGCCATTTGCTGCACAGGAACAGCCTTTGTGTAGGACTCTTGTTTCCTGTCAGAGGTGGTCAGCAAGTTGAGGAGGGCGCAGGTCAAAAACTATCTTCCCCCTTTCCATCCTAGAATGCTCCTTATTTAATAATGTCTTAATAATACCGCAATCAGATGTGTCCTGGTGGTTTCAGTATTCCTGAAGATCCAGTCAACCACCATTATCAGCTTTTTCCAAATCAGATGTACTAAATGATATTTATTATGCTCTGCTCACTTGCAAGCATTCCTGTTGCTGAACAATTGAATGATTAGATAAAGTAATTCAAGTTATCACAACTTTCTGAAAAGACCACTACATGTCTCTGCATACTTTCAACATAAGAGCCAAAAAGTAATACCAAGAATGGAGAAGTAATCTGGTCTGATATTATTGTGTTTATCAAAGGCATTATGCTAGTGACTGTTGTGCGTCAGTTGTTTAGATTTGAATAAAAGACTCCTTGATGTCAAAACATTTTCAAATCTGAGTTTCCTTATATGAAAGAGGCCTCCTCCCATAATATGTGGAAAATATAGGTCAACTTTTATATAACTAATGAGATGGGAGGAGGGTCAGGGTAAATCCATTTTTGCTAAATGTGTTTTTTTTTTTTGCTATTAGAGAGATGATGGTAAGTTACTGTATACAGCCCTTTGAAATTCTAACTTCAGGGGAGTCTATTAAACCCAAAAACATTAACCACTTGCCTACAGTGCACTTTCACCCCCTTCCTGCCCAGACTGATTTTCAGCTTTCAGCGCTCTCACACTTTGACTGAGAATTACTCACTGTGATACTCACAGTGTTACTGCAACACTGTACCCATACAAAAATTGTGTCCTTTTTTTCACACAAATAGAGCTTTCTTTTGATGGTATTTGATCAATACTGGGTTTTTTATTTTTTGTGCTATAAATAAAAAAAGACTGAAAATATCGTGGAAAAAACACATTTTTCTTTGTTTCTGTCATAAAATTTTGCAAATTAGTAATTTTTCTTCACAAATTTTGGCCAAAATTTATACTGCTACTTATTTTTGGTAAAAATAACCCAAGTAAGTGTATATTATTTGGTCTTTGTGAAAGTTATAGAGTCCAGAAGCTATGGTGCGAATCATTGAAAATTGATCACACTTGATCACACCTAATGTACTGAAGGCCTATCTCATTTCTTGAGACACTAAAAAGTCAGGAAAGTACAAATACCCCCCAAATGACCCCTTTTTGGAAAGTAGACATTCCAAGGTATTTAATAAGAGGCATGGTGAGTTTTTTGAAGTTGCAATTTTTTCCCACAATGCTTTGCAAAATGAAGATTTTTTTTTCTTTTTTTTTTTACAAATTGCCGTATTAACAGGTTATTTCTCTCACACAGCACATGTATACTTGCAACTACACCCCAAAATACATTCTACTACTCCTCCTGAGTATGGCGATACCACATGTGTGAGACTTTTTCACAGCCTGGCCACATACAGAGGCCTAACATCCAAGTAGCAGCGTCCGGCATTCTAGGAGCATAAATTACACATATAATTTCCTGACAACCTATTGCAATTTTGAAGGCCCTGGAGCACCAGGACAATGGAAACCCCCATAAAATGATGCCATTTTGGAAAGCAAACACCCCAAGGTATAATCTTTGAGGCATAATGAGTCTTTTGAACCTGTCATTTTTTTCCGCAAGCTTTTGGAAACTGTGGAAAGAAAATGAAAATGCATTTTTTTTACACAAAGTTGTCAATTTATGCAATATTTCTAACACATAGCATGTACATAGCAAAAATTGCACCTCAAAATACATTCTGCTACTCCTCCTGTGTATGCTGATACCACATGTGTGAGACTTCGTCACAGCCTGGCCACATACAGAGGCCCAACATTCAAGTAGCCCCGTCCGGCATTCTAGAAGCAGAAATTACACATATAATTTCCTGACAACCTATTGCACTTTTGAAGGCCCTGGAGCACCAGAACAATGGAAACTCCCATAAAATGACCCCATTTTGGAAAGCAAACACCCCAACGTATAATTTGTGAGGCATAATGAGTCTTTTGAACCTGTCATTTTTTTCCACAAGCTTTTGGAAACTGTGGAAAGAAAATGAAAATGCATTTTTTTTTTACACAAAGTTGTCAATTTATGCAATATTTCTAACACATAGCATGTACATAGCAAAAATTGCACCCCAAAATACATTCTGCTACTCCTTCTGAGTATGCTGATACCACATGTGTGAGACTTTTTCACAACCTGGCCACATACAGAGGCCCAACATTCAAGTAGCCCGTCCAGCATTCTAGAAGCAGAAATTACACATATAATTTCCTGACAACCTATCGCACTTTTGAAGGCCCTGGAGCACCAGGACAATGGAAACTCCCATAAAATGACCCCATTTTGGAAAGCGAACACCTCAACGTATAATTTTTGAGGCATAATGAGTCTTTTGAACATGTCATTTTTTTTCCACAAGTTTTTGGAAAATGTGGAAAGAAAATGAAAACACATTTTTTTTACACAAAGCTGTCCATTTATGCAATATTTCTAACACATAGCATGTACATAGCAAAAATTTCACCCCAAAATACATTCTGCTATTCCTCCTGAGTATGGCGATACCACATGTGTAATACTTTTACACAGCCTAGCCACATACAGAGGCCTAACATCCAAGTAGCTCTTTACACAAAGTTGTCCATTTATCCACTTAAAGACTGGGCCTATTTTTGACACTTGGTGTTTATAAGCTAAAATCACTTTTTTGCTAGAAAACTACTTAGAACCCCCAAAAATTATATATTTTTTTTTAGCAGAGACCATAGAGAATAAAATGGAGATCAATGCAATATTTTTTATCACACCATATTTGCGCAGCAGTCTTCCAAATGCAATTTTTTTGAAAAAAATTCACTTTTTTGAATAAAAAAATAAGAAACCAGTAAATTTTGCCCAATTTTTTTCCATAATGTGAAAGATAATGTTACGCCGAGTAATTAGATACCCAACATGTCATGCTTCAAAATTGCACACGCTCGCGGAATGGCGCCAAACATTGGTACTTAAAAATCCCCATAGGCAACATTTTAAAAAATTCTACAGGTTACCAGCTTAGAGTTACAGAGGAGGTCTAGGGCTCAAATTATTTCCCTCGCTCTAACGATCGCGGCGATACCTCACATGTGTGGTTTGAACACCGTTTACATATGTGGGCGGGACTTGCGTATGCGTTCTTTGAAGCCTCCGGACTCCAGACCCTAATCCGGAATTTACGGAACCCAGAGAGAACCAAAAAAATTGGTTTTCTCTATCCGGAAAAACAACTCTGGAGCCCCTCACATATGTGAGACCCCTGTGTACTACAGTAGCAGGGGGCGACAGATCAGTTCAAGCAGTAGGCAGAAGAATAGTCGGTAAAACAAGCCAGGGTCAGTTCACGTGCAAGCAATCCAAGCGGCAGGCAGAAGCGTCGTTGAAAAAACAGGCCAGGGTCAGTTCACAGGGAAGCAATCCAAACAGTAAGAAGAAGCGTAATCGGTAAAACAAGCCAGGGTCAGTTCACGTGAAAGCAGTCCAAACAGTAGGCAGAGGCATAGTGGAAAAACAGGCCAGGGTCAGTTTATGTGGAAGGAAGTGGCATGAGGAAAATTGGTCAGCACAGATGAAAACGGGGAAATGGGCTAGTAATTTATGAATGTATGGTACCGTGTGAAGCATTCTCCAATGCACAGGCCAGGTTGGGAGGGACAGTACCGACAATAGAAGCTGGTGTCTTTACGAACCCCCCTTCTGCTGCACACACGGCATCTTTTTTGGCGTCTTCGGCCTCCTTCAGATGGTGGAAGGTAGTCTGGGAAGTGGCGCTCACTAAGTCGGCTAACAGCCTCAGAGCGAAGGTTTTCTTGGGGGAGTCCTTGTGGGTAGACGAGGGTCGTGATAATTTCTTCAATGTATTTTAGGAAGGCGATGGGGCTTTCAGTGGATTTGGAGTAGATTACATAAGAGTTATAAAAGGCCAATTGAAATAAATAAATTGCAACCTTCTTATACCAGAATCGGGACTTCCTTGTGGCCAAGTAGGGCTGAATCATCTGGTCGTTAAAATCCACACCCCGCCCCATGTAAAGATTGTAATCCTGCACACATGATGGTTTTTGGATGGGACCTCTTCTTCTCCGAACCTCCACTGTGGTGTCGTCATGAATGGTGGACATCATGTACACATTTCGGTTATCCTTCCATCTCAAGGCCAGCACCTCGTTGTTTCTCAGGGCTGCTATTTCCCCCTTCCTCATGCTTTTATTTACTAAGGACTGTGGGAAGCCCTTCCTGTTCTTCCTGGTGGTTCCGCAGGCCAGGGTTCCTTCAAGGTACAGATGTCTGAAGAGGGGCAGGCTGGTATAAAAATTATCCAGGTAAAGGTGGTAGTCTTTCCTCAGCAGTGGGTACGCCAGGTCCCATACAACCTTTCCATTTGTGCCCATGTAGGCCGGGCAGTCAGGGGGATTGAGCTGGGAATCTCTTCCTTCGTATATGCGGAACGCATACAGATATCCCGTAGCTCTGTCGCACAGTTTGTATAGTTTGACCCCATATTTGTTTGGAATGTATTGCTTTATTCCAAGCCGGCCTGTGAAGTGTAGCAGGGACTCATCTACACAAATGTTTTGATCGGGGACGTAAAGTTCTGCAAAACTTTGGGAAAGAAAATTTATGAAGGGGCGAATTTTATACAGCTTGTCAAAATTTGGATGATTTTGGGGGGGGGCACTGGCTGTTGTCACTAAAATGAAGGAAGCGCATGATAATTTCATACCTGGACCTGGACATTAGGGCAGAATATATGGGCATAATGTGTATGGGGTGGGTGGACCAATAGGCATGTCCTTCATTTTTTTTTGTAACCCCCATGTTTATTGTGAGGCCCAAAAATATTTTGAATTCCTCCAAGGTTAAATCTCTCCACTCAAACGGACGGGAATAGAAAGATTGGGGGTTGTTAGCAATAAACTGCTGGGCATACAGATTCGTTTGGTCCACGATGTATTGCAGAAAATCGTTGGGCAAAAATAAATGGAATAAATCAATAAAAGAAAAATTTTCTGTATTGGCCTGCACACCTGGCTGTGCGGTAAAAGGGGGAATATTTGCTGATCCCAAGTTGGAGGGCAGCCATCTTGGGTTGGTAAGAGCATCTGGGAGGTGGATAGTGGCCCTGGCTCTTGGGGGATGTGACACTCCAGTGCTTGTAGAAGGGGGATTCGAAATTGGGAGTGATGCCGCAGCGCTGGTGCTGGGCCTGGGCATTCGCTCCTGGGGTGTTTCGCTGGGGGCAGAGCGGGTACTGGGCCTGGGCATAGGATCCTGGGGTGTACTGGTGGTGGCAGTGCTGGTGCTGGGCATAGGATCCTGGGGTGTATCCCTTGTGGCTGCCTGGTTTCCAGAGCGCCGTGCCCTTTTGGGAGGGACCCATTCTTCCTCCGAGTCCATCTCCGATCCGCTACTGTTAGCAACTTCAAATTCCGAATCGGATTCGGAATTGGATTCGGATACTGATGAGACCTCCCCGGTGCCCTCATTATCCATAGAGATGATCTCAAACGCCTCCTCGCTGCTGTACAACCTTTTTGACATTCTGGCTGTGCGACGGGTGACTGCGGATGATCACTGATGAGTGGCAGGTGACGGATAGGTGGCAGGCAGGTGACGGATAGGTGGCAGGTGACGGATAGGTGGCAGGTGACGGTCACTGATGGGGTGACAGATGACGATCACTGATGGGGTGACAGGTGACGCTGATTGATGGGGTGACAGATGACGATCACTGATGGGGTGACAAGTGACGATGACTGATGGGGTGACAGGTGACGGTGATTGATGGGGTGACAGGTGACGGGCGCTGGTCACCGATGGGTGACAGGTGCACCGCTGGCGATACTGATGGCAGTCTCTGGTGACAGGTGCACTTTATAGGTAGCGATTTTGGGCACTGATGGTGACAGGTGACTGTTGGGTGACAGGTGAAATTCGGGGGGGCTGGTGACACTTTTTTTTACACTGAAAGACACAGATCAGTAACTCACTGTTTCTGGCTCAGCTCTCCTCACACTGGAAACGGTGTGTGAGGGAAGATGAGCTAGTAACAGTCAGTTACTGCTCTGTGTTTACATTTGTGATGGGCTGTGAATGGCTTCACATCCCATCACATGGTAATCAGCCACTGTCATTGGCTGTTTTACACTGTCGGTGACTAGCTGTGTTCCTAGGGAACACATAACCACCGACATGACCGCGCTGCGTGCTCCCGATCGCGCATGCGCGGTCTTCTGCCGGGATCTACTGTTGTGATCGGCTATGTCATTGCAACATAGCCGATCACGTGGGAAACAGCCATGCCTATTGGCTGTTTCCCGATCCCGGGGACACGCCGACACCGGCAGTGCACGGCGGCGCGCCCGCGATCGCTCGCCTGCCCTGCATTTACTGGGTCACGTCATATGACGTCCGCCCAGGATAATAGCCGCACCGTCCCGCCGTCATATGACGGCGGGCGGGCGGTAAGTGGTTAATCTAGGGTTAAAGGCAGATAGGTAACTAGATGTGAGATAGCATATCATTTTGTTGTAATCCTGAATTGTTTGATCTTTTCGTGTGTCCAGAATGAGTGATATACTAAATGTCCATGTAGCACTCTCTAAGGTAGGTGCTAGAAGAGAGTATAGTTTTTGGGTCTTTCTACTTACCAGGAAGATTGCCAGCTATATTTAGAGTGCTCTCTGCCAACCAGGGAACAGGATCTGTTGATAGGGTCTACTTATGGTGCTCAGGTGCAGCTCAGCTTTTCTGAATATTTCACTCTGGTCCAAAAGGAAGACATATTGGACAGTAAAACCTGACAAGTGAGGGCACAGGCATTGTTACAGCCCTGGCGATTGGCAGAGGAAAGTACCTCATTGCATGCTGGGTGACTGTATAAATGCCAAGGACATATGTGCTCGGATTCTTCGGCTAGAGAGCGGGGTCCCGGAGGGAGAAGGAGGCTGCCCCACCTCTGTAGTAGTTTCTATGAGGCCTCGGGTAGTCGATCTGAGGGTCTAAAAGTCAGAAAGATGCTCAGCTTAGAGGTCCTGCAGAGCTGAATGAAAGGGAGACACCAGGAAGTATCTGACTCTGCCTACTGTGAGTACAGATCTGTTTCATGGGGCCTGTCCTGTGAGGGCCATCCCTTCAACTAGAAGAATCAGTGGACATGTGTCAGTCAAGGGGATGCTAGAGAGTGTTCTGAAGATAATATGGTTGCATCAAGTCTGCTGCTAGAGAAAGCAGGAAGACTTAATTCTTCCATACAAGTGGCAGTATGGTAAAAGCAGTGTGTCTGCTTCCGTAAGTAATCTGGTGAGGCCAAGTGAGAGTTGTCCTTATCTACCATGAATAGTTCAGTTGGAGTATCTCACTATTCTGTTCTCCCATCCATGTTCCACAATAAATACAAAACTAAATACCCTGGACTGTTTATTGAGTAACGAAAAAATGGGAGAAAGGATGGATGTGTGAAAAATACCCTAGTATTAGTAGTAATGTCTGCAAGATAACCAGTGGGAAGCCCAAGAAGTCATCACACCGCAAGCCCTATGGGGACAGTGCTACATCCACATTTAAGACAACAGGAGAAACGGCTTAGGCCTGTGAGATATGATCGGCGTGGGGGATATAAAGAAGTGGTAGAAAAAGAGTAATATTAAAGAGTAACGCCACTTTTGTTGAAAAAAAAAAAAAACATTCCCATCTTAGTGATCTATGTACATTACAAGGATTATAACAACCTTTGTTGCAGATTCCTAACTTTTGTTATTCTAAAGAAATCGCTGTTTGTTCCTCTGTGCCTCTGTGCTGAGTGAGTCTAATGGGAGTGGTTTCATAATTATCAATCAGCTGTGGCAGCTGCAGAGCACTAATGAGGAAATCTGCTGGGCCTGCATCGCTTTAGACTTGTACCTATTGGGAGTACCTTACCAAAAAATGACATTTTTGTTCCAGGAGATGCCAGAAATCCAACTTGTATCTTAGGCAGACTTCTGGGAAAATCAGTGAGCCAATCACACAAGAAGGAAATTATGTTTCTAGAATGTGGTCAGAACACCTTCAAGTAGCCATATTGTTTTGCATTTTCAGAAAATTACAGTGGCTGCAGATTGAAAAGGAAAGGTAATTTTCAATAACATTCAATTGCAATATGACTTGTGTTGCAATTGTATACGCTATATTTTTTTTTTCTTAATTTGCTAGTATTTTTTCCCCACAAAAGTGGAGTTATCCTTTAACACCCACCACCAATGTAAAAGAGACACTACAGTTACCATTCTGCATAGTGAATACTCCTGACATACTTCTGACCACTGCACTGTGCAAGCAGTTCAAGCTGTGCTGTGGGAAAATACAGTTGACTGCTGCTCTCGGTAAGTTTTCCTGTAAATGAAATAGCCCTGATTGCTGCACTGTGCTGTAGGTTACATTGTATTAGCGAATGCATTAACAGTTGCTAGTTGCTAATTAGCCCTTATTTATTTTAAATTAAATTTCCATTCATGGCAGCCTCAGTCAAAGTGTTAGCTTTGTGTCTGTATTCAGACAGGCCATATGCAATGTATTTTTTCAGACTAATCTTTTTTTTATGAGGTGTGTGTGTCTGTGAGATACTTGCTTGTGGTGTAGTAATTAGACATGTTTAATAGACATGCTTTGTGGGTGCAAGGATTACAGTATTCAGGTTTTATATAACTTTGCCTATTTTGGCCATGCCCTAGTTTCATGGCTTGGGTGTAATGATTACATGCACTGTTTCCCGCTGTCCCAAAACTTTTCTCTCAACAGTGTGGTCAAAACTGCCCAAGGGCATTCATAATCCCAGCAAAGCATCGGTGGCCAGTAGGGGCACTCTCCTTGGAAAAGGGGATGGAATTTGGTTGTGCTTAGCCATGAAGACTGGTTTTCAATGCAAGTGTTGCCTTATGAGTTTATGTGTAATCTCCATTACCGTGGCCTGAGGAGGAGTTATGTATAAATCCCCATTAGAGATTGTAAATATTAATGTAAATATATATATGTACGAGATATGGAGTTTTGATTTTACATTTAGTTGAGATATGATTATCAATTATATGAAGTTGTGTGACTTCAAGTCTGCAGTCAGTACTAGGAACTTGATTAACAAGTCCATTTAAAATGCATGTCTGAGCTACCAGGGGGCAACTGCTATCCACATTTAAACACTTACTGATAGTATCACCCTGTAACTTAATTTATGGAGAGCCAGATATCCTGGGGCCTAGGCTATAGGATGAGTAGATCATGTCATGTCCGCCCTTAGTTAAGTCTCCATATCAAAGAACTCTCATTAAGATATGCAATGAAGATTGACTATCGGTTGAAGGGTTGGATAATAGGCCCGGGAGATGAACCCTGCATCTTAATTCAAAGTAAATTAACAGGTTCTCCCTCCAACAGGGAGGAGGGCTTAGCAAGAGGGGGAAGTTGTCCTATCCTGAACGAGATACGCCCAGAGGAAGGAACAGGGCAAGATAGCTGAACCAATGAGAATAGCCCTATACAAGGCTATGGGATATGGGTCTATATTAGCAAAGGTGGAAATAGGGGGACTTCCTGTTTTGCATGGCTTGTCCTCTTTGTGTCTGTGTTCGTATATGAGTATCATACTCTATATTTGTTCATTTCTAGGAATATTTTCCATTTTGTTGTATGTACCATAGTTAGATTGTTGTAAATTAAGTTAGGCTTTCAAAACTATATACCAACAAATACTTGCTGTTTTAAAGCTTTCATTCATAGTCAAAGAACTCTCATTTTTAATCCAAATATTGTCTGAGATAAATTAAATCTCATATCTTTCGGGTAACACAAGTAAATCAGATGAGGACACAGAAGAAGTTCTTATGGCCACTAAAGGCAGTCTTTTTTCTAAAGATAATAATATAGTTACATAGTTAGTCAGGTTGAAAAAAGATACATGTAGAGGTGTACCGAACTGTTCGCCGGCGGACAGTTCCCGGCGAACTTAGCATGTTCGCGTTCGCCGATGCGGGCGAACATATGCGATGTTCGGTCCGCCCCCTATAATACATCATTGAGGCAAACTTTGACCCTGAACTTTACAGTCAGCAGACACATTTCCAGCCAATCAGCGTACCTCCCTCCCACACCCTCCCACCTCCTATAAATAAGCAAGGGCAGCATCCATCTTAGATCATTCTGAAGCAGTGTGTTAGTGAGAGCAGGGAGAGCTGCTGCTGCTGCTGCTGCTGTTAAGCTAGGGACAGTTAGTCAGTGTTCCTGGTCTTGCAGTGTTCTTGGTCCACTACTGCTGTAAGGACAGCATCCTGACAGCACCCCAAAAAGCCCTTCTAAGGGCTGGTATTTGTGTAATTTTATATATATATATATATATATATATATATCTAGTGTCCCCAAAAGCCCTTTTAAGGGCTGGTAATTGAGGATTTTATTTATATATATATATATATATATATATATATATATATATATCTAGTGTCCCCAAAAGCCCTTTTAAGGGCTGGTAATTGAGTTTTTCCTTTTTTTATATATATATATATATATATATATCTATTGTACACTGCAGTTGCCTGCCCGCTGTGTGTGAGAGGCCACAGACCCACCACAGACTGTACTGTGCACCACACTAATTTCGGGTGGCACAGGCACAGTACCTTGCATTTTAAAAAATATTTTTTTTTTCCTCTGTCATAATTGCAGTGAGTGCTGTGTCAGGTCCACAGAGTGCACTGTACCCACTGCAGTGCACTGCCCACCACTGATATATATACGGTGGCACAGCATCTTGTTGCAATTTGAAAAAAAAAAATATTTTTTATTATTGCAGTTGCCTGGGCTGCCAGTGACTGTCAGGTCCACAGAGTGTACTGTGCCCACTGCAGTGCCACTGCGTGCCCACCCACCACTGATATATAAGGTGGCACAGCAGCTTGCAAAGTAAAAAAATATATATTTTTTTTATAATTGCAGTTGCCTGGGTGCCAGTGACTGTCAGGTCCACAGAGAGTGTACTGTGCCACTGCCCACCCACCACTGATATATAAGGTGGCACAGCAGCTTGCAAAGTAAAAAAATATATATTTTTTTATAATTGCAGTTGCCTGGGTGCCAGTGACTGTCAGGTCCACAGAGAGTGTACTGTGCCACTTCCCACCCACCACTGATATATAAGGTGGCACAGCAGCTTGCAAAGTAAAAAAATATATATTTTGTTAATAATTGCAGTTGCCTGGGTGTCAGTGACTGTCAGGTCCACAGAGAGTGTACTGTGCCACTGCCCACCCACCACTGATATATAAGGTGGCACAGCAGCTTGCAAAGTAAAAAAAATATATATTTTGTTTATAATTGCAGTTGCCTGGGTGCCAGTGACTGTCAGGTCCACAGAGAGTGTACTGTGCCACTGCCCACCCACCACTGATATATAAGGTGGCACAGCAGCTTGCAAAGTAAAAAAATATATATTTTTTTTATAATTGCAGTTGCCTGGGTGCCAGTGACTGTCAGGCCCACAGAGTGTACTGTACCCACTGCCCAACACTCCTATAGGGTGGCACAGCACCTTGCACTCATAGTACAACACATTAAAAAAAAAATGACAGGCAGAGGCAGGCCACCCCGCAAGGGCCGTCGTGGTCGTGGTGCTGTGATTTCCTTAGACCGTAGAATAATGCCCAGTGTTCAGAGGCCACCACAGACCCTGAACTCAAAAAATTCTGAGGACATAGTTGACTGGCTTACACAGGACACCCAATCGTCTACAGCTTCCGCTCGGAACCTTAATGCACCATCCTCCTCCAGCTCAGCTTCGGGCACCTCTCAATTTACCACTCGCCAGCCCGCCGGCACCACCACCAACACTAGCACCACAGCCGCTTCACTTGATCCGTCAGAGGAGTTATTTTCACATCAGTTGGAAGAAATAAGTGATGCGCAACTATTAGTGCCAGAGGATGTAGATAACGGGGATATGTCTCAGTCAGGCAGCATTATACACATGGACGTACATTGTGATGATGATGATGTTGTACCTGCTGCTGCTGCCTTTGCTGAGTTGTCAAGTGAAGCGGCTGATGATGATGATGTGTCTGTGGATGTCACCTGGGTGCCTGCTCGAAGAGCAGAAGAAGAGGGGGAAAGTTCAGATGGGGAGACAGAGAGGAGGAGGAGACGAGTTGGAAGCAGGGGGAGAAGGTCATCGCAAGGAGCTAGTGGCGCAGTCAGACAGCATGTAGATTCGGCACCCGGGGTCAGCCAGACAGCACGCCAATCAACGCAAGCTGTTGCCACCACCAGAATGCCGTCCTTGCAAAGCTCAGCAGTGTGGCATTTTTTTTTGTGTGTCTGCCTCTGATATCAGCGATGCCATTTGTAACCTGTGCCAAAAGAAACTGAGTCGTGGGAAGTCCAACACCCACCTAGGTACAACTGCTTTGCGAAGGCACATGATCTCACATCACAAACGCCTATGGGATCAACACATGAGTAAAAGCAGCACACAAACTGAAAGCCACCATCCTCCTCCTGGTCCAGCATCTTCAGCCACGTCAACCACTGCTGTCCTCCATGCCCCCTATCAACAACCCGCCCCTCCGCCTCTCACCTTCAGCAGTTCCTGCTCACCTGCCCACAGTCAGGTGTCTGTCGAGGAAATGTTTGAGCGTAAGAAGCCAATCTCACAGAGTCACCCCCTTGCCCGGCGTCTGACAGCTTGCTTTTCGGAACTCTTAGCCCGCCAGCTTTTACCATACAAGCTGGTGGAGTCTGAGGCCTTCAAAAAATTTGTCGCTATTGGGACACCGCAGTGGAAGGTACCCGGCCGAAATTATTTTTCATAAAAGGCAATCCCCAACCTGTTTTCTTTTGTGGAAAAGGAAATCATGTCACGTCTGGCACACAGTGTTGGGGCAAGGGTCCATCTGACCACTGATAGCTGGTCTGCAAAGCACGGTCAGGGCAGGTATATCACTTACACTGCGCATTGGGTAAACCTGCTGGCGGCTGCCAAGTATGGAATGCGTGGCTTTGCTGCAGAGGAGTTGGTGACACCGCCACGACTTGCAGGCAGGCCTGCTGCCACCTCCTCTACTCCTCCTACTCCATCCTCTTTGCTAACCTCCTCGGCTGAGTCCTCTTCTGCTGTTGCGTCTTGCTCCACACCAACTGCACCCCCCAGCTCCCCAGGGGCTATTCCACATGCCGGATACGACAGTGTCACGCTGTCTTGGGGTTGACTTGCCTGAAAGCAGAGAGTCACACCGGACCAGCACTACTGTCCGCCCTGAACGCACAGGTGGATCAGTGGCTGACCCTGCACCAACTGGAGATCAGCAAAGTGGTGTGTGAAAACGGAAGCAATTTGTTGGCGGCATTGAATTTGGGCAAGTTGACACATGTGCCGTGCATGGCACATGTGTTGAATCTGATTGTGCAACGCTTTGTGCAGAAGTACCCAGGCTTACAGGACGTCCTCAAGCAGGCCAGGAAGGTGTGTGGCCATTTCAGGCGTTCCTACACGGCCATGGCGCACTTTGCAGATATTCAGCGGCGAAACAACATGCCAGTGAGGCGCTTGATTTGCGACAGCCCGACACGTTGGAATTCAACACTGCTAATGTTCGACCGCCTGCTCCAACAAGAAAAAGCGGTCAACGAGTATTTGTATGACCGGGGTGCTAGGACAGCCTCTGCGGAGCTGGGTATTTTTTTGCCACGTTACTGGACGCTCATGCGCAATGCCTGTAGGCTCATGCGTCCTTTTGAGGAGGTGACAAACGTAGTCAGTCGCACCGAAGGCACCATCAGCGACATCATCCCATATGTTTTTTTCCTGGAGCGTGCCCTGCGAAGAGTGCTGGATCAGGCCGTAGATGAGCGTGAAGAGGAAGAGGAAGAGTTGTGGTCACCATCACCACCACCAGAAACAGCCTTACCATCGCTTGCTGGACCTGCGGCAACACTGGAAGAGGAGTCTGAGGAAGAGGAGTCAGAGGAGGAATGTGGCTTTGAGGAGGAGGAACACCAACCACAGCAGGCATCCCAGGGTGCTCGTTGTCACATATCTGGTACCCGTGGTGTTGTACGTGGCTGGGGGGAAGAACACAACTTCAATGACATCAGTGAGGACGAGGAATTGGACATGAGTAGCTCGGCATCCAACCTTGTGCAAATGGGGTCTTTCATGCTGTCATGCCTGTTGAGGGACCCTCGTATAAAAAGGCTGAAGGAGAACGACCTGTACTGGGTGGCCACGCTACTAGACCCCCGGTATAAGCAGAAAGTCTCTGATATGTTACCCAATTACCGGCAGTCGCAAAGGATGCAGCAGCTACAAAATAAGTTGAAAAGTATGCTTTACACAGCATATAAGGGTGATGTCACAGCACAACGGGAATCCAACAGGGGAAGAGGTGAAAGTAATCCTCCTCCTACCACCACAACCACGCCAGCAAGGACAGGACGCTTTACAGACGTCTTGTTGATGGAGGACATGCGGAGCTTTTTTAGTCCTACGCATCGCCACAGCCCTTCGGGGTCCACCCTCAGAGAACGACTCGACCGACAGGTACCAGACTACCTTGCCTTAACTGCAGATATCGACACTCTGAGGAGCGATGAACCCCTTGACTACTGGGTGTGCATGCTTGACCTGTGGCCTGAGCTATCCCAATTTGCCATTGAACTTCTGGCCTGCCCCGCTTCAAGTGTGCTTTCAGAAAGGACCTTCAGCGCAGCAGGAGGTATTGTCACTGAGAAGAGAAGTCGCCTAGGTCAAAAAAGTCTTGATTACCTCACGTTTATTAAGATGAATGAGGCATGGATCCTGAAGGGACTGACAGTGGGGGAGGCATTTGACTAAAAAAGGCCTGGTGATGACTGAGATGCCTTGGGCTAAAAATGGTCCACACACTGCTGTATTTAATCATTCTCTGCATGCCGGATGACTTACGTGACGTCTCCGCCACCAACTACGGTTCAAGCCGCAATGTTTTAGTGCACTTTCTGCCTTGAAAACCTCAATTTTTCAGGCCGCTGCTACAGCAGCGGCTGCAACAATACCTACTTTTTCATGCATGTGTACATGCCTAATTTTTCTGGCCTCTGGTGCTACACTGTGGCTGCAAAAAAACAAAAAACAAAAAAAAAGGCACATACATGTGTCAATTCCCCTTCGTGATCGTTACCTTGTCGTGGTGAAGGGGCTTGCGTATCACAATGAAGCGATCACCTCTAGGAGTGTGTTGGCACACCCCAGATGATAAGGTCGTTGCTTCATTGTGAACAGACCAAAAGCGATCCGCGGGATAATTTTTCATAGAAAAAACATTCATTTTCTTTCATTCTTTCTGCGGAGCTGGGTATTTTTTGGCCGCGTTACTGAATGCTCATGAACAATGGCTGTAGGCTCATGCGTCCTTTTGCGGAGGTGACAAACCTGGTGGTCAGTCGAACCCAAGGCAACATCATCGACCTCATCCCATATGCGTTTTTCTGGAGCGTGCCCTGCGAAGAGTACTGGATCAGGCTGTAGATGAGCATGAAGAGGAAGAGTTGTGGTCCCCATCACCACCAGAAGCAGCCTTGTCGTTGTCAATTGCTGGACCTGTGGCAACACAGAGAGAGGAGTCTGAAGAAGAGAAGTCAGAGGAGGAAGGTGGCTTTGAGGAGGTGGAATACCAGCCACAGCAGGCATCCCAGGGGGCTTGTTGTCACCTTTCGGGGACCCTTGGTGTTGTATGTGGCTGGGTGGAGGAAGAGACCTTCAATGATGTCAGTGAGGACAAGGAACGGGACATGGCTAGCTTGGTATCCAACCTTGTGCAAATGGGGAGTTTGCGGTTGTGCAAATGGACTGACTGACTGGTAAACGGGGAGTTTGGTCTGTCAGAGTTTGGTCTGTCACTGTGAAGCGGGCGACGGGCGTAACCCTTACACTACTTGACCGATAAAACATCATACCTGATCGTATTCACACACTGGATGTTTTAAAGCACGTTATTCCAAACAATTTAGGAATGTTAGGTGATTTCTGCCCTTTATGGATCAAAACCCGACTCTGCGTCAACTACGTAATTTTCCATGGGAGTTTTGCCATGGATCCCCCTCCGGCATGCCACAGTCCAGGTGTTAGTCCCCTTGAAACAACTTTTCCATCACTATTGTGGCCAGAAAGAGTCCCTGTGTGTTTTAAAATTCGCCTGCCTATTGAAGTCTATGGCGGTTCGCCCGGTTCGCCGGTTCGCGAACATTTGCTGATGTTCGCGTTCGCCGTTCGCGAACGGCGAATTTTAGGTTCGCGACATCACTAGATACAAGTCCATTTAGCTCAACCAATAAAATATAAAACACAACCATACATTCTCATATATGCAATCCTATACCCACAGTTTATCCAGAGGAAGGCGAAAAACCCCAACAAAGCATGAACCAATTTGCTACAGCAGGGGAAAAAAATCCTTCTTGATCCCTCTGAGAGGCAATCAGATATTCCCTGGATCAACTTTACTTATAAATATTAGTATCCAGTTATATTATGTACACAGTGAAGAAAGACATCTGGAAGGCTGCACTCCAATTAACTCTTGTTTATTTCAAAGCAAAATCCATGCAGCACAGGAGCAGGATAAAAAGGCTGACATGTTTCACACTAAATCAGTGCTTGATCATAGCCATGCCTTTTTTAAAGCAATCTACTGAGCTGTCCAGAACCACCTCTGGAGGGAGTCTATTCCACATTTTCACAGCTCTTACTGCGAAAAAACCTTTCTGTATTTGGAGACAAAATCTCTTTTCCTCTAGACGTAAAGAGTGCCCACTTGTCCTCTGTGATGACCTTAAAGTGAATTCCTCAACACCAAGCTCACTATATGGACCCCTTATGTATTTATACATGTTAATCATATCCCCCCTTAATTTCCTCTTCTCAAGAGAGAATAAATTCAGTTCCTCTAATCTTTTCTCATAGCTGAGGTCCTCCATGCCTCTTATACGTTTGGTTGCTCTTCTGTTCACTTTCTCCAGTTCCCCGATATCCTTCTTGAGAACTGGTGCACAAATCTGAACTGCATATTCCAGTTGAAGTCTTACTAATGATTTGTACAGGGGCAAAATGATATCTCTCTCTCTCTGGAGTCCATACCTCTCTTAATACAAGAAAGGATTTTGCTAGCTTTGGAAACCGCAGCTTGGCATTGCATGCTAATATTAAGCTTATGATCTACCAGAACACCCAGATCCTGTTCCACTATGAATTCCCCCAGTTGTACTCTCCCTAGTATGTATGATGCATGCATATTCTTAGCCCCCAAGTGCATAACTTTACATTTATCAACACGAAACCTCATCTGCCACATAGCTGCCAAATTAAACAGTGCATTGAGGTCGGCTTGTAAGTTGGAGACATCATGTAGAGATTTTGGGGGAGATTTAATAGAACTGGTGCACACAGAATCTGGTGCAGCTGTGCATGTTAACCAATCAGCTTCTAACTTCAGCTTGTTCAATGAGGCTTTGACAATAAAACCTGGAAGCTGATTGGTTTCTATGTAGAACTGCACCAGATTTTGCACTCTCCAGCTTTAGTAAATCTCCCCCACAATTTCACTACATAGCTTGGTGTCATTTGCAAAGACTGAAATGGTACTTTTTATCCCAGACCCTATATCATTTATAAAGATATTAAAAAGTAAGGGTCCCAACACTGAACCTTGGGGTACACCACTATTAACCTTAGAACATTCAGAGTAAGAATCATTAACCTCAACTCTCTGAATTTGGTCTTTTAGCCAATTTTCTATCCATTTACAAACTGATCTTTCCAAACCTGTAGACTTTATCTTACACGTTAGCCGCGTGTGGGTGGTCCACACCCACCCCTCTGTCCAAGGTTTTACTTACCTCCTCAAAAAAAAAAAAAATCTAATTTGTTTGACAACTTCTGTCCTTCATGAATTCATGCTGTCTATTGCTTAAAATATATATATATATTTTTCGAGTAAGAACTCATCTATGTGGCCTTTTATTAAACTCCAGTATCTTTATAACTAACAGTAGCCTCTACATTGGCCATACACCAGCCCAGTGTTATTATTCCAGTCATCATAGAGTCCGAAAAAATTAGAAACAGTGGATTTAAAATGACAAAGCTCCATTCTTTTAGGATACATGGGTGTATGCTATTTGGACCAGGTGCCTTATTCACCTTTATGCTGTCTATTTCTGGACCATATCAATTTTGAGCCATTGTGGATCATTTGGGGCTATGTCAATACCATCCCCATTATAGACATGAGCTCATCCATGCTCCTTTGTATACACAGAGCTGAAGAAAGTATTTAATAAATTTGCCTTCTCTTTATCCCCAGTCACCCACTCTAGATTAGTTTAAAAAGGGCCAACATGCTCAGACCTGACCTTTTTACTATTAACATATTTGTGGAATTTTGGGGGGGTTTGTCCAACTATCTTTTGCAATCTGTCCTTTTTACATATACTGTTATATCCTTTGTAACATTTAAACGGTGATAGTGTTTCTTCATTTTTATATTTTTTAAAAGCTCTTTTCTTATTACACTGCTACCCAGATGTTCTTTTATATGAACATTGGTTATAAGCTCTGCATAGTTTGAGATGATATGATTTGAGGTGAATCTTTTTATTTTTTGTTCATTTATTCATTTACTTTATTTTCATTTTTTATGGAGATAGATACGTGAGATGCCGTTATTAACGTGGCTGAAAAGGTCCCAGGAATTTTATCCAGATGCTGGCTTTACCAACTTGGTGAACATGTAGCCAGTGATATTTGAAAAGGTTGAAATCCCATCTAATATGCTTTTCTAGGTCAGTGAATCATTTTGACAACACCAGAGCCTGCAAATCCCATGTGACTTTCCTTACCGGTTTACTTTAAGGATGTCTGTGTGCAAGATATGAAATAATTCCAAATAAAAGGTATAAAATTATTTTTTCATTTGTGAACCAGGAAAATGAAGAACAAATGAAAAAATGTAAGGAAAAAATAAATGCTAGGCTTGTATTATTACTTGTCGAATTACATCCTTTGGTAGGTAGTGTTTCACTCACTAAAAATTAGTAATGAAAAGCTCATTGGGGGCAATTTCAGCTTGATAATAGAATGCTCTAATGCAGGGATTCCCAAACTACGGCCCTCCAGTTGTTCAGGAACTGCAATTCCCATGATGCCTAGTCATGTATGTGAATGTCAGAGTTTTACAATGCCTCATGGGATGTGTAGTTCTGCAACAGCTGCAAGGCCGTAGTTTGGGAATCCCTGCTCTTATGCTTGCCCTTTTGAATGAAGGGATGTAGCAAACCACAGCAATCAGAAATAATCTTCAACTAGTTTGACCTTAGATCAGTTGTTCTCAACTCCTGTCCTCAGGACCCACTAACAGGCCAGGTTTGCAAGATAACTGAAATACATCATAGGTGATATAATTTGCTGCTTGGTGATTGCAATATTCTAGTCTGCATCTCCCCAAGGTAATACCTAAAATCTGGCCTGTTAGTGGGTCCTGAGGACAGGAGTTAAGAACCACTGCCTTAGATGAATGATCCAAAAGTAGTGCAGTTTATTGGACAGTGGGAGGAAACCATGCAGATGAGAGCAGGGGATATTTGTACAGCCCTGGCCAATAAATGTAAATGCTTGGTGACTGTGTGACTGTACTTATATCTGAGGTGCACATGTGGATGCTGGTATTCGGTTGGAGAACAGAGTCCAAGTGGGGCATGGCCTCAGGTGGTTGACCTAAGGGCCATAGTCAGAGACGCTGAAACCCAGGGACTCTTTTGAGGGCTGACTGAGGGAGGATGTCTATGGATCTCGTCTGGTACTACGGGAGAATGTGACCTGCAGACAAGGGCCTTGTGAGTACACATTTCCCACAGGAATTCTATTGGTTGCTGTGAGAATTCCCCTCTTGATGCTAGAAAGTCAGCGGGCTGTGTGTAAGCTTAAGGGGACACTGGCTAGCGTCCTGAAGATACAGAGTTCACTGAGTCAGCTGCTAACACAAGCAAAGGACTTATTCTTAAATTCCAGTGCTGTGTGGTTCAGCAGAAGATCTGCTATTCAGTTCCACTAAAGCTAGGCCAAGTGAGAGTTGTCCTCACCTGTACATAGTTGAATCTGCAGTATCCCACTGATCCCTTCTCCTATCCAAGTTCCCTAAATAAAACAACAAAATAATTCCCCTAGATAGGTCATTGAAGACAACGAGCCAAAGTGTGTGTTTGCATCTGGCAGCGTGTGAGAATACCTGGTATCTGGCAACAGGATAATCAGAGGGAGACCCAAGATAGATCCATACTCAACAGTTCCTATGGTAGCAGTTTTACACTGATATTATTTTTAACCACTTAGGGACCGGAGGATTTGGCTGCTCAATGACTAGGCCCTATTTTGCGATTCGGCACTGCGTTACTTTAACGAACAATTGCGTGGTCGTGCAACGCTGTACCCAAACAAAATTGACGTCCTTTTTTTCCCACAAATAGAGCTTTCTTTTGGTGGTATTTAAATCACCTATGTGATTTTTATTTTTGTTTGCGTTATAAACAAAAAAAGAGCGACAATTTTAAAAAAATTACAATATTTTTAACATTTTTTTATATGAAATTCTCAAAAAAAATTAAAAAATCTAAATTTTTTAACATTTATGCTAACAATATGCACTGTTACTGTAAAAATGACACTGGCAGGGAAGGGGTTAACATTACTGGTGATCAGTGGGTTAAATGTGTCCCTAGGGGTGTGATTCTAACTGTCAATTGGCGTGTCTTGTGAAGTAATCACAGAGACATGCAATCCTATATATCAGGATCACATAGCCTCTGTGATTAATTCAGGGAGAATGACAGGCGGCTGTGTTTACATCAGCCATCTGTCCTTCTCTCTCTGCTGCGGGAGATCGCGAGCGGCGGCGCACGCTCGCCCCTAGAGTCTCCTGAGCGAGCAACGTAACATAACATCGCTTTGTCCAGGAGCGGCTGCCTGCCACAGTAAAACTGCGGCGGGCGGTCATTATGTGGTTAATATAAGTAAGTAGCTCAGGGACCGGGACTCAGAAGAGCAAGAAATTAGAATGGGCAGATACACACACACTCTCTTTGTGTTACTCATAGCAGTGTACAGAAGCACAGATGATGATGACACCTCACTGACACAACACGTCCCCTCCTGAGTCACAATGGCAGTCTCTCTCCATGCCAGGTGGTCCCTTCAGTCTACTCCAGTCCAAACAGCACTGACAGTTAAGCTCCCGACTTGCTTTTCTCCCATCCCGCAGAACAGCACACAGGGCTCCAGCCACTCCGCTCGGTTCCCTTGCCCCATGACACACTAAGGAACCACCGCTGCCAGACCCACCCCCTGCTGGTGCCATCTGAACACACTGTAGCCAGCACTCGGATGGTCTCATAGTTACATAGTTACATAGTAGTTGAGGTTGAATAAAGACAACAGTCCATCCAGTTCAACCTGGGTAGGCGCGCGTGGCCGTAATAATCTCTCATACCTCTTAATATTCTGATCCTTGAGATGTACGTCCAAGAGTCTTTTGAAAGTAGCCATACTCCCCACAGAAACTACTTCTTGTGGTAGAGAATTCCACAATCTTGTAGCCCTAACAGTAAAGAACCCCCTGCGTTGCCTGAGGTTAAAACGCTTCTCCTCTAATCGCATTGTATGCCCTCGAGTTCTCATGCAATCCTTGCCACTGAATAGCTTTTTTTCTATGTTGAGATCACCATTGAGGTAGTTATAAATTGCTATCATGTCCCCTCTCAGGCGTCTCTTCTCCAGGGAGAATAAATTAAGCGATTGTAGACGCTCTTCATAATTAAGGTCCTTCAATCCCCTAATTAGTTTAGTTGCCCTTCTCTGGACTCTCTCCAGCTCCAACACATCCCTCCTGAGGACTGGTGACCAGAACTGGACAGAATACTCCAGATGCGGTCGGACCAGAGTTTTATAAAGTGGTAGGAATATAGTTTTATCTCTGGAATACATCCCTTTCTTTATGCATGCTAATATTCTGCCGGCTTTGGCAGCTGCCGCTTGACATTGCATGCTATTGCTTAGTCTATCCTCTACCAAGACTCCCAGATCCTTCTCCATTTTTGATTCCCCCAAAGATTCCCCCCTTAAGTGTATTGTGATTTTATTTTTTTAGTCCCCAAGTGCAAAACCTTACACTTCTCCACATTAAACCTCATTTGCCATCGTCGTTGCCCACTCTGTTATTTTGTTCAAGTCATTCTGTAGGATATCTGCCTCATGCTGTGCAGTTATTGCCCTGCCCAATTTTGTGTCATCTGCAAAAACTGAAATAGAACTACTGATCCCATCCTCAATGCTGTTTATGAATAAATTGCACAGGGTTGGTCCCAGGACTGAGCCTTGGGGGACGCCACTTACCACCCCAGACCAGTCTGAGTATGCGCTATTTATTACCACCCTTTGGACACACCCTTTTAGCCAGTTCCGTATCCAAGAGCAAATCTTGTGGTCGATGCCTGCAGACCTTGTTTTATAAATTAAGCTCTTGTGGGAAACTGTATCAAACGCCTTAGCGAAATCCAGGTACACCACATCCACTGGTCTCCCCCTATCTAGCTCACAGCTCACCTTCTCGTAGAATGTTAAGAGATTGGTTTGACAAGAACGCCCATTTGTAAACCCGTGCTGATTACTGCTGATGAGGTTGTTGTCTTTAGCAAACTCTACGATATAGTCCCTTATCATCCCCTCTAGAAGTTTACATACTATCGATGTCAGACTGAACGGCCTATAATTTCCCGGGATATGCTTCTGCCCTTTTTTGAATATCGGTATCACGTTAGCTTTCCTCCAATCCCCCGCTACATTTCCTGTCATAATACTGTCAGCAAAGATCAGGAACAGTGGTCTAGATATAGTTTTACTAAGTTCTTTGAGTACTCTCAAATGTACGCCATCCGGGCCTGGTGATTTATTTGTGTTAATTTTATTCAGCCTTTCCCTGATTTTACCCTCTGTTACCCATAGCAGCAAGTCCTGTGAATTACTGCTAACCATACAGTCATGGTCAGTGTACGCCTCCTTTTCCGGTGTAAAGACTGAGGAGAAAAAATCATTAAACGCGGTTTCCTTTTCAGTGTCCTCTGTAACCATCCTCCCCTCATTGTTAATTATGTGTGCAACATGCTCTGCCCCTGTTTTTTTGCTGTTGATATATTTAAAGAATTTCTTAGGGTTCTTTTTACTATCCTCCGCTATTTGTCTCTCGAAGTTGATTTTCGCCATTTTGATTTTGTATTTACTTTTCTTATTTGCCTCCTTGTATTGCTGGAAAGTCGATACTGTGCCCTCTGATTTATATTTCTTGAAGGCCATTTTTTTACCCCTAATATGTTTTTTAACATTACGGTTTAGCCAGCCAGGTTTGGCTTTGTCTCTTCTAAATGTATTTTCCATAGGAATGCACTGCAAGATGCATTTGTTTAATATGTTCCTAAAGCATTCCCATTTTTCCTCCGTGGTCAGTGTTCCTAGGGTTTGGCCCCAGTTTACCCTTTCCATCATTGAGCACAATTTGGTTTGCCTGGACTCCTACCTCCGAGATTAGGTCTGGGTCATTAGTGATCAATAGATCCAGCACTGCATTTTCTCTAGTAGGAGAATCCACCAACTGAGACATGTAGTTGTCCTGTAAGGTTTCCACGAAGAGACGGACCTTCTGTAAGTGTGTAGTCCCCTCTTTCCAGTCAATGTCGGGATAATTGAATTCCCCTAATATGATGACTGATCCCAGCTTTTCCGCTTTACTCAACAGTGACAGGAAGTGAAGGGAAATCTCCCCAATGACATGTATTGGTGGAAGAAGGGTATTTATATATAGTATCTCATAAAAGTGAGTACACCCCTCACATTTTTGTAAATATTTTATTATATCTTTTCATGTGCACTGAGGAAATTACACTTTGCTACAATGTAAAGTAGTGAGTGTACAGCTTGTATAACAGTGTACATTTGCTGTCCTCTCAAAATAACTCAACGTACAGCCAATAATGTCTAAACCGCTGGCAACAAAAGTTAGTACACCCCTAAGTGCAAATATCCAAATTGGGCCCAAAGTGTCAATATTTTGTGTGGCCACCATTATTTTCCAGCGCTGCCTTAACCCTCTTGGGCATGGAGTTCTCCAGAGCTTCACAGGTTGCCACTGGAGTCCTCTTCCACTCGAAATCACGGAGCTGGTGGATGTTAGAGATCTTGCACTCCTCCACCTTCCGTTTGAGGATGCCCCACAGATGCTCCACAAAGTTTGGGTCTGGAGACATGCTTGGCCAGTCCATTACCTTTACCCTCAGCTTCTTTAGCAAGGCAGTGGTTGTCTTGGAGGTGTGTCTGGGGTCAGTATCATGTTGAAATACTGCCCTTCGGCCCAGTCTCCAAAGGAGGGGATCATGCTTTGCTTCAGTATGTCACACTCACAGTACATGTTGGCATTCATGGTTTGCTCAATGAACTGTAACTCCCTAGTGCTGGCAGCACTCATGCAGCCCCAGACCATGACACTGCAGCCACCTTGCTTGACTGTAGTCAAGACACACTTGTCTTCGTACTCCTCACCTGGTTGCCGCCAGACATGCCTAACACCATCTGAACCAAATAATCAGACCACAGGACATGGTTCTAGTAATCTATGTCCTTAGTCTACTTGTCTACAGCAAACTGTTTGCGGGTTTTCTTGTGCATCATCTTTAGAAGAGGCTTCCTTCTGGGACAGCAGCCATGCAGACCAATTTGATGCAGTGTGCAGAGTATGGTCTGAGCATTTTTTTTTTGTGAATTTCAAGAAAATTTTTGAAAAATGCTAAGAGCTATTTTATCTCAGATTTGAAAGAGGAAAATAACTCTGCGTGAATTGAGCAAACTGCATGTTAAAAGAGATGTATTTTTTTTTGTTTTGTTTTTTTATACATACTTACCTAGGTGGATGCAGCATTGGTCTTATGCTGCATGATCTGTCCCCCCGACACCTCTAACACCGAGAACTAAGCAATCGAACACCGCTGATCACTCTCTTCTCACAGTTTCCGGAGCAGAAAGCTGCTGACTCTCAGTTAGCAGCTCTCTGCTCTGCCCCCTCCTCGCTCACTGGAGCGCTGGGCTGCGGAGGGGCGGGAGCAGCCGACTCAGGCTCTCAGCGGCCCGTTGAGAGGCTGAGTTGGGTGCCGGTCCAGGCATATGCGACTTTTTGACGTCAGCAGAGAGCATACTTCAGACGGCTCTCTGTTGAAAACGGGTCACAGGAGTGCAAAACTAACTGCACTCCTGTGATCCATAGGAGAAGTAGAGCCAAACAAGCTTTTGCTGTACTTCTCCTTTAATTCTTTCTTTAACCTCCAAGCTGAATCACCAGTTGCATAGCTGCTTTGAGGACTACAGTATCAAATAATGATCTTAATGAGATTTCGGATCAGAACTAATTAATAGTGTGCAGTGTGTAATCCCTGACTCTATTGTCATGCATACAGAGCTTTACTTGGCAAGTCTTAGCAGCATTGGCAGTGATACAACTGCTGTCTGTTTACTGTAGTTTAGAAAATACTGTAGTAGCAAATGATACACATACAGTATATACAATATTGAAGGCAAAAATGTAATCTTAGGATATCTCAAGAAAAGTAAATGCATGTAGACAAAAAAAATGACAAATGCACAATAAAAATAGTTTGTATATAATAAATATTTTATTTTTGCTGTTATTATTTAATGTATAGTCCAACCTAAATGAACAATTTCAGTTGATGTCAGTTTCTGGACAGATTAATCACCCTTTGCTTTACTAAGATTTAATGAAGATGTATACCCATAATTTTTGTAATCCTTTTGGTCTTCCCCAAGAGACCAGGTGCATGGAGCATTTGGACCCGCTTTGATCTGTAGTAGAATTCTGCAGAAAATATATATATATTTTTATTAATTTTATCAAATGATAACCAAAGATGAATAGAGGAAACATAATGTAGAAAGGGTATGGAGGGCGTACATAAGGTACACTACAAGTGCAACATATTTCAACATTGAGAACATAGACCTGAAGTTCCAGGTTCCTTCAATATTACTATCTTATGACAGGACAACATTTACTCCTGGACCTCCCATATAAGAGTAACCTATTACTTTTAAATGTACGAGTAACCTATCAGTCTTATACGTAAGAGTAACCTGTTACTCTTGTACCCTTGTAGGGATAAGGGTATCTTTAGATACTGTAACCATATGATGTTATAAACCTTGAGACCATTATATCGAGATCAATGGAATTGCATGGATGTCTTGTAACCCTTTTACTGATGTCCTTACACAATGCATTGACTGCAACTTTCTACCTGTAAAATGGGATACTCAGCATAATGCAAATACCGTATATACTGTATGTGGTCTTTGTTGTTTGTCACAAAAGAAAATATTGTACTCAGTTCCGGTTCACACTGAAGCGGCACGACTTCGGGGGCGACCTGTGAAGTCGCGTGCACCGCGACTTCAGCGCAACTTGCATGGACTTCATAAAATGAATGTCTATGCAAGTCGCTCCAGGTCGCTCCAAAGTAGGTCCATGTAGCACTGCATGGAGCGCTGACAAGTCGCCTGACAAGTCGCGGTAGTGTGAATGGAGTCTTAGAATCACATGTGATTTTTTTTTTAAATATTTGTATGTAGTGATTAATACATTTGGAAATATTTTTGTTATGTGTTAAAGCTATCCCTGGGTCCCGCCCTAGGAAATCCCAGATTTTTATATAGTTGTAGTCATATATCTCCTAGGGTGCATGACAAATCTCAGGTGAGCATTATAGTGATCGACCGCTATCGGTTTTTTGTTGCCGATACCGATATTTTGGTCAATGCATATCTGTATTGGCCGATATTGGCTGATATTTTTGTACATTTAAAATCATTTTTTTTTTTTGACAGGTACTCTTGTGGAGGGATCTTAGGGTCTAAAAGACCCCAAACCCCTCCTCTGCACTTAAAAGCATTCAAAGTGCCAAGTTTGGCTGTTTTGAATGCTGTCATTTTTTTTAATCTGGCGCCAGACAGTACCCCGCAGTGATGTCACTCATGACATCACTTCCAGGTTTTTGCATAGAGACCTGATCAGAGCCGAATGCAGCTTTGATCGGGTCTTCGGTGGCCATGCAGGCGAGCCGTGGAAGGCGGCGGGTGGGGGAACGTCCCCTTCCGCTCCTTGTAATGACAGCCGAGTGGCTTCCCAGCCACATCGGTTGTCATTACAAGACAGCCGACCATCGGCTATGGACGCTGGTATCGGGGTGATGCCTCTAGCTGCAGGCAGCACTCCGGTACATGCACTTTTCCGAAATATTGGCAATATCGGTAACCTCCGGGGCCGATTCTGATATATCGGGAAAAGTGCATATCGGCCCTCGATACATCGGCTTTCCCTAGAGCATTAGTACTGGATTAAGGGAGGGCATCTACCAGGTATAGACCTAGAGTTTCTAATGTTTAAGGGCTTATGTGCCCATGTTCATGTAGAGATCATTTGTAAAACATGTAGGCGAGGATATGTACATAGGGGAGGGAAAGCACAGAAGCTAAGGGCTAAGTTCACCTTTTCAGACAGAATTTCACTCTTCATAATATATATAGAAGCCTTTTCTAATGTCTGTAGCGCTTACTGCCATAGAAGTCGCTGGGCGTTTGCCAAGGTTCTTCCCCAGTGAATTGCCCCACAGCCAGGTACTTAATCTCAGCCACACGTTTCCTCAATAACCAGTCTAGAGGTGTTGTTTTTGTTGTTTTTATTTTTTGAGAACTTGGATAGGGTTGAAGGAATTGAGTGGGATACTCCAAAAACAGAAACTATGTACAGGCTGAGCAAAAAAACAAAAAAATTGGTGCAAGGTGAGTTCACTTTATCATTAGGGGAATGGAGGACATCAGCTATGAGGAAAGACTACAAGCACTGAACTTATTCTCTCTGGAGAAGTGACGATTGAGGGGGATATGATATCAATGTACAAATACTTTACTGGTGACCCTAGCATAAGGAACAAACTATTCAGAGTAAGGAAATACAACAAGACACGTGGCCACTCACTAAAACTAGAGGAAAGGCGGTTTAACCTTAACCTCCTCACATCCGCGCTACAGCCTATATACGGCTGCAGCGCGGACTCGAATTTTCGGGAGGCCGTTTTTAAACGGCCTCCAGTGACACGCCCCCCCGCGCGCTCCTGCGAGCGCGCAGCGGGGAGAATCTGTGTCGGCCGTGTCCAAGGGACACGGCCGATCACAGATCGTGGTGAATGGCCAATCACAGCGGCCATTCACCACGTGATCAAGCCGTCCAATGAGAGATGATCTCATATGTAAACATATGAGATCATCTCTCATCGCCGGCGCTCCTTCCTCACACGGAGCCTGCAGTGTGAGGAAGGAGGGGGAGCCGACAGCCGCTGGGGACACAGAGACATGTAATCAGGGCACTGATCACCAGTGCCCTGATTACTGAAGGTAAAAAAAACACACACATTGCCCCCCCATCAGTGCCCACAGTGCCCGCCATCAGTGCCCCCATCAATGCCCACAATCAGTGCCCATAGTGCTGCCAGTCAGTGCCCATCAGTGCCTGCTCATCTAGGCACTGATGAGCACTGACTGGCAGCACTATGGGCACTGAGTGTGGGCACTGATGGTGCTGCCCATCAGTGCTCATCAGTGCCGCCCATCAGTGCTCATCAGTGCCACCCGTCAGTGTCCATCAGTGCCACCCGTTAGTGTCCATCAGTGCCGCCTATCAGTGCCCATCAGTGCCACCCGTCAGTGCCACCTCTCAGTGCCCAGCAGTGCCACCTCTCAGTACCCAGCAGTGCCACCTCTCAGTGCCTATCAGTGCTGCCTATCAGTGCCGCCTATCAGTGCCGCCTATCAGTGCCACCTATCAGTGCTCATCAGTGCGGCATATTAGTACCTCCTCATCAGTGCCCATAAGTGCCACCTCATCAGTGCCCATAAGTGCCACCTCATCAGTGCCCATAAGTGCAGCCTATCAGAGCCCATAAGTGCAGCCTATCAGTGCCCATCAGTGCCGCCTCATCAGCGCACATCAGTGAGGGAGAAAAATTTATTTTCAAAATTTACTCGCAGAAAATAAGAAAAACTTTTTTTTTTTTTTCAAAATTTTCTGTCTTTTTTCTTTTTTTTTGTAAAAAATAAAAAACCCAGAGATGATTAAATACCACCAAAAGAAAGCTCTATTTGTGTGAAAAAAATGATAAAAATTTCATATGGGTACAGTGTAGCATGACCGCGCAATTATCATTCAAAGTGTTAGAGCGCTGAAAGCTGAAAATTGGCCTGGATGGGAAGGGTGTTTAAGTGCACAGAAGGCAAGTGGTTAAAGTGCGTAAGGGGTTCTTCACTGTGAGAGCGGTAAGGATGTGGAATTCTCTTCCACAAGCAGTCGTATCAGCAGGGAGCATTGATAGTTTCAAAAAACTATTAGATGGGCACCTTAGAGACCACAACATACAGGGGTATACAATGTACGGTAAAAGCAAACACACACACACATCATAGGTTGAACTGGATGGACTGATGTCTTTTTTCAACCTCACTAACTATGTAACTATGTAACTATTAATCAAACTGGGGGTGAAGGAGGTAGCAGTTTAAAGTAAAATTGTCCTGGAAAATCGCTGGACCTTCTGCCCACTGTAGTGGCTGCTTGTTGAAGAGTTAGAAGTTACTCTGGAAGTATAAGAAGGAGAGAAAACACAGCGCCTTCTAAGTGCAGCAAAACGATGTTTTAAAAGGATTATAAAAAAACCTACTCACAAGGTAAGCTTATTTTAAAAGCATATAGTGGCATGTCTCTAAAACGCCATCCTGGGGTCCTGAATGGCAGTTCTCCCGCTGGTTCTTTCGGCATACAGGGTTTCTCTGTGATAATCAAAGCTTCCGGAATTCATGGAATGCACAGGGAGAGAGCTCAGAGGGACCATGATGTCACTTCCTGGTCGCAATAAGAGAGTGTGGAAAACAGCGACGCGTTTGCGGAGCATGTGCTCCTTCTTCAGGCCGCAAACGTGTCGCCGTTTTCCACGCTCTCTAATTGCGACCAGGAAGTGACGTCATGGTCCCTCTGAGCTCTCTCTCTGTGCGTTCCACGGACTCCGGAAGCTTTGGTTACCACCGAGGATCCCCGTATGTGAGCCAGCACGAAATCAAACTAATTCCTATCACCTATCTAGGAGGATGCTACATGTCCTTTCTGCTCAAGCCATCCTAATGTGCTTATCTCTTACTTACCTAGTCCATGATAGCTTTGAATCTGCACCTCTTCCATCCAGGAAACATTATATCCCATCATGCACTTCCTTACTGCAACACAGAATAGGACGTATTTTACTTCTGTGGACTATACCACTTCTTTTTTAATCTTACCCAATTTATTACTTCTTCCTTTAAGGTGGCCATACACTGTACAATCTGATTGCCCAATCTCCTTTGGATCTACCATCAACTATTCAGTGCAAAGGCCTCCAATGGTTTGTTCAGGTGGGTTCTCCTATTCTAACCTTTTAGTAAAACTAAAGGAAATTATACAGAGATTCTACAATAAGATTGCGTAATGTATAAATAGCTTTAAACAAGTACATGGGAGGGAGACATTCAGCTGTCAATGTTCTTGTAATACAGCTCCAGCTCAGGGAGGGGGAGGTAATAAACACACACATTTCACTTTCAGGCTCCATTCACACAGCATAGTGGGTACACACATTTTTGCAGAGTTTTTCCTGTGATACACGAGTGACAAATGCAGCAAAGTGGCTCATATGGCATTTTGACGCGTTGCAGTTTGCATATTATTTACCACACAATGTTGCATTCAAAAAATTGCGTGTTTGATTCTGCGCTTTGGGTGCCATGAAAAATGATTGGCACTAAAAGTTCAACTAATTCACTTCAGGTGTATAAAGGTGGTCATACACTATACAATTTGATTATACAATCTCTGTAAAATTTCCTTTACATTTACCAAAATGATATAATGAGATGACACATCTATCCAATCTGTATCTAATCAAGCAGGCTCTTGAACTACAAACAGTAGTTGATGGTGGATCTAAAGAAGATGGTACAATCAGATTGTATAGTGTATGGTAAGCTTTAGAGACTTCCAGGGACACATTTCTCCTGTTTTCAATACTACAGCTCTGCTCCACATAGGATGTTATATGATTGCTCAGCTACTGCACACACTGCCAAATGAACAAACTATACAAGAAGAAAGTAAGGTACAAAACGATCAACCAGAAGAGGAAAACACTGGCTGTTTATTTAGTGAGAATGGTGTTCACTGACAATGTCTGTTTGTAAGTACAGAGTTAGGTGGGAGCAATCTCCTCGAGGAGGAGGGCAGGTACAGGGTGTGTGTTAATGAGGTTAGCTAACGGTTTTCATGTTTTAAGGCAGTGGTCTCCAAACTGCAGCCCACAGGCCGAATGCAGCCCTTTGCTTGCCTTGATCAGGCCCTCGGAAAAAAATTCCTCCCACTGGACACCAACAATGAGGGACTATTCCTCGCACTCACACCAACAATGAGGGACTATCCCTCCCACTGACATTAATGACAAGGGGAAATTCCTCCGATTGACACCAATGATGAGGGGCACTTCCTCCCGCTGATACCAACAATCAGGCACTATTCTTCCCACTAACGCCAAAGATGGGGCACTATGCCTTCCACTAACACAATTTTCTACTCCCACCGGTCAGTGTCTGGACCCCCTAAATTCTGAGGGGGAGTAAACTATCCCTTTGTTCCAAAAGTTGGGAGACCCCTGTTCTAAGGGATGGGTAGTAGGAAGTAATAGAGACGTTCTTCTATAGGAAACACTGGAGGCTGAGGTAAGAATTGCTCTAGTATATAGACTAAGCTTTATCTTGTCTGCAACAGAGGTAAATTAATGGTATATTGGTACATAGGGAAGCTAAAATGTAGAAAAGAAAGGTGAACTTAGTGTTAATTCCTGTGAATTCTATAGAACAGACTAAGCTGTCAGGATCTGAGCATATGAATCCTGAGCTAGACAATGTTCCATACAGGAAATGTAGTCTAATTCTGTGCCCGATTCTGAAAGAATGGGTGGTTGGGGCAGGTGCCAGTGGCTTGGCATCTCAGTAACACGCAATAGAGAGGAAATGTCTAGCATGTTTATTGAAGCATGGTAACACAGAAAGTATACATTACAAAGAAGGTTAGGGGGACCATGGAACCCATAGTCTTCGTGTAAAGTTCTAACATTCGTCCTCGACTAGGTAATAGATGATTTGGAGCACTGTAGGGCAATGATTCCAATGAGTGAGGATTTTGAAATGAGTTTCCTGACTTCTGAGCTTTGTTTGCCAAGGAGAGTTCAGCGTGTGTCAAGATAATGGCTGTTTCCCAATCCTGGAATGAGATAAAAACCATTGATCAGTATAGTAGACGAGAGAAAGGAATGCAGAAGAGGAGAATGGTGTATATAGAAAAGAGTTTCTGTTGGATGGGAGTCATGCAGAAGATAATTCTGGAATGAGGTTTATGATGGAGAAAGGTTCATTTTTTCCGGAAGTGAGGACAGGAAGTAAGTAAGCTGTTGTAAGCTTACTATGTCCAACTATTGTAGGACCAATGGATTAGTGCTTAGTAGGAGGGTCTGTATCGATGTGAGGGATCCCTATAATGCGATTTGTAATTGGCGAGGGGGTATTCTTTTATTCCAGATTAGAATTTTGGGATTGAGTCAGGGCAGGGGGAATGCTGGGTTTCCAGCATGCTGAATTTAGTGATTAGTTTGTCGCAGTGTGTGAGGACATGGCATATGAGGATAGCAAAGAGGGTAGTCTAATTCAATGGGTCTGTTCAATCTAAAGGAGGACTTGAAAGTCCAAGGGAGAGAGAGCCTATTCTACCTGGACCCAATGTTTGGAAGCTTTATTGTGAAACCAGTCTACTATTCTTGTCAGGACGGATGCAGCATGATACTGTATTAGGAGAGATCAAGGGCTTCTGCACCACCTCTAGATTTAGAGAGGGCGAGAACCACCCTGTGAACACTTAGAAATTGGAATCCCCAGATAAATGTAGTAAATTTTTTTCTGTAGGGATTGATAAAACAAGCGAGGCACTCGTAATGGGGTGGTTTGAAAAATATATAAAAGTACATTTTTTTAACATTTCTGCTAGCTGTCCGCTCCACTCTAGGCTAAAGCCCAATTTTTGGATGTTCTTTTTGGGGAGCTACATCACAGAGCTGTAGGCACTTCCACCTCTTCCTGTAGAGCGGGGCTCTTAACCACTTAAGCCCCGGAAGATTTTACCCCCATTCCGACCAGGGGGTATTTTGCGATTCGGCACTGCGTGACTTTAACGGACAATTGCGCGGTCGTGCGACGCTGTACCTAAACTAATTTGGCGTCCTTTTTTTCCCACAAACAGAGCTTTCTTTTGGTGGTATTTGATCACCTGTGCGATTTTTTGATCACGCGCTATAAACAAAAAAAGAGCGTCAATTTTGCAAAAATAGCAATATTTTTCACATTTTTTTTATATGAAATTCCCCAAAAAAAAAATTTAAAAATCAAAATTTTTTTACTTTTTCGGCCAATTTGTTTTATGCTACCTATGTTTGGTAAAAAAAATCGCAAAAAGCGTATTTTGATTGGTTTGCGCAAAAGTTATCGCGTTTACTAACAAAGGGAAAGATTTCTGTCATTTTTGTTGTTTTTTTTTTTAACGTGTAATGGCGGCGATCTGCGATTTTTTTTGCGGTACTGCGACATTGGGGCGGACAGATCGGACCCTTGACTGACATTTTTGACACTTTTGGGGTTACCAGTGACATTTCTACAGTAATCAGTGCTATATATATGCACTGTTACTGTAAAAATACACTGGTAGTGAAGGGGTTAACTTTATTTGGGAGGGAGGGGCTGTGTGTATCCCTAGGGGCGTGCTTTCTACTGTGATTGGCTGGGGCTTGAGCTGTATGGACACTGATCAACGGATCTACATACTAGATCCGAGTGATCAGTATCCTAACAGCAAGGAGAATGACAGGCAGCTTGTTTACACAGGCTGCCTGACATTCTCCCTCTCCCCCGCCGATCACCGAGTGACCGGCGGACATCGTGTTCCGCCGGTCACACGCGCGGGGGGGTCCGTGACCACGCGGGAGCGGGAGCGCACCTCCGGGGGCGCGCGCTCGCTCCCTAGACCCTCACAAGCTAGTGACGTAGCCCTACGTCACTTTGCCTGTGAGGGGCTGACTGCCGACGTAGATCTGCGTTAGGCAGTCGGCAAGTGGTTAAAATTAGATTTGTAAAGGTAGGGGCAGGTTGCTGGGGTGATCATCATGTCCTTTCATGTTTCCCTCCTTGTTGGGCGCCGAGCAAGGGTCACATGAGAGGCCTTCCTAGGGGTGGCTTCTTCTGGGCTATGCTAGGAACTTTAGATAGGGTTTTTGCATTACACATGGGGTACCTTTGCTGGAACAGATGACTGATTTGAGTAAACTCTCTGGATGTACTAAATATCACCACTGTTACTTGTGCATTTAGGAGGGGCACACAGAGCCCTTGCCCTCTCCACCTGTCCAGCATATTACCGCTATCTCCCTTCCAGCAACGGTATGGGGTCCCGTGGTGCACCTAGCACTGACTCAATGTATGCACTTTACATAACGCTTCCTCTTCAATACTTGTGTACAGACGGAGGGCCTCGGCAGTACAGATCTCCTCCTGTTGCTATGGGGGATGTATTGCTGCAGAAGGAGTGCTTACAACATCTCCCTTGCTACAAAAGGCTATCTCACCTGTCACATGTAAATGCATATGACAGGCCGCTAGAGAAACCTTTGTTACCCTTGGTAGCCACTGTTTCTTCACAGTGTATAAACTCTTGTACAGTTATTTTGATACCCCAATATTCTTAGTGACCCAAGCTCTAGACAAGTGATGGCGAACCTTGGCACCCCAGATGTTTTGGAACTACATTTCCCATGATGTTCTACTACACTGCAAAGTGCAAGAGCATCATGGGAAATGTAGTTCAAAACATCTGGGGTGCCAAGGTTGGCCATCACTGCTCTAGACTATATGTGCCGGTTACTTGTATTACACCCCTTTGGTAACTTCAGAGCAGGCAAAGTTTCAAACACTTTACTACAACAGATTAACATGATGCCATACACCAACAACAGTTTGAAACAAAGTGCAGGCTTTTCCCTAACATTCCTAGTCCCTTACTTTAGGATTATGGCTTCCCCAGCATACCTGCATAGTTAATGCTTGGTTTCTTGAACAGGGCCTAGTCTCTACTCTTAGTAAGGATGCAATGATGCATAAATGGAAAATAAGCAAATAAATACATTTTCCAGTGGTGGTGCAACATAACTGCTTTTGTTTTTAGAGTGTGGTTCCTGCGCTATCTTGGAGAGAGTTATCTACTCACCCTAGTGCTGCAAATACATTAACTGGTACCAGATAAACAGTTTAAAATAATCAGTATATAAGGGGTGGTATTGCGCTTCAGAGTGTGCATAAATACAAATTTATCAATGCAGTATTCACTTCTCTTCTGGTCACATGTAATATTATAAATAAAAAACGTTCATCAACCATCTAATAAATAAATAAATAAATCTGCTTCTTCTGTTCTGGATGTGCTGGAACTGGAGAAAGTCCAGAGAAGGGCAACAAAAATAATTAGGGGAATAGAGGACATCAGCTATGAGGAAAGACTACAAGCACTGAACTTATTCTCTCTGGAGAAGAGACGATTAAGGGGGGATATGATATCAATGTACAAATACTGTACTGGCGACCCTAGCATATGGAAAAACCTATTCAGAGAAAGGAAATACAATTAGGCATGTGGCCACTCACTAAAACTAGAGGAAAGGCGGTTTATATGTCAAAATAACTGCATCCAGTAGAAACCTCAGCAGCCCTCACTGGTTTCTCCTGCTGGCCTTCATATCAACACTCTCTAATGTTAGTGGAGGTCGACAGAGGGCACCGATTAAGGCCCCAGGGGACACATGGAATTGACACGTCCAGAAGTGTTGGATTTCCTGTGGACTTCAGGAAAAGATTGCATTCTGGCAGCAGGAAAGCTATATACTTGGTTAATTTCACAATGTTTCTATTTTTTCACAATGACAGGATTGCTTTACTATACCAAGGGTTGCTCATAAAATCAGATTAGTGAATACAAGGTTGATTTAATAGAAAAAGAAAGTAAAATTCACTTAGAAAGATGGCACTGGATAATGTTAGATCTCACCCCATACCTGTCTCTATTGGGTTCCTGGAATCTGTGATTCCCAGTCCTAATCTACAAGGGTAGAAATTCAAAAATATTTACACTTTGCAACTCCTATTCTGTAGAGTTTTGCTCAAACATTTCTTGCTCAAATTCACTTAGGCTCCGTTCACATCTAAGCGTTTATGGGCGATTTTCTGCTCTAAGCCTCAGCTCTAAAAATGCCCAACAAGAAAAATCCCATTCATTTTAATGGCCCCTGTTCACATCTGAGCGTTCTGTCACCTATTATTTTTTGTACATTTGAGCAATTTTGAGGTACAGTATATTCACCAGTTGTTTTGGATTATAGTCTATACCATTTCTGAGGAGAGCAACACTATCTTTTCATACACATCTCATCAGAATAGGATTGAATACATTTCTACTTTTAGCCTCTAATCTTGCCTCAAGGTTACTTGTTCCTGTAGACCAGGCATCACTAAATGACGGACCACAAGCTGGATCCGGACCGAGCCTCTGTCCCATCTGGACCTGTGGTCGAGCCATTTAGGAGCCACTTCTGTTCCTCAGCCTCGCCCGCTGTCATGCTCTGCGTGTCGGAGGACACGATGGTGATATGCCAGGTGCAGGAAGCACAGCTCTGCATTGGGATGGGAAATAAGCTGAGTGCTGGTATTAAGCTGATACAGCTCTGCATTGGACGGGAGTGAGACGGGAGAGTTTTCATATTAACCAGCACTTAGCTTATTACCCGCCCCCAATGCAGAGCTTTCCCTTCCGCGCCCGGCATATTACCATCATGCATTCCGCCCTCTGATCAATCTAAGGTAAGAGAGTGAAGGGCGGAGGACACTACAGTAGGGGGGGGGATTTGTGATGTAAGTGGGGGGTGGGAGATTTGAAGCAGGCAGAGGACAGTACTGTGGGGGATGATGATTTGAAAGGGGTGGGGTGAGGACTGCTTTGAATAAGGGGTTGTGTTTTATAAAGAGGATTCCGTACACTACTGTTAAGGGGTAATGTTTAGGGTGCTATACTAGTTTGAATGGAAAACTGTGAAGTGGAGGACTGTGATGTGCGGAGGACTGAGGATACTGATGTAATAACGGGATTGTGATATAAGGGGGGGCTGTGACGTACAGGAGTCGTCCCACAAACAGTGTCTCCAGATTCGGACCTCTGCTGGAAAAAAAGTTTACGAATTGGGCCTCCATAAAATTTAGTTCAATACCCCTGCTGTAGACCATGTGACACTATTTTGACATTGTTGGAGACTGTCTTTTCTACTTTAGCGAATCCTGTAAATAGATTTGCACCTGATTTAAACCTCTAATTGCCGTATTACCATGTCTCAATGGTGTGTATTGCATGGCAATCATGGGTTCAAATAAGGTGGTCAGGAGGCAACATATCATTGTTGTACTGTACAAGGTTACAGGGCACTTGCAGAGTGGCCTCATTCACTTGAATGGGTCTTGCTTGGCAGGTGCTACACCCACCAACCATGACAGGTCTTATAACTCTTGATGCTTTCCCTCCCATCCAGGAAGTTTGGCCTCTATGTCCCCCATCACATGTCTCATGACCTAGGCATATTCAAACTCCCATTCCAGGGCCACTCTCCACTGAACCTCTCACTGGTACTACGAAAACCAGAGTTGTATAAAGTACTCGAAACCCATACTTGAGTAAAAGTACAAGTGCTCGATCAAAAAGTGACTTGAGTAGAAGTGGAAGTGCTCGATCAAAAAGTGACTTAAGTAAAAGTACTAAAGTATTCAACATTTTTTGTACTTAAGTATTGCAAGTAGTTTTTTTAAATTTTGCTACTCAAGTACTGAAAGTAAAAGTACAAGTACTGTGTTATGTAGTTATTAAAGAAAGAAGTCAAAAGTTTGAACATCATATTGTTTTTTATTATTTCAAATGCAGCTTTTATTTATACAAACAGTAGCATTTATTTTCGTATGCGCTGATAATACACATGTTTTGAGCTTCATGAAACCTGCCATCTACTGTTCTGGCAGTGGTAATTTTTATAATTGTAACGAGTAACTATGCAGCACAAAAAAAATATCGGAGTAGAAGTATTGAAATCATCGAAAAAATGTAGTGAAGTAAAAGTGGAAGTAGGAGAAAAAAATTATACTCCTAGGAAAGTACAGATACCGCCTTTTGGTACTTAAGTACAGTAGTGAAGTAGTTCTACTTAGTTACTATACATCTCTGACGAAAACCATGGCAGCCTCCCAGGAGGGACACAGGACTCCGGTGACTTTAATCGATCAAGTTGTGTAACACCCCGCCCCCACATTGTGGGGAGCCACAATGTATATTGTATGGCCAGCCTTACTGAGTGGATCACCAGATGAAAATAGTAAGAAAGCCTAGAAAAGAAGTCACATCTAACAATTGGTAAGCTGCAGTATAAAAAAAATTCTGTTTTTGGGTTTAGTACTGCTTTAATTCCACTGTGTGCATTTGTGCATTTTTGATTACAGAGTGAACTCTGTCTTGCAATAATAGCTTTAAAATTGGCTTTGACAGACTGAAAATAAAAATGTTGGCGAAACTAATTAGAAAACACCTGTATGACCAAACATTAATGACTATTCACCAAGCATTAGCAAGGCTTATTATACAATTTTATTTTTTCAAAAGAGCAAAAAGTAATAATAATAATAATACATAAATAATAGAGTTGGGATCCCACTAGCTGCTATGGTCTGTTTAGGCTGACCATTCCCACATCCAGTTCATATGACAGGAGACTATGACTAGCTCTCAATGGAGCGGGTTCACACATCTCCGGGGTGGCTGCGGAGCAAATTGCACAAGGGTCCTGTGAGTCTTTGCCTCCATTTGAGGTTCTGAATTCAGGCAAAAATTTGAGTCTGATTCATCCCTGAAATGGAGAACACTGGACCCCTGCTGTGAGCTGCGTCCGCACACAATGTGAACCCAGCCTTAAAGAGTAACTCCAATTTTGTTGAGAAAAAAACATTTCCCTCTGGGTGATCTATGTACATTGCAGAGATTTTAACAAACTTTGTTGCAAATTCCTACCTTTTGTTATTCTGAAGAAATCATTGTTTGTGCCTCTTTGATGAGTGGGTCAAATGGGAGTGGTTTCATAATTATCTGTCAGCTTTGGCAGCTGCAGGGCTCTATTGAGGGACGCTGCTGAGCCTGCATCCCTTTAGACATGTTCCTTTTGGGTGTATCTCACCAAAAATGAAATTTTTGTTGCAGGGGATGCCAGAAATCTGACTTGTATCTTAGTGCAGACTTCTAGGAAAATCAGTGAGCCAATCACACAAGCAGGAAATGATGGTTTCTGGGGTGTGGTCAGTATACATTCTGTGTACAGAACATCTCCAGGTAGTCATATTACATTACATTTTCAGAAAGTGACAACAGCTGCACATTGAAAAGGAAAGGTAATTTTTAATAACTTTCAATTACAATATGATTTGTGTCGCAGTTGTATACGCTATATTGTTTTTTCTTTACTTGCTGATTTTTTTTCCCCACGAAAGTGGATTTACCCTTTAAGGTTAATTCCCACTCTTATATTTATTTATATATATATATATATAATAAACAGGCAAAAAATTTGGGGGAGCATACCCATGTATTTCTAAAGCTGCTGCAGCTATGAACCAAAAGGCATGTATATTAAAAAAGAATAGCGCGCAAATGCAAAAGAAATAGCTACCAAATCTGAAGACAATCCATAAATAAAAATGGGGGTTTGGTCCCACCATATGGCCATATCGTGCTCAAGCCCACTACTGCGTCAAAGTACCCCATTATCAGTGGGTCCTACACTATCCATGAAAAAGAGATGAATCCAGCCATTCTAACCCTTGGAGATAATACTCCTTGCTGGGAAGGATGTGCAAATGCACTACAGGGGACTCCTCCTATATCCAATTGATGGTGGACACTGATTGAGTACAGGTGTGTGTGGGGGGGTGGGGAGGGTTGCTCAACCTCGAGAGTCTGGTCAGACCGAATACATAATAAACAGGCAAAAAATTTGGGGGTATTCGGTCTGACCAGACTCTCGAGGTTGAGCAACCCTCCCCACCCCCCCACACACACCTGTACTCAATCAGTGTCCACCATCAATTGGATATAGGAGGAGTCCCCTGTAGTGCATTTGCACATCCTTCCCAGCAAGGAGTATTATCTCCAAGGGTTAGAATGGCTGGATTCATCTCTTTTTCATGGATAGTGTAGGACCCACTGATAATGGGGTACTTTGACGCAGTAGTGGGCTTGAGCACGATATGGCCATATGGTGGGACCAAACCCCCATTTTTATTTATGGATTGTCTTCAGATTTGGTAGCTATTTCTTTTGCATTTGCGCACTATTCTTTTTTAATATATATATATAAAAAAAAAAAAAAAAAAAAAGCACCCACTAATCAACAGGTTTTTTTTTTTTTTTATATATAACTTTTTATTGGGTTTTATAACAATACATTAAAATAGGCAGGTAATATCCATCGCAGACGGAAACAAAGAACTGTTTTCATCAAATTTCATATAAAGAAATAGACAATGTTGAATTAACCATAGAATAGTTCAAAAAAGACAAGTTAATCATTGCTCAGCATATTCACATTGTTTGCAAGCTGCTATTTTATTTTGAGGCGCTGACATTTATTTTACTTTATTTTATTGCACAGCATATGTTTGGTCATGAGTAGTCGTAAGTTGTCACCTTGACAGCTGGATTTCACCTATAATTACATTCATTCGTTCCCCATCTCTGGGCACCCCAATAGGGATCCAAGACTGTGCTCAGGTGTGGGGGCTGAGTATATTAGCAAAATTCATAGCAATTAACCTGGTGTCTTAACCGGACTGAGTTACGATCCATATATTCCAAGGTTGCCATAGTGCAGTCATGTGCACCTTATCGTGGTTTTTAAGTGCCAGTGTACACTCATAAGTGGCGTGTGTGTTGGTTAAATCTATTACCTCCCGAACCAACGGTAGAGACAAGCAGTATTTTTGTTTTTCAAAATTGACTTCACTCAATATTTTCTTCAAATAATGAAATTAAAAACATGATTATGACATAAACAGTACTCTGCAATATTGAAAAGAATCAAACATGTTCCAACCACTCTGATAGCTTCCTTTTTTACTCAAATTCAACAACTGAATCAAAAGAGATTGAAAAGAGCTTGCATGTGTCAAAGTTTTGCATTGTAATGTGACAGACCTTTAAATGATCTTCTCATCTGTAAGTATTTGCAGTCTCCTACTTTTTTTGACTGCCAAACTAATGTCTCCCTGACCCCCACTTCATGCTTGTCGGCTCTTGTCTTTATTCCACGCTCCTCCCTGTAATCAGCTGAGACTGCAGCTTATCTCCCTCCTCATTCTCTAACACCATCTTGTCCCTTATAACACAAAGGGTGGGAGCGAGGAGGAGGGACAGGGGACACCTGTGGAGGTACTCTGCCCGATTCTCACTCCTTGTCTCCTCCTGGTTCTCCAGGACAAAATCAGTTCACATCAACATCACTCAACCTGTCACAGAGGACATCCTCGTCTCCAAAGACATTCTGCATCTCTGATTTGGCAGGCTCTGCTGTTTCCTCAAGAAAACTCAAGGTAAGAACTATCATTTCTATAATATAGAGGTTAAGTAATCAATCATACTTTTATAATATTTGATTTTGTAAATTTGATATTTCAAAAATTGTTAATTTGCATTTACTCTATACTTTAATTTGCATACTTCTAAGGCTGATGAGAAATATTTTACTACAAATGTTTTTTGTTCTTTCACAGCTAATGATGATTAAACACTGACAGCAGCAAAATAAAATTGTATATGAAAACACAGGCGCTTATTACAGTAATCAGCGTATTCCTTTTAAAGTAATACTAGACATTTTTATATTAGATATTATATATGTGAAGCACAATGCAAATTAAGCAGCCGTGATTGATTATTTATTTCAAATATAAATGCATCATGGCTGAAATCGACACCCTATAATACATTAATACGTACAGATTACTTAATACAGCAATAGTGGATGGAAATGAGAGGAAAGGGCAAAAAACGAAATAAATATTCTTCTGATATTGCTAAGAGAATGTTGTCTTTGCTTCTTTTACTATGAGTACAAGTTCATATTATTATTATTATTATTATATTATATTATATATGATATATTATCATAATATTAGGTGGTAAGTTCGTTTGTTAATGTACATCATAGAACTCTGAAACCCATACAGGCTCAGCATCACCCAAGGCTTAAAGTAAACCCGACATGAGAGTAACACAGGTAACCTCTTTCTAAAAATACTAGCAACCTGACAGTTATAATAACTCTAATCTTTAATACTTTTGGAGTCAATGATAGAGAATTAGGAAACATATACAGATCAGGAAAATTGAAGAAAAGACAGATGCCCTCTTCTGCATACTTGTTTTAGAATGATCATCATTTAAAGTAGTTGAAGCAGCAGTGTGCAATGTGCATTTTCAAAATGAGCTCAACAATAGAAGCTTTCATTGCAGATTTTCTGTGAAGGTTTGGTAAATGTAAAGGAATGTGATGCAAACATATATAGTTTTTTTATTGAGTCATTTGGCTCACTATGCCTGGTCTGACCAGGACACCCTCGGGAAGAGTTAAAAATTAGAATTAAAGCAGTTTTCAACCCAAATCTAATATTGTAATATATTGCAGCTTACCAGTCCTTAGATATGGTGGCTGCATTCGTTTTCTTTTGTAGGCTTTTTTCCCATCTGTTTTCAACTGGTGATCTGGCCAGTAACACACCTGTATTAGAGTGCCCATACTCAGGATAAGGAGCACAGGGACACCTTTTAACATCAACATTGTCAGTCCAGTGCAGCCTTTCTCAACCTTTTCAACACAGAGGAACCCTTGAAATACATTTCTGGTCTCGGGGGAACCCCTGCTAAAAATTAAAAATCTACAACTCATGACACATTAGTGGGACAGTCAGTGGGAAGAATGCTCCTTACTCTTGCCATCATTGGGAAGAATTACCCCCTTTACAGATAGCTAAAAGGAACAATGGTGTCATTGGAAACTTACCTGAGAGGCAGAAATTGCCCATTGCTTAAGGAACCCCTAGACACCTCAGAAGGAACCCTAGGGTTAAACAGAGCCCTGTTTGAGCGTTAGATCTACTAGAAGATTTAAATACACTAACAAATTGAAACCAAACTCCAGCTAACACTGTATAAGCAGTTACAGCAACAGTTTTATTACTTTTGGAATAAAGGTTTTACATAAATAAATAAAAGAAAACTGATCTTTGTAAGCATCCGTCACATAGTTATATAGTCACATAGTTAGTCTGGTTGAAAAAAAAAAAAAAGACAAAACTCCATTCAGTTCAACCAATAAAAAGAGAAAAAAAACTGAACAAAAAAATCATGCAACAACCCAACATACTACAGGCAGTCCCCGTGTTACAAACAAGATAGGGTATGTAGGTTTGTTCTTAAATTGACTTTGTTTGTAAGCCGGAACATGTACATTGTTTAAGTCTAGCTCCAACCCCAAAATTTTTTTTTATGTATTTTGGATAGCATAGGGAGCGGTTAACACCCTTTTAACGTTTATTTTGCTGTCTGTACCCCTATTCAGAAGATTTCACCCCACTTTCTGTCCCTGTGACAATTGGATTTTGAAAATTTTGCATTGTTGTGGAAACAAGGATTGGTGATAAAGCTTCAGTGGAGAAACCTTTTTCCCATGATAACTCTTACAGGAGTGAATTTCCCTTCCTAGGGGGAGATTTCCTCTCACTTCCTGTTGTCTTTCTCCATTTGTAAGTAGGAGTCATTTGTAAGTTGGATGTTTGTAACCCAGGGACTATCTGTATTGTCAGTGGTAAATGGTTTGTCTTAACCTTCTAACTGCTACATCTTTAGGACAGCATGCTTCAGACTTACTGGCAGGATCACCAAAATAAAATAAAGGAAATAAAGCCTAAAAAGGAAACGAATGCAGCCACCCCATCTAAGAATTGGTAAGCTGCAATATAATAAATGTTTGCTTTTGGGCTTTTACCACTTTAAGCCAAACATACACAGTAGAATTTCATTCAAACATTCATCTAAAAATTCTCTATGAAAAACTGTTCATCTAAGCTTTTGGTCTTACTATCATTGAATCAACTAATACTGTTCAAAAGCCCTTATAATTTCGTCCAGACCTGCTACTTGAATGGAATTCTAGATCTATTAAACTGGTATCTTTTGTGCCTAGAACATGTGTAATACAATATGTACGTTTTTTCCAAACCAAAACCATATTCACAGTTAGAATTACATTTGGGAAAATTTTGCCATCTTACTCCTTTTAATTTTCTTATCACAACAATCAGAAACATTTGTTGATTTGACCTCAAACACCATTAGGAGCATTCTGAAAATAGTTTTTTTTTTTAATTGAAATTCTACTACTGGATGGCCAGCCTTAAAGTTATGTTTCTTGAGCAATCCCCGCCCCTTCCTGGGCCTCGTTATTGGTTACTATGTTGAATACATAAGGGGTCTATATAGTGAACTTGGTGTTGAGTTGTTCACTTTAAGGTCATCACAGAGGACAAGGGGGCACTCTTTACATCTAGAGGAAAACAGATTTCGTCTCCAAATCTGGAAAGGTTTCTTCACAGTAAGAGCTGTGAAAATGTGGAATAGACTCCCTCCAGAGGTGGTTCTGGCTAGCTCACTAGATTGCTTTAAGAAAAGGCCTGGATTCTTTCCTAGGTGTACATAATATAAATGGGTACTAATATTTATAGGTAAAGTTGATCTGGGGAATATCTGATTGCCTCTTGGGGGATCAGGAAGGAATTTTTTCCCCTGCTGTAGCAAATTGGATCATGCTTTGCTAGGTTTTTTTCGCCTTCCTCTGGATCAACTGTGGGTATAGGATTGTGTATATGGGATTGTATGGTTGGGTTTTCTTTACTGGTTTTTGTTTTTTTATTGGTTGAGCCAGATGGAAATGTGTCTTTTTTCAACCTGACTTACTAGGTAACTATGTAACTATGTTCATCCAACCAGTTTAAAGGATATGTGCTCTTTGGGTGCACTCACTGTATATTATATTTACTGTAACAGGTTATACTTTCCTTATTTCAAAACTTAATGACCGCCATTTTTCATATATGGGAAGGCGGAGCCTGAAGTTGTGGGAGGGGAGGAGCCGCCTATTTAAGGTCGGCCCCTGCCTCTTCTGGGCTGCCGCAGGGATCGTTTATCCCTCCCCCTCCCGCCACTGCCCCTTTTCTACAACATTCCCTTCTTTTTCCTTCCTTCTTGGCGGGCCCTCTTTATTTAACGGGCCTGCCAGAGCGTTTTGGCACGCTACTACCATTGTTTTTTAATTATGTTATGTTCTCCATCTTGGCTCTATTTCCTGACCACAACTATGTTATAGAAGAGCAGCTCAGTGCCCACGGACTTTCCCCTCTTCTTTTTGTCTGTACAGATTCTTCCTCCTCATCTGTGGAAGAGCAGCTCAGTGCCCACGGACTTTCCCCTCTTCTTTTTGTCTGTACAGATTCTTCCTCCTCATCTGTGGAAGAGCAGCTCAGTGCCCACGGACTTTCCCCTCTTCTTTTTGTCTGTACAGATTCTTCCTCCTCATCTGTGGAAGAGCAGCTCAGTGCCCACGGACTTTCCCCTCTTCTTTTTGTCTGTACAGATTCTTCCTCCTCATCTGTGGAAGAGCAGCTCAGTGCCCACGGACTTTCCCCTCTTCTTTTTGTCTGTACAGATTCTTCCTCCTCATCTGTGGAAGAGCAGCTCAGTGCCCACGGACTTTCCCCTCTTCTTTTTGTCTGTACAGATTCTTCCTCCTCATCTGTGGAAGAGCAGCTCAGTGCCCACGGACTTTCCCCTCTTCTTTTTGTCTGTACAGATTCTTCCTCCTCATCTGTGGAAGAGCAGCTCAGTGCCCACGGACTTTCCCCTCTTCTTTTTGTCTGTACAGATTCTTCCTCCTCATCTGTGGAAGAGCAGCTCAGTGCCCACGGACTTTATCCCTTTTAGGATCATCAACCTATTTATGGTATCCCATTGTCCCCTATTGTATGGTACCATTTTATGCCTATGTCCATTTGCAGCTACAACCTTTTTTATTGCCTGTGTTTTTTTTTTTTTTTTTTTTTTTTTTTTTTTTTTTTTTCCCCTTCCCTCCCCTCCCCTCCCCCTCCTCCCTGGATTCAGCTGCTTATTAGTTCTGTTCATCCACCCTTCATATGCTGGAGGTCTTCGTAGCGCTCTGTGTTTTGTTTTTTATGTTATATTCCAAAGATGCCAAGGGTAAGGATATTACCCTACTAGTGCCCTAAAAGTACACTTATCCTTTAGGCAGCCATAGTGAGGTGCAAGAGGCTACAGGTCAACCATTACCTATTAATGAGTTTTGAGACTACCAGGAAGAGCCTGGAAGGTTGATGCTTTCTTTTTATTCCTGGCGCCACTTTGCATTGTTTTTATTTTAAAGCAGTTTTCAATTATAATAAGCATGCTGATAAATGCCATTACAGAAATGAACAAAAATGACATATTATTGTAAATGTAGCTTACGGTAAGCTGAAAACATATACTGTCATTTTAATATAAGTAGACAGGAAGGTTTAGTTCACATGCATATGAGCAGCTGAGCAAATCAGATATCCTTCTGGCTTAAAGAGACTTTCTGGCTCCCCTGAGCTAGTGCTTTCCCTCAGCTGTATCTGACCTTCTTACAACTGGCTAAGCTGACAATCACCTGATAGCTTTGTACAGAATTCCCCGCGGCTCAGCCTTCACTGCCAGTTTCTACAGTTCTTCTGGCTCAGTGTAATACCATCTCCTCTGTGTAAGGAATTGGGTTATTCTGTGAACTGAGGCTTGCACAGGAAATTCATGGCAATCTATTAGAAAAAAAATAAAAAATCAGTTTCTGCCCATTAGGATGTAAGCAAGCGTCAGTAAAAAAAATTTAAAAAAAATAATGAGGAGATGTTTACCTTGTTTTAAAAAAGGAAAACTCAGTTGACCAATATTTTTATCTAAATTAATCACATAATATTTTCTGTTAAAAAAAAAAAAAGCCTATTTTTTTCAAAATATACACTATTAACCACTTTACCACTAGAGGATTTTGCTGTCTTACGTCTGGGCCACTTTTTGCGATTCGGCGCTGTGCAAATTTAACTGACAATTGCGCGGACGTGCGACGCCATACCCAAACGAAATTTATGTCCTTTTTTTCCCACAAACAGAGCTTTCTTTTGGTGGTATTTGATCACCTGTGCGATTTTTATTTTCTGCGCTATAAACAAAAAAAGAGCTTAAATTTTGAAAAAACAACAATATTTTTCACATTTTTTTATATGAAATTCCCCCCCAAAAAAATGTAAAAATCAAAATTTTTTTAAATTTTTGGCCAATTTGTTTTCTGCTACCTATGTTTGGTAAAAAAATCACAATAAGCGTATTTTGATTGGTTTGCGCAAAAGTTATTGCGTTTACTAACTAAGGGGAAGATTTCTGTCATTTTTGGTGTTTTTTTTTTAACGAGTAATGGCTGCGATCTGCAATTTTTTTTGCGGGACTGCGACATTGCGGCGGACAGATCGGACCCTTGACATTTTTGACACTTTTGGGGGTACCAGTGACATTACTGCAGTAATCAGTGCTATATATATGCACTGTTACTGTAAAAATTACACTGGCAGGGAAGGGGTTAATTTTATTGGAGAGGGAGGGGTTAATGTATGCCTGGTGCTTACTGACATGTGTGGGGGGAGGTGACTGAGTGACACAAGGACAGATCCATGGTTCAGCTACGCTGAACCCTGCAATCTGACCCTGCCTGTCACTTAGGAGATCCGCCCGTTTGTGTTTACACAAGCGGGCGGATCTCCACACTAGATCCCCGACGATCGGGGAAGAGCAGCGGCAATTGCTGCTGCTCCTCCCCTGGCCCGACTCCCGCTGTGACTGAATAGTACAAATACAGTACTATTACCGTACGCAGACGGCAAGTGGTTAAAGTCACATACAAATAATACAATAATAAATATTAAAAAATATTAACATAATAAATAAAAGAATAATACATTAAATAAAATTGGAAATATTCTCCTAAGTATGTTATACTTTAGCAAGTTTTAACCAGAAACAAAACAATCATAATCCCATGAACAAAGAGGTGCTTCCCTTTCTATGTTTCCTGCATTAGTTAACTACTTGCCTTCTGTGCACTTAAACACCCTTCCCATCCAGGCCAATTTTCAGCTTTCAGCGCTCTAACACTTTGAATGACAATTGCGCGGTCATGCTACACTGTACCCATATGAAATTTTTATCATTTTTTTCACACAAATAGAGCTTTCTTTTGGTGGTATTTAATCATCTCTGGGTTTTTTATTTTTTACAAAAAAAAAGAAAAAAGACAGAAAATTTTGAAAAAAAAAAAAAGTTTTTCTTATTTTCTGCGAGTAAATTTTGAAAATAAATTTTTCTCCCTCACTGATGTGCGCTGATGAGGCGGCACTGATGGGCACTGATAGGCTGCACTTATGGGCACTGATAGGCTGCACTTATGGGCACTGATAGGCTGCACTTATGGGCACTGATGAGGTGGCACTTATGGGCACTGATGAGGTGGCACTTATGGGCACTGATGAGGAGGTACTAATATGCCGCACTGATGAGCACTGATAGGTGGCACTGATAGGTGGCACTGATAGGCGGCACTGATAGGCACTGAGAGGTGGTACTGCTGGGTACTGAGAGGTGGCACTGAGAGGTGGCACTGACGGGTGGCACTGATGGGCACTGATAGGCGGCACTGATGGACACTAACGGGTGGCACTGATGGACACTGACGGGTGGCACTGATGAGCACTGATGGGCGGCACTGATGAGCACTGATGGGCAGCACCATCAGTGCCCACACTCAGTGCCCATAGTGCTGCCAGTCAGTGCTCATCAGTGCCTAGATGAGCAGGCACTGATGGGCACTGACTGGCAGCACTATGGGCACTGATTGTGGGCATTGATGGGGGCACTGATGGCGGGCACTGTGGGCACTGATGGGGGGGCAATGTGTGTGTTTTTTTTACCTTCAGTAATCAGGGCACTGGTGATCAGTGCCCTGATTACATGTCTCTGTGTCCCCAGCGGCTGTCGGCTCCCCCTCCTTCCTCACACTGCAGGCTCCGTGTGAGGAAGGAGCGCCGGCGATGAGAGATGATCTCATATGTTTACATATGAGATCATCTCTCATTGGACGGCTTGATCACGTGGTGAATGGCCGCTGTGATTGGCCATTCACCACGATCTGTGATCGGCCGTGTCCCTTGGACACGGCCGACACAGATTCTCCCCGCTGCGCGCTCGCAGGAGCGCGCGGGGGGGCGTGTCACTGGAGGCCGTTTAAAAACGGCCTCCCGAAAATTCGAGTCCGCGCTGCAGCCGTATATAGGCTGTAGCGCGGATGTGAGGAGGTTAAAGATGGAGCATGGTCCCTTTTTGACCACAAATCGTGATGGGCACAAATAATGTATCAATTTGGGTTTCTTCTTTAGGAATTCAGGTAACTTTTAGTTCATTTAGCGATTTTTGTATTTATGTTTTTTTTTTTCTTTTTTGTGTGAATGTTAGGACTTTTTCACATGGGTGGTTAGCACTGTGCAGTGTAAAGAGCGATGATCTGCGTGCAGGTAGTCCTAGTCCATATAAAACAAATGTCTGTATAGACTCAACTAAACAGCTGAGTTTACCAGGTACGCAGGAAAAGGTGCCCAGAGCGAGTGAATGAGCCCTTATTAGTGTTTGCTTATTGTTGTTTTCGCTTTTTCTTTTTTTTTTTGCTGTCAATGTTCTTCTGAGTGAAAACGAGTGGCTTGTTTTTGGCTCAAGAACAAGTCCTAGATAGTTGAAAGGAGTTTCTGAAACTCCTAGGAGCTCTTAGAAACCTAAAGCACTCGTAAAAACCACTTTCATTTAACCTTCCCAATTGACTCCAGTGTATTACGTCAAAACTGTAAAGTTTCATAGTAAACTCTTGTTTACTATGTAGCCTAGCATCCTGTGCCATCTTAGTGAAGTGCACCGGAACAGACAAACAATCTTGCACAGGACGCCATGTTGGAGACCACTAAACAACAAATACAGGCGCCATATCAAAAGGAAAAACAACACTCCTATATTCAATTCACTTGATCTCATTTAAGGATAAACAATACACATAAATTTACCAAATTGGGGCTGATATATTTTAAAAATAATAAAATGTTACAGACATACCAAGGGAAACAAAGGAACAGAAAAGTGACTGCAAAAAAAGACAGGGTGGTCCACCAAGTCTGCTTTTTTTTTTATTATTACCTTTTTTGACTATAGATCTATGTTTGTCCCAAGCATGGTTGAAGTCTTTTACTGCTGACTGTCTCACAACCTCTGCTGGAAGTTTGTTCCAAGCATCAACTAGCCTTCTAGGATTAGTTTTGACCTTTCCTCCAATTCGTTTAAAGATCATGTCCCCATTCTTGATTTTGGTTTCATATTGAAATACTGCCCTCCTGAACCTTATTCCCCCCTTAATGTATTTAACCACCTCCCCCCTGCTGTATAGACAAATAATGGCAGAGTGGGGTGGCTCTTGTTCTTGGATGACGTCATATGACGGTGCCCAGTTTAGCCGCAATCGTGCTCCTGTGTCCCTGGTCCATTCACAGCCGATCACATGTAAACAAGGTGACACTGTATATCGGCTCTCCTCTCCTCACACTGACAGAGTGTGAGGATTGGAGAGCCAGTCAGTGGCATCTCCTTACAAGGCAGACGTGTATAGGTAATCAGGGCATCAAAAAAAAAAAAGGACATCAATTGTATTTGAGTACAGTGTCGCACGACCATGTAATTTTTCGTTAAAATAACGCAGTGCCGAATCGCAAAAATTGGCCTGGTCATTAAGGGGGTAAAACCTTCCAGAGCTGAAGTGGTTAAACAGGGATGTGCTTTTGCAGCACTAGAAAGCACCTTTCCAGCGTGACAAAAGCATCTCAGAATTATTTCCCTTATATGTCCACAGCACCAGCCTGGTCCAAAACATTGGTAATATAGTCAAACAATTCACTCAGATTAGTCAGACTTTGGGTCCAGCAAGTTGTGTATTTTTAAGTGATTAATGATCCTTCTTTTCAGGAATGATTCCATTAACTTGACCAAAAGTTAAAAAAAAAATACCAGGTCAAGTAAAAAAGAATACAAACCACACAATTATCTTTATTAATAAATATTAAAAAGAAGATATTTATAAATTGCTATACTGTAAATATCTATTCAATTTTTTTTTTTAAAAGCAATTGCACTTGTTTGGGTGAATCTGACTTTTAAACAATCCCACAAATACTATTTGGTAATATATAAATACATTTTAGTGCAGACATTAGTAGAATACAATATTATTTAGTTAATAGCTAGATTGAACGTTTGATTATATCAATCCATTTATTAACATCGCACTTCTTTAATACTGTATATCTGTTGACTAGATGGAATACATTATATAAAATTAATAATGTAATAGTAACATTGTTTTAGTATATTGATTGTTTTATTGCGCTGCTCTTCTTTATATATATATTATTTCAGTGGATATGGGAACACATGACAGTGAAGTAGCACACAATTTTTTTTTTATTACTGTAGCTTTTTTCAAATTTTTTTGGTAGCGGGGGTATTCCTTTTTCTTTTAGTTTACACCAGAACATGTTGCTGGAAAGGTACTTTAAGTAGACATTTTCCACCCTGCATTATAAAAGCAATGCCTTTGCAATCTGCTGTGGGTGCCAATACATTGTTAATGGCACACCAGGTGCAGTGCATTTGCAGGCACCAAATTGCTTGGTACTGCAGTGCCATGCGATTTGGTGGGGTGTGTTTTTCAAAAGTACTGTAGTACAATTTTTGTGTGATCTGGTGCTATCTGAGCCCACTGCAGGGGAATGTACAGGAATCGCGTAGGAGCGCACTCCGGTTTCTGTGCAATTCTGGTGTGAACCGACCCTAATATCAGATAGGGAATTGTAATAATATTAAAACAATAATTAACGTTCTTGTCAGCTAAGCAGGGAATTGTTTTTTGCTTCTTTATAGTGTTGCACTATAGTATGAAATAATGGTATATGATACATTTCCTTGAGCTGAATTATATCAAAGTTCATTGTATATTGAACTCAGTTATTTTAAACATGTTCATCATTCAGAGTTTGCCCGTTTATGTGAGGGGACCGCACTGAGCTGCTGAGTGAGGCATTTCCATAGTGATTTTAATCAACAAGCTGGGTATTTAGTTCCGGCATCTGTCACTTTGCTCTATCCCTGACAAAGTCACGTGCCTAGTGACGCAACGCGTAGAAGGAGCCAGTGACGTCACTCTCAGCTGATCGTATATGATCGTGTTACCAGGAAGCTGTGAAGTCGGAGAACTGGATCACGATGAGAGCTACTATTCAGCCCGAGCATTTTTTACCTAATGTAAATGCACTATTTGGAATTGCTTTTATGTCTAATACATTTTTTAACCTACTACACTATGAGGCGCTTCTTTTTATATTCTTTTGAAGCTTGAAGATTTTCTTGAGAATTGTTCACATGTGTATGCAGATTCACAGACTTTATTCACTTAATGATTGATTTCATTATTTATGCACCCACACACACATATATATATATATATACAGTGGGTACGGAAAGTATTCAGACCCCCTTAAATTTTTCACTCTTTGTTATATTGAAGCCATTTGCTAAAATCATTTAAGTTCATTCTTCTTCCTCATGAATGTACACATAGCACCCCATACTGACAGAAAAACACAGAATTGTTGACATTATTGCAGATTTATTAAAAAAGAAAAACTGAAATATCACATGGTCCTAAGTATTCAGACCCTTTGCTCAGTATTTAGTACAAGCCCCCTTTTGATCTAATACAGCCAGGAGTCTTTTTGGGAAAGATGCAACAAGTCTTTCACACCTGGATTTGGGGATCCTCTGCCATTCCTCCTTGCAGATCCTCTCCAGTTCTGTCAGGTTGGATGGTAAACGTTGGTGGACAGCCATTTTTAGGTCTCTCCAGAGATGCTCAATTGGGTTTAAGTCAGGGCTCTGGCTGGGCCATTCAAGAACAGTCACGGAGTTGTTGTGAAGCCACTCCTTCGTTATTTTAGCTGTGTGCTTAGGGTCATTGTCTTGTTGGAAGGTAAACCTTCGGCCCAGTCTGAGGTCCAGAGCACTCTGGAGAAGGTTTTTGTCCAGGATATCCCTGTACTTGGCCGCATTCATCTTTCCCTCGATTGCAACCAGTCGTCCTGTCCCTGCAGCTGAAAAACACCCCCACAGCATGATGCTGCCACCACCATGCTTCACTGTTGGGACTGTATTGGACAGGTGATGAGCAGTGCCTGGTTTTCTCCACACATACCACTTAGAATTAAGGCGAAAAAGTTCTATTTTGGTCTCATCAGACCAGAGAATCTTATTTCTCACCATCTTGGAGTCCTTCAGGTGTTTTTTAGCAAACTCCATGCGGGCTTTCATGTGTCTTACACTGAGGAGAGGCTTCCGTCGGGCCACTCTGCCATAAAGCCCCGACTGGTGGAGGGCTGCAGTGATGGTTGACTTTCTACAACTTTCTCCCATCTCCTGACTGCATCTCTGGAGCTCAGCCACAGTGATCTTTGGGTTCTTCTTTACCTCTCTCACCAAGGCTCTTCTCCCCCGATAGCTCAGTTTGGCCGGACGGCCAGCTCTAGGAAGGGTTCTGGTCGTCCCAAATGTCTTCCATTTGAGGATTATGGAGGCCACTGTGCTCTTAGGAACCTTAAGTGCAGCAGAAATCTTTTTGTAACCTTGGCCAGATCTGTGCCTTGCCACAATTCTGTCTCTGAGCTCTTCAGGCAGTTCCTTTGACCTCATGATTCTCATTTGCTCTGACATGCATTGTGATCTGGAAGGTCTTATATAGACAGGTGTGTGGCTTTCCTAATCAAGTCCAATCAGTATAATCAAACACAGCTGGACTCAAATGAAGGTGTAGAACCATCTCAAGGATGATCAGAAGAAATGGAAAGCACCTGAGTTAAATATATGAGTGTCACAGCAAAGGGTCTGAATACTTAGGACCATGTGATATTTCAGTTTTTCTTTTTTAATAAATCTTTAACAATGTCAACAATTCTGTGTTTTTCTGTCAGTATGGGGTGCTATGTGTACATTCATGAGGAAGAAGAATGAACTTAAATGATTTTAGCAAATGGCTGCAATATAACAAAGAGTGAAAAATTTAAGGGGGTCTGAATACTTTCCGTACCCACTGTATATATAGTGCAATTTTTTGTTTCATTATTGGTTTTGATGTATCAATCAATATCATAATTTATTCCCATTATGAGTAGTGCACCCCTTTTTTCTTTTTAATTTATAGTAACCATTAAATACTTGAAAGTATAACTGTATACAAGAACTAAAGTCAAACCTAGAGTGGGAAAAGTTTTCAAGCTCTGTTGATTGCTATCTGAGCACTAAAAAATCACAGAGTTTCTGTTTTAAAACAAAAAACAAGTTTAATAAAATCAGATCTCACACCATTTACACATACAATGTCATATGTGCATGTGATTGGAGGGGAGGTATACAAAGTGCAACAAATACTGTTTCAAAGTTATCTACTGGCTCACAGTAGGAAATGTCTGCTGGATGTTTACGCATCATACTCTACACATTATTAGTGTCCAACTTAGATCTGAAGTAAAATGTGGATACGTAGAGGTGTCTGCATGTTCCTCGAGGTGCCTTATCAAATGCTCTGTAAGCTTTGAAACTAAATAGTGAGGTGGAGAAGGCCAGGCAGAGTGGACCAGGCAAGGACTATGCAAGTTCTAGTTGTATTAGAGAGGAACTTATAGCCCTTTTCAGAATTTATTCAGACTTTTTTTTGTCCGGACTATACAATGCTCTAGGCGGCTGGTCCTCTTTACTTCCCCGCACAGCACATCTAAATGAAGAGTGCACTGTGGCCTGGCAGCACTAGGGTTTTTGGTTTGAATCCCAATCACTGCTCTACCTGCATGGAGTTTGCATGTTCTCCCTGTGCCTGCGTGGGTTTCCTCCTAGTACTCAGGTTTCCTCTCACACTCCAAACACATGCTGCTAGGTTAATTGGCTCCTGTCTAAATTGGTCCTAGTATATGTATGTATGAAGGTGAGTTAGGGACCTTAGATTGTAAGCTCCTTAAGTGCAGGGATTGATGTGAATGTATAATATGTAAAGTGCTGTGTAAATTGTTGGTGCTATATAGAGTAAGTACCTGAAATAAATATAGAGTATACATTTTATATTACTGTGGATACAAATTAGCTCTACATCTATGAACATTCTTAGGAGTATTTGCTTTATACATTTAAAGATTTTTTTTTAATTGGTTTTCTATGAGATTTTTTCCTCTTGCTTAATAGGCAGTGTGATATACAGATGTATACAATATATGCAGCTTGTGATACAAATGTATTCATGTATGGGGCCCCATGGTGATTTATATATGCTTTAAATTGAGATAGCGGGTATTCATAGAGCGTTGGGTAATATTTCAAGAATAGAAAATGTTCTATTCTTTAAATATGCCCATACACTTTGAGTATTTTCCCTTGCCATTTATGTCGATATTCGGTTGGACACCGGGGCTTAATGGCCTGGGGAAAATATGCTGCAATTTATATTTCACAGGCTCATAGCGCCCGGGTGCAAGAGCCCTAAAACTGAACTCCAGACAAGAAGCTAAATACACAGATTGATGTACATACAGTATATGGGAACTATTTATTTTTGTCTAGGTCCGAGATTCTACCGCCGGGAGGACGAGAATGCCGGGAAAATACAGTGCTTTTTTTATAGTGGCTATAGCTGCTGGCAATAATCACATTAAAAATCTGACATGCTGGTTTTACCTTAGTCTGTGCTCTGTGCACCCTTCTTGTGCTTTGTGCACCTTGCTTTGTGCACTGGTGCGCAGTCATGTTGGAACAGGAAGGGCCAACCCCAAACTGTTCCCACAAAGTTGGGAACATGAAATTGTCCAAAATGTCTTGGTATAAATCATGGTGGAACTAAGGGGCCAAAATCTCACACCATAATCCCCCCTCCACCAAATGATCTGGACCAGTGTACAAAGCAAGGTCCATAAAGACATGGATGAGCATGTTTGGGGTGGAGGAACTTGACTGGCCTGCACAGAATCCTGACCTAACCTGATATGAATGGGAGAATGTAATGCGCTTCTGGAAGAATGGTCAAACACACTCCTAAACCTTGTTGACAGCCTTCCCGGAAGAATTGAAGCAGTTATAGCTGCAAAGGGTGGACCAGCTCAATATTGAACCCTACAGACTAAGACTGGGATGCCATTAAAGTTCATGTGCGTGTAAAGGCAGGTGTCCCAATACTTTTGGTAATATAGCGTATTTGTGGGAGAAAACCAGAGTACCCAGAGAAAACCCACACAAGCATAGAGAGAATATGCAAACTCCATGCAGATAGTATACTGACCAGGAGTTTAAGTGGGGACCCCAATGATGCAAGGAAAAGTATAAACCACTAAGCCACAGTGCTGTCCATAGCATGTAGCCTGGCTGGCCAGGAAAGGGGCAGTGAGTGTGTGCCCTCCTTCTGAACAATACCAGGCCCACACACACACAGGGTATGCCCCTCTATCCTCCTACGAGATTGAATAATTCTTTCACTAAAAATCTGATGCAGTAAATAAACACACAGACACTGTAAGAAAAGTATTAAAATAAAAAACAATACACAAAAAAGTCTTACTATGTCAAAAATTTCATCCAGCAACGTAGATCCTTCATCAAACATGATTAGCGACATTCCGACAACTCACAAATAGGGATGATCGAACGGTTCGGGTCGACCATCGGTTCGGCCGAACATTAGGTGTTCGAGGTTCGGCCGAATTTAGAACTTTTTGCCCAAAAAGTTCGGAATTCGGCAACCAGAACCGCCCAAAATGCAATGCTTCAGGAAATGGGCTTTAAAAGCCCGTGATTGGACCAGAACCATTAGCAAAAGCCAATTGAGGGGGCAGGAGAATGCTAGGAATGTGATTGGAGTGACTAGGGGGTCCCTAGACAAATCATTAGTGAATACGCCCCCCAGTATATAAGATCGCCCCCGCCATATTCCTAGCATTGTTATACTGGACATGGAAGAGAGTGGAAGCAGTTCTGTTAATTTTACTTTAAAAGTGTCATTTAGCTATTTATTAGTGTGAGGAAAGGGATATCTAGTGTAGTTAGAGTGCTCCTTTACACTTTAGTTAGCTTCAAAAATGTAGTTTCTGTAGGGAAAGTGTTAAGTGTAAGGGGACCGTAGTGTAGTGTAGGGTTAACTGGCAGTGACTGCTATGGCAGGGTGACAAAACCCTTCCATAGCAGGGTGACCGCTATAGAGAAATGATCATTTCACTGAATAGCTTCGGCACAGGCATATGGCTTCTCACCAGCCAAGCATTTTTTATGCTGTAGGGGCTGCCACTGCCAGTGCTTTTTTGAGGACATGTTTGATGTCAGACATGACATCTGAACATGTGTATAGGGGGTATATATAGACATATATGTCTGTATATATACCCCTAGACATATATAGGTGTGATAGTAGCAGAAATAAATGCTTGCGCTAATGAAATCATTTACAGTAATATATTTCTGCTACTATCACACCTATATATGTCTAGGGGTATATATTCAGACATATATGTCTATATATACCCCCTATACACATGTTCAGATGTTTTGCCTGCCTCAAAAGAACCCAAAAAAATGCCAAAAAAACGCTAGCGTCAAAAAAAAATGCCCAGGTGTGTTTTTGCTGGCATTTTTTGGGGGGTTTTGGAGGCAGGCAAAACATCTGAACTTGTGTATAGTGGTGTATATACACACATCCATATATTTATATACACACCTAGACATATATAGGTGTGATAGTAGCAGAAATATATGCTTGCGCTAATGAAATCATTTACAGTAATATATTTCTGCTACTATCACACCTATATATGTCTAGGTGTGTATATAAATATATGTATGTGTGTATATATACCACTATACACAAGTTCAGATGTTTTGCCTGCCTCAAAAGAACCCAAAAAAATGCCAAAAAAACGCTAGCGTCAAAATAAAATGCCCAGGTGTGTTTTTGCTGGCATTTTTGGGGGGTTTTGGAGGCAGGCAAAACATCTGAACTTGTGCACAGTACCACTATACACAAGTTCAGATGTTTTTCCTGACTGCAAAGATCCCAAAAAAATGCCTTCTATTAAACCGGCAAGGTGTTACAGGAGCGGAGCCAACCCCTTATCAGAAAGTTTTCTAATACAAACAATCCTTTTTTTTTTCTGGTTCTGGACATGCTACAGAGCGGAAACTTCACAGGTACACCTTTTAGACCCCCCCAGACACAAAATCACACAAAAAAAGTTCTTAAAAATTTTGATTTTTGATAAAAAAAGCCAATTATTGAAAAAATAAAAAAAAAAAAAAGAGATTTTTTTATTTTTACTTTGGATTTCAGATCTGGGGGGTCTAAAAAGTGTACATGTGAAGCATGTCCAGAACCAGAAAAAAAAAGATCGTTTGTATTAGAAAACTTTCTGACAGGGGATTGGCTCCGCTCCTGTAACACCTTGCCGGTTTAATAGAAGGCATTTTTATGGGATCTTTGCAGTCAGGAAAAACATCTGAACTTGTGTATAGTGGTACTGTGCACAAGTTCTGATGTTTTGCCTGCCTCCAAAAACCCCCCAAAAATGTCAGCAAAAACACACCTGGGCATTTTTTTTTTTGACGCTAGCATATTTTTTGGCATTTTTTGGGGTTCTTTTGAGGCAGGCAAAACATCTGAACTTGTGTATAGTGGTATATATACACACATAGATATATTTATATACACACCTAGACATATATAGGTGTGATAGTAGCAGAAATATATTACTGTAAATGATTTCATTAGCGCAAGCATATATTTCTGCTACTATCACACCTATATATGTCTAGGTGTGTATATAAATATATGGATGTGTGTATATACACCACTATACACAAGTTCAGATGTTTTGCCTGCCTCAAAAGAACCCCAAAAAATGCCCAAAAAACCGCTAGCGTCAAAAAAAATGCCCAGGTGTGTTTTTGCTGGCATTTTTTGGGGGTTTTTGGGGTAAAAAATCAAAAAAATCTCTCTCTTCTTTTTTTTTTTAATTTTTTCAATAATTGGCTTTTTATCAAAAATGACAATTTTTAAGAACTTTTTTTTGTGTGATTTTGTGTCTGGGGGGTGTAAAAGGCGTACCTGTGAAGTCTCAGCTCTGTAGCATGTCCAGAACCAGAAAAAAAGATCATATAGGTGTTAAAGTTAAAGGAGGATCCCGACCCACATCCCTGTTCTACTGAAAAATTATCTTTTTTTTTTTCATGGTTCTGGACATGCTAAAGAGCTGAAACTTCACATGCACACCTTTTAGACCCCCCAGATACTAAATCCAAAGTAAAAATCAAAAAATCTCTCTTTTTTTTTAAATTTTTTCAATAATTGGCTTTTTTATCAAAAATGATAATTTTTAAGAACTTTTTTTTGTGTGATTAATAGTTAATGGGGCATGACCCAGAACCCTAGGCACTTTTTAGGGGCATTTATTGGGTTTTAGAGCTTCAAAATGGTGTTTTTTGATTACCGAAGTTCGGTTCCCATTGATTTCAATGGGGTTCTGAAATCCGAACCGAACTTTTGGAAAATTCGGGTATTCTGGTCGAACCGAACTTTTCAAAATTTCGATCATCCTTACTCACAAACACGATGACCCTCTCTGCAATGATCCTGTTTATTTGCATTTACATCACAAATGACAGCTCCTCAACTGATTGTGAACAAACAGGCAAGGAAACATGTCATGACCATATTTGGTCAATGACATCATGCTGCTCTATCCCTTTAAGAAATCAATAAACAAAATATCATATGTATCATTATTATCATATGTGGTTTTTATTTTAAATAATACCTGTTTGTGGGTATTTGTGTGTGCTGCTTTCCATTTTTTCTTTAAATGTTTTTTGCCAAGTGCACAATTAATATGAATTTTCAACATAAAACTAATAAAACAAGCCAATAAGTGGGCAGCTGGAAGCTGTTATTTAGTGGTGGTAGTAATACTGCCACTGAATGGATAATCTCCAGCTGCAGCAGCTGGACGCTTGGGGCGAACTGGCCAATCTTACCATTTAGTTTGCCCTTTCGGCGTTAAATCAGATTTAATTTGTTTAATTTTCCATTCACAAAATAGAAAACCAGCAAAACATTACAGTCACAGTACACACAGGCAAATGTATACACTTTGCGTATCACATTTGATCTCTGTAATTTTAAATCGGAGTATTCCACATAATGTAAACCAACCATCCAGTGGCAAACACTAAGCTTTTTCACCAAACAGCACCCCTTTTCTGACCTAACTGAAGGGTCTACCATGCATAATCCCTTGTCCAAGCACATTTGCTGTGTTCAACGCCCTGTACCCATGTCATGCCAGTGACTCCATATCAAATAATAATTCTTTGAATATAATTTTTTTTAATGCTAGTTTTTATTTATTTATAGATATACCAGATCACCTGGTTCTGTGCCACATTTTCTAGTTTTTGCAGAATCCCTCCATCCAATAGAATAGAGGAATTCTGTTGTTCTATATGCTCGGCGAAGGATACAAAATTATATTAGTCAATGTGAAGGGGAAAAAGAAACAGGTAGACGATTCTCCTCTCATATTTCGTATTGATATATTTAAAAAAAACTCTTGGACGTGCATCTTAGTAAACACAACATATAGGGATATGGGAATTGATTATCGATGTTGATACACCTACACAGGTTGAACTGGAGGGACCATTGTCTTTTTTCAACCTTACCTACTATGAAACTATTTCCCTTGAAATATCACACAAAACCTCTTCCCATTTAACCTTATATCTAAAGGGGGGGGAGGAATTACCCCAAAATGTTTTTAATAAACTGGCATATATGGAAAATATCAGGTCTTTAGTGTTATTTTAATTAATCACTGTATTTATTATCCCAAGTTCATCAAGCACTGCTTCGGGTGCCCCAAACTGAGCCTAGGCCACATGGTGCAACTGTAAATTTTAATAAAAAAAAAAACATTCTTATGAAGATTAAACTCCACCTGTAACTGCTGAAATGAAATTTTATTTTATTCAGGGAATGAATTTTTTTGGATGAAAATTGATTCCCTGAATACATTTGTGTGATCATTGTTAAACCCAGTGTTTACAACCAAGAAAACTTTGCAATTTCATGAATTCAGGAAGTGCTTCTTTCTCCCATATAGAAGCTAACTTTGTATAATTAAATAATTGGAGTGTGTTTTTCACACATTCTCAAACTTTCTCAATAAGACGGAAGGTAGGATATTTTGAAGAAAACAGTGAAAATGTAAAGTTTCCAAAGCTAATAAAGGAATGCGCCCATTGAATAAATGTTTCAGTATAGAATATGGAAGAACAATTGTTGTAATTGGGATGCCAAAAAATATAGATGAGAATTTGGCAATGATAGATCTCCCAGATCTTTTGGTTATTAGAGTGTAGAGCTGCATGATTCTGGAAACAATGAGAATCACAATTTTCTTGCTTAGAATAAAGATCACAATTGTCTCACAATTCTGACGACTTTTTTTTTTTTAAATTTACAACCCCTGAACATCAAGGTTATCAAACAAGATGGCAATAAAATAAGTCATAATACTCCTTGCTTTAATCAAATTTAAAGAAATGTTACGTCACAGGTTGAACTGGATGGACTGTCTTTATTCAACCTCAACTACTATGTAACTATTGTGACCATAGGTGTGCGCAGCCTATTGCATTAGGGTGTGCACCCCAAAGTTTAAATACACATGCATGTGTTTGCCTACATGTACATGGCCCCGGTACATTACTCTCCCTGCTGGCAAAGTGAAATAGAAGTGTGTGGCACTTCTCTTATGGCAGAGCAGGTCCGAGGGAGATCTTCCCCATCTCCTCACTGGCAAACAGAGTGATAATGCTAATGTGCCCTAGGTGATAAGGGTGTGCCCAGGCACACCCGGCACACCCTGTGCGCACACCTATGATTGTGACAGGAAGTCAGGTAAATCTGTGGGTGTTGTCACAGATGGGAGATACATTTCTGCCTTGTTTAGACAATTCACCAATTACTATTAGGTGTCGGCTGCGAGAGGTAACCAGAAAGGTTTAGGACGTTGAAAAAGCTTCAGCTATTCAGAATGAGGCAATTAAGGCCTCTCTAAGTTATCCAGAGGATGACTACTGATTGCTGCATCCTGAGGCTTTGTGCGTTAAGGAGAGCAGTGAGCTGAGAGACTTCTGAAGGTGAGGTGGTGTTGGACTTTTTCTGTGTGAAAAGAGAACAAATAGACTATTGGTCTTCTGCTGTATGACCAGCAGTGTCTGCCCAGCAGTAGGGTGGGACAGACACCATAGGTAGGTTCCTGTGTTGTGAAGGTAGGCCAGGGTTTATTTTATGTTTGTTTGATTTATGCTATTTGGATGCTTGCACTTGTTTCCAGCAAACTGGAAGAATAAAACATAGACTGTTGTTTTCAAACCATTCCTCGGCTGTCTCTCTGTGTAACGAACCCACCCAAGGGGTCACCCACACCCGCTACTGAGCAAACCCCTTACACATGGTGGAGTGCCGCGGGCAGTTAAAGTAAACCCAAAATGGAGGAGATACTGAGACAACTGGCTATAGCAAATGCGAATTAACAGCAGACAAATGCAGGTTTTCAGCGGAGCCTTGCAGCTCAACAACAGGCTCACCAAGAGAGCATTGCAGCTCACCAAGAGAGCATTGCAGCTCAACAACAGGCTCACCAAGAGAACATTGCAGCTCACCAAGAGAGCATTGCAGCTCCACAACAGGCTCACCAACCTTGTAACCTTGGATGTCCGTGCTCAGCGGGTCCACAATTGGAGTTATCAGCTGAGGAAGCCACCTTGGTCGCAGATGTATGACCTCATCCATTTGGCTAGGAAATGGCTGCAGCCAGAAATTCTGTCCGAACCAAAAATTTTGGAGCGAGTAATCATGGACAAATTTCTTAGGTCTCTTCCTAACATCCTGCAGAAATGGGTGAGCCATGGTGGTCCGGAAACCGCAGACAAACTAGTAGACCTGGTCGAAAGGTACCTAACAACAGAGAATTTGACCTCTTTTCCCAGAGATGCACAGACTTTTCACCCCAAGACCAGACCCTCCCCACCTATAAGTAAGACTGCATCAAGGGATGGGGGTGGAGAGAGGGACAAAAGAGCAACTAGAGGTATTATCAGGACTACTGCTAATGTTTGGCGAGAGCGGCCTGGAAGACCCATCTCACAGGAGAGGACCAGAAGGTTGATTTGTTACCATTGCAGGGAAGAGGGACATGTAGCAGCGGTTTGCCCAGCGGATGATGAACCCATGCAGTGTGACTTTCTGACAGAGAGACGACAGTCCCTTTTTGCAACCACATGCACTGCAGTAAAGAAACCTTTATATAGAATGTGTTTAGATGGTAAAGATGTTGTGGTATTGTTGGATTCAGGTAGCCTGGTCACCTTAGTGAAAAGTGATCTAGTGGTGGGAAAAACCTTACATCCTAGGAAAATGGCTGTAGTTTGTGTACATGGGGACACTCGAGAATATCCGGTGACTACAGTTTCCTTTGAAACCTCCCTCAGTAACTTGTGTCACCAAGTGGGTTTAGTTCCCAAACTGCCACATGACGCCATTGTGGGAATGGATTTCCCAAAGTTCTGGGAACTCTGGGATTGCCCAGATTCCCCAGTAGGTGGTTCTTCTAAGCCTGAAACATCTACTCCAGAATCCTCTAACTGTGAGGATTTTCCTGAGTTTCCATTCTCAGTCTTAGCAGGGGAAACACCAGTCCCTAGGGAGGAGCCTGCTACCTCAGAAGAGGAACAGCGGCCGTTAGGGTTTAATGACCTTGAGGTGCACCAAGAAAATGTAATCACTGAGCAATTGAGGGACCCCACATTGCTAAGAGCCTGGGAGAATGTAGTGAAGATAGATGGGGAGTTAGTTAACCCTGACGAGAGGATTGCCCTCCCTTACTTCATTATTGAAAGGGACCTGTTATATCGAGTGTCACAGAGGATAGAGGACACCCTTGAGCAACTGGTAGTGCCTAAACCGTACCGCAAGATGGTTTTGGAACTGGCCCATGGGCACATTCTTGGGGGACATTTGGGAGCAGAAAAAACCCGGGAGAGAATCACCCAGAGGTTTTATTGGCCTGGGATCACTAAGGAAGTGGAATTGTACTGCTCTTCCTGTCCAGTGTGTCAGATTACTGCACCCACGCCACATTTCCGCAGTCCGTTGGTACCCCTGCCCATTGTCGAGGTCCCTTTTGAGAGGATCGCCATGGACTTGGTTGGCTCATTACTGAAGTCCACTAGAGGGCACCTGCACATCTTGGTAATAATGGACTATGCCACCCATTACCCAGAAGCGATTCCTCTCCGAAATAGCTCTGCTAAAACCATTGCTAGGGAGTTATTTCAGGTTTTCAGTCATGTGGGTCTTCCTAAGGAAATCCTAACTGACCAGGGCACCCCGTTTATGTCTAGGGTGACCAGAGAACTTTGTAAACTCCTGAAAGTTACCCAATTACGTACATCAGTATATCACCCTCAAACAGACGGGTTAGTGGAGAGGTTTATTAAAACTTTAAAACAAATGTTGAGGAAGATGGTGGATAAAGACGGAAAGAATTGGGATTATCTGCTCCCTTATCTGATGTTTGCCATAAGAGAGGTTCCCCAATCATCCACAGGGTTCTCTCCATTTGAGCTGCTGTATGGGAGGCAACCCCGGGGCCTACTGGACATTGCCAGGGAAACATGGGAGAGTGAGAGTTCCCCTCATCGAAGTGTGATTGAACATGTGGCACAGATGCCAGATAGAATTGCCCAAGTGATGCCGATTGTGAAGGTACATTTAGCCCAAGCCCAGTTGGCTCAACAAAGGATTTACAATCGTGGGGCCCAGGTCCGTTCTTTTGCACCTGGTGATAGGGTGTTGGTGCTGGTCCCCACAGTCGAAAGTAAATTCCTAGCCAAATGGCAGGGTCCCTATGAAGTGTTGGAGAGAATGGGGGTGGTGAGTTATAAAATTAGCCAACCCGGAAGACGAAAACCTGAGCAGCTCTATCACGTGAACTTGTTAAAACCATGGAAGGATAGAGAGTCCTTGATCGCTGAGACTACCCGATTTTCTGCTCTATTTAACCTGGCTGTCCCTGAAGTTGGGATAGCAGAGACTCAGGTCCAAAACTCTGAAACAGGAGGTTAAAGAATTTGTGCTCCGTAATAGGGAGAAGTTTTCAGACCTGCCAGGTTGGGTCTCCGGAGTTAAACATGACATTATCACCACACCAGGGGATAAGGTCAAGTTAAAGCCTTATAGAATTCCAGAATCCCGGCGAGAGGCAATTCGCCAGGAAGTAAAAAAAAATGCTTGGCAGAGTAGATAAAAATGTGATTGATGTACTAAATCACACGGCTGGGATCAAGGGTGCAGTGTCCCCAACACCTGTCTTAAGAAAAAACGCAGTACTGCTCTTTCACAGCATTACGTTCTCTACTGACATCAGTTCTGGTATCGGTGCCATTTGCATTTCACACTGGCTCTAACGCTGCTGACGGCTTCCCCTCCGGTCCCTCCGGTCCAGGCTACCTTACACTCCCACCACAAGATACCTATGCCAGCATCCCAGGGACACCTTTGATCCCAGCCATGTGATTTAGTACATACATGCATGCATACATGCATTTTATCTACTCAAATGTGAGCTGCCAAATTTTACTGTGTGTCTTATTAAACCCATTATCACTGCACTGAGAACCGTTGAAATGCTGGATTGAGATCATGGGGAGGGGGGTAAATTGAGATCACAATTTTTTTACAAAAATTTGTGCAGCTCAATTGGAGTGTTAAGAAAGACATTCTAGGTTGCTTCTTCCTCCAAATGATTTCCCAAGAGAAATGTATAAATGTTTTCAACTGGATCCATATAGCGTATATATATCGAGTTATGAAGTATAAATAACAATTTGGGCTTCCAAACCATTTTGGTCAGATTGAGTCTACCTATAACAGGTAAAGGTAGTTTATGCCACATTTTAAACCAAACATTTAAAGCAAAGGAAACACATTAAGCTCTGTATATTGATTAATATGCCCTTTCATTAAACCGAGAACAGCTTGGGTTCAGGTCAGACTCAAAAAAATAAAATGTACTTTATTGCAGCTTACCAGTTGCCAGATGTGGTGCTTATTAAACTGGCCATACACTTTTTTTCCCCCTGCAAAGATGATGTATTCTGACAGCAGTTCTTGCTGCTGTCATAACACACTAATTGGTGCCTGCAGCCACTGATCAAGCACAATTTTCCAACATATCCCTTAGACAGAAGCTGATCAAGCAATTGGAGGAGGGACGGCCACATACTGACCGAAATTTCACTCAGTGTATGGCCAGCTTTAGAGGGTAGAGGCAAACCATGTAACACTAACAGGGGTGCTTATGATGGTCAGTTTGTATTCATTTATGTAAAATATTTATTCCAAATGTTATGGTAAATGCCATTTCTAAACTAAAAATTGTATTTTCACAAGTACTTCATAGACACAAATATATTTTTTTAATCTTCATTTTTTTTATTAAAAAACAAGTGCACTTCTATGCCATTCACAAAATCCTCTTGTACATAAAAAAGTACTTTTGCTATACTCCCTTAAATTGTTATCTTATCCTGACTCCCTATCATCCCTATTTGCTTAATAACCTCACACAACCATCATATTTATCCTTACTGTTGTCCATGCTCTGAATAGCATTGTACAGTAGCACAATGTATAAAGATTATGATAGCATTCACTCATGCAGTAACTCCAAAGTCCCAGAGAGGGACACTGCAAAGGATATAACCCATTAATCCCAAATCCTACCATGGTTTTCTTAGCCCCAGTTAGTGTCATATCCTGTGTGGCCCTTCTTACTAAGGCCATAGCCCTCTAATCTATATGTAGAGTGAGTGGAACCATTGGTATGTAATAGTAAATGTATCCTAATTTTAACAAAAGTTACATGATCAAATCCATAGCTTATCTAAATCTGGCACCAGTCATTTATTCTAAAAAAAAAGGGCAGAAGATTGGATGACAAACTTGAGGACCCATGCTACGGCAGAATGTTCCCTGTTCAAAGAAGAAGAGTACAATCTAGATGCATTATACTTGTTAAACAAATTCTTGACTGTTATCACAATAATGGTCCCGCGTGCCGTTTCATGCTGCAAAATCACATCTGCATCAGAAAAGGGAATAGAATGGTCCCAAGGAGAAGGCCACTCCTGGGGCAACCACACCCCCTCAGCTGGCCATCAAATACTGCCCTGCCCAGGGTAGCGCTAGATGCACAAAGCAATACACTCCTTGCTTCCTTATCATGGAATTATACATTCCTCTCCCCTGAGCCAATGAACAGGAGGCTTTCTGTGGACATGCATCCTTCCTCACCCAACCTACAGACTGCATGAAGCTAATATTATAACACTTGCACAATGTTAATTAGCAACAAGTTCAGGGCAGCTGCACTCTCTCAATGCAAACACATTGATTTGTAAGAGACAAATGGTATAATGTGCACTACTCTTTTTTCATCTACTTGTGCTGGATATATCCAAAAATAAAAGTAATGATGGTATTAAATAAATAAAATGTTTGCTACAAATAACATTTATTCAGTAAAATGTGCCAAAAAGTGCCAGTGAATTAAAGTGCTGAATTAAACTTTCTTGTTTGAATGTTTAATAAATATTATTTTTTTGGAGTCACAGATTGCATTTTAACTCTGGCACTGACACTTTTTGGCACATTTTACTTAAATGATATTTCTTTCAAATATTTTATTTATTTAATACATTTATTACTTATTTGAGTTTTTTTGTTTTTGGATATATCCAGCACATGTACATGTAAAAAAGAGTAGCACACTTTATACAATTTGTCTCCTACAGACTGCATGAAACAGTGCCATCCTACATCAAAATAATATGCCATTCAAACTTAAAGCCCGAGCTCTGGGAAACGTGAAACTTCTTCTTTGCAGTGGGGCTCCACCCTCACTGAGAGGGCTAAATGATCTTTGAGATCCAGAGGGCATGGAAAAGAAGATTGACTTACACAATTCTACATTCCTCCAGGCTTCTAGACCAATCCCTGCAGCGTCTTCACCCCTACACTCCACCGGTCTAAGGTCCTGACATCATTCAAACCAATGCATAGTCCAGGAGTGTCAAACTCAATTTCATGGTGGGCAGCATCAGCATTAGGGCTGTCCTCAAAGGGCCTGTTGTATCTGTAAGACTATCTATCTACTTAGATACCTATGAGTATACAGATTGCAATGTTTGGGGTTGCTCTATGTACAGACTGCAGGGTTAAGGAGTGTATGACATACAGAGTGCAGGTTTTATGTGTGCGCTACGTACAGAATGCAGAGATAAGAAGTACAGGGCATGCAGAGTTCAGGAGTGTGCAGAGTACAGAGTCCCCCCACCCCCCAAAAAGCTTCCTCACATCTCATCTACCTGTCTCTAGTACCTCCCAGCAGTGTAGGTGGCTCTGTGTGTGAGTGCATGCAGGGCAGGCAGGGATCTGCAAGAGCCGGAGGTGGTGGACCACCACATTCCAGCTGAAAAAAGCCCTGGATGCGAGGGCCACATGAAATGGCCTGGCGGGCTGGATTTGGCCCGCAGGCCTTGTGTTTGACACCTGTGGCATAGTCCATAGTCCTGCATAAGACATGACAATGTTGAGCGACATTCCACCACTGTTCATCTGCTGGTGGAGGATTGGGTAATAAATGTTTTTATTCTCCCCTAGACCTAAACAAGCAGTTAACTATTGCAGTGTGAACACAGCCCCACTGCAAGGAGGAATTTTCTGATTTCCCAGAGATCGGATTTAATTATGCAACATTGTGCTATCTAACAAGATCACAGTCCATCTCAAACTGTTGTCAAAAAAAGCAATGTTTGGTTTCAAATTCATCACCCTCCTGGATTTAAAGTCAGTATATGTAAAATTGTACCACTATTTTCATAATTTTGCTGGTATAGACCCAAATGTCATATATAACCCATCAAGTATCATAAAAGGCACATACTCAGGGTTAGTTGTCTTTAAAAAGATTTAAAACTGGCAGATTTGTTTACACGGTAAAATTGTTGCCTAAAGCTTTACTCATTTTAATATTCATTGATCCCAATTCCCTTCACACAGATCGGAGTATACTCAGTGGATCATAATTATGACAACATGGGCAATATTATAAAAAAGATGCTAATTTCCTTTAAAGAAGCTCAGCATTAGCAGCGCTGAAAAATAAATGATTAAAATAAAAAGTCCATGTAAGAAAAGTCCATAACATGAGCCAGGAAAGAGGAAGCTGAATAGTCTCTAAATGGTGAAATCAACCACAGGTGCAGGAAGCTGAAACTGAAAGCTGAAAATTGTTATGCAATTCTTTTATTTATGCCATGTGAGTGCATTGTATGAAGGGGGGGTTTTCTGTTTAAGGGATCAGTAAAAGTTTACAGAGTTACACTATGTGCGATCCTTCCCTTTCTTCTATGGCTCGTTTTGATTGGCTAATATACATCCATCTGGAGTAATCCTGTTCAAGCTGCCATCTCTGAGTACCAGGGCTATATGTGAGGAATGTGTCCTTATTGGTAATTCATCCAGGCTTGATATCATTATCATGTTGATGGGCTTGTGACAATTTGATTTCTGGTGAGTGCAACTCTTAAGGCCCGTACACACGTACCGATCGTCGGCATACAAACGTCGGCGGACGAAAGATCTGCCGATTGTACGCGTGTTAGTATGGTGCCTCCGACAGATGTCTGCGCACAATCCGCGGACAAAAGTCTTTCGTGCAAACATGAAAATTTTTGTCTGCGGACACCAGAACGGACGATTGTTCGCGTGTCAGTACAGAATTCGGCCGACAGACCGCAGATTTGCAAGACTGGGCATGCTCAGAAAATAGAAAACACAGGGAAAGTTAACCATTACATGACATCACTTCTGCAGTCGGCGGACAAAATTCTTGTGCTGTCCTTGTGCTGTCTTTGCACTTTTCAGCAGACACCGACATCCCGGGGAGAAAAGACGAACATTTGTATGCCGACGATCGGTACGTGTGTACGGGGCTTAAGGCCCCTTTCACACACTCCGTCCGTTGGACGGAGTCCGTTTTTCTCAGCGGGGGATCGAGCCGCCGATCCCACGCTGAGCAGCAGGAGGACAGCTGTGTCTCCGCGCTGTGTGCGGAGACACAGCTGACAGTTCCCCATGCATCTCTATGGGGGAGATCGGATGTCAACGGACCGTCAGTCCATTCTCACCCGATCCCATCCCATCCGATCCACTGGACGGATGGAAAATAGGGTTTCCATCCGTCCAGATTTGACGGATCGGATCGGGTCGGATGTCAGCGGACATGTCTCCGCTGACATCCGATGCCCCATAGGAATGCATGGGGGGACCGTTCAGATCCGCCAAAAAAACGGACAGGCAGGTCTGAACGGTCCGCCTGTGTGAAAGGGGCCTTAAGGGGAGAGGAATTCACTAGGTGAGGTGACGGCTTCACATTCAGTTTCAGCTTCCTGCACCTGTGGTTGATTTCACCATTTAGAGACTATTCATCTTCCTCTTTCCTGGCTCATGTTATGGACTTTTCTTACATGGACCTTTTATTTTAATCATTTATTTTTCAGCGCTGCTAATGCTGAGCTTCTTTAAGGGAAATTAGCATCTTTTTATAATTTTGCGATTCTTTATATAGTGACTGCTGTTATGTCTTTTATGACTGTTACACCATTGATTGATTCACTATAGCGCTGAGTGGAAGCATTCCCTTTTGGTGTTTTTGCTCCCCTATTTCTTAAACATGGGCAATATGTTTACTTCATGGTGAGTATAGATCACCATTCTCTATCACATATGCATGATTATAAATAGGGATGCACCGAAATGAAATTCTTGGCCGAAGCCGAAGCCGAATAATAATGAAATGCTTGGCCGAAGGCCGAATACCGAACGCGGTGTTTCGCATTTTTTCCATTTATTTTGCCAATTTTTAGGGGGCACGCTGATGGGCACATTTTATGTTAGGGGGCACGCTGATGGGCACATTTTATGTTAGGGGGCACTCTGATGGGCAAAACAAAACATTTAAATCAGCGTTGCTCTTAACATAAAATATGCCCATTAGCCTGCCCCTTAACATAAAATATGCCCATCAGAGTGCCCCTTAACATAAAATATGCTCATCAGCATGTCCCTTAGCATAAAATAAGGGGCACGCTGATGGCCACATTTTATGTCAAGGGAGAACTCTGTTGGGCACATTTTTTTTCTTTTTTTTTTAAGGGGCACTTTATAGGGCACTCTAATGAGCATTGCAACATATGGCAAAATATGCCAGTCTGCACACTAATGCTTGTGCAGCTACCGTATTCTCCCCCAAATGTGCTCCACATACCTAAACTGCAGCCAGGTCGGAGCCAAAAGCCACGAACATAGTGTCACGTCCTAGCTCGCTGGACCGAGTGTGAAGGAGCCGCAGTCAGGAGCAGGGGGCGGGACGCGCGCGTGACGTCACACCCCCTACTCGCGGCTGGAAAGGACACCGGCGGCGTGTGAGCAGGGAGCCGGGAGCCGCAGTGAGGAAGGGGACTGAAGGACTCCTAGGTAGCGGGCTCGCGGTCCGGGCGGAAGCATCGCGCGGGCCGCCATTTAGTGACCGCCGCTGTAGTGCCTCTGGCTATGTTTACAGTGATGCTCGGGGATGGCGGGTCGCCGGTCGGGACATTGTTCGGTAGGCCTGCACGATATTGGAAAAAAAATATGTTGCGATATTTCTTTTTCAACGATATATATTGCGATATTGAGGGACCCGTCAATCCAGCCTTTCTGACCATACAGGGTTAATGTATGTTACTGTAGGGAATGGGATTCAGTGCACACTGCAGCCTTGTACCATAGGGTTAATGTTACTGACACTGTAGGGATTGGGAAGGATGCTGGGAATGGAAATCAGGAAGCATGCAGGCAGCCTGGTAAATTTTAATTGCAGATACAGGGCACTGGGCAGGTCAGGGTTAATATGGTAACATCAATTACTCAGTGACAGTCAGTCAGTGTCAGTGTGGACTCGATCAGATTATACAGTGACAGACAGTCTCTCATAGTGGTGGTAGTAGGAGGCTGGAGGTGGACTAGTAGGAGCCTGGAAAGGAGCACAGCCGCATACATACATTACTCACTCGTGCACTGCAGCCCGCCCCACACATTCAGTGAGTCTTACTCTCCTCCCTAGTTTTTTCAATGGCACATTCAGGAAGCCAATCACGCCGTGAGTAGCGGCACAGCGTAACCAATCAGGTGTGCAGGCACGCGTGATTGGTTCGCTGTGCAGCTAATCACGGCGTGATTGGCTCCCTGAATGTGCCATTGAAAAAACTAGGGAGGAGAGTAAGACTCACTGAATGTGTGGGGCGGGCTGCAGTGCACGAGTGAGTAATGTATGTATGCTCACCGCTGAAGTGTCCCGGCTTCACGGAAGTCTGTGAGTCCTCCTGTCCTCCTCCGAGTCCCTTCCCCCTGCCTATGTAAATATCGTGACCTCGGCGATATAAATATCGCCTACGGCCACAGAACGATAGTCAATATCATATCGACTATCGTTCAGCCCTATTGTTCGGCACAAATTTATTCGGCCTTTTTACTTATTTGGCCGAACACCGAAGGTGCTTTTTTTGCTATTTTCGGCCGAATAATGTTCGGTTGCCGAACATTCGGTGCATCCCTAATTATAAATCCTGCCTTGAAACTCATGCTTTGTTTTCCCTTTACAGAAAGAACCACAATTACAGATAAGCACTGTATACTGCTGGTTCTGCAATTCACAAAAAAGTTTTCCCATTTGGTAGAACATAATGATTGCTCATAACTATATATTTACGATGTGAACAAGCTCCACAATTAAAAGTGCCATTTATCTGACATGGTTCATTTAGTTTATTACCTTTGTAATGGCTGTGGACTAACTCGTCCTTGATAGAAGTCGGTCTCCTCCTTTCCGGAATGTTTTGGATGAATTTTACATTTTCGGATCACTCTGTAGCAGATACCAATGTTTGTTATTTATTTGTCTAATTTCCCTGAGTTGCATACTGCATAATCAATTTACAAGTCTCTGCCTCTTTTTACTTCTTGATTAAATAATAATGTGCTGAGATTGTGATCTATCTTTATTATAAGCTCTCTTTAAAATCTGTCTGCTCTCAAGATGGTTTTTCTTCATGTGGCCTTATGATATAAAGTACTGGTCAAAATTTTCTAAGAAGGAGATAATGTGTCAATAGGAATTTCATAAAATCCATCACAAAGGTGTTATATTCCTATTGGGATTGGACATTCTGTTTCTAATCCTTTGAAATGGGGTACGCACAGATATTTCATATCAATTGCTACCAACAATACATCATCCTGGACATACAGCCCTTCGATTTGCTGGAGGAGATAGATGGTATCTTTAGTATAGTAAAGACCTGTAACACACAACAATTTCCCTCTGGGTGATCTATGTACATTACAGGGATTTTAACAAACTTTATTGCAGATTCCTACCCTTTGATATTCTGAAGAAATAGCTGTTTGTCTGTGTCCATGTGTCCAAACAACTCTGAGTGAATCTGTGTGGGAGGGGTTTTATAATTATCAATCAGCTGCTAGGGGCTCTAATGAGGAAATAGAGCAATTCAGGGCTCTAATGAGGAAATAGAGCAATTCAGGGCTCTAATGAGGAAAATTGAAGGGCCTGCATCCTTTTAGATGTGATTTCCCTTTAGGAGTATTTCACCAAAAATGAAATTTTTGTTGCAGGGGATGCTCAAAATCGGGTTTCTATCTTAGTGCAGAGTTCTGGGAAAACCAATAGGCCAATCACTTAAGCAGGAAAATATATTTCTGGGGGACATTCTGTACACCACCTGTGTACAGAACGCCTCCAGGTTAGCACATTACATTGCATTTGATAGAAAATTACAGAGGCTACAGATTGAAAAGGAAAAGTCATTTTTAAAAACATTCAATTACAATATTACTTTTGTAGCAATTGTATAAGCTATATTATTTTTTTTTTATTCCCCTTTTTTTTACCATGAAAGTGGAGCTACCCTTTGAAGGATAAGTTCACTTTAAAAAAAAAATAAAAATAAATGCAAATTTTTTTTTGCATGTAAGAGCTGTATGAATAAATGACGAGGCCATGTGGGTGGAGCCCTACACAGCCAGGCTAATTTAAAAAAGTGACAGCTAGTACAGGAAACTTCTCCCCATAGGGGAGATCACAGCGTATCACAGCGGGAGCTGCAGAATTGGGAACATGTTCCATCCTAAAAATGGGTGGAACATGTGACATGTTCCCAAAAGGTGAACCTATCCTTTAGGTAAGAGTCTACTAGTCTACTTGCATTGTCAGTAGGACTTTCTTGACCGGAGACAATTGATCTCTCATGGGGTGATTGTATATCTTTATGCATTTTTAGGTATAGCATAGAAGGTCAGAATTTTCAGCTGCCCCAACTGAAGAAATTCTCATGTCTGTTTTTCTCTTAGACCCAGTCTGCAAGCTTGGTCAATTACTTTATAATATTCCTTCTGAAATTGAGATTTGAGAGGAGCTTGGATAATTATACCTAACGCTCTTTTTGAGTGTTGTGGAGGTGAGCGGCCACTGCACTCGGTGTTGGATTGCGAGCTCACCGGGACACACTCACTTTGCTGTGTTTGAAAGTGTAACATCACCTGTAGATTGCACTGGAAGATATCACTTAATTTTGTGGCACCCTGCACATTAATCACTGCATTGGACTGTTATTAGCTTAAGAGCTATTTTTTGGGACAGTTTATGCACTTTTAGTTTGACACTCCTGCACTTTTTGAGTCCGTTTTGTGACACTTTATATTTGTTTAGATCAACATTATCACCTCATGTTGTTATTTGCACATTTTTATATCATTGTTGTTCATCATCTGTATGAGAAGAAATGATCCACATATTATTTGTTCTGTACTGATAGTCACTTGTGATTGTATTGGAGCACCTAGATCTGGATTTAGCAGATCGTTCATCATTAGATGACCATTTGTGAAAATTTTTTTTTTTTCCACTATCACTTTGATTTTCCTCATTCTCACCTTTTTCGTTAGTCATCCACTAACACACTTACATACATCTATTTATCACCTGATCATTGTGATCTACAGTTTTTTGAGACGATTGAACATTGGTTATTGAAGGTAGATAGAGTGGTCCCCCTCATTTAGAGTTGAGCGCTGATTTTTTTCATTTTCGATAATTATCTATTAACTCTACATTCCTACCTTTATGGGAGGGCTTTATTTTTATCTCTCGGTTGCAAAGATTCTTGGTCCTGCCACTATTTAGTCAGATTTGTTACCCTGCACCCAGATTTCGGTGTGTATTGGAGTTCTGTTATAGCTTGATTTACAAAAGCAGAGATATTCGCATTAATGCTAAATTGAGGGAACAGTTAACATTTCGTTGTGAACTCTTTTTGTGTTGGTATCTCATCAGAGTGATCTGCCACAAAATGATCCAAATATAAGTCAATCTAATCTCATCCTCGTATTCATTTTCATTTAATAGTTACACTAATTCTTAGAGGGCCTTAAAATCTCATCTACTATATTGGGTCCCCATTTGCTCTTCCTATCCAAAATCTTTTCTATTTCCAATTTACAGTTTTAATTCCTTTACATAGACAACTGACTCTGAGCATGTCGTTATTTTGAAACTTGATGTGTTATACGGCATTTGAAAAAAAATTCTAAAAATGGAGGAATGAATTCACATACGTGTCTTTGAATCCAGTAAGGGTGATGAATTTGCGTAGATGACAGTAAGGCTAAATATGATTGTAAAAGGGTATTGTATACTGTAAATGAGAATGATAGGGAAGCAGGATAACCATACAATGTAGGGAGATATACCATAATGTACTTTTTATGTACAAGAGGATTTTATGAATTACATAGAAGTGCACTTGTATTTGTTTTTGTTTTTTTTTGTTTTTTTTTTTTAACAATAAATGAAGATTTAGAGCCGGTTCACAATACCACGACCAGAAAGTCGCCCCGTGACTTGAAGAGACTTGTTTAGAGACTTGGAAGAGACTTGTGCACTACTTTGAAGAGACAGGCGACTTTGTCTGTGGGGAATGCCTGGCTAATCTCTTTCTTCTTCCTGGAAAGTCTGATAACAAGTCGCTTCAATTAAGATAAGGAGGCGACTCCCATTGAAGTATATGGGACAGTCGGATCACAGGTCGCCTCAAAGTAGTACAGGACCCTTTTCTGAAGTCGGAGCGACTTCAGTAGTTCCAATTAAGATGGCACTGATTGATTAACATTGCTTTTGTTATGTCAAGCGACCTGGGGCTACACAAGTCGCCTCACAAGTCGTGCTAGTGTGAATGGGCTCTTAAAGAATATATTTGTGTCCATGAAGTACCTATGCAAAATGCTGTTGCCTTGTTTTATTTAGAACTAGTATTAAATTTATATAAGGAAGAACAATATTTGATGTGAATCTAATCATACAAATCTGTTTTGTTGCTGTAAATACTTAAAAAGTGTTAGCAGGAGTCAAGTCTATATAAATGTGCTAGTGAATCCAACATTACCCTCTCAAAAAAGATAGGACAACTAGAAAGAGAGATTGTCCAAAAGCAAAATATATCAGAGTAACCGGGGTATAGTGGTTAACAGAAAAAACACAGAAACCAAAATGTTCCTAATAAAAAATGTAACAAATTTTATTGAATACAATAAATATAAATATATTAAAACATATCATACAATGGCACAAATATACATGTCATATACATATTGCATTATTCCTGATCCGTGTCCAGATCCATATGAGTACTGCATAGCTCTAGGCGTTTCGTGGAAATCGCATCCACTCTTCAGGAGCTTTATAAAATAAACTAAAATAAAAACGAATTAATCCAAAAACTAGAAGTGACAATTGCACCGATACTGTCAAAAAATTGTAACGACAAATGTAAAAGTCGAATATTTACATAGCAAATTAGAGAAAAATAAATATGTATATTGTCAAGTATCAACCAAAAGGTTACTGGGACGACTCTGGGGTACAGTATTAGGCATGAGAAATAAGTCCGTTGCAGGGATGCACAAAGTGGGTATATGTCTGATCCGGGACTGAGGCGGGTATGCGCCACATGGTCCAAAGGGAGAAAAGAGGACGAGCTGACCAAAAGAAATAAAGAAAGAAAAGAAAAATATTGTTAAATAGAGGTTAACAGAAAAAACATAGAAACCAAAATGTTCCTAATAAAAAATGTAACAAATTTTATTGAATCAAAGGAACATACAGTTTCAATAATAATAAATATAAGCCTTCCACCTCGCCACTACAACAAGTGACCACGTGGTTATTAAAAACAGACACACACGCCTGGATCAGCTGCAGCTTCCATAAGAGCAATAAATCAATATAACAGACATATTATGACAAATGAATAAATAGATAAAGATCCACAAAAATCAGGGTAGAACAAAGATTGGGGCAAAAGCTCACCTGGGTGTATCTAATGGCTAAACCGGCAAAAAATTGCCGATCACCAAATAGAAAACAAACAGACTGTGCGAGGAGCAGAGCCACACATAATCCAATGTGCGATACCAGTGGAGACAACCAAGCATGAGCCAAAAAATCACGGCATAAACTAAAGTAACCAATGGATAGCCTCAAGGCTCATAGCATGGAGTCCCACTGGCATCTTCATTCATGAGTGTAGCACAACTGAAATAACACCTAAAAAAAGAGAACTAAGAATAGTTCCTTCTACCACCTCTATACAGAAAAAATGGGAGTAATAGGTGTGCACAGTGGGGAACGTCAAGGTAGCACATGCATCAGTGAGCAATCCCAGGAGACAAGTAAACCTTGAACAACCGATTTAAACATATAGTTGAATGAACCAGGGGATGGCCACAGCTAATGCAAAAGGTCCCGACAGCACCTCCACCAGGGGATGTAATGAAGGAAACTAGAGCATGAATTAAAGGGATATGCATCCACTAACTCAAGGCTCGATGTAAATGAAAAAGTTGTGGACCAAAATGTGCTATTGTCCAGTTTCCAGCTGGTTCCTAGATCTATAATGTGACAACCCCCCTGGCTATGAGGAGAATGGTTCTGATAAAATGTCCTAAATAAGGAAGGAAAAATATAATTGAACAGATCACTTAGCTGGCCGATCCAATCGTCCATTGTATGGTCAAATAATATTAGCAAACATGTCCGTTTTCCGTGGAGAAAGGGGGGTAGGTGTCTAGCACCATGCTGGATATTTGTAAATCGACATACACCATAAGCTGGCCATCAGGGTCCTTTCAAAAACGGAGGGGGAAACTTAATCAAAAGGGGGGAAACTTAATGAAAAGTATAGCATGGAGTAAAGATAGTCTGTGTCCAATAAATTGCTGACAGTTAATAAACCTTCATACGATAAACTAGACTCTCCCCTGATTGACCAGGCTGCCGTCCAAAGGTGTCTAAATAGACTGTGCACTTTGCAAAGTGCAGTTGCACACTGCAAGAGAAGTCTCTTCAGACCTTAGTAAATGAGCAGAAGCTCTGCTGACTTCCATCATTTAATCACATGCAAGCAAAGATGCTGTTTTGTTTTTTTTTTATTTTCCTTGCATGTGACTGGATATTTCATATTAAGCTTTACCTCATTTTCTAAGCTCTGGAACAACTGCACTTAGCAAAGTGAACAGTCTATTTGCCAAAGTTTGTTTAATCAGATCACCAGGTGAAAATAAAGGGGAAAAAGGCCAAAAATAGCTAACACAGCCATCACATTTAGGGATTGATAAGCTGCAATATATTACATTTTTATTTTTTGGTTTAATTTAGTTTAATATTGTTTTAAGACACATTTGACAAAAAGTAGAGGTAGCAAAACCTAGCCAGGATCTGTAAAGGACATCTAATGAAGCCATGTTATAAATAACTCTGTGGTAAGCATTCTAAGAACAGCTTGTGGACTACACATCTGTCAGACAAGAGAAAGATGCATCTGATTTGGCATTTAACAAATTCTGTGAAATAGTATTGGTTGTCAGATTGAGAAACCTCATTTGGAAACATTGCTATACCCAGGAGTTAGGGTTTGTCAAATGACCATGCTAAAATGCTCTTCAGCATACCTACCATCCACCCCTTGGACCTATTGATTGGATAATATTGGATCTGCAATCCCCTCCAGGGAAAACAAAATTCTGACAAACTGCTGCTCTTGTTTACATTGATACTGCCAAGGACAGTGAGAGTAAATTTTCTGAGGGCCAGTGAAATCAAATTAGACTTAATATACAAACTATCCAAACTGCACTGAACCAAAGACCAAGCAAGCTCCACTTGAAGCAGAACTTAACCCAAAAGGGGAAGTTCCACTTTTCTGCTTCCTCCCTTCCCTTTTCTTTCACCTTTGGAAACTTTTCTTTTTTTGGAGTGGAGTAGGTACCTGGTTTTGACAGGTACCCACAACCACTTCTGATCGGACCACCTTGGCAATCTGAGCAGCAGTTCACTCCCCCCTGCCCACAGCCTTCTGGGACACATTACAGGTCCCAGAGGGCAGTGGGACCATTCATACAGCACAGTGTGGCTCACTGCCAGCTACCCACACTAAAGATACCGCCCCCGGAGACCCGAAGACCGGAGGAAAACTGACTCGGGTGAGGACAGCGCTGGATCGTTGGTGTCCTTTTTTTTAAAAGTCTCACTTTGTAGCTGCTGACTTTTAACTTTTGTTCCTAGGGTGAAGATCCTCTTAAAGTAATTTTACCTTTTGGAACCCTTATACTTTACTGTTGCTTGAGTGGGGGGTTGTTTAATATCTCTTCTGTAAATATTTCCTGCACTGTTTTTTCTTTTTATTTTCATTAAAACAAATTTAAAATTATTTAAAGCGGAGTTCCACCCTGAAAAACATTTTTTAGCTAAAAATACCCCCAGGACAGTCAGGGCTAGTGCATTTCAGCAACGATAGCCTCTTAGCCTCTGAACTGTCCTCTGTTTCACTTACCTTTTAGAAGAAGTACTTACCTTGAAAATGTCTTGTCCAGCACTGCCATCTCAGGTGTGGGCAGCTGAAGCCGGAGCGTCCTCTTCGGTATCCTCTTTGGTGACGTCGGAGTCCCAGAATGCCCTGCACCGGCCCACGTCTTTCCTGCACAGCTTCTGGGCATGCCCAGAAACTGTTTAGCAGGGAATGACACGCCTGCACCGGAAGTGACGAGCAGGGCCGGTGACTTCTGGGAGTGATGACGCTCATCTCCTAGGAGACAATGCAAGCAGGAAGAGGCGACGCGGGCCGCGGCCTCAGAGGGAGGAAGAGGAAGGAAGGTAGGTATATTTTCTTCAAAAACTAAGTAAGTAAGTCAAAACATTTTTTAAACTATCCAATTATTTTTCAGGAAAAAAAAAGAAAGCGGATGGTGCAAAGTTGTTTTCGAGACTGGAACTCCGCTTTAAGCTTATTCTCTAAATGCTCTAATTAGAAATGAAAGAAAGTTGCCTCTGTGTAGAGCTACTATAGTGTAAATTTAGTTTTAGTTTTGGTTTACTGCTCAGATGATGATTACTCTCAATCTGCTGGTGCCTTGATTGTTGTCCTACAAGTTGAAAAACATCTGTGCAAGGTAAGAGCATAATCGCCACATATGGAACCTAAGTGATTATATATACAGTATATATATATATATACAGTATATCAAGGGGTTTAGGAATTCCGCGCTATGGAATAACTAAAGGCTGCAGCCTACCTCAAAATACAATCCAATGGATTGTATTCAATAGTGCTTAAAGGGGTTGGTGAGGTAAATGGAGCTGCATTTCAATAGGTATTAGGGGGCGCTGTATATAAACGTTAAAGGTGGGATATTTCAACACAGAGTGTTCCAAAGTACATGTAAACGTATCGACTTTTTCTACTTCACAATGATTTCAAATAATACATATGAGTAAATAAAAAGTGCCAATAGTTCAGCAAAGGTGCTGTTTTGTGATGTGAACAATAAATTATTGGTTAATTAATATATTGTAATGCCAATAAATATAAATATGAATAAACATAAGGTGCTCAGTGGAAAGTGACGGATGTATAAATAAATAAATATCCCAAATATCTCAGCAAGTGGTCAGTGAATGTACCAGCAGATACAAAAAATATATATATTCCTGGTTGGATACCGGTCTTAGGAGATCCCATGCTACATGTTTTACTTCTTCCAGCTAATTGTAAGTTGCCAATTGTCTTCTGATGTGCAATAAAGTTGTGTGACATTATTACACTATGGGAGCTGTCCTTTTCTCCGCATGATTGTTAATCCTTGTGGGATGAGCGGGTACGATCAAGGACGGAGCAGCAGTGAGACTTCTCTTGGTGCATATCTTGGTTTGACTTTCTGCCCTCTATGATCCCTGTAATAAGGATCATATCGTTCCGGTAAGAGGCTAACTTGTCCTTTATGGTGGTGGCTGTCTCTGCACTGGGCTTCGGGCTGTGGAAGATTTGCATGTATACATCTAAGACTATATAAACACATCATTCTGTGGAATCCTTCCTATATTTTTATTTGAAATGAATCATGCTGTCCTGTATGGCTACATTATGGACTGATGGACTTATAACTTATATATATTGAGATTTCATAGCGCTACACCATTATCTATGTATATAATTTTCTAGATCTGGTTTCTCTGATTCAGGATCAGGTGTTGGCAGCTACATTGATTGTTTTACTACTTTATTTTATTTGTAAGTGTGTATACCTTCACTAAGCGCAGCAATCCCTATACACAAAAAATATATAGGTCCAAAGCTGGTGATATTGCACAAAGAAGTAACGTGATCAATAAATAACTGATAAAGTGACATAGTGATAATTATTTCTTATAGATTATATATAAAAAGTAAATATATAGAGAACCACAAATTAATTAAGTATAAAGTGACTTGGTGTGGCCTGCCCAGCTATGTTTGCAGAGCCCTGCTCTACAGGGTGGCCAGTAGGTGAACAAAGGTGATTCAATTGAATTTAGCAATATAAGTCCATCAAAGTGGTTAATAGGTGAACAAATTCCAGAGAGAATTGATGGGTGAATTTCGGGGTGATCCAAGTGGAACGTGCCGGGTGAGGAAACTAGTGCTCCCCTCTCAATACTGCCCGCACTCACCGGAGCTCAATACCCCTACAGGGGTAACCAGCAAGATGTTATAAGGGGTTCCTTCCTGACAGACAGGGTCCAGATACTGGTGGCATCAGTGGCTCCACTGGATCATCTCTCTCATATGCTTAGTGTATTCAATATAGCCTCAGCACCCCATCAAATGATTAACCACTTTGATGGACTTATATTGCTGAATTCAATTGAATCACCTTTGTTCACCCACTGGCCACCCTGTAGAGCCGGGCTCTGCAAACATAGCTGGGCAGGCCCCACCAAGTCACTTTATATTTAATTAATTTGTGGTTCTCTATATATTTACTATTTATATATAATTTATATGAAATAATTATCGCTATGTCACTTTATCAGTTATTTATTGATCACGTTACTTCTTTGTGCAATATCACCAGCTTTGGACCTATATATTTTTTGTATCTGCTGGTACATTCACTGACCACTTGCTGAGATATTTGGGATATTTATTTATTTATACATCCGTCACTTTCCACTGAGTACCTTATATTTATTCATATTTATATTTATTGCCATTACAATGTATTTATTAACCAATAATTTATTGTTCACATCACAATACAGCACCTTTGCTGCACTACTGGCACTTTTTATTTTTTAATATGTGTTATTTGAAATCATTGTGATGTAGAAAAAGTCGATACATTTACATGTACTTTGGAACACTCTGTGTTGAAATATCCCACCTTTAACATTTATATACAGCGCCCCCTAATACCTATTGAAAGGCAGCGCCATTTACCTCACTAACCCCTTTAAGCACTATATATATATATATATATATATATATATATATATATATATATATATATATATATATATATATCCTTTTTTATTATAAAATGTATTAGTTATAAACTCTATTCGTTCTAATATTTAATAGTTTACACTGACCTCACAGTTCAAAAGGATGCTTTTCTATTTAAACCAGGCCCTATTTTGCGATTCGGCACTGCGTTACTTTAACAGACAATTGCGCGGTCGTGCGGGGCTGTACCCAAATAAAATTGATGTCCTTTTTTTCCCATAAATAGAGCTTTCTTTTGGTGGTATTTGATCACCTATGCGATTTTTATTTTTTGCGCTATAAACAAAAAAAGAGCGACAATTTTGAAAAAAAAAAAATAATATTTTTCACATTCTGCTATATGACATTCTCCAAAAATAAATTTAAAAATCAAAATTTTTTTACATTTTAGGCCAATTTGTTTTCTGCTACATATTTTTGGTAAAAAAATCGCAATAAGCGTATTTTGATTGGTTTGTGCAAAAGTTTTTTTTCTTTGCTAGTAATGGCGGCAATCTGTGATTTTTTGCAGGACTGCGACATTGCAGCGGACAGATTGGACCCCTGACTGACATTTTTTACACTTTTGGGGAGACCAGTAACATTACTACAGTAATCAGTGCTAAAAATATGCACTGTTACTGTATTAATGACATTGGCAGGGAAGGGGTTAACATTATGGGTGATCAAGGGGTTAAATGTGAGCCTAGGGGAGTGATGGGAGTGGGGGGGCGTGGCTTCTGAAATGACCATAGAGACATGTGATCCTATATATAAGGATCACAGGGGCTCTATGATCATTCCAGGGAGAAGAATGGTCAGTTGTGTTTACAACAGCTGCCCGTCCTTCTCTCTCAGCGGGGAATGGTCACAGGTGTCAGGCGCCAATCGGAGCCACCTGCCTGCTGCATTGGCTTCCCTGCTGACGAGCGGGGGCAATAGCGTGCGCTCGCCCCGTAGCCTCCCGAGAGCGAGCGCCATACATGTACGGCGATTCGCCTGGGAGCGGCTGCCTGCCGCAATACATCTGCGGTGGGCGGTCATAAAGAGGCTAAATAAAATGTTGTAAGGTTCTTTTAGCAGCCCCTGGTTCCATTAACCCCCCGCTAACTGTCGTAGCAGCAGCATTTTCTGTTGAGATGCATGGCTAACTGTAATCCCCCCATGTATTAGTGTTTACACTGAAATAAATATTTAGTAAATGTTTTCTAAACAGGGCAAATGTTGACCCCAATGCTAAAGAGGACTAACTATTCTACCCAAGACTCTATCAACGCTTTAAAACTATTAGTTAAATCCAGGGCAAATTTGTCAAAAATGCTCTGGAAACACATTATAATTTATACATCCATGATGCCTTTATCTCTAAATTCTTTCATCAAATGCAACCCAATCACCAGTATAACATTGATAAAATTTTCTGTTTTCATTTCTAAGATTATAAAGCAAATCATTTCTAATCCAGTGTTTACCAAAAGCCTTTTGCTCTGTAATTTTAACTTTCTGTTATATAAGTAGATTGAGGATTAAAGAGAATTAAATAAATAGTGAATTTGGGATTACTTTTTAATATGTGTACAAATAAAAGTATTCTTATAAGATCTGATTATAGTTTGGTGCTGTTATTCGCATCCCTTCATAGTCTTTAAAGCCTGCAGACAAGTAGACTGTGCAGTCTCATCAAGCATCTTAAAATACAGGGAAACTATTCCTGTCCTTTTGTAATATATTATCCAAGATGTCCCTCCCACATACTAAAAGATTGATCACAGGAAAAAAGTTTGAAAGAGACCCTGTTCAAAATCAAAATTATCATAAGCTTACAGTATATACGCATGTAACATACTTGTGAGTAGGGATGGGCGACCTGTTCGGCCCAAGCATGAGTTTGGCCCAAACATTTGCCTGTTCGGCCTTTTCGCCGAACACCCGAATTTGCTGCACCCTACAATGCTGCACCCTCCAATGCTGCACCCTGTCTGCTCAAAGCTGGTTGTTAAGGAGCGGTGCTGGGAATCGCGCCGCGGCACCCTTAACAATCGATGAGTCATCAGTTGTCAATGGGTTTCCCTGCTGACGGCTGAATATAAAAAAAAGTGCCAGTTAAAAAAACAAAATTAATTTAAATTTAGTGCCTGGGAGGGGGGGGGGGGTCCTTAGTCTGCCTGTAATGTGGCACATCTTTAGCATGCATTAAATATGCTGCAGCAATAATTACATTTCTAAGGAAAAAAACCAAAACGAGTCAAATCACATTTAAAATAACTCAGGGTTGCATTTGCCTGCTCACCGCTATTAAAAGATTTAAGAAAAAAACAGCATCCCCCCCCCCCCCTCAGTCTATCTATACAAGGCCCTTCAGGTCTGGTATAGGTTTTAAGGGAAAAAAAAAAGGGAAAAAAAAAAGGGAAAAAAAAATTGTGTGGGCCCCCCCCCCCCAAATCCATGCCAGACCCTTATCCGAGCACGTAGCCTGATAGGTCAAAAAAGGCATGGCATGGACTCCAGAGAGAGAGATATCATTTTGCCCCTGTACAATTTATTAGTAAGACCTCATCTGGAATATGCAGTTCAGTTTTGGGCACCAGTTCTCAAAAAGTATATGAGGAAACTGAAAAAAGTTCAGAGAAGGGCAACCAAACTGATAAGAGACATGGAGGAGCTCAGTTATTAGGAAAGATTAGAGGAACTAAATTTATTCTCTCTGGAGAAGAGGAGATTAAGGGGGGATATGATCAACATGTATAAATACATAAGGGGGTCCATGTAGTGAACTTGGTGTTGAGTTATTCACTTTAAGGTCAACACAGAGGACAAGGGGGCACTCTTTACGTCTAGAGGAAAAGGGATTTTGTCTCCAAATATGTAAAGGGTTCTTCACCGTAAGAGCTGTGAAAATGTGGAATAGACTCCCTCCAGAGGTGGTTCTGGCTAGCTCACTAGATTGCTTTAAAAAAGGCCTGGATTCTTTCACACGTGTACATTAAATAAGTGACTACTAAAATTTATAGGTAAAGTTGATCCAGGGAATATCCAATTGCCTCTCTGGGATCAGGAAGGAACTTTTCCCCTTGCTGTACCAAATTGGATAATGCTTTGCTGGGGTTTTTCCTCTTCCTCTGGATCAACTGCGGGTATAGGATTGCGTATATGTGATTGTATGGTTGGGTTTTCTTTACTGTTTTTTGTGTTTTTTTGGTTGAGCCAGATGGACTTGTGTCTTTTTTCAACCTACAACAGAAAAACCTGGCGCTGAGAACTAATTACCAAAGAAGAAACCCAAATATTAACATATGGCCAAAAATGTGTAAAAACCTAGTAAGAAAATAGCATGGAAAAAAATTTCATGAAAAATAATCTGTATGAAAGAAATAGCCTTGGGTCTTGAGTCGGGGGTGCAGCTGTCTCATAATCAATCCCAAATGATAGAATCACTGAACAAAGAACGAGTTTTATCGCTCAGCAACACAGAAAAATACACCAAGGCTAAACATGTTGGAATACAATGTCACAGTTTAATGTGATAAAATGATTAAAAACTTGTCCACAGAAGCTCCGATGGGAAGATGGCAAAAATAAATAACCCCATCCGCAGGTCACCATAAGAAACATGGACAATGGAGCAATACCTGCAGGGGTGGCTGGTGCTGTTGCTGATGTATCCAGGAAAGCAGATAGTAAGGGTCTGCTTGTTATGTAGGTAAAGGATCACACCAGGGAGTGCATCACAGAGGAGAGCAGGAGGGTGCAGTCCACGGCATCTGCTCGAGCTGGATGTGGTGACACCACTGTGCGCACAGGAGGATCAGCCACACACACAGGGCTTGCTGGCTCCTCCAGCACTTCCTGTGTCCTGAGCCGCGACGGCTGATGACGTCACCGGATGTCAGCTGCCAGACCGGGGACACAGATTGCAGATGGTGAAAACAGCAAGGGTCCACACACAGTGAGACAATAGGGGAAAGATTATAAACCCCAAATTTGAGATGACATGTTTCGGGGACTCGCCCCTTCCTCAGATCCCTTTTTCAACCTGACCAACTATGTAACTATGTAATTGAACAGGCTATTTGCCCTTAGTAAAATCATCACCATTTGTATGCATGTGTTATGTTAAGTATTATGTTATCTTGTTATCTTATAGATTATTTTTGGCAGCAATATGTCAGGTCAAGTCCACTTAGGCAGAGAATGTGTCTTCAGTGGCACCTACACGGATGTCAAATTGGTACCAGCTTGTGCATCTTGTGCAGCTGCCAATTGACATAAATGTAACTGCTTGAACGCAGATGTACGGAACACCTTTGCACCCCCTGTGGGCAAAGGAGGTCCTTCCACTTGTGTATGCAAAAATACACCCCGTGTGAATGAGGCCTTAATGCTAATGGCTAACTCCATCATTTATGTAACTTATATATACTGTATGTTATATAATCTGTGTATTAATTAATTATTTCATGATTTCTTTCAGCTTGACTCAGCAGGGCTTTGAGTTTGCTCCTAGACAGAACTGCAGCATCTTTCAAGTCATCCTTTGATGTGCAACCTGCATAAATACAGGAGACTTTGGTGGCAGCAGATCAACCATGTGAAGATGTACTGAAAGATTGGGCATGTTGGATTTGATGCTAATAGGGTGTGCATAATAAGAAGTTGTTTTTATATGGCGGAGTTGGAACCTGGAAGTCTGGTAATTTGTTTTTTTCCTAGAAAAATCATTATTTGATGAAAACTAAAGTTGATTAAGCTACCCTTTTAGTGCAATTTATTTCTAAACAATACAGTTTTTTTCATTAAAATAATTGTTATATTTTACCATTTGATTGTTAAGTGTATGGCTAGCATCTGTGTGATTTGAAAAAAAGCAGAAGTCTCTTTATAGCCAAAGGTTTGCAGATACCTGACAATCACACCTATATGATCTGATTACACATAACTTTCCAAGATCCCCCTTTTGAAATGTTATTGACCTCCACTCTTATGGGAAGGCTGTTCCTATAGGAATATCTGCCCATTCGGCCAAAAGAGCATTTTTGAGGTAAGGTATTAATGTTGAAATAAAAGACCTGACTAGCAATTGGCGATCCAATTTAATCCAAGTGTTCATTAGGGATGATCGAACTTTTGAAAAGTTCGGTTCGACCAGAACACCCGAATTTTCCAAAAGTTCGGTTCGGATTTCAGAACCCCATTGAAATCAATGGGACCCGAACTTCGGTAATCAAAAAACACCATTTTTAAGCCCTAAAACCCAATTAATGCCCCTAAAAAGTGCCTAGGGTTCTGGGTCATGCCCCATTAACTATTAATCACACAAAAAAAGTTCTTAAAAATTGTCATTTTTGATAAAAAAGCCAATTATTGAAAAAATAAAAAAAAGAAGAGAGATTTTTTTATTTTTACTTTGGATTTAGTATCTGGGGGGTCTAAAAGGTGTGCATGTGAAGTTTCAGCTCTGTAGCATGTCCAGAACCATAAAAAAAAAGATAATTTTTCAGTAGAACAGGGATGTGGGTCGGGACCCTCCTTTAACTTTAACACCTATATGATCTTTTTTTCTGGTTCTGGACATGCTACACAGCTGAAACTTCACAGGTACACATTTTAGACCCCCCCAGACACAAAATCACACACAAAAAAAGTTCTTAAAAATTGTCATTTTTGATAAAAAAAAAAGCCAATTATTGAAAAAATTAAAAAAAAAAAAAAAAAAAGAGATTTTTTGATTTTTACTTTGGATTTCAGATCTGGGGGGTCTAAAAAGTGTACATGTGAAGTTTCAGCTCTGTAGCATGTCCAGAACCATAAAAAAAAAAAGATTGTTTGTATTAGAAAACTTTCAGACAGGGGGTTGGCTTCGCTGCTGTAACACCTTGCCGGTTTAATAGAAGGCATTTTTTTGGGTTCTTTGCAGTCAGGAAAAACATCTGAACTTGTGTATAGTGGTACTGTGCACAAGTTCAGATGTTTTGCCTGCCTCCAAAACCCCCCAAAAAATGCCAGCAAAAACACACCTGGGCATTTTTTTTTTGACGCTAGCGGTTTTTTTTTTGCATTTTTTGGGGTTCTTTTGAGGCAGGCAAAACATCTGAACTTGTGTATAGTGGTGTATATACACACATCCATATATTTATATACACACCTAGACATATATAGGTGTGATAGTAGCAGAAATATATGCTTGCGCTAATGAAATCATTTACAGTAATATATTTCTGCTACTATCACACCTATATATATATAATGCCCAGGTGTGTTTTTGCTGGCATTTTTTGGGAGTTTTTGGAGGCAGGCAAAACATCAGAACTTGTGCACAGTGCCACTATACACAAGTTCAGATGTTTTTCCTGACTGCAAAGAACGCAAAAAAAAAAATGCCTGCTTTGAAACCGGCAAGGTGTGGAGAGAAGCCATATTCCTGTGCTGAAAGTTTTCTAATACATACAATCCTTTTTTTTCTGGTTCTGGACATGCTACAGAGCTGAAACTTCACAGGTACACATTTTAGACCCCCCAGACACAAAATCACACAAAAAAAGGTTCTTAAAGATTGTCATTTTTGATAAAAAAAACCAATTATTGAAAAAATTTAAAAAAAAAAGAGATTTTTTGATTTTTACTTTGGATTTCAGATCTGGGGGGACTGCAAAGAACCCAAAAAAATGCCTTCTATTAAACCGGCAAGGTGTTACAGCAGCGAAGCCAACCCCCTGTCTGAAAGTTTTCTAATACAAACAATCTTTTTTTTGTATGGTTCTGGACATGCTACAGAGCTGAAACTTCACATGTACACTTTTTAGACCCCCCCAGATCTGAAATCCAAAGTAAAAATCAAAAAATCTCGTTTTTTTTTTTTTTTTTCAATAATTGGCTTTTTTTATCAGAAATGACAATTTTTAAGAACTTTTTTTGTGTGATTTTGTGTCTGGGGGGTCTAAAAGGTGTACCTGTGAAGTTTCAGCTCTGTAGCATGTCCAGAACCAGAAAAAAAAGGATTGTATGTATTAGAAAACTTTCAGCACAGGAATATGGCTTCTCTCCACACCTTGCCGGTTTCAAAGCAGGCATTTTTTTGGGTTCTTTGCAGTCAGGAAAAACATCTGAACTTGTGTATAGTGGTACTGTGCACAAGTTCAGATGTTTTGCCTGCCTCCAAAACCCCCCAAAAAATGCCAGCAAAAACACACCTGGGCATTTTTTTTTTTGACGCTAGCGTTTTTTTGGCATTTTTTTGGGTTCTTTTGAGGCAGGCAAAACATCTGAACATGTGTATAGTGGTATATATACACATATATGTCTGAATATATACCCCTAGACATATATAGGTGTGATAGTAGCAGAAATATATTACTGTAAATTATTTCATTAGCGCAAGCATTTATTTCTGCTACTATCACACCTATATATGTCTAGGGGTATATATTCAGACATATATGTCTATATACCCCCTATACACATGTTCAGATGTCATGTCTGACATCAAACATGTCCTCAAAAAAGCACTGGCAGTGGCACCCCCTGCAGCATAAAAAATGCTTGGCTGGTGAGAAGCCATATGGGTGTGCCGAAGCAATTCAGAGAAATGATCATTTCTCTATAGCGGTCACCCTGCTATGGAAGGGTTTTGTCACCCTGCCATAGCAGTCACTGCCAGTTAACACTTCACTACACTACGGTCCCCTTACACTTAACACTTTCCCTACAGAAACTAAATTTTTGAAGCTAACTTAAGTGTAAAGGAGCACTCTAACTACACTAGATATCCCTTTCCTCGCACTAAAAATAGCTAAATGACACTTTTAAAGTAAAATTAACAGAACTGCTTCCACTCTCTTCCATGTCCAGTATAACAATGCTAGGAATATGGCGGGGGCGATCTTATATACTAGGGGCGTATTCACTAATGATTGGTCTAGGGACCCCCTAGTCACTCCAATCACATTCCTAGCATTCTCCTGCCCCCTCAATTGGCTTTTGCTAATGGTTCTGGTCCAATCACGGGCTTTTAAAGCCCATTTCCTGAAGCATTGCATTTTGGGCGGTTCTGGTTGCCGAATTCCGAACTTTTTGGGCAAAAAGTTCTAAATTCGGCCGAACCTTGAAAACCCAATGTTCGGGCCGAACCGATGGTTGACCCGAACCGTTCGATCATCCCTAGTGTTCATTAGGGTTAAGGTCAGGGCTTTGAGCAGGCCACTTATGTTCCACCAAACCAAACTCTTCAAACCATGTCTTTATGGACCTTTGTATACAGTGGCACAGTCATGTTGGAACAGAAAAGGGCCTTCTTGAAGATTGGAAGCACACAACTGTTTACAATATCTGTATGTTGTAGCATTAACAGTTCCTTTCAGTGGAAACTACTAAACTCAATAATTTAGGGGACATTCATATACTTTTAACCATATAGTGTATCTCTCCAAGCAAACCCTTTGCAGTTGATGCCTGTAATTCTACTTAATTCTGTGAATACCTCTGTGGGAAAAGACAATTACAGGGATGAAGCAACATTTCCAGTAGCTTTCTGTACGAAAACAGTATAGAGATCATGCTCATTTTTATTATGATTAAATTATAAAATTACCTTTGAAGCAATGTTTTACTTTATATATTTATTGTGAAAGTAGATTTTCCTTTAAGCTGACAATTTTTATATTTTAGTAAATCTTAAAATGCAACTAAACCCAAAAACAAAGCATAATAAAATACAGCTTATCTGCTCTGTTTCAAATGCTGCTGTATGCATTCACATACCTCCTTAGAGTCCGTTCTAGCAGTATGGTCACCTGCTGACTTGGCACCGTCCACAGGCAGCTTAACTCTTTAAAAGACACTTAAGTTGAATCCAGCTCAGTTTTACTTTAGCTATTTGTAGTAATTGGATGCTTTTCCAGTCTTCGGAAGTGTAAGAAGGCAATGACTATTCTAAGTCCTGTCTCTGTAAATAACTAACGCTGACTGAGGGAACATAAAAGAAACATGATGATTTTGATGTTGGTGTCTTGATAACTGAAACAGTCCTTGAAGTATCAAGTCACTTCTCTGTGGGTGGCAAAGCATGCATAACCACTTTGAGGCTGAAGTTAAAAAGTTGATCTGAAGGTATTTTGGATGTTGGTATTTTGTTATTTTGGAGTTTTTTTTTTCAAATGCTCTTTTTTGCTTTGTGAGTGCACCGTTCAGTTGCTTTGCATCATTACATGTTTCATCAGCAGCAGTTAAGAATTGCATAGTCCTATTCTACAGACCAGATATATTATCAGATATTTCTCAGTTGTTTTATATATAATTGCCTTTAAGCTTGAAGAAAGACCAAAAGTAGAATAGTAGCCCCAACCTAACTAATACTAAAAATGTTTAATCAGCAGCAGTTAAGCATTGCATAGTCCTATTCCACAGATCAGATAGATTATCAGATATTTCTCCATTGTTTTATATATAATTGTCTTTAATCTTCAAGAAAGACCAAAAGTAGAATAGTAGCCCCAACCTAACTAATACTAAAAATGCACCCCCCCCCCCCCCAACACCTATGCTTACTAACCTGTGTTGTAAAAAACATGTATATAGTAACCTATTCTCAGCCGGCCCGGGGCTGGTCACGTGACCTCATGTGTAATCCAGCGGCAGGACAGAGTAGGGAGAGCTCGACAATGGCTGGGAATGCCTAGTAGCAGTGATTTCACCCTTAGGCTCCCATGTCCCAGCCTGTGTAGGTGATTCCTCCTCTCCACTGCAAATATTGCTGGCTGACACAAGGGAGCCGGACCAAATGACCAGTGCAGGCTAAAAAAATAGTAAGTATACACCTTTTTTTACACAGGTTAGTTAATGTTTGTGTTTGAAGTGGGGGGGGGGGGTCATTGTTAAGACTAGTTAGGTTAAGGCTGAAATTCCACTTTAACTGTGTGCTTGGTCTAGCAGGTATATCCACCTGTTGCCCATCCGTCTCATCTTAGGAAAGAAAATTCTGCTCATTGTCTAACTGTAATGGAAGCACGGATTCTTGTTAGACATGTTGTATTCTAGGTAGGTGCTAGAGAGTAAGTATAGTTTTGTCTCTGTCTGCCTATCAGAGGAGCAGCAGGTAAAGTCTATATTGCTTTGTGCTTAACAGAGAGCAGGATCTGTGAGTTAGGTCTGCTCAATGTGCTCAGTGTGTGATTCATATGGTCTAGGGGAGTGTTTCACACTGGTCCAATAGGGAGGCATATTGGACAGTGGAGAAAACCTGACCAAAGGGTACACAGGCTTTGATACAGCCCCAGTGATTGGCACAGACTGCTGTCTCGGTGCATTGTGGGGTGTGATATAAAAGCCAGGTGCACATGTGCTTGGGGTCTTTGGCTGGTGAGCAGAGTCCCAGAAAGAGGGTGGCGGCTGCCTCCTCTTCTGCAGCAGTTGGTGTATGATAACAGGCAGTTGGCCTGGTGAGTCAGAAGGAAGGAGCTGAACTCAGACGTCCAGGAGAGCTGACTAGAGGGGTTAAGACACTGGAGAACCTGGAAAAACAGTATCTTGAGTACAGGGGATCATGTCTAAGGGCCTGACTAGGAAGGGGGTCACCCTGGAGTAGAGTAGTCAGAGGACGGGTGTCAGCTGGATGAGTGAAAGGGGGTGCTAGGCGAGTACCCTTAAGATAAGAGCTAAGCAAGTGTCTATTCAGGAACTTTACCTCAGATTCATCTATCGCAGTGGTTCTCCACTCCGTTCCTCGGGACCCACTAACAGGCCAGATTTTAAGTATTACCTTGGGGAGATGCAGACTAGAATACTGCAATCACTGAGCAGAAAATGAGATCACCTATGATGTAATTTAGTTATCTTGCAAACCTGTCCTGTAAGTGGGTCCCAAGGACTGGAGTTGAGAACCAGTGATCTAGTGGCAAGGTGAACATGTGGCCTAGCCGCATCCTCAGATAAAAGTCCTCAACATTGTGAAAAGTTCAAGTTAAGGAATATCCCATTCTTCCCTTCTCCCATCCCCATATAAAATAAAAACAACAACCCTTAGACTGAGCCAGAAAGTAAAGTGTTGAGATTCTGCATGCAGTTGCTACCAGTAACCCAGAGGGACCTGAAAAGGTGAGAAATCCAGCAGCCCTCAAGGGGACAGTGCTACATATGTGTGCGGTCACAGGCTTTGCAAAAAGCAGGCGTTTGTGCAGAGCAGAAATCAAACACAGGCTATCATAGCACAGCAATTCCAAGAGCAGAGATAATTCTAGAAACAACAGTCCTTGAAATTTCCCAAGCAAATCCAATACACTGAAAACTCCTATGCATGCACATATCTCCACACTGGTAAAATATTTATAATACATGAACGCATGCAAATGTTGTAGCAGATTTTAGAGTCTGTAATGCAGCATGTGCTCAGAGTGCAGACAAGACCAAACAGATGTAGCATAGAGTATAAAGGCTTTAGAAATCTGTCTTCTTACTGTTCTGTTTCCAATGCCAGTTTGTGCTTTAACATAGCTGTGATGAACATGGTTTCAGACCCCGGCCACCTTTAACAATGTGATAAATGGCTAGAGAAACTCACACCACACTGTCCCAATACGTGATGATGACACTCTCAATCTCATCCTGCACAAAAATTTAGGACCCCAGTCTAGGCACCAGCAGACTGAAAGCGATCAACACTGGGATTAGTTATTTGTGCAGTTAACAGTGCCACCAGGTATGTTATAGGGAATACCATCCCTGTCTGTAATGCACATTGTCACAACAGACATAAATATTTCAGTGATTTACAAGATAGTAGCACTCTTCAAAAAGGGGGAATCTTTGAGCTCTGGCTTAGTGCATTCGAGATAATGTTAACAATTCTAAAACATTGTTTAGTAATATAAAATGTAAAATCCTGCAAAAAAAAATGTACAGAAAAAAGTATTACAAAGAAAAGAGACAATAATGCAACAAAAAGCAAAAAATGAATCAAGAATGACAGTACTTAACAAAAGTCCTGAGTTCTTTGAGTTCCAACAAAGCCCAGTCAATAGGCCTAAGATAGATCAGTGTTAGCTTTCAAAAAAAATCTTGGCTGATGTTCCTTGATTGATGGTAAAGGAGAGCTCCAGACTGTTGATGCAGTATCTTTTTTTAATAAAACAATAAACCAGTGTTTGATGCCTACTCCAAAATCAGACAAACTTAACATAAACCGTAGCTGCCCCTTTAAGAAGGATAATGTTATACCTGAAGAGTTTCACATGTACTGTCACTTTAAGGCTGGCTCCACCCAGGAGTGATGACAGGGGTCAAGGGGCAGAGTGGCCATCTTGGAGACATGTAGGAGATGTGTGGTTATACTGAGCTGTCCTGTAATGCATGTTGTAGTGTACAGTGAGTCCTGAATAAACATCCGTTGTTCCAGACCAGAGTCCTGTGTCTCTCACAACACAGAGAATATAACAGTGGAGACGAGGATGGGATTTACAAGGTTACTATCCGTGTGAGAAAAGAAAGAAAGAAAAAAACTCTGGATTGTCAGCTGAATACAAACACCCACAGATCTCAGCAGGAAAATGTCATTGTTTGGGACATTAAGTGAATTTGATGGAGAACAGACATCGTGGAGTTCCTGGATTGAGAGACTAGGCAAGTAGCAGTATTTCTGACAGTGGTTGGTGCTAGGACATATGACACTCTTAGGGATCTCCTTTTCCCTGAAAAATCAGCAACTAATACTTTGGCAGAGCTCCTGACACTGTTAGGGAATCACTTCCAGCCTAAACCACTAGAGATTGCAGAAAGATTCCGGTTCTATCAGCGGCAGCAGCAGCCAGGTGAAGATATTAAGGCTTATGTGCTCGCCCTTCGCAGACTAGCCTCAACCTGTTCTTTTGGGGAATACTTACCGACTGCACTGAGGGATACGTTTGTCATGGGACTAAATAGTGAGTCTAGCCAAAAGAGACTGTTAACAGAGAAACACCTTACCCTTACAAAGGCAATTGAGATAGCTTCAGTGATGGAAATGGCTGTGAAAGATACAGAGGCATTGAACCCCCAGAGCAGAAGGGAAGAGGTTAAAGAGGAAGTTTTCAGAACAGCAGTCAAGTTAACTGCAGCAAACTGTAAATATAGACCCTCACCAACTCGGGAGTCAGCTTGCTACTGTTGTGGGAATACAGACCATGATCACAAAGTCTGCCGATTTAAGAATCAGCTCTGTCATAATTGTGGTAAGGCAGGCCATCTGAAACGAGTCTGCCGTAGTAAGAAGGTGCGAAATAAACAACCTCTGAACCCCAGGACAAAGGCATATATGGTGGGAAGATATACATCGTCATCTGAATCAGAGGATGAGGAAGTGCTCCACAGATTGGACATACATCATATGCATTCAGCACCCTCAGCAATGACTGTAGAGGTAACCGTGGAAGGAAAGAAACTCAAGATGGATGTAGACACAGGAGCAGCAGTTTCAGTTATGACCCAGAAACAATGGAGAAAACTTCTGATCCGAACAACTGTCCGTCCAACACCAATCAAACTGCAGACATACTCAAAGCAGATACTCCACCCACTGGGTTACGTGAAAGTACAGGTATCCTACAAGGGTCAGACAAAGAGAATGCCATTGCATATCCTAGAACATGGGGGACCCCCTCTCTTTGGGAGAGACTGGATTGCTCACTTTGGCATGCCAGACATCGCCATAAACCCCTGCAACACCGTGACCATCCCATCAAGAGATAACGAGGGATGGGTGGAATCCCTGAAACAGCGATTCCCACAAGTCTTTGATCACCATTTGGGAAAAATAAAGCATGACTGTGTGAGACTCAGGCTGAAACCCAATGCCCAGCCTAGGTTCTTCAAAGCTCGGACGGTACCTTTTGCACTCCGAGCAGGTGTGGAAGCTGAATTAAACCGGCTGGAGGAACAAGGTGTCATCTCAAAGGTAGAGCACAGTGAGTGGGCATCACCAGTTGCGGAGAATATAACAGATAAATCCCCTTACAACCTATACATAGTAAAGGATTTGTGTTTGGTTCTAAATAGTGATGGAAGGGGTATGTGACAGTACAGTAATAAAAGTATTTTAATATAGATAATAAAAATAAGAATAATATACTGTAAGTAATTATATACTCCAGTGTGATAAATTCCCAATACCACAGTCAATCTTCCAGTGTCATTTTCAAAAATCTTTCACTGATTGTGCTCAAAGTATGGATGTGTCAAAAAGCACTTTTTTTGTTTTTTAAAAGCCAAGATTCCTCCTGGGGTGTGTTTCAAGGATTCCTCCAATTTTGATATCACTCATATGTAAGATGGCCAAACGGTGGATAAATATAAAGTATCATGGTGCAGTAACTTAATATGAAATTGGTTGGCAGTTTAAAAAGAGTTGGTTAAACTCACATTTATGAATCCCTGAAAGCCAGCACCAGCATATACAGCGTGTAGGGATGGGATGTCACCATTGTAACCAGCATGGAGGCGACATGCTATCCAAGCCTGATGTAAAGGGGCACTCTAATTGGGACAACTGATATAAAGGGCCACTCTGATGAACACACCTAATGTAAAGGAGCACTCTGATGAGCACATCTGATGTGATGGGGACACCTGATGTAAGCAGGCACTCTGACGGGAATACCTGATGTAAGGTGGCACTGTGATGGGACACCTGATGTAAAGTGGCACTGTGATGGGACACCTGATGTAAAGGGGCATTCTGATGGGGACACCTGATGTAAAGGGGCACTCTGATGGGGACAACTGATGTGATGGGGACACCTGATGCAAGGGGGCACTCTGATGGGATTACCTGATGTTAATTGGCACTGTGATGGGGACACCTTAATTAAAGAGGCACTGTGATGGGGACACTTGATGTAAAGGAACACCCTGATGAGGACATCTGATGTAAAGGGGCACTCTGATGGGCACACCTATAGTAAAGGAGTACTCTGATGGGCACACCTGATGTGATGGGGACACCTGATGTAAGGGGGCACTCTAATGGGAATACCTAATGTAAGGTAGCACTGTGATGGGGACACCTGAAGTAAAGGGGAACTATGATGGGGACACCTGATGTCAAAGGGCACTCTGATGGGGACACCTGATGTAAAGGGACATTCTGACGGGGACATTTGATGTAAAGGGGCACTCAGATGGGCACATCTGATGTGATGAGGACACCTGATGTAAGGGAGCGCTCTGATGGCAACACCTAATGTAAGGGAGCACTCTGATGGGAACACCCTATGTAATCTTGTCTAAGTCACAACATTGGAAAACACAATGTGCTTAATATGATAACACAGAAACAATTCTTATTTCACTTGTTTTTATTTAAAACACCTATTAAATATTTACAGTGCTAGAGGAAAAAGTAAGTTAATCCATAGACTAATTACTTCAACAAAAGCTAATCGGAGTCAGCATTTTGGACACAATTGATGAAATGAGTTTAGAGATGTGGTTTAAAGCTACTTTTATTGATAAGAGACAGTCAAATATTTTAGGATTGTGGTTTATAAGAAGCATAGGCTGATGAGAACCATACCTCGCAAAAAGCAGCTCTTTGAAGACATACAATCAAGAGTAGTTGATCTGCATAAGGCTGGAAAGGGATATAAAGCAATCTCAAAGTGTTTAGGCATCTATCAGTCAACCGTTAGACAAATTGTCTATAAATGGAGACAGTTTAATACTGTGGCTGCTACTCATCCTAGAAGTAGGCGCCCAACGAAGATGTCTACCAAGGCACAACGCAGAATCCTCAGAGAAGTAAAGAAGAACCCAAAAATATCAGCTAAAGACTTGAAGACATCACTGGAACTGGCAAACATCCCTTTTCATAAGTCTAACATACAGTCATGGGCGTCCGCAGAACTTTTTTCAAGGGGGGGCATCGTTTTATGGTCATCCGTGCTACGCCCCTTTTCAACAATGTCATGAAGGGGAGGGGCTTAGTCATTATACTTATTTCTAGTATTTATTTTTAAAGGGCAAATGGCAGCATTTGTTTTTAAAACATTTGTTAACCTAAAAAAAAAAAAAATGATTCTGTTCGCTTAAAGCATGTTATACAGCACAGTACTTGTGCTGTGTAATTTGGCCCCTTCTATCACCTAAAATACCTGGCTGATCCTGCCTGGCTATGTCCTCCCCTCTGTAAACTGACCACGGTATATCATGGCTGCTAAACCCTGAAACTGTGGTCAGCTTACGTGCCTCCGTCATCCCCAACCCTCCTGTCCTCCTCTCTCCCCCCTCCCCTCCCTTCCTGTCTGCTCCTGTGCCACCCCCTCCCCTCTTGCTGCTGTAGTAGTTTCATTTAAAGTTTCATATTCTGTCTACAGTCTGTTTAATAATCCTGTGTGTCCCTGTGTCTGTGTTTTATAAACATAAGCCGTTCTTTACAAGTTTTCAGAGCACCCCTCACGTGACCCATCACCTCTCTCCTCCTCCTCCCCTCCCGACTGACATCAGTGAGGAATCTTTGGCCCTGCCCACTGCAGGCAGCTGTCAGACGGGGAGAGAAGCGAAATGATGGGTCACAAGAGTGGCGCTCGGCCCTCTGAAAACTGATAAAGAACGGCTTATTTTTTTTAAAACACATACACAGGGGCACGCAGGATTATTAAACAGACCAGACAGGATGGTATAAAGTGGCTTAACGACCACTTGAAAGGGGAAGTTGAGATTCCAGGGGGGGGGCATTTGCCCCCCTTTGCCCCTACCTGCGGATGCCCATGCATACAGTATGTAAGTCTTTGAGCAGGCAGGTTGTCCATGGCAGAATACTCTGCTCTCCAAAAAAAATGTTGTTGCATGCCTGAAGTTCGCCAAAGAGCACCTTGGCAAACGGCAAAGCTACTGGGAAAAAAATGTGTGGACTGATGGTATGGTTTTCTATGGTATGGTATGATATGGTATGGTATGGTATGGTATGGTTGGGGTAACATCATGATTTGGTATATTATGAACTTGCTGGAAATAATCTAAGCTTGAATAATGAAAATTAATGTAGCCCCCATATCTAAGGGCGGGTAAGCTGCAAGATATTATGTTTTTGTTCTTGGGTTTTGATATCCAATAAAATGATACTGTGCTGGAAACAATTACTGTACCTCTTTAACCAGTGTTACTATGTAGCAGACACCTACAAGTGTTTCCCTGTTTTATTAATTTGCCCATTCAAAACCTAGGTTACACCACTACTGTTAAATATTTCTTGCAGTTCCTACTCAGAAGCCCAACCTTCTCCCTGTCAATTCCCAGGTATTGTATTTGGTCAATCTTTCTCATTTGTGGCCTTATCGAGCAAAACTGGGATCTGGAAGAGACCTGGTCCCTATTTTTCTTACTACAAAGCCTTGACAGGGAACTTTACAGAAAAAACGCTCACTGTGCCTCCAGGTGATGCCAACACTATCATGCAGCAATCTGTTCCCTGTTGCTGGACAGCCTGGTCGTTAAATTGTGTTCATTTTCTGAAAGGTAAACTTTTGCTTCTGTTTATCAGTGTGACAGTAGGAGGGTAATATGGCGCATCACACGCGTTTGTCATTCAGAATAGGCAATCTGATATATTTCTTGCAAGATACAGATGACCGGTTTTACAGAAAATAGTTTTGTGCTACATCCAGGCCTTTTTAGCATTAAATTTGAATGCATTTTTATTCATAACCATTTTGTACGCTGATTTTTCCCTTTATTCCATAATCCTATACGCAGGTGCAGAGTATCTGTTTATTGCGGTACTCATTTTCCTGTACACTGCAAAAATAAAAAATACTGATTATTTGTGTTGGAATAATTTATGCACAGTAACCTGTGGTCTGCAGCATTGGGATATCAGCACTATGTATCCCCGGAGCCTTCAGGAAAATCCACGAGTAGTAGATATGCCGGTGCTGCCAATCCTGCCCATGCACACCCAGCGCTCTACCCATGGAAATTTGGTATTTACAACTTGCTTTTACCGTGGCAACATGTAAACAATATGATTCCTGGGTGCACATGCATAGGATCCCCCAGGGCATCATCCTGTGGGCAGCAAAAAATACTAGGAGCAAAGGTACAGATGATTTTATGTCCCTTTACTTCCTAGTAAATGCACCATTAAAATGTTGTATAATTCAAATGTAAAAATAGATATTTACTATTCAATACAGGCTGTTGTTTTTTTATAGATACTTTAGATTTTTTCACCCCTACTGCAAATAGGCACCCTTTTTGGATTATCTGCCCTTACTGAAAATGGCCACTTGGATATAATCAGGAAAAATGAAAACTAAAAAATATCCATAAACTTAATAGCCTGCATTTTAACAGTAAATATATATTTTTACATTAGCATTTCGCAACATTTTAATTGGTGCCTTTATTTTAATGTTTACAATTCAGGTGTAGATCTTTTTTAAGTGTTGATATTTCAGCAGTGGCCAGTAAAATACCTACTTAAAGAGGAGTTCCAGCCAGGGGGAAAAAAAAATAAAAGTCAGCAGCTAAAATACTGTAGCTGCTGACTTTTAATATAAGAACTGTTACCTGTCCAGGGATCCCACGATGTCGGCACCCAAAGCCGACCTGTCCATTGGCTCCGGGTGCAGGTGCTGCCTTGTGGCTTCCCAGCCTGTTTCCTACTGCACATGCTTGAGTCGCTCTGCACATTCTGAATGGTCAAGCTGCCTTCTGTGCCTCCCACAAGACAGCAGGGGGGGGGGGGGATTGGCCATAAATTGCGTAGATCGCCGCACAACAATTGCGCCAATATTACCCAGAAGTGGGAGCAGGTACTTGGTTTTGACAGGTATCCGCTTTACCCTTCCCCCCAAAGGTGCCAAATCTGGCAGCAAAGAGGGGGAGGTGGACCTCCGCTTTAATCTAAACTTTGATATGTAAAGTCGGTCAGTTTATGTCACTATGAACTGTAAAACAAACTGTAGCTGGTTGCTGTCCTGTCTTCCAATAATCAGCATTGTACAGTAACCTCACAATCACAGGAGTAGAAGTGCACATTTGATGCTCACACCTATTTAAGAGTGCACTCACACTGGGACTATTTTAACTGAACTGTGCCCAAGATTGATTGTCCTCCCTTTCCACTCCCCCATTGATCTGCACTCACACTGGACTAAAAAGAAGTGTCCCCGGGCACACTTATACTGCTTACCACAGTGATCCCTGAATTTGTACACAGTACTCTATGGAGGCTTCTATGCTCACATAAAAGCAAACCTTTCCAGACCACAAGTGAACCACACCCGGGATCACCTCTTCCAAGTGGTCCCAGTACGCTTACCGGGTTAAAGTGTCAGTGTGAGTGCACCATAACGAATGCTGAGGAATACCTAGTGTTTCCTAGAGCCTGTCTAAGCTAGCCTTTAAAGAAAAAAGTTTATTTCTCTTTCAATCATTTTTTATTAAAGATTTGAAAGGACATAATCTTAAAAAACTCCCTCGAGAGCTGGTTCTGGCCAGCTCAGTAGATTATTTAAAGAAAAAAGGCCTAGATTATTTTGTAAATGCACATACTAGATTATTTTGTAAATGCACATACTAATACTAATATAATAATAATAATACACTGGATACTAATATTTATCAGCAAAGTTGATCCAGGGAATATCCAATTGCCTCTTGGGGAATCAGGAAGGAAATCTTTCCTTTACTGGAGCAAAGTGGATCAAGCTTTATTGGGTTTTTTTCCCTTCCTCTGGATCAACTGTGGGTAAAGGATTGTGTATATGGAGTTTTTTTTGTGTGTGTGTGTGTTTTTTTTCTATGTTGATTGAACTGGATGGATTAGTGTCTTTTTTTAACCAGATGAACTAGGTAACTATGTAACCCTATGCAGATACATTAGCGAGATTGGCATATCAATGAGTTCCAAAACAGCAACCATCAAATATCACATAAAAGAGGAGCAATTGGAAAGCAGAACTAGAGATAAACCATAGTATGAATTAATAATACAATAATAGTTTAGCAACATACACAAAAACATAAACTGAGCGCCAGTAACAAAGTAAGGTGCACTCATATCAGATTTGATAAGAATGTTGGGCCTGCTATGCAGAAAACAAAGAAATATATAAGAAGGGGCCTCCGCAGTGGGAGAGCTGAAAAGAATAGAAGGAGAAAAAGTGTAGAAAAAGAAGGGAAAAAAGGACGAGAGGAAAAGAAGTCAGGGACATTCCAGGCAGAATCCTGTCAAAATGTCAAATTCACACCAAGCTCTCATGATAATACCTCTAAATTTTTCCTTCAAAGTTTGAGCTCATTTTCAAACTTTTGCAAATTGCAAAGATAGGTGAAAAAACAGATTTGAAACAGATTTTTTGAGCTGTTGTATCCAGAGTTTGTATCTGAACGTATCATATTGGCAAGCTTGCAGGAAAAGTTGTAAATGTACATTTCATTGCCCTTAAAGTATTCCATATTGTCATATCACATGTCCTGTTTCTTTACTTTAGCATCTTACCCTATAGCTTTAGTAAATAGTCGCCTTCCATCTGTTCAGTATATAATAAAACAAATGCACCCGCTGCACCCCAGTGGTTCAGAATTTTTTGTAATATTTAATAAGATTAGAGAGTTTATGTAATTTAACTTCTGTGTTTATGTTGCAGCAAATTAAATAGGTCACATCTAAAATTATAAGATACACGGGGGGGAGGGGGAACAAATTTGTTGCTTTCATAGAACAAATTAATGAGAGCAACTGACTTAGGATCAGTCTTACAAGCCAACATAAGCTTAGCCAAAAATAGTGTGCATTAATTCTATATCTCCTCATGTAATCCTTCTTCCAGTCTTCAAACACATCTTTACAAACTGTGAGTTGTGTCTTTTGTTGCTGATGCTTTGTGAAAAGCTTTTTCAAGTTTTAACTGTTATACTAATGACTATATACTATATGCATATTATAATAATTAAATTATACAATGAGTGATATATAACAGCTTATAACATTTTCATATTGCAATTTGTATTGTATTTATATTATATGTAATATACTATATTTATATTATATTTTAATAGAAATTATATTATATTATATTATATTATATTATTTTATATTATATTATATTGTTACAGAGTGGGCTATTCAGTACCCTCCAATAAATCTTGTTATTAGGGACCACTATATGATCAAAACTAGGATTAAACCATAAATGCACAATTGTCTTAATTTGAGTTTGTTCCATTATCCTAAACTATATGTAAAGCCGGAATTTATTTTTTAGTTTTGAATAGAATGTAGAATGATTTGTATTGCCAGGTGTATCCCTGCTAGGGAGATTTATCTTCTCTGTTTGTCCTAGTGACTATTGTTTTCAATACAGAAAGTGATGATAAACAGTGGCGAAACTACCAGGGTTGCAGAAGTCGCACTTGCGACTGGGCCCTGGAGTTTCACCACTGTAGGGGGGCCCAGGCAGTGTTGCCAGCCTCCCATTATTTCAGTGACAGTTGGAGAAAACAGACTGATTCTCCTCTCCGTAGGATAGGAGAATCAGTCTGCACAATTAGGGGCTGGTGGCTGCAGCTAAGCGGAGTGTCTCTGACACCTTGTGTCACGCAGCTCAGCGAGTTCACTCCCCCCTTCCACACACGGACAGGAGAGGAGAGAGGCATACACCTCCTCCTCCTTCCCCTCCCTCCCCTGTTCTTCTGTGTCTGGCCGGGCTCGCCAACTCTCATATCTCGGCGTATGTCTGTGCATGACAGAAAGGGGGATGTGGGCGGGAAATATGAACAGCAGGCAGCAGATACACACCTGGGCGTTTTTGTAGCTGGCGTTTTTTTTGGGCGTTTTTTTGGGGTCTTTGGAGGCAGGCAAAACATCTGAACTTCTGTATAGGGGTATATACACACACACACTTATATGTATTTATACACATACACACATATAGGTGTGATAGGAGCGGAGACATATGCCTGTTAATTATTTCATTAGTGCAAGCATAGTGTTCTGCTACTTTCACACCTATATACGTGTATGTGTATATATACATACATGTGTGTGTATATATACCCATACACAGAAGTTCTGATGTTATGCCTGACTCCAAAGACGCCCAAAAAATGCCCAAAAAAACGCCAGCTACAAAAACGCCCAGGTGTGTTTTTGCAGCAGGCGTTTTTTTTTTGGCATTTTTTTGGGGGTCTTTGGAGGCAGGTAAAACATCTGAACTTCTGTATAGGGGTATATATACACACACTTATATGTATTCATATACATACACACATATAGGTGTGATAGGAGCGGAGACATATGCCTGTTAATTATTTCATTAGTGCAAGCATAGTGTTCTGCTACTTTCACACCTATATACGTGTATGTGTATACAGTATATACAGACATGTGTGTGTGTATATATACCCCTACACAGAAATTCTGATGTCATGCCTGACTCCAAAGACGCCCAAAAAATGCCCAAAAAAATGCCAGCTACAAAAACGCCCAGGTGTGTTTTTGCAGCAGGTGTTTTTTTTTGGGCATTTTTTTGGGGGTCTTTGGAGGCAGGTAAAACATCTGAACTTCTGTATAGGGGTATATATACACACACTTATATGTATTCATATACATACACACATATAGGTGTGATAGGAGCGGAGACATATGCCTGTTAATTATTTCATTAGTGCAAGCATAGTGTTCTGCTACTTTCACACCTATATACGTGTATGTGTATATATACATACATGTGTGTGTATATATACCCATACACAGAAGTTCTGATGTTATGCCTGACTCCAAAGACGCCCAAAAAATGCCCAAAAAAACGCCAGCTACAAAAACGCCCAGGTGTGTTTTTGCAGCAGGCGTTTTTTTTTGGGCATTTTTTGGGGTCTTTGGAGGCAGGCAAAACATCTGAACTTCTGTATAGGGGTATATATACACACACGCTTATATGTATTTATACACATACACACATATAGGTGTTATAGCAGAGAAGCCATATGGGTGTTAATTATTTCATTAGCGCAAGCATAGTGTTCTGCTACTTTCACACCTATATGTGTGTATATATATATACATACATGTCTGTGTGTATATATACCCCTACACAGAAGTTCTGATGTTATGCCTGCCTCCAAAGACCCCCAAAAAATGCCCAAAAAAACGCTTGCTACAAAACCGGCAAGGTGTGAAAATAGCAGAGCCATATCCCTGTTCTATATTAATTCTAAGACAAACAATCTTTTTATTTCTGGTTCTGGACATGCTACAGAGCTGAAACTACACAGGTACACTTTTTAGACCCCCCCAGACACTAAATCCAAAGAAATCTCTTTTTTTTTTCAATAATTTTTGTCAATAATTGGCTCTCTATCAAAAAGGACAATTTTTAAGAACTTTTTTTTGTGTGATTAATAGTCCCTGGGGCATGACCCAGAACCCTAGGCACTTTTTAGGGGCATTTATTGGGTTTTAGGGTTTCAAAATGGTGTTTTTTGATTCCAGAAGTTCGGGTCCCATTGATTTCAATGGGGTTCTGAAATCCGAACCGAACTTTCAGGAAATTCGGGTGTTCTGGTCGAACCGAACTTTTCAAAAGTTTGATCATCCCTAGTGCTGGTTCTTTTATGGGGCTGATGGAGGCATGTGCAAGAAGGCCAGTACAATTAGTTGTAGACCGCTGAGCCTCCCGCAGGTCGCTGACTAGCGGTAGAACTGCATAGCCTTCTCTGACATGCTGATTGGGATGCAATCCAGGTGATGCTCTCAGGTAGATCTAATATTAATGTCAGTGATGTCATGGCGCTCTTTGATATTGGTGGGTGGCACAAAGTAAGGGGGGGTTATGGTAGAGAAAAGGTTCCAAAGGGGGGGGCCACGTTCGGTGGCTGGCATAAGATTTATTGCACATAAAAAAAGTAGTAACTTACGCTGAGGTAAGCGTGGACAGGTTCCTGTGTATCCGCGTGGAGGCCAATTGCCTGATGAAGGAGCACGGATGCTCCGATTGCTTGCAACCCCTGTCTTCTATTCTCCCCACCGGAAGTGACGTTGGGTAGACCGGAAGCAGGAAGTCTGAGCCTCGCCGAGAGTCCTCCGCCGCCGCTGAACCCACGGACAGGCTGCTATACAATAGCCTCCACGCGGATACACCGTCACCCCGCCAACCTCCTCCACCACACTGCACTTAGGAGAAGAAGATGGATGACCCTGTTTACCCATCGTACCTGTCCACACTTACCTGAGAGTAAGTTACTCCTTTAAAATCTTATGCCACACTAAGCCGGCGCCGCTCTCTTTTGCTTTTAGATCTAATATTAAATATGATAGTGGTTTTATTGATCAGAGCCCCCACTTTACTGCCATGGAGCCCATCTGGCTGCTGAACATATATGGTTGATATAAATGTGATTGCACACTTGATTCTTATAAATGTGCTTATTAGATCCGAATCACATCACTTGGATCACACCCCGATCGGCATGCAGCGAAGGCTGCAAAAGGCTATGCAGCGTTACCGCTGCTAAATCATAGGCAGGGGGCTCGGCTGTCTACAACCAATAGTGCCAGTCCTCGCACACATGCACCCATCAGTCCCATATTATAACCAGCACTGGGTCCTAATAGATTGCCACCAGTGCCATGGGGAAAGAGATGCCAGACCAGTACTGTCAATAGGAATGGCATGACATCAAGAGGAGGCTGGGGACTCCCACGGTGGCAGAACACCAGGGCCCAGTCACAAGTGTGATCTTTGCAACCCTGGTAGTTCTTACACTGCTATGGACCCTTATATGGTACGTTGGTCCCTGGTATGCTGGTGACATATCTGCCACCATGGGGTGGGCCCAAGGTGGTAGGAAGGAGGCCCACTGCAAAACACATGAAAGGGTCCTGCTGAAGGACCAGAGTAAAGGGCCCCAGGATCAGTAGGGAGGCCGATGGGACCAGGGAAAAAGGCCCCTGGACCAACAAAATAAAAGGGGGGAGTTAGGGGGCCCTACAAGGTTTCTTGCACCAGGGCCCTGAAGGTTCTAGTTACACTTCTGATGATAAAAACAACATTTTTGAGTGTCACAGAAATAGGTTGTGACAGAATGTCTTCTAAAGCTGAAACCTGTTTTGTTAAAAGCTGTATACAAGGGTATATCCCCTCGCTTTGAAGAGATCTTCCCTTACTATCTGTTGTGTCTCTTAGACAGAATGTGAGGGGAAATCTCCCCAATGGGGCACAGAGCAAGCATTAACCACTCACCAATCCAAAACTAAAAAAAAGGTTTTGGATTTGCATACACTTTAACATACTAGAAGGCAACAATATTGTTTTTTGTATCAAACATGAGGCAGGAGCCAGCTTATGGCCAGTAACACTATGGGGTGTATGTAAAAGTGCTTGCACATTTGTTCTCTGCAAATAGAACAAATAATGAATGTTACTAGACTTTTTCTGTACTGGTTACATTTTTTTTCAAGAATTTAAAACTGAAAATAATGCATTTGGCCACCAGATGGTGATAAGTATCTTGGAAATTCTAATGATACAGAGCGTCAGCTAATGGGCAAATTGATTGAAATTGGTATTTCCATTTTAAATCAATGAAAAACAATCAAAAGTGCACAGTCAACATTAAAAAAACATTGGTTTTATCGTCAATAGATAATAATAAGATGACATGATTGTATACAATGCACCAGATATATCTTAGCCCTATTAGACTATATAAAATGGGTAGAAGGCCAACATCAGAATGTCTGTGATGTCATCAAGATGAAGCGGATTTCTGCCACTTGATTTAGTCATGTAGAGAGGTAATGGAATATTGGAGTCAAGTAATAAAAAATGTATCTGAAATTATTTTAAAAAAAAAGGTGCCTCGTACCCAAGAAATATGTTTGGTGGGGGTGTTAAATGATGAAGAATGGTCAGGACATGTAAAGATCTTTTTGCGAAAAAAACACTTTTTCAGACTCGAAAGCAAATTGCTATGAGATGGATGCAAGTTTTTAACAAACATGTGGGCAAGGTGAGGTAAAGTGGCGCTGCCTAATTATAGGTGATAAAAATAGATATAATTAATTAAAGTGCTATAGTGTAGATTGATAAAACTTCGGTGTAAAAACAATATCAAAGTTGATGCATAAATTAATTGGGGTGTCTGTAAAGTGTTTTAGTGCAAGGTGCATAAATGATATATGTGCTGATCACAAAAGGTATATAAATAAAGACACACTCAATATACTATTCTGTGCACTAAAATATAGATACAGTACATTCACATCTGTGCTCTTAACGGATAAATGCAATAATAAATGGTGCTCATGCAGTGAATAATTAGTCCCAAAAAACCGGATCAACAGTCTGTTTTGTTGCTGGGTGAATCCGTGATTAAAAGAAACGAATATGCAGTAATCGGTAAAAAATGGCTATTCAAGTGTAAATAAAGTGCTTCCAGTGCTTTTGGGGGTGATGTGGGTGATGGGTGAAACACACAGGTGAACCCCTCCAATTGCTCCCGCACTCACCAGAGGTATGTACCCCTGCAGGGGTGACAAGCCTTATTGCAGCGTAGTCTTGTAAGGCTCCTGTGGGAGGGGGTATCCCCCTTTAGTACCAGGTGATAGGATCTCCTCTTAGGTATAGGCGATGGTGATATGTAAGGAAGAAGTACTAATATAGTGATGTACCGTTTACAAAATAGCTTTATTTCAAAAGATAAAAGTCAGGTACTCACATAAAATACAGTGGTAACGGGCATCCAAGCAGTAGGGGCCGCGAGTCCCTCGTTGGCGGCCGCTTCCTCGTGGCCCCTACTGCTTGGATGCCCGTTACCACTGTATTTTATGTGAGTACCTGACTTTTATCTTTTGAAATAAAGCTATTTTGTAAACGGTACATCACTATATCAGTACTTCTTCCTTACATATCACCATCGCCTATACCTAAGAGGAGATCCTATCACCTGGTACTAAAGGGGGATACCCCCTCCCCCCTCCCACAGGAGCCTTACAAGACTACGCTGCAATAAGGCTTGTCACCCCTGCAGGGGTACATACCTCCGGTGAGTGCGGGAGCAATTGGAGGGGTTCACCTGTGTGTTTCACCCATCACCCACATCACCCCCAAAAGCACTGGAAGCACTTTATTTACACTTGAATAGCCATTTTTTACCGATTACTGCATATTCGTTTCTTTTAATCACGGATTCACCCAGCAACAAAACAGACTGTTGATCCGGTTTTTTGGGACTAATTATTCACTGCATGAGCACCATTTATTATTGCATTTATCCGTTAAGAGCACAGATGTGAATGTACTGTATCTATATTTTAGTGCACAGAATAGTATATTGAGTGTGTCTTTATTTATATTCCTTTTGTGATCAGCACATATATCATTTATGCACCTTGCACTAAAACACTTTACAGACACCCCAATTAATTTATGCATCAACTTTGATATTGTTTTTACACCGAAGTTTTATCAATCTACACTATAGCACTTTAATTAATTATATCTATTTTTATCAGCTATAATTAGGCAGCGCCACTTTACCTCACCTTGCCCACATACCCTGATATAGCCTTTTGGCCATATTTTGAGGTAGGCTGCAGCCTTTGCTTACCGTCCACAAGCGCGGATCTTTTTTCTTTATTTTTAACAAACATGTATACTCACCTCCTCAGCCTTCCCTGACCTCGGCCGTGTCACTACTGTGCTATGCCTCATACCACGGATGATAGTCATTCTTTAACCACTTTACCACCGGAGGATTTTGCTGTCTTACGTCCAGGCCACTTTTTGCGATTCGGCACTGTGCGACTTTAACTGACAATTGCGCGGTCGTGCGAAGCCGTACCCAAACGAAATTTACGTCCTTTTTTTCCCACAAACAGAGCTTTTCTTAGGTGGTATTTAATCACCTGTGCGATTTTTATTTTTTGCGCTATAAACAAAAAAAGAGCGTACATTTTGAAAAAATAACAATATTTTTCACATTTTTTTATATGAAATTCCCCCCCAAAAAATGTAAAAATCAAATTTTTTTTCCATTTTTGGCCAATTTGTTTTCTGCTACCTATGTTTGGTAAAAAAAAAATCACAATTAGCGTATTTTGATTGGTTTGTGCAAAAGTTATTGCGTTTACTAACTAAGGGAAAGATTTCTGTCATTTTTGGTATTTTTTTTTTAACGAGTAATGGAGGCGATCTGCGATTTTTTTTGCGGGACTGCGGAATTGCGGCGGACAGATCGGACCCTTGACTGACATTTTTGACACTTTTGGGGGTACCAGTGACATTACTACAGTAATCAGTGCTATAAATATGCACTGTTACTGTAAAAATGACACTAGCAGGGAAGGGGTTAATTTTTATTGGAGAGGGAGGGGTTAATGTATGCCTGGTTCTTACTAACCTGTGTGGGGGGAGGTGACTGAGTGACACAGGGACAGATCGCAGGTTCGGCTATGCTGAACCCTGCAATCTGTCACTGTCTGTCACTTAGGAGATCCGCCCTCTTTGTTTACACAAGCGGGTGGATCTCCAGACTCGATTCCCCGATGATAGGGGAAGAGCGGCGGTGATCACCGACTCCCGCTGTGACTGAATACAGCGGGAGCGAGCCTCCGGCTGCGCACATGCGCCGCCCACAAGGGGAGAAGTCCAGCGGCGTAGGTACGTCCCTGGACGGGAACTAACCACTTTGCCGCAGTAGAGCTCGAGTGAGCGGTCGGCAAGTGGTTAAATATCAGTAGAAGGATTACAGTTCTTCGGCCCCTGAAGAAGCCAATGTTTGAGGGCTTATACCTCGGCAAAACATGTAGGGCCTATGTGATCCATCATTACCACCTATGATTCATGTTATTCAAGTTGGAAATGCTTTTGTACTTGTCTGTTTTTTCATATTTTTAAACAAATTGTATTTATAATAAAATTCAATTTTATTTATATTTTTTGGTCCTTGTTGGTTAAGTTGTTGTTACCATCAATCTATGCCTAAAAAGTCCCATGCTTCTGGCAGGACGCAGTCCGTTTATCTCTCTAGCCTATGGCCTGACTGAATATCGGACGTGCCTCCTGCCTAACCCTTTTTCACCTCCTCTCTCCAGTGGTTTTCCACAGGGCAGCCCGGATCCTCCTCTTCTCAGGTCCCTCTTCGCTGCTCCTGGCCCCTCCCTCCTGTTGAGTGCCCCCACAGCAAGCAGCTTGCAATGGGGGCACCCGAGCTGAGCTGCAGCCCCATGTGTTTATTCAGACATGAAGCTTCCGTTAGGCCCAGCCCCCTCTCTCCTGATTGGCTAACTTACTTTGATTGACAGCCGCAGGAGCCAATGATACCACGGCTGTGTCTCAGCCAGTCAGAGTCCTGGTGAGTCTCAGAGAGTCCTGGGTGGCTGAGGGACTCATGGACATCGCTGGACAGAGATGGTAAGTATTAGGGGGTGCTGGGGCGGCTGCTAGACACAGAAGGCTTTTAGAATAGAATGCATTAAGATAAAAAAAAAATTCTGACTTTACAACTCCTTTAATCATATCATTGAATATGAAAATGTTATGCATGAAAGTAGATGAACCCTACAGAAATATCAGAAAATTTGGAGTAAATGGTGTAGTAAGGAAGGGACAAGTGAGAAATAGAGTAGATGAATACAATTAATAATGTAGAAAATTGTAAATGTAATTTTTATTATTATTTATGTTTTTAATATGATATGCAGTAAAGAGTAAAAAAAATAAAAAACTTTGAAAAACATTCAACTAGCACAGGAAATAGACATTTATTTTTCTCCGTTTGCAAGGAATACACTTACACTTTTCGTTGGCAAATTTATTATCCAATTTTTGCCGGCCCAAAGTTTATATTGTTATCTCTGTAGATGCTGTTAGGTTAAATCCCTCATTAGACATGTCTGACGCTATCATAAAAAGTATTATTTTTATATCTAAATATGTTTCTAAATTAAACAGCAAAGTTTCCAGTTAATAAAAACATATGTCTGTTTTCTTACACAGGTCCAAAATAACTCTATTTATCATGACAAATAACATTCATAACCTTTCCACTCATTCCTGCCAGGACGCATTGAACCTAATGTACATTGAGAAGACTATTCCTGGCAGTTATTCATTGTCAAAAAGTTCTTCAGTTCTGCCCTGTTGTAGCCTTGAAGGCTCACAGACAAAATCAGAGATGCATAAAAGCCTTAACAGCATTCGTTGTGTGCCCAAGTGTAATGAGAACAGCATTCAGCATTCACACAGCTCCAACTTGTCGCCTACCCAAGACACAGCAGCTGATCAGTGTTCTATGAAAACAAGCTGCAATCATCTTTCTGCAGACAAAGCAGAGGAGAAGATACAACAGAAGAATCACTACCTTTCCGCAGACTCCTCACTAGCTGCCACAGAGCCTGAGATCACACGCAACTTTGTCAGATACAACGTTTCTGAAAATATTTCTCTGCTAGGGCGCTCAGAAATGTCAATGTATGACGCTGAAAGCCTTGAAAAGCTGGACAACCCAAACACGATGGTTCAGAAGAGCTATTCGGATTACTGCTGTGGCCGTAGAAATTCAGTGCCTCGTTCTGTCAATGTGCACAATCAAATCAGTGCCACATATTCAAATCTATCCTCATCTGGCAGTATCTCTGGTTCTGGCAGCGACAAGACTTGTAATCTCAGTAACGTAACACAAGACTCTGGAATAGTTCACTCTTCATCAAATATTCAGAACAACCTAACTGATGCCATTTCTCCTGATAGAGATCACCACATTCCACTGTGCCATTTGGACAACAGTTCCATTCAGCACAATATAACAGTTTATGCCGTGCCAGGGACATATCAACATGGCATTTTAGGACCAAGGAACTCTGGGAATGGTTTTCCAAATAATGGACACATATACAGTCAGTCCCACTACAATATACCTGGGGTAATGTCTTGTGATAATATTTCTGAAACTAAACTTCATCAACAAGCTATGATTATTCACAACAGTTGTTCAGTGCATTGCTGCAGGAGCCATGAACCTATGATAAAAGCAGATGACACTATTGCTGCATATTGCCACTCTATGCCCATACCATCTGTTCAACTCTCAACTGGACTGGGGCATTCAGTTGGTGATCCAAGCTCACTGAATACTCAGTCCCAATTGTGTTCCCAACTGACACTTTCTGATAAGTTTGCCTTTCCAAAACTAGTGTCATCTGTCAGTGAATCTGGACTCGATGCTAGAAAGCTAATGAGATGTGGACAGCTTACATTTCCACAAGCTCTTGTCTCAATTGAAGAGCTGCATCTAAATAGTTCAGAAAAGGGGAACAATGAATTTCTCCTTAAAACCATGGACAATTCACAAGATGGCTTGGAATTAAATACGGGTGCAAAGATGAAAGATAACTGGACAATGACGTCTATGAATTATTTTTTACCAGAGCAGAGACTCCCACTTAGCTTCAAAGATGCTGAAGTACAAACTATTATTATTATGGAAAATAAATCAGTGTCAACCATTCCTTGCCTTCAAACCACTGGCCATTCCCACCTACATCCTGAGGTTGGACTAGGATTTAACCTGCAATGTCCACAGACCCCTGTACGGGAGGTACGGTGGGATGATGAAGGAATGACATGGGAAGTCTATGGAGCTGCAGTAGACCCTGAAGTCTTAGGCTTAGCTATTCAGAAGCATTTAGAGATCCAAATTGAACAGCATATGCAGCCTTCTGAACTGTCAGGTGAAGTGGAACAGCCTGCTAAAGAGAAGAGGAGGTCCTTCAGAACTGTAATTCGTTCTCTAGGACAATCTAACTGTTGTGTGAGGACAAACTCAACATCTGAGTGATAATTAAGAGCCTATATAACCATTAACAGTTAACAGTGTGATGTCACTATACAAAATGAAACACAAATATACATTTATTACACAGTGTTTATTCTTTACAGGGTGCAATCACTTATGCAGAGTTGTAAATGTCAGCACTATCCTTTATGTTTTATCTAGTAGTAAAGGCTTTTAAAAAGCAGAGCAACTTTACATTTTTTAATCGTAAGAAGATTCTGTTGACCAATCCTTTTTTTTCTAAGACAGCATTTTAGATCTTGCCTTTTATTCCAGTCTTTCAGTATTGTTTGCAATATGGATTTTGTTGGGAAAAGGCCTGTTTTTTTGTGGAGGAATTGATTTATAAAAAGGAAATTTGATCTAGGATAAGTTACATGAATCTACAGACTACTACTTTGTTGAGTTGACATATATTCCTATGCTAGCAAAAATACTGTTTATATTTATTGTAAGCATACGCATTAATAATACTCATGCAATTTTGTATGACATTTGTGCTTTAATAAAATTCTACAATTTTGCCAATTTTGTAGTCTACAAAAAAATTGTAAAAATAAAAAAATGCATTTGTTCATAAATAGTAGCATACAAATATGCATAAAAGAAGAGGTATATGTACAACAGAAAAAAAATTGGCCGTAGATAGAAACTAGCTAGCAACCCAAGACACTTTTTACTATACATTCACAAAGATTTATCATTCACAGACCTTTCCAAAGTGGCTTGGAAAGAGAAACATTGATCTAAATTCTAAAGCATCCTTAAACTGGGATTATCAGCACAAGAGTCTAAAACAGCTGTTTTTGTAGGTAGAAAACCTGTTAAAGCAGATCATAGACACCCATCATTTCTACTTAGTGCCGTACAAAATTATATTCTTAATAGTTTTGAATATATATATATATATATATATATATATATATATATATATAGCGTTTTTTGTTTTTTTTTAGCTTGGATAAAGTTGGAAAGTTTTTACTGCTGCCTATATCCATGTTGAGTAGATTCACTTAATCTATTTTTCCTATGACCACTGTCAATATGGCAGAAGGTGATGGAAAATCTATTATTTTAGAAATATCATCAGAACAGAACAAGTAGTGATGGCAAACTTTTCAAAAGGGACACTTGTTTCAAAGACAGCTGGCTAAAAGGGAAATTCCCCAAATTTTTTAGAGATGTTCACTTCCTGTTCCTGGGATAGAGAGTGAAGGGGAATCTACAAACTAGCCAGAGACTACAGAAAATAAACCGATGGGTTGTATACCTTCCCTTCTCTATTCAAAAGTAGAAAAAAGTTTTGGCTATACCTATACTTAAAATATTTTTAAAGAAGTAATCAGGAAAAGCTTTGGCCCATGAACCACGAACAAGGTTTGGGGTATTTGAAAAAATGTTTTATTGTGGTCTACTGTAGTTCCCTGGATAAATCATGCCTCCTGCATAGCTGTTCATATTGAACAACATATACTGTATTGTACTAAAGTGAGAACGTTGGGTCACTTACAGCATAACATATACTGTATGATACAATTATGGTTCTGCCTACAAAGTCTGAAAACACAACTTTTTTATGTTATTTACAGTCCACATAAAGCCAGATTAAATAGTCATATATTACATTGCAGAATGCAAACCACTTTATAAAAGTTTTAACCACCACATCGTTTTTTAAAGCTTATCTCTAGGCAAAGCCCTTTTTTAAGTTCCTGATAGAATAGAAATTGCTGTCCTAATTTCAATTTGGAGAGATTCACCCTTCTTTTTCTAATGTTGACCATTATAGTTGAAACAGAAAGTGAGGGAAAATCTAAAATGTTAAAGTTGTCCCAAACATTAGAGACGAGGGGACATCTTTCAATGGAACACTTTTTTCGGGAGTATTCTTTACCTTTGGAAGATTTCCACTATCTTTTGCATTTCTGGACAAGAAATAAAGGAAAATGTCCACAATGGTACACAGACACACAGCATAAAAATAACCTGGCAAGGGTTTTCACCCTTCTCTGCTTTAAAAAAAAAAAAAAAAAATTAACTTTAAATTTTACTTTTGTAAAAAAACAAAAGAAACTCACGCTAACCTTTCTCCCCACATTTATTTTTTTTATCGAAATTTTCATGGAAATGATTCTCTAAAAATTAGGAAAAATGCTTTAAATTTACAATTTGTTTTACTACTCTGTACTTTTTATCTTAATAAACGTGGCACACTTTGGTTGACATGTTGGTGCATAAATTAACTTTGTAAATTGCATATATAATTTCATAATATTTTTCTTTTGTTAATCAACTATATAAATGCTATACCTTTTTTCTAAACAAACTTTAGATTTTGCTATGGTCTGCCTAGGTTCACTCCGATGGCTAAAATCAACCAAAATGGTGTCTGTCTACATAATTACAGTATTACCTGACCATCTAGGCTCCTGGGGGGAAAGAGTACACAAGATGTACTCTCCTGTGCCTTACAAGTCCCAGCATTAGTGATGATGTAAATGGTCTCCATTTTGGTTGATTTTAAGCAGACCATGGCAAAATCACTTTATGTCAAAAGATGTGTAGAGCATTTATAGTGCTGATTTAATAAGTATACCGGGCTTATTACAATATTGATTTTTAAAACAAAGATGAAGTTGTCCCGTAAAGAAGACCAGTATTGTTACAATTCTACATAACTTCCTGACACGCGACAATATACAGTAGTGATGCAGTATGAAAAATGTAAAGCAGGAGAGAGCGGCGCCAGCTTAGTGTGGCATAAGATTTAATGAATAACAATAAACATAGTAACTTACTTAAAAGTAAGAATAAAACTGTGTAGTAGGTAGTTGTGGGTCATCTGTTTCCTTCTCAGTCGGTGCAGCGTGGGGTGGAAGCGGAGTGCCAGCGTTCCTGTGGGAAGGCTGGTGATGGGCAGCTGCGGCCCGCAGGTTAGGCGAAGGTGGAGGACTCACAGATGACAGGAGATGCGCGTCAACCTGACGAAGGAGCACAGATGCTCCGAACGCGCAAACCTCCTGTCATCTTCTTACCGGATGTGGCGTCTTCGGCCCAGAAGCAGGAAGTCGAAGCTTTGCTGCGAGTCCTCCACCACTGCCTAACCTGCGGGCCACAGCTGCCCATCACCAGCCTCCCCACAGGAACGCCGACACTCCGCTTCCACCCCATGCTGCAATGACTGAGAAGGAAACAGATGACCCACAACTACCTACTACACCGTTTTATTCTTACTTTTAAGTAAGTTACTATGTTTATTGTTATTTATTAAATCGTATGCTGCACTAAGCTGGCGCCGCTCTCTCCTGCTTTCTGTTCTTCAGAGCCCCTCCATGCTCCAGTTGACAGCCGCTGAATGTGGCCCCACCCACCATAACTTGGAACCCACTATATCCCTTCCCCCCTTTTGCATACCACCCACCTATACTAGCAGAACACCATGACATTGTTCATTTGAGTATGAAAAAATGTACCTCTGGATTGGCACAGTTTCTTACGGTTAGGCCGAGAGGAGTGTGCAGAAGAATCATATCACCTGAGTCTGCTACAGGCAGAAGAGAAAATGTCCTCATTCTACCCTCCCCTAATATTCAATCTGTTTATTCTACTGTTTGGTAGTTTGCAAGGTACAAGGCAAGAGATGTTGCTGATCAATGTTAGAATCTGACAGATATTTTACTCTTGCTGCTCATAGAATGAGAGTTTCATGGCCTGGAGTCAGGCTCAGAGGCCAGTAGCTACAACAGTGAAGCAGCACCCACCGACAAGCGTGACAGGTAAACATGCATTTCACTCTGGCTGATGACACGGGTTCACCTGAGGTGTGGGCTCTAAGTACTAGCTGGTATTCACCAGAGCTCCTGATGGTAAAGATGGCCTTTGCTGCATGTCAGTACCAGGTCGTGGTCCTCAGGATTGCCCCACAAGGAGGTGAGCAATCCAGGATCCAGTAGCAGATTAAGCAGGTAGGGGTTAAGCAGAAGCATAGTAAGCCAAATGGCAGTACAGATTGGGATTAAGCAGAAACATAGTTGAGGAACAAGCCAAAGGTCGGTAACATATGGTAGCAAAGATAAGGCAGCAGCAGGGGAGACAAAAATAAAAGAAGGGTTTGGGACTTTGAGTGAGGTGGAGACCAGAACGCTGGGAAACATGGGTAATAAAAACATTTTATTACTGTATACTATCAATAGAAAAAAGTACAACATGTAAAATAGCAATTCATGTATAAACAGCATATTACAAACATATTGGTCAGTCTGATGCATTTGCAGGTACACAAAATATGCATAAAGAGTATAGGGACTATGGCACTTCGTATTGGCCACACAGTCCAAAGTTGCTACATTATTGCCATACTGTAGGCGGTCTGCAGGGTGCACCATGGTAATGAATGTTGAATCAAAAACTTGCTGCAGCAGTCATGGACCTAATATATATCATGTGTTGAATCACACAGAATTGCAATAATCGTTCAGTAGGTAAGTAACCGTTAAAATTGATTGAGTAGCGATTAATTCCTGTATAATAGAAAAATTGATGACATCCTTGTAGCTCTACGCGTTTCATGGCTAAATACCACTTTTCAGGAGCGGATGCCAAAAACTCTGTAAAAAAGTATAAATGTAAAAAAGTAGAAATGTAACTATTGAACGACTAAAATCGCATACATGAGAATGAGGAGGGAGGAAAGGGTTATCCAATCCTATGGTTACTTACAAGATGGCTGTCATTAACAAAGTGCGGCTCTGTGGGCGCAGGGCATCGCATGCGCCTCCCCCGGGAGCTGTGGTGGTCATCCCCGCAGTCCCGCACAACGCACCACACATATCACCCTAAAAACGAAGTGCTGAGTAATGAAAAAAGATGGGTTGCGGCTGTGTTACTGTGAAAAAGCAAAAAACTACTAAGAGTCTGAAATATCAAAAGTGTGGGATAAATGGCATGTGTAGAAGTAGTGGACCAAAAAATAAACTCTCCACAGCCCAAAAGAAGAGAAAAAAAAAAAAAGTTAAAATAAAATAGGTAGAGATAGGAAATACTCCAAGAGAATCAGTCAAAATAACCAAGTAGTAAGTAGGTGCAGTATATCCAAAAATAAAAAGTATACTGCAAAGTATTAAAAATGTGGTTACCTTAAATGACTGCATCAAGTGTTATAATAGTAGTAGTATACATGTGTTGTCTCTCAAATCCTGGGTCTGAATGACCTGTAGCAAAATAGGGGATATATATGCACGTCAGCACAACCACGGGTGCCTCCCAGCGTCACATTGATTGCTAATTGGTAAGAGGTGTCTCCCAATTGAGGCAAACCTGCTGCCAGAAAAGGGAGTGATACACCTCAGACACAAAGCAATTGTAGATGTAATAATGGTATCTAATGCTAAGACGCCAAATGACGCCCAGCAATAGACACAAAAACGTGGCGCCGACGCGCGTCGGACTAAGCCTGCCAAACCCCCCCATGCCGGTGAAGCAGGGGGGGAGAGGCAGGGCACCGATACGCGTCGCAGCTCCCTGGTCTGGAAACCAAACAAATGCCCAGCCCACAGGACCGCACAATGACGATGAAAAAGAAATAAGTAATTGTATATCACGAACAAGAGGAACCATGATTGCCATGCTGCAGATAGTGATGAAAACACATCCAACCATAATTAGATAATATAAGATAGAATAAATGGTAATCTGTATGTAAGGGTATGCCCAGCAGTCTGTGAAGCAACCTCCATCCCTATTAGTCAAACTAGAAAAGGCAGCTGTTGGGACTTTAAATGGAGCACTAAAAATAGTGCTCCCATCCCTGGTTACATGAATAAAAGAAGGGTTTGGGACTTTGAGTGAGGTGGAGACCAGAACGCTGGGAAACATGGGTAATAAAAACATTTTATTACTGTATACTATCAATAGAAAAAAGTACAACATGTAAAATAGCAATTCATGTATAAACAGCATATTACAAACATATTGGTCAGTCTGATGCATTTGCAGGTACACAAAATATGCATAAAGAGTATAGGGACTATGGCACTTCGTATTGGCCACACAGTCCAAAGTTGCTACATTATTGCCATACTGTAGGTGGTCTGCAGGGTGCACCATGGTAATGAATGTTGAATCAAAAACTTGCTGCAGCAGTCATGGACCTAATATATATCATGTGTTGAATCACACAGAATTGCAATAATCGTTCAGTAGGTAAGTAACTGTTAAAATTGATTGAGTAGCGATTAATTCCTGTATAATAGAAAAATTGATGACATCCTTGTAGCTCTACGCATTTCATGGCTAAATACCACTCTTCAGGAGCGGATGCCAAAAACTCTGTAAAAAAGTATAAATGTAAAAAAGTAGAAATGTAACTATTGATCGACTAAAATCGCATACATGAGAATGAGGAGGGAGGAAAGGGTTATCCAATCCTATGGTTACTTACAAGATGGCTGTCATTAACAACGTGCGGCTCTGTGGGCGCAGGGCATCGCATGCGCCTCCCCCGGGAGCTGTGGTGGTCATCCCCGCAGTCCCGCACAACGCACCACACATATCACAGGGGAGACAAAAGGGAGATATTGACTGAAGAGAGCACAATAATCTGGCAAACATGGCGTGGGTGAAATTAGGAAGTACATGGGAGGAGCAAGGCAGAATCATTGAAGGAATTATCCAGGGAACTTTCCAGGGAACTGCTCAGCATTCCAGGTGGCTCAGCAAGAAGAGTCAGGGTTCAAATCCAGATTTGGATGGACTGAATTTTCAAAATATAGGTAACGCTAAAATATATTTAGGTAATGACATAAATTGTTTACAATTAGCTTTTAGAGGGGAATCTCCCAGCCAACAGCTGAATGGGGCCCGGGATAAATTCCTGTGCAGGAAGCTGTCACATTCATAGCATCTTTCCAACACAGACATGCCCGACTCAGAGCACTGGCATACCTTGTAGCTCAAAGTTGGTCATAATTACCACCAGTTTTCTAATCTGCAAACTGTCAGTAGTTTTTTTCAGGATCTGTCTCTGTCTTTGTGACAGTTTCCTAAAGTTTCCTATAGTGTCAGTGGTTGAATCTACCTGAGTTTGGCACATATGTCACATATGTCAGAAAAGTTACTTGCATGAATAAGGTATAGGTAGGTTTAAGATAAGCGACTGTGAGAAAATGTTGTTGTTGATAGTTTTGGGTGAACAGTCCGAGCTGAACATCAGTTCACCTGTTCGTCAAACACCTGAATTGTTGGGGGCATTCAACAGTTTGTTCTGCCTTCCAGACACCCCCCACAATGCACTGCACACCGCATAGTGCATTGGAAGCCCTGATTGGCTGAAGCAATGAAGGCTTTGCCCAATAAGGGCACATAGGAACATAGGACTGTCAGAGCCATGATTGGACACAGTCATCATGACTCTCTCCAATCATGGCTCATTGCCACCCCGCATTATAAAATGTTCCTTCCCAGAGCAGCCATTTGCAGTGTGATATTGGAGTGGAGATACACTCACAGGTCACTTTATTGGGTACGTCTTGCTAGTAGTGGTTTTGCCTTTAGAACTGCCCTAATTCTTCATTGCATAGATTTAACAAGGTGTTTTTGAGATTTTGGTCCATATTGACATGATAGCATTATGCAGTTGCTGCAGATTTGTCGGCTGCAAATCCATGATGCCAATCTCCCATTTCACCACATCCCAAAGGTGCTCTATTGTATTGAGATGTGGTGACTGTAGAGGCCATTGGAGTACAGTGAACTCACTGTCATGTTCAAGAAACCAGTGGTGAGATGATTTGAGCTTTGTGACATGGTGTATTATCTTGCTTGAAGTAGCAATCAGAAGATGGGTACACTGTGGTCATAAAGGGATGGACATGGTCAGCAACAATACACAGGTATGCCGTGGCGTTTAGGCGATGCTCCATTGGTACTAAGGGGCCCAAAGTGTGCCAAGAAATATCCCCCCACACCATTACACCACCAACATCAGCCTAAACGGTTGATACAAGGCAGGATGGATCCATGCTTTCATGTTGTTTACGCCAAATTCTGGCCCTACCAGCTGAATGTCGCAGCTGAAATTGAAACTCATCAGACCAGGCAACGTTTTTCCAATTTTCCTATTGTCCAATTTTGGTGAGCCTGTGCGAATTTTAGCCTCAGTTTCCTGTTCTTGGCTGACAGGTGTGGCACCTGGTTGTAGCCTTCTGCTGCTGTAGCCCATCTGCTTCAAGGTTCGATGTGTTGTGCATTCAGAGATGGTGTTCTACATACGACTGGTTGTTTTGAGTTACTGCTGCCTTTCTATCATCTCAAACTAGTCTGCCCATTTAACCTCCCTCTCCTCTTTCCTCTGGTGTCCAGGATGGCTCAGTGCATAAAAAGAAAGGAATGGATCCTCATAGTGATCATCATAAAAAAGGTTTCATTTTTACAACCAACTGGATACAGACAAGTAAAAACGTCAGTGAAAAAGTAAAAAAAGGGCCGCAACCTCCGTTTAAAATGATAAAATAGTGTCCTGAGGGTCAACCCATAAAGATTCACTCTACACATGGACACAGACAAAGAAACAGCTATTTTTTAAAAATAATGAAAGGTAGGAATCTGCTACAAAGTTTGATAAAATCCCTGCAATGTACATAGATCACCCAGAGGGAATTGCTTTTTTTCCACCAAAAGTGGAATATTCTTTTACTACCCTGCTAAGGAAAGATGTGTATATCTAATCTAAGAGTGCTGCAGTCTAGTCACATAATACGATTGGCTTCAGGGGAGAAGAGAGCGCTGAGCAGGGGAGGACTGGGCCAGGGGGCAGGGGGGCAATTTCCCTCTGGGCCGCTCTAATGCTCCATAAAAAGACTGCACTGCTTCTGCCACAGACATACCTCATGGATTCTAGGTGAAGAAAAGTAAAAAGTCCCTGCCGATGACCTACTGAATGCGGATTGAAGACAAGGACAGAGCGCAGACCTCCCCCCCCCCCCCCCCCAGCATGGATAGTGTAAACTGCGTCTTGGCAGAGGCCAGTTCCATGTCCACTGGAGCCCCAACTGAGCTGTCCCAGCTCCCCCCAACCACCCCCTGCTGGCCAGGTCAGGAACCCAGTTTCGGCCTTTGAGTAGAGAGTACCTAGAGCAGAGCTTCAGCTTGGAATGGGGGTCAGGAGGAGGCTGCAAAGAGGGGGAGTGGGAGGGGGCGGAGTCGCTGCACCATGGGCCTCTGGTTTGTACTTGCCCCCTGGGCCAAAAGTTGCCAGTCAGCCCCTGGCGCTGAGTTTACTATGGGGCATCCGTTGTCCGCTGTTCCTCCTCTCACCTAAAGCTGCCACTGGGAGCCGATCACATGACTGAACCAGAGCGCCCTTAGCATAGGTAAGTAAAGACATCTTTGCTTTTCAGGGTAGTTAGTATAGGACTTAGAATGGGGGTGGGAGTAGATATAAGTTTAGACCAGACTTCCACTTTAACTCCAAACTGATGGTTCATAAAGGCTTTTAAAGCATCACCCATGGACAGTTTTGGGTGTGTGATATTTGGAAGTTGTTCAGCTTAGTGTAGAGCCTACCAGTGAGTCTACTTGTGTGCCTTAGTGCTCCAGTCCACTGGCTTGGGCACTCTGCCTGCTCTGTCGGACTATACCGTGCAGTCATGCACACTTCTCCCTTGCACACCTGGACACCTCAGAAGGGTGAAGCCCAGAACCCTTGTCCTGACTCTTACAAAAAGCCCAGAACCCACCTGCACAATCAGTGTCCTGGCTTATCCTAAATCCTGGTCCCAGGATTGGAAATTTCATCCCACCCAGATCGCTATGAAATCCCCAGGCTCCAGGTCCCCAACTGGATTTTACCAACCACAGAGGAAACTGATAAAACAGTTTCCTCCAAAATAAGCAATCCTCCTGGAGACTCTCAACCTGCCTATTTGAAAATCCTGGACAAAAAAAACACCATGAAAGGGAACCGTACTGTCACAGGTGCCAAAGTTTGTTTCTGTTTCATGGGTGCATGCAATTTTAAGGCTTGACATCTACTTGATGCAACCTCATTTTTTATATTTTGCAAAAAAAAATCAGGTAATGTATTGTGTTTGTGGGCACTAAAATTAACTTTACTGTATTTTCTAGTAAAAGTATTGGTTTGATAAACCATTATGCTTATTTCATGTGACATACTCCCATTTTATTCTCTAGGGTCTTTGCTTTCTGTGCTAATTTGCTTTGTACACTAATATTTGTTATTTAAAGTGATTGTAAAGCTTTTTTTTTAACAAATATGTTATACTTACCTGCTTTGTGCAATGGTTTTCCACAGAGCAGCCAAAAACTCCTCTTTTAGGGTCCCTCGCTAACACTCTGGGCTCCTCCTCCCCTTCGACTGCCAATATATCAAGTCACATGCTCTACCCTGAGCCGGCTGTGTGCATCTATTCAGACACACAGCACGGCTCAACCCCTCCCACCATTCTCTGCTCGTAGATTTTGACTGACAGTAACAAGAGCCAATGGCTCCCTGCTCTCAGCCAAGTCTGTGAGAGTGGAGAGAGGGGAGAAGAGCTGGTGAAGATGTGCATGGTGTTTAGGATTGCCAACTGTCCATAAATTTACAGACAGTTTGTAAATATTAGTCAACTTACAAGCTGTCAATAAATGTCCTTTACGGATGGTGGCTGCCCATAAAAAAAAAGGCTTTGGAACTGTTTATGCACAGTTCCCAACCCGGCCAGGCTCAGGCAAGCTCCTCCGGGCTTGGGTGCGTGCACGGTGATGCCATGGCACAGAAGACAGTGGCAAAAGGGCCAAAAAGGTGAAGCTGTATGTGGTGAGTGGGTTTGGAGTGGCGCTCAAGAGGGAAAAGCAAGGATAAACTGTGTGAGAATGGTGCAGGACAGCCCCAAGCCTTAGTATGTAAATACAAAACAAAGAAAGGGCGCACCAGCCTAGCGCATTATCCTCAGCGAGTTTATTAAATCAAAATAAAAATCAGCTACTCACAAACATTCGTGAAATTCGAGCACATCAATTCCATAAAGCCGCCTCATAACAGAGATCCGATATCTCATGAAAGCAGAGGGCTGACGCGTTTCGAGGCCGTGCCTCTTCCTCAGAGGCCTCAAGCCTTAGTATGGCCTGTGGGAGACATGCTGCTGTCCTTCTGCTGCTGCTGCTCATCTTCCTAACTCTGCTGAACAGCAGCGAGGCCCAGCCTGAAGGAGCATCCACTGAGCCTGGTCTGAATGTCTACATGAGTGTGGAGAAGGTGGGCCACCTGATTGGTAAGTACAGCCCCCCACTGTTACTAAAGACCGGTGGGTGGTTAAAGAGAGAGAGAGAGGGCCCCGCCCCTGCATGCACAGAGTACAGAGAGAGGGCCTCCCTACACACAGGGTAAAGAGAGAGGACCCCCCACACACACACATAGGGCACAGAGAGAGGACCCCCCTTTCTTACACACACACAGGGTGCAGAGGTACATAACACACAGAGAGGACAGGGACAACACCCCCCCCCCAACCACAGAGTACAGAGAGAGAGAGAGGACACCCCACTCACAGGGTACAGGGACCCCCTATACACACACACACACACACACACACAAACACACACACAAACCCTGATATAAAGGGCAACTCTGATGTAAAGCGGAATGCTGCTGACTCTGATGAAAGGGAAAACTCTGTGTTAGGTTATATTAACCTGACCTTCATGTAAAAGAAGAAATATGTTTTTTGCCTTTTGCTTTACCTTAAACAGATTACTAATAACACTATCTACATGTCTGTAGCTTAAATATTGATATTTACACTGTTTTGCACTAAAAATTGTAATTTTATGTAATTTTTTTGATATGTTAGTAAAAAATTTGGCTCTGTTAGTAAATTTCATGATTTGTGTCAGTGAAAAATTGATGTCGTCAGTAAATTTTTGGCACCCTATCAGTAAATTTTACTTCACGAGATTGGCAACACTAATGGTGCTGAATCGAGATACTATTGAAAGGTTTACCTAAATAATACCTTAATAATTCATAAATAAAACTTTTATCTTTACAACCACTTTAAGTATATGCCAATAAAAGGATTATTCCAAGTTTCAGGAGTATGGGAAAGCCATGAAAATCATTCCTTCCCATCAGCCAGATGCACATCTAGAACAGCTGGTGTATAATACAAAATATAGTCTAATATTATAGAGCCATTTATTCCAAACTGCATACTAGATGTACAGTTCATTTCGTTCCTAATTGAAATTCGGACGAATTTTCCATTTTAAAAAATTCAGATGTATCCGAATTTTCTAATTACAATTTAAACGAATCCGAAATATAACGGAAAAAATGTGGATGAAATTCTAAATCAAATCAATGTGAATAGTTTTCAAATCAATTTTGAATAGTTTTCAAATTCGAAAAGTTTTCAAATTCAAATAGTTTTCCATTTGTTTTCCAATTTCCAAAGAGAATAAAATAGAATAGAAAGTAATGGAATAAAATAGAAAAAATAGAATAAAATAGAATAGAAAAGAATAAAAAAAGAATAGAATAAAATAGAAAGAATATAACCATCTTCTGGAATTCTAATTTCAAATAGAGTATATTTGAATACATAAGAAAAGAATGGAATAGAAAAGAATAGAATAGAAAAAAAGAATAAAATAGACTATAATAGGATAAAAAATAATAGAATAAAAAAAACAATAGGATAAAATAGAAAAGAATAGAATATAGAATAGAAAGCTCAATATAAATAGAATATAAAATAATAGAAAGTTATATAATAGAATATAATAAACATATAGAAGAAGAATAGAATTAAAAAAAACAATAGAATAGAATAGAATAGAAATATTATACCATTTTCCAAAATTCAAATAGAATCAATTCAAATTTGAATAGAATGGAAAATAATAGATTAGAATATGAAGATGGATATATTCTTTCTATTGTATTCTATTCTGTTGTTTTTTCCATACTATTCTATTATTTTATATTCTAATCTAATCTATTATTTTCCATTATATTTAAATACAAATTGATTCTATTTACCATTTGGGAAATGGTTATATTCTTTCTATTCTATTCTATTGCTTTTTTTAATTCAATTATTTTTTATTCTATTAGTTTCTATTCACATTTCAAAAGAGTGTTATATTCTTTCTATTTTATTCTATTCTTTTTTTATTCTATTCTATTCTGTTCTTTTGTTTTCTATTCTATTTTGTTCTGTTATATCCTTTTCTTTTCTTTTCTATTATATTTATTTTTCTATTATATTCATTTATCTTCTTATCTATTTTTTTGTATTTGGAAATTGGAAAACAATTTGAAAACTTTTCGAATTCGAAAAATATTTAAAATTCCTTTGGAAAACTATGCGAATTCGAATTTGGAAAATTCGAATCGATTTGAAGATGAATAAACAAAACTAATTCCAAAAACTATTCAAACAGTTTAAAGGAATTTAACCTTCCTAGCGGTATTCCCGAGTGTGACTCGGGGTTCGATTTTAGAGCCAAAAGAGGTAACCCCGAGTCACACTCGGGGTAGCGCTAGGAAGATCGCTGGATCCTGGTAGAGGTTTTACTTACCTTTTCTCCGGGATCCAGCGATAATAAATGTATACAGTTGGTTTGGGCTGCTCATTCACAAGAATTACATGCAAAATAATGGTACCGCTTTCAGCACCTAAAATCCAAAAGAATCATACCGCCAGGGAGGTTAACTAAACAAATTTATGCAAATTACGAATTTAAACTAAACAAATGTTTTCGTTCTGCACATGTCTACTGCTGTTTCAGTGTTTTTGGCCTTTACAAGTACAGTGAAAACCAGGCTTTGGAACGAATGGGACAGTATGACCATACAGGTTATGGTGGGAATAAATTAAAGGTATCAAAAAGACCTGCAACTAGGATTTTTGATGCCTAAAAAGACTATATTGTGCTATGCACTAATTTAGTTGGCCTTTTGATTCCTTAATCCCTTCTCACCATAACCTGTATGGTTATAATGTTTTCTTTTAGGTGGGCTCTAGGAGTGCTGGGTGGCACAGAACATTTTGGAAATATCTTAAGGCCCATACATGGCTATCGGTCGTGCGCTGGAACAGCAGACTACACCAATCAGGAGTGTCATAGTATGGAATATAATTTGTAGAGAACTATTCACTACTTGGGTGGTTGTGTCTGTGACAAGTTCAGTAGTAGCTTTTCTGTCAGGACCTGGGTCTGATCCTGCAAACTCTGCAGTGTCTGGCTGTGGTTCTTCTCGCTGTACCACCAGGGATGCTAGACAGCAGCTTGCCTGACTCCTTGGACAACCTTACTTTGTGTCCTGTTTCTCCTGAACCTTGAATCCTTTGCTCCCCCCATGAACTTTCTGATTTAAAGGTGAAGTACAGCCAAAGCTCATTTCCAGGTCCAGGCTGGGAAAAGGTCACGATATGGTCGGGATCCACCCAGATGCCTAGACCGACACTCAGCTAAGCCTCTCAGTGAGACACTGGGAGCGTGAGCCAGTCACTCAGGTCCGCACCACAGTCCAGCACTCCTGTAAGCGGGGGGGGGGGTTCGGAGCCTTAGAGCCAGTAAGATTTCTCAAAAAAAAAAAAATAAACTCTCAGCATTCCTGTTTGCCAGATCATTGTGCTCTTGCTCCTTGCATGCCGGCTGCTGTCCTTATCTTTGCTACCACTTTATACGGACTCTTGGCTTGTACTACGCTTTTGATTCCATCCAGCAACTACTTGTTACTGACCTTTGGTTTGTTTACTGATTATACTTCTGTTTGATCCCTACCTGCTATATCTACTACCGAACACTGGCTTGCTCACCTCCTAATGGGGTGATCCTGAGGACCACGACCTGGTACTATCAGGCAACAAAACTTATCTCCACCATCAGGAACTCAGGTGAATACCAGTTAGTGCTTAGCCCCAACGCCTCAGACGAGCCCACGTCATCTGCTAGGGGGATCTGCTTGTGCATTTTCAGCTGACTACATGTGAATCTCTGTACTGCTACTGCCACACATCTCCAAGGCTGACCCCAGACCATCACATTTCCTTTCTGCCACCAACAGAATGTAGGTCCTCTTTCCAATGGAAGTTCTTTATGCTCCCCTAGGCATTCCACAGGACTGGACACTGTTGAAGACCTGAAAGACAAATACATGAAAGACAAGTCATGGACTTGTTATCAAATGTGCCAAAATGTGAGTGTCTTGTGTGCCCATGGTCTGCATATGAAAAATAAGTAAAAAGTGAAAGGCAACTCCTTGGTGAAGGCCAGTAATTAAACATATGTTTTCCTTTTATGATTTCTAATAATACATAACTGCATTAACTGAGGTTTATTTATAGAAAATGTATAACATTACAAAATTATACAATTTATAATATTTATTAATAAAAAAAAATAAAAATGTGTAGCACTATTCATCTTGCAAAACCGCATTTGCATTTGTTCTGTGGGAGTGCTGACAAAATTGAATGTTACTTGGATATAACAGTAGCATAAATCGAGCAAATAAGTAAATAAGCCTTTATTTCTCACGGTCATCAGCTCTATCTAGTGGCCATAATGCAGTGTTTTCCTAATTTCAACTGTTCTTATAAATGAAGGCCATCCGACCTGGAGAAAAAAATAGTCCAAGGCCCCTTTCACACAGGCGGACCGTTCAGACCCACCTGTCCGTTTTTTTGGCGGATCTGAACGGTCCCCCCATGCATTCCTATGGGGCATCGGATGGCAGCGGAGACATGTCCGCTGACATCCGACCCAATCCGATCCGTCAAATCTGGACGGATGGAAACCCTATTTTCCATCCGTCCAGCGGATCGGATGGGATTGGATGAGAACGGACCGACGGTCCGTTCCCATCCGATTCCCCCATAGAGATGCATGGGGAACTGACAGCTGTGTCTCCGAACACAGCGCAGAGACGCAGCTGTCCTCCTGCTGCTCAGCGGGGGATCGGCGGCTCGATCCCCCGCTGAGAAAAACGGAATCCGTCCGTTTCCCATCCGTTTTTCATCCGTTTTTCATCCTTTTTTCGTCAGTTGTCATCCGTTTTTCATCAGTTGTTATCCGTTTTTCATGTGTTGTCATCCGTTTTTCATCCGTTGTCATCAGTTTTTCGTCCGATATGTTTTTTTGATGGATGAAAAATAGGGCATTCATCCGTTCAAAAAAACGGACATTGACGGAAGAGGATGAAAACGGATGTTAATGGATGATCATCCGTTTTTACATAGAGATACATTGATGTCCGTTTTTCATCCGTCAACGGACAGCATGTGTGAAAGGGGCCTAGTACTGTTCAGTTTTGCTGGCAGAACACATGTGCATGTACATGTGGTTTTTCAGGACAAATTAATCTGCATTATTTTAAAATTAGCTGCTTGGTGTCTTTTTTTATATCTGCCTGGAATACAGACATAATTTTGGGTTCCTTTTTCTTGAATTGTGGAATGTGCTTCTTTCATGTTTTTTTTTTTTTTTTATGTATTATTTATTTATTAAATGTGTCTCCCTCTGGTTAATAAAGGTGGTTTGGCTGCTGATGGAATGTCAGTATACATTAGAAGAATACTTAATGACAGAAATGCTATCGACATGACCGGGCTCTTTGTCTAAATTCAGTATGTTTGTTTTCCAGAACTATGTGTTTTCTCTCCTGGTTGGGACGCACACATCACCTCATATTACTCACACACCACTTCCAGCCAGGCTAATGTTTGTTGTCAGAGAAAAAAAAAAAAGAATATTTTTAGACACAAAGCGTCCTTTTGTGTTTTCATTTTCAAAGAAAAGAAACCTGGTGATAACAAGCAAATCCTGCTTGCATTTGCAGTTTTAGAAAGCAAGTGAGATCTTGTTATGCGGCCCTCATGACCACAAATTGAAGGTGAATAAGCAATGATAATTATGTGAAAAAATGCAATTTGTAGCCTGCCTCAAATGCTACAATACAATGAAAGGAACACTAAGGGCCCTTTCACACGGGCGTTCCGCATGTCCGTATATCATCCTATTTTTTTGCAGATGATTTACGGACATAATGTATGTCAATGGCATTGCGGATGTCAGCGGATCACCATCCGCTGACATCCGATTTGTGTCCTTGCAGTTCTGTTCCATTTTTTGGAACGGAACAGAACCCTATTTTTGTTCCGTTTAAAAAACGGAACGGATGCAAAATCGGACGTCAGCGGTGTCATCCGCTGACATCCGCAATGCCCATAGACATACATTATGTCCGTATATCATCCGCAAACGGATGGGATGATATGCTGACATACGGAGCGGATGACACAAGTGTCATCCGCTCCGTGAAAAAAAAAAAGTGCCGGAGCGGATCGCAATGCAGTCCGCTCCGCGTGAAAGAGCCCTAAAGAGTATATATGGTCTAAAAATAAAATCAATATAAAATATATATAAAATTTCCAATTCATTTATTTCCAGACTTCTCCTATTAATCTGAATTATCTTGAAGTTTGTAAACTTACTTTGTGAAGATCCCCACACATTTACTTCCTTGAATTCTGTGCTACGTATTCACTGTGCCCTGTAAGTAGGCACTGCTGTATCACACATTTCACAGAGTCTGCCTTCTGAACTACAGAGGTGGTAAGAGGAGGACCTAAGGGAGGTGGAGACAGTACAGGAACCATAGCTTGCAGGCAAGGTACCATGGGACATGTAGTCCTTAGAAATCAAACATAAACAGCAGAGGAAAAGCAACAAAGCATACAGGCAATCCAGGAAGTTGTGAAATATGATGGCTACAGACAGGCAGAGCTCAAAACATTAAAAAGGAGATTTTTCAAGTAAAGTTATATTCGATTGTCCTCTGGCGATGCCCAAAGCTGCATATATTAGTAGAAACTGATACCCTTAATACAGTAGTGAGATAAAGGGCGCTCTGGATGACAGGACTGGCCAGAGATAATAGTCCACAGAGATGGTGGTATGAGTCAGGAAAACAGATGACTAGGATGGCACTTGAGCAGCACTCCAAGAGAGAAGCAATTCTCTAGCAAACAGAAGCCGCTTCTAAGTGCAGTAACACAAGATTTATTTGTTGCCCAAGGATAAAAACACATTCCGAGAAGTTAAAATGGGGGGAAGGCTCATCAGGGTCATCATAGTAAAGGAGATGTGAAGTCCAGCAATAGGCAGTCCTGAAGGTAGTCCAGTGTGCAGCCAATTGAACTAGATTCCAGCCAACCAGCAGAGGGGGGGCAGCAAGTAGAAACCACCAGGAAGAACAGCCATACTGCCGGGACCAGTGTGGAAGTGACGAGAAAGGGGGGGGGGGGTTTTCGTCACTTCCAGGCATCTGCGATCCACGCTTGCCCTGGTTGCTTCCGGTTGATGTCACTTATGGGCCCTACGTTCCATGCTGGTTCCAGCAACACGAACATTCTTCTTGGTGGTTTCTCCTTGCGGTCCCCCTTTGCTGGTGGGCTGGAATCTGGTTCAACTGGCTGCATACTGGACTACCCTCAGGACTCCCTATTGCTGGACTTCACATCTTCTTTACTATGATGACTCTAATGAGCCTTCCCCCATTTTAACTTCTAGGAAGTGTATGTTTTATCCTTGGGCAACAAATAAATCCTGTGTTACTACACTTAAAAGCAACCTTCTGTTTGTTTTTTCACTGATACCCTTGCATTCTACACTGACATTCAATTGGATCCCAAACAATGTCTACTCGGTATACTAGACAAAGTGACCTCACAGACACACAATAATAAGGCAATTTCCAGTATTTCCAAACTCGCAAACTTGCAACACTGCAAATCAGAACACCCCCGCTACCAAAGGAATGGATACGAATAATGGGTACTAGGACAAGATCTAGCTACTCTGATGTGGGGATGTAGTAAAAAATGTCAGAGGGGCAGAGAGTAAGGTCAGCAGAATCCTGTATAGGAGGAAGTAGGGCAGTGTACAGTGGATCAGCAGGGCAGAGGATAGGGTCAGTAGTTTGTAGGGCAGTGTACAGAGACCATTAGTTTGTAAGGCAGTGTACAGTGAGTATGAGGGCACTGTACAGGGGTTAGCAGGGCAGAGAATAGAGAGTCAGCAAGGCAGCACGCAGTGGGTTAGCAGTGTAGTGTACAGGGGGTCAGCAAGGTAGAGTATTACAGGTCAGCAAGGGAAGGGTCAGTAGGGCAGAGTATAGGGGTCCATAGGGCAGGGGACAGGGGTCAGCAGAGCAGAGGACAGGGGGTCAGCAGGAAAAATAATAATTTATTCTGGCCAAAAAACGCCTGAAGCCCCTAGAAGCAGCTGCAAAAACATCTAGTGTGCATGAGGAGAACTGTGGACAAAACTTAAAGCAGAACTTAACTCATTACAGCAACCTTTTCTCTTTTTGTTCCTCCCCCTCCTTCTTACGAAAAAATGTAAAAAAAATGGGAAAAAATAATTATAATTTGTACCTTTTTGTGCTGAATTTCCTGCTTACCAGCCTAGGCCAGGCCCGATGCCTCCTGGGATTGCTTTATCACAGCTGTAATACTTGCCATAGACTAGTGGTGCATCTGCACATGTGCCAGATTTTTGCTTAATGCTTTTTTGTTCCTGTGTCTTTACACCGGAAAAGGAGTGGTACACTGACCATTACTGTATGGTCAGCAGTAATACACAGGACTTGCCGCTATGGCTAACAGAGGGTGAAATCAGGGAAAGGCTGGATAAAATTAACACAAATAAATCACCAGGCCCGGATGGCGTAAATCCGAGAGTACTCAAAGAACTTAGTAAAACTATATCTAGAACACTGTTCCTGATCTTTGCTGACAGTTTTATGACAGGGAATGTACCAGGGGATTGGAGGAAAGCTAACGTGATACCGATATTCAAAAAAGGGCAGAGGCATATCCCGGGAAATTAGAGGGCCAGTCAGCCTGACATTGATAGTATGTAAACTTCTGGAGGGGATGATAAGGGACTATATCGTAGAGTTTGCTAAAGACAACAACATCATCAGCAGCAATAAGCATGGGTTTACAAATAGGCGTTCTTGTCAAACCAATCTGTTAACATTCTATGAGGAGGTGAGCTGTGAGCTAGACAGGGGGAGACCTGTGGATGTGGTGTACCTGAATTTTGCTGAGGCGTTTGATACAGTTCCCCACAAGCACTTAAAGCGGAGTTCCGGGCACGAAAACTTTTTTTCAGTGAACATACCCCCGGGACAGTCAGGGCTAGTACATTCCACAATGGCTAGCCTCTGATCTGTCCCGGTTTGCACTTACCTACAAGAAGAAATACTCACTTTTAAAATTTCTTCTCCAGCGTTGCCATCTCTGTTGTGGGCAGCTGAAGCCAGCGCGATCCTCTTCTGCGTCCTCTTCCGCGTCTTCTTGTCCCAGAATGCGCCTGCACCGGCCCCTCTCGTCACTTCCGGTGCGGCGCCGCATTCCTCCACAGCTTCTGGGCATGCCCAGAAGCTGTTTAGCAGGGAATGCAGCGTCGCCCCGGAAGTGACGAGCGGGGCCGGTGCCGTCGCATTGATTCCTGGGAGCGATGATGTTCAGCTCCCAGGAATCATCGCAAGACAGGAAGTGACGTCGGAGCCGCGGCACCGAGGGAGGAAGTAGAGAATAGGTGAGTATTTTCAATCTCCAATTACAAGGTGAGTGAAAAAAAAATGCCTAATTATCCAATTCCTTTTCAGGTGAAGGAGACCAAGCGGATGGGCACAAAAAAAAAAGTTAGTTTTTGTGCCCGGACCTCCGCTTTAATTTATAAAATAAAGTCTGCAGGGATCGACGGCAAGGTTTGCTCTTGGATACGGAACTGGCTAAAAGGGCGTGTCCAAAGGGTGGTAATAAATAGCACATACTCAGACTGGTCTGGGGTGGTAAGTGGGGTCCCCCAAGGCTCAGTACTGGGACCAACCCTGTTCAATTTATTCATAAACAGCATTGAGGACGGGATCAGTAGTTCTATATCAGTTTTTCCAGATGACACAAAATTGGGCAAGGCAATAACTGCACAGCATGAGGCAGATATCTTACAGAATGACCTAAACAAAATAGCAGAGTGGGCAACGACATGGAAAATGAGGTTTAATGTGGAGAAGTGTAAGGTTTTGCACTTGGGGACATAAAACATAAAAGCACAATACACTTTAAGTGGGAACCTTTGGGGGAATCAAAAATGGAGAAAGATCTGGGAGTCTTGGTAGAAGATAGACTAGGCAATAGCATGCAATGTCAAGCGGCAGCTGCCAAAGCCAGCAGAATATTAGCATTCATAAAGAAAGGGATGTATTCCAGAGATAAAACTATAATCCTTACACTTTATAAAACTCTGGTCCGACCGCATCTGGAGTATTCTGTCCAGTTCTGGTCACCAGTCCTCAGGAGGGATGTGTTGGAGCTTGAGAGAGTCCAGAGAAGGGCAACTAAACTAATTAGGGTATTGGAGGACCTTACAAAATGTAGGAAGATTGACCGCACTCTGGTAAAGATATTTCTGGTGAAACGTGTCAACCTTGTCTGCTTGTACACTGTCTGTCACCTGATTTTATTGGAACAATAAAGGAAACATCTTTGATTTCAAGAAATATCTTTACCAGAGTGCGGTCAATCTTCCTACATTTTGCAAGCTTCCGGATTACGGCTCTGACCTGCACCAGGTTATCAGACATACACCTGAGCGGCTACGCTTTCCTGCTTCCTATTGGTGGACCTTAACTATGAAGAGCGTCTACAATCGCTTAATTTTTTCTCCCTGGAGAAGAGACGCCTGAGAGGGGACATAATAGCAATTTACAAATACCTCAATGGTGATCTCAGCATAGAAAAAAAGCTATTTAGTCGCAAGGATTGTACGAGGACATACAATGTGATTAGATGAGAAGCGTTTTAACCTCAGGCAATGCAGGGGGTTCTTTACTGTTAGGGCTACAAGATTGTGGAATTCTCTACCACAAGAGGTAGTTTTTGCGGGAAGTATGGCTACTTTCAAAAGACTCTTGGACGTACATCTCAAGGATCAGAACATAAGGGTGTATGAGAGATGATTACGGCCACACACACCTACACAGGTTGAACTGGATGGACTATTGTCGTTATTCAACCTCAACTACTATGTAACTATGTAACTAAGATGGTGGTGCAGAAGAGAGAAGGGGGGAGGGGATTGGTGTGGCAGTAAAGTATGTATTGCTCTTCCCCCAAAGGAGCCTTGAAACCTGTATTGTTACTTTTGGATGATGTCAATATTGCACATGTCCTTTCTTTTTCCGTGGAGTACGCTGTAAGTTACTTTCCATTGTATATGGCTAACAGCTGCATTCTGTCTATGGCTTTCTGTATTGTTAAAATTCAATAAAAATCTTTGAAAGTAAAAAAGTATGTATTTCAGGATTAGCAGATAGAAGGTACATATCATAGCTCTACTGCATTTCTAATACAGGTGTTCAGGTTTCAATCAATTTGCCAAATTTTCCTTTAGTTGTGTGAGGCCTTTGTCCACTTCCTTTATTGCAAGGGGGGGCAACATTTCACTGCCCATAGCCAATCTACAGCAACGTTGTCACCCTTGTGTATGTTGTGCCCATGTGGTGTAGTTCTGTCATTGAAAGCAGGAATCGGCCAAGCAATGTCTGCAGACTGTGCAGCTGCACTAGGGCTCTCCTGGCACCCCCTTTGTTCCTAATCTTCAGAGTCAACTACACGGGACCCCCTTTCACTGATACACCCCCTGTGTGAGCTAGCTCCTTGATCCCCTCTCCTAGGCAGACCCTTAGGCAGATCTCCTGGTACTGACGATACTGTTTTTCCCAAGATGATTCTGCCAGCAGCTCCACTTGTCAGCACTTTGGATCCTCTGCAGCTCAGCTCTACACCCAGTTCAATTATCCGACTGCCTGAACAACCTTCCTCACACCTGCAGGAGGAAGGACCAGCCATCCGCCTCCTCCTGGGACTCTGCTTCCCGCCAAAGATGCCCTGTCACATGCTCCCCCTGGATTTGTAGCCAATCCCAGGATGCATTGCAGCAATGCCCACCCACTGAGACAGCCATAAAACCTGGTGTGCTACTGGCTAGGTTTCCTCCACTGTCCAAAAAGCTCCCTTATTGGATACAGTGGGGAGACTCCCTTAGACCCAATAAATCACACCTGGAAACATGTGACAGGCTAAACTAACAGATCAGGCTCTCCTGATAAGCATAACAGAGCCACCAAATGCGTTTTCCTAGCACCTACCTAGGAGGGTGCTACATAAGGTTTGTTGTGGCTAGTATATAACTATTTTTGTCTTCTGCATCCAGCAGTCACTTGCTTTTTCATAATGCACTTGCATCCTAGCCATGGGTACATGTCACGTAGGGCTCTTTTACACAGAGATGGCCCACTCCATTCAATAGGAGATCCCTGAGGGGACCTACTGAATCAGAGCTGAATGGGATTTTTTACATTCGTACTCATTCAGTTTGTGTCCACATTTTGACAGCGTACAGGAACAGATCTGTGTGGACTCGTGGTGCAGCGGCTCGGCCCCCCTCCCACTCTTCCTCTTCCCGGCCTCCCCCTGATGCCCATTCCATGCTGAAGCTCCAATGCTGATGGAGGGAGTTGGGAAAGCTCAGTCGGGGCTGGCCTGGGGGAGGAGAGTCTCCAGTGGGGCATGGAACCGGCTTCTGCTCAGACACAGTTTACACCATCCATACTGTGGGTGAGGACTGCGCTCTGTCCTTGTTTAAATCCCACTCTCAGTAGGTCAGCTGCTGGGACTTTTTTCTTCCCTACACCAGGAATTCTTTAGGGCGTGTCTGTGGCAGAAGCGATGCAGCCTTTTTATGGGGCATCAGAGCACCCCGGGGGGCAATTGCCCCCCTGGCCCAGTCCTCCCCTGAAGCCTGATGTAGACAGACTTACTCATAGGGCCAAAATAAAAAGGAACAGGTGTCAGGGCATTTCCGCACGTAGGACCAGAAGTGATGCAAGCGTGCTAACCTGGATCTAGAACATATACTGATGTGATGGACTTTCTTTGGGACTGCTTTACTTTTCATTCTATATATACTGTATATATATTTTCTGTGTCATTGTTGTTAATGTAGGTTATTTAGAATGTATTACATATTTATCTAATTTGAATCACTACAGGTATGGGGATGTGCAGCACTACCTAATGCCTGCGTATTTTGGTTATAGTTTTAGACACTGGTTTGGTGTAGAGTACATATGGCTGCACTAGGCTGGAATATTTCATATGAAATTACTTGCAGCATTTGCATTACCTTCTCCTTCAGCAGATCTCATAGACTGGCATGTTGTAATCCAGGACTGCTGCTTAATGGATATACTTTCAATGTCATCTCTAGGAAGAACACTTACTAATGCAACTTTTCAGCTCTACATAAAAGATAGAAAAACTGGATGGGTCGTGGGAGCAGGGGCGCCTGTTTATTGTTTTTTTGTTTTTGTTTTTTTTTCACCATGTTTGTGAAGGGCATTTAAAATGGCTATCTCAGTTTTTTTTTTAAATACAGTGTAATAATTCAATCATAGTTGGAACTCTGTACAACAGACAAAGATTTGGGATTATACATTGCAGGCATTGATAGATTTAGCAACAGCTGAATGAACTATATTATAAAGGATTTTACACATCCTGGTAAAATTAATTATTCAGACACCAAATCCAGTGAACAACACCTGGTTGGCTGTGTAACAGTATTAATAATATTAGTAATAATAGTATTAATAATAAAAAATAACTAATGTGTGTATGAGAGTGACATCTTGTGGAATACTCTGAGAAATACAGTAATTCTAAAGGACATTTTTTTGCACTCTGCAATAATGCATAGCTCCCAACTGTCCCTGGTTTCGAGGGACTGTCCTTGATTTGAAATAAAGTCCCTCTGTCCCTCTTTCCTCCTCATTTGTCCCTCATTTTGGTCTGATCTTTTAAGTCCTATATGAAATGCACTTTGTATCTTTCAAAATGTGTTTCCCAGTGCTAAACCTCTAAATTGCTGCATTTGTAAATTTCAGAAGCCAATATATAGGAATAGTAGTTGTAAAAAAAAGCTAATTGCTTTTTTTTTGTATAATTCTCCTTTAAGGGGGCATAGTAGGGGGTGTGTCCTATGTCTACTTACTTTTGCTAATAGGTGTCCCTCGTTCCCATCTCAAAAAGTTGGGAGGTATGATAATGTACAGTATAATTATCCATTTAACCACTTGTCGACTGCTCACTAGAGCTGTACTGCGGCAAAGTGGCTGTTGTAGGTCTGATGACTTAGACCTACGTCGGCAGACCCTCCCCCTTCTAGGCGGCGAGCGCGCGCCGCCGGAGGCTCGCTCCCGCTGTATTCTGCTCTTCCCCGATCGTCGGGGAATCGAGCGTGGAGATCCGCCCGCTTGTGTAAACACAAGCGGGCAGATCTCCGAAGTGACAGGCAGGGTCAGATTGCAGGGTTCAGCATAGCTGAACCCTCGATCTGTCCTTGTGTCACACAGTCACCTCCCCCCACCCACGTCAGTAAGCACCAGGCATACATTAACCCCTCCCTCTCCAATAAAATTAACCACTTCACTGCCAGTGTAATTATTACGGTAACAGTGCATATTTATAGCACTGATTACTGCAGTAATGTCACTGGTACCCCCAAAAGTGTCAAAAATGTCAGTCAGGGGTCCGATCTGTCCGCCGTAATGTCGCAGTCCCGCAAAAAAAATCGCAGATCGCCGCCATTACTCGTTAAAAAAAAAAACACCAAAAATTACATAAATCTTTCCCTTAGTTAGTAAACGCAATAACTTTTGCGCAAACCAATCAAAATACGCTTATTGCAATTTTTTTCACCAAACATAGGTAGCAGAAAACAAATTGGCCAAAAATTTTAAAAAAAAATGATTTTTACATTTTTTTGGGGGGGAATTTCATATAAAAAAATGTGAAAAATATTGTTATTTTTTCAAAATTTACACTCTTTTTTTGTTTATAGCGCAAAAAGTAAAAATCGCACAGGTGATCAAATACCACCAAAAGAAAGCTCTGTTTGTGGGAAAAAAAGGACATCAATTTCATTTGGGTACGGCGTCGCTGACCGTGCAATTGTCAGTTAAAGTCGCACAGTGCCGAATCGCAAAAAGTGGCCCAGACGTAAGACAGCAAAATCCTCCGGTGGTAAAGTGGTTAAGGACCAGCTATGCATGGGTACAGTGCTTTTATAGCGACAGGCATCATCCTGGTACCATTATTTAGAGGCAGCAGACGGCTCTCTTGTAATAGCAATCAGAGCGGCTAACTAGCTGCTTTATTGCTATTACAGGCAGTGGGAGGGGACATGCATGCAAAAAGCGATCGTCCCACACATGTGAGGCATCACCGAGAATGTCAGATCATGGCCAGTAATTGCAGCACTAGATCTCCTCCGTAAATTAAAAGTGGTAACCTATAAAGGCTTTTAAAGTGTCATCTATGGATACTACAATGTACATAATTTGTCGCCATGGCACAGGCATGCACAATTTTAAAGTGTGACATGTTTGATATCTATTTACTCATCTTTTATATTTTACAGAAAAAAATGGGCAATGTATTATAATTCAAAAAAGTGTACTTTTTCCCAAAAAAGTTTTAAAAAAATGCTGCACAAATACTGTATGACATAAAAAATTACAACACCCACCAATTTATTCTCTAGGGCTTCTGCTTTAAAAAAATATATAATGTTTGGGGATTCTAACTAATTTTCTAGCAGAAAATACTGATTTTTACGTGTAAACAAGTGTCAAATAAAGGACCTGGAGCTGAAGTGGATATGATGTAGACTTTTTCTAGATATAGTGCAATACTAAGCATTTGTTTTCAAAGTCTACAACCTGGATACATGTAAAAATGACCCGATATGAGAATAAACATGTAGGTAGTCGATTCTGGGGAGATGAAGAGGGGGCTTTGTTTCTTTTTCCGGCTGGAAAGAACTCATAGGGGCCTAAAATGTTCCCTCTCATTGGCTCCAAACAGTCTTCTTGGGGATGCTAGCATCTTCCATTACATGTGAGATATGGGCGGCCATTTAGACACAGAAGTGCTTAAATAGCACTTTTTGCATGATCCAGCACGAGTGCCGTGTGAAAGTAGGTCAAGGGCAGAGCAGGGGAGGAAGCAGGAGTAGTGCTAGGGCAAGGTACCTGGTGAGTAGGGAGAGCATAGGTTTCCCCTACACGGCTCTCCTGTCTGCCAGCCTATTAAAGTACAGAGCAGCCCCAACACTCCTGTTCTCGAGTCCCCTGCCTGCGCTCCTGGCTCCTCCTCTCAATTCAGTGCACTATGGAAAGCTGTGCGTGCTCGCTCCTGAGCGCAGCTACTACATCCTTGTCCTCTGCTCCCGCATCTCTGGCTTTGATTGACAGCACTGGGAGCCTATGGCTTCAGGTGCCACAGCAAAGCCAGTGAGATACGGAAGTCAAGAGATAGAAGAGCTGCGTGTACATTGCTGGATCGAATGGGGCCTAGGTAAGTATAAGGGGGGATGAGAGGCCAAATTTGATGCCTAACAATTTTTACCTTAATGCAAAGAATGCATTAGGGTAAAATATGTTTAGGCTTTAGAACCACTTTAAGCTGTCTCTTTCCAGTAGACAGAATATCCAACACCACTCCTGAGGACAGCAGTGATACCCTCTCAAGGGCTCTAAAATGCCTTATTAATACCACTACCTCTCTCTTCGAACGAGTGAAGTAAGCTAAAATTCCACTGTTCAATTGTGAAAATCTGAAATGGGAAAGAGGGACACTGTTTAATAGTAAAGGAAACTCCCCACCTCGCTTCCAAATACATTGACAATAAAGAATTAAGCAAAAATATGTTTCCTTTGTACTGGCCTATTAACCTCCCTGGCGGTATGATTCTTTTGGATTTTAGGTGCTGAAAGCGGTACCATTATTTTGCATGTAAGTCTTGTGAATGAGCAGCCCAAACCAACTGTATACATTTATTATATATATTATATATATATATATGTATGTATACATATATTATGTATACATATATTATATATATATATATATATATATATACACGTGTATATATATATATAATGTATACAGTTGGTTTGGGCTGCACATTCACAAGAATTACGTATATATATATATATATATATATATATATATATACACACTATATATACACTATATATATATATATATATATATATATATATATATATACACTATATATATATACATTATATATATATACAGTATATATACATAAAAAGTACAGTAAAACTGCAGGAAAGGGCACTGGGGGGCAATGTAATGTGATTTTTTTTCTTTATTTTTCTTTAGTTCTTTATTTTGAATGGTATCAGTGTGTTTGGTGTGTTTTTACATTTGAATTTGCCGCCGGTTCCACCCCCCTGCGAACGTCACGTCGCCGGAGACGGAAGCCGGGGCTCGCAGACGATTGGGAGGAAGCTCCGCCGCCGCATACCGCGATCCAGCGATCTTCCTAGCGCTACCCCGAGTGTGGCTCGGGGTTACCGCTTTTGGCTCTAAAATCTAACCCCGAGTCACGCTAGGGAATACCGCTAGGAAAGTTAAAATAATATTTGTAATAAAAGGTTTATTGTAGTGTAATACTTTAAATAAATAAATATTGCATCTGTTATAGAGGTCTACACATCTGTCCAAAAAGAGAGGTATGTCCTCCCAGTCGGGAGGTGTGTAAATTCCTGTATTTCAGTTGTAATTTTCCTTTTACATCATAAAGCTATGTTAAAGCAACCATGAGGTGTTGACTCCTCCCACTTTCTTGGTAAGCTCCGCCCACACATAGCAATCACAAAAGAAAATGTACTTTCCAACACTTGGTTCTGAGACCACCCATCCTTAGAGCCCTCTATTGTAATGGTAATTCATAAAATGTGTGACAAAGTTCATATTTTCTACTCTATTCATATTATTTACTTATCCACTCTTACATGTGGGAGGAATGCAAATATATGAAGCACCCTCCTAGGTAGGTGCTAGTAAGAGAGTATAGTTTTGAGCTCTGTCTGCCTATCAGAGGAGCTGCAGGTGAATCTGTGTTGTTCTCTACCTATCGGAGAGCAGGATCTGTTAGTGAGGTCTGCTCATTGTGCTCAGTATGTGATTTATTCAGTCTGAAGAGTGTTTCACGCTGGTCCAATAGGGAGGCATGTTGGACAGTGGGAGGAAACATGACGAATGGGTGCATAGGCTTTTGATACAGTCCTGATGATTAGCAGAGGGCAGGTTGCCTCGGTGCATGCTGGGATACTGTATAAAAGCCAGGAGCACATGTGCTCGAGGTCTTCATTGGAGAACAGAGTCCCGGAGGACTGTAGAGGTGCAATGCGGTCGCAGGAGGTCATCCTGAGGACCAGAGGAGCGGTTGAGAGGAGCTGAACCCAGAGGTCCAGGGAAGCTGACTGAGAGGGGAGACACTGGAGACCCTGTTGCTGCAGTATCGTGAATACGGGAACTTGTGTCAAGGGGCCTGACCTGAGGGGGGCCACCCCTGCTCGTAGGATAGTCAGCAGAAAGAGGATGCTAGGGAGAGTATCCTGAAGATAGGATAAGATACTTGCAGCCTCAAAAGTAAAACAACAACTAAAGTAATATAAAATGATAGCAAAAGTGATATCACCTTGTAACATTGGGGTTGATTTAATAAAACTGGAGAATGCAAAATCGGGTGCAGCTCTGCATAGAAACCAATCAGCCTCCAGGCTTTTTGTCAAAGCTTAATTGAACAAACTAAAGTTAGAAGCTGATTGGCTACAATGCACAGCTACACCAGATTTTGCACTCTTCAGTTTTGGTAAATCAACCCCATTGTCTTAAATGTGCCTTGTCAGTATGAAAACTTTGTTTTTTGTTATCACTGTGTGTGATAAAGTAAGACACATATTTATTAGGAGGCTTCACATCTATGACTGCATTGTAATGTGTGTTGATGCACAATGAACACATGCATTGTATAAATGTTTGGTTTTTTTTTTTTAGGTTGTTTCCATTCATTTCTAAAGAGCACATAATCAACAAAATAATCAAGTAACCAGACCCTTTTGTGTACTACCATGAATACATGTTAATACATTTGAGCTGTATTGCTGCTGTGCATTGTGCTGCATTTTTGGTGTGTAGATGCTCATTGAAAGGGGAAATGAATAGGAAGATACAATGCATGCAACAATATCAACACCTGTGGCACAATGTGAATAGGCCTCTATCCCTGGTTCTCAGATCTGCTCTGGACTTGCTGCCAGAAATGATAGCTCAGCCGCTACAATCAAGTGGTCTCCTTATTCTTGTGCTCAGATCTGTTCTGAAATTGCTTCCAGCACAGAATTAATTATAAGTCAATTTAATATAAGTAAATCCAGCAGAAGTTAAATCAATCTTGTAATTATTTACTTACCAAACAAATGTATGATTCTTCAGAATAAAATAGCTTAACTCAGGGATTGTAAAGGCACAAGGTTTTTTACCTTCATGCATTCTATGCATGAAGGTAAAAAACCTTCTGTGTGCAAGAGCCCCCCAGACCCCCCCCCCCCTATTACTTATCTGAGCCCCCTCTCCATTCAACGATGTCCATGAGAGCCTTGCCTCCTGATTCACTTTTGGCAGGAGACGGAGGGGGCGGGGCCAAACCATAGCTCCATGTGTAAATAGACACACAGAGCCATGGGTCGGGAGCTGTCAGGTGTATAGGGATGATTAAAAATTAGAAAAAAAAATGGATTTAAAGAGCCTCATATAGATTCTGAACAGCAAAGTTTCCATCTTGTTTAAGGGTAAATGAAAGTTCATATGTTCATTTGCAAAATGTCTCTTACAAGAGAGAGTAGAATTTCAACAGAGATCTTTGTATTTCTTTTAAAATCATAAATTAGTGGAAAACTGACGTTCTTTTAGATGAGACTCAGTCAGCCTGACGCTGTACCAGATGTAAGGGGGTGATATATCCTTAAATGTCTGTATTCTAAAGATGAACAATAGGTTCATTTAGAATATATATTATTATGTGTGAGAAGATATTAGCCATAATTATGTAATTATGTCATTATATTATGTAAGGCATATACATATATATTTAGAAATTGTTTGCCTACCATATTTTGGGTTCATATTCTTGCTAAATAACAAATCTTACTCAGGTAAAAGTAATTCCACTTAAATTACTTCATTTTAAGGCATGTGGTAGGAGTGTTTATATAAGCGTTGCTTTAGAATGGACCAAGTAATAGATCTTCCGAACCTAGTCTAAATGTCTGACAGCCTATGGCATGGTCAAATAATTAATGGACTTTCACTAGCAAGAGGTCAATAAGGTCATCAGATAAGAATATATTCTAATTATTGTTAAATACAAAATCTAATGAACGGTATAATACTGCCATCTTTGGACGAAATACCAAATGCAGTCTTGGGGTAATTTAGATATTTCCAATATAGAAATATTATATTGTATTAAAAATATAATTATTGAAATGGCATTACTTGCCAGGGTGAATGATGGAGATTAGATGGACATTTATGTATGTACTGGGAGTATGGATAAGTTTTTATGTTGTGTTTTATGGTTAATCTTGAATATAGAGAAATCATCATTTAACTTTAATTTTATTATACAAAGTATTGAATTATCAGGAGAGGTGTGACTATGACCTCACCAGTTAAGGTAAAGAATATCCCAACCAATGGGGATAATGTTTTATCCCTCTGGGTTTAACTTATGGTAATTTTAATAGCCCTTTGTTCATACCATATAAAAGGAAGAACCCAGATAGGACACACATGACATTACATTAATACTGACAACACCCCTTACACTTGCAATATACACACTACTACGTCCATTTATAGACTCATCCAGACATACTCCATCTTGCTCCATCATTCATCTGAAACTTGGAGGGAAGCCACCTGTGACAGAACCCACTGTCACTGTGTGTTTTGGAGGGGACTGTGCGCAAGCCTCCTACCGACAGACTATGGGCCAGAAGCTACTGGAGTTTGGCGCTGCAGCCTTTTGACTTTACCATCCACTACTGCCCTGGGAAGCAAAACGGCAACGCCGACGAATTATCCAGGCAAACAGACATTGACTCTTTGGGATTTGTTACCCGACTAATTCAGGCACAGACCAGTTGGAGGTCTAGTACCTGGATTAGTCTACCTTTGGGGGGAAGAGATGTGACGGTACTAGCCGTCACTATGGGTGACGGATCACCCTGTCCCTGGATTGTAAACCCCTTTGTGTCATTTTCTTATGAGTTTGGGACATTGCATTTTATTTTCCCTTTATTCATCCTCTGAACAACTGACTAATGGCATTGAGTTAATGTAATGTAATGTTACAACCCATCCCCCCCCCCCCTCCTGTTTCTGTGTCTAAGTGTGTGGATTCATGGCAGACAATGGTCTGAGTTGGAGACATCTCTCCGCAGGGGGTGTGTATTAAGACTGCATGTTTCAAATGTACAAATGTTCAGTTCTCATTGGTTGGTCCCTGTTCCCTTCCCCCCCTTCTGTGGAAAGGCTAAGGGGAGTTTCCCTAACTGTATGTAAAACTGTTGTCTTGGAATGTAATAAACAGTTTAAGCTCTGCATGGCTAACCCTCAACACCTGTGTGGATTGTCTCGTGATTGAGGGGTTACGGGCTGGATATGGCTTCTCTGCAGGCTGTGGGTGCGTTTGGAGGACAGGAGACACAGATCCGGCGGATGTGCCCACCTGGGGTACAAAGATCCGTTACACCACCATCTTAAGAAAGGCATCCATCTTAGGACTCTGGTAACGACCATTTGAAGCTAGCAGCCATCTTAAGTGTGGTAAATATAACTTTGCTGTGTTATTTGATTTTATTCAATATTGTTTATTTCCTTCCTTATATGTTTTATATTGCATATTTAAGGGTAATAAGATTACAATCCCAACCGTATAAATCATAGTAGATTTTTCTCTAAATAGCTGATTTTTGTTTTTATACGTTTTTATTCATATCAGATTTAGCGCATTATTTGCGATTTTAAGTCTTCCGTTTTGCATGGCTTCTCACTCCATCTGCAGTGAAGTGACTTTCGGCTATGCGATTCCCAGACAATTGTGGTCTGTTTATATAGAACACTTACCTATGGTTTATGCTATACCTGGAGAAATGGTAATCTTGCTTTCGTTTTGCTTTCACTTTGTTTCAGTTTCACTTTCATTATTGAGCTAAACATCACATTGCATTGATTGTTTGAAGTGAGTGTTTTCTGTAGAGTTATCTTTTTGTGTCATTTTAAGTTTGATCATATATTGTGATTACATGTCTCGTGAATAAATATTTTATATATATTCCATACTGTAGACTGTACTCACTAAGATTGGTATATGCTTTTAAAAAGAAATTAATCAATTAAAAAGAATTCACTACATATTGATTTGTGGAAATAAGTGGAGATTCTCCTTCCTCACAGATCTTTGCTTATTGACATAAATAGACACTGTTATATTCAGAGCAGTATAAATATTCTGACATAATGAAGTACGAGCGCAAGATATTATTAAATATTCTTACAGAGCGCACCTGCTTGGGTGCCCCCACAGAAAGCTGCTTGCTGTGGGGGCACCCAGAAAGGGGGAGGAGCCAGGATCTCCAGCGAGGGACCCGAGAAGAGGAGGATCCGGGTTGCTCTTTGCAAAACCAACTGCACAGAGCAGGGGAGTATGACATGTTTGTTATTAAAGAAAAAAAAAACCTTTAGTATCACTTTAAAGTTTATCAGTGGTCAAGAAGTAAAATCATATATTCATTTTCACATTGTATTTAACACCTTGGCAACAACAGTACGCATATATGTGGCCTTTCGGTAGGTGGGCCTTAATACAGAGCGGCTGCATATACAGCTGCAAGAAAAAGTATGTGAACCCTTTGGAATGATATGGATGTCTGCACAAATTAGTCATAAAATGTGATCTGATCATCATCTAAGTCACAACAGTAGACAATCACAGTCTGTTTAAACTAATAACACACAAAGAATGAAATGTTGCCATGTTTTTATTGAACACACAATGTAAATATTCACAGTGCAGGTGGAAAAAGAATGTGAACCTTTGGATTTAATAACTGGTTGAACCTCCTTTGGCAGCAATAACTTCAACCAAACCTTTCCTGTAGTTGCAGATCAGACGTGCACAACGGTCAGGAGTAATTCTTGACCATTCCTCTTTTCAGAACTGTTTCAGTTCAGCAATATTCTTGCGATGTCTGGTGTGAATCGCTTTCTTGAGGTCATGCCACAGCATCTCAATCGGGTTGAGGTCAGGACTCTGACTGGGCCACTTCAGAAGGCGTATTTTCTTCTGTTTAAGCCATTCTGTTGTTGATTTACTTCTATGCTTTGGGTCATTGTCCTGTTGCAACACCCATCTTCTGTTGAGCTTCAGCTGGTAGACAGATGGCCTTACGTTCTCCTGCAAAATGTCTTGATAAACTTGGGAATTCATTTTTCCTTCGATGATAGCAATCCGTCCAGGCCCTGACGCAGCAAAGCAGCCCTAAACCATGATGTCCCCACCAACATACTTCACAGTTGGGATGAGGTTTTAATGTTGGTGTGCTGTGCCTCTTTTTTGCCACACATAGTGTTGTGTGTTTCTTCCAAACAATTCAACTTTGGTTTCATCTGTCCACAGAATATTTTGCCAGTACTGCTATGAAACATTCAGGTGCTCTTGTGCAAACTGTTAACGTGCAGCAATGTTTTGTTTGGACAGCAGTGGCTTCCTCTGTGGTATCCTCCCATGAAATCCATTCTTGTTTAGTGTTTTACGTATTGTAGATTTGCTAACAGGGATGTTAGCATTTGCCAGGGACTTTTGCAAGTCTTTAGCTGACACTCTAGGATTCTTCCTCACCTCATTGAGCAGTCTGCACTGTGCTCTTGCAGTCATCTTTACAGGACGGCCACTCCTAGGGAGAGTAGCAGCAGTGCTGAACTTTCTGCATTTATAGAAAATTTGTCTTACCGTGGACTAATGAACAGCGAGGCTTTTGGAGATACTTTTATAACCCTTTTCAGCCTTATGCAAGTCAGCAATTCTTAATCGCAGGTATTCTGAGACCTCTTTTGTGCGAGGCATCATTCCCATCAGGCAATGCTTCTTGTGAAATGCAAACCCAGAACTGGTGTGTGTTTTTTTTATAGGGCAGGGCAGCTGTAACCAACACCTCTCATCTCATTGATTGGACTCCAGTTGGCTGACATCTCACTCCAATTAGCTCTTGGAGATGTCATTAGTCTAGGGGTTCACATACTTTTTCCACCTGCACTGTGAATCTTTACATAGTATGTTCAATAAAAACATGGCAACATTTCATTCTTTGTGTGTTATTGGTTTAAGCAGACTGTGATTGTCTATTGTTGTGACTTAGATGATGATCAGATCACATTTTATGACCAATTTGTGCAGAAATCCATATCATTCCAAAGGGTTCACATACTTTTTCTTGCAGCTGTATGTAGATCTGTGTAACAACTTACAATGGTAACAGCGCACTCCCTGCACGTTCCCAGCATAGTAGCCATGCATACTTGCGATCGGGAGCTTTCCAATCATGTGACCGCTATGACAGCCAACCTGAATGCCCGCCTCCACCTCCTGGATTTTAGAACTCGAAAAGGACCACAAAGAGGTTGACAGGAAGGGGTTAATTATTTCTAACCTACTCATATTAATCTGAATGATCTTGAAGTTTGTAAAATTACTTTTTAATAATCCTCACACATTTACTTCCTTGAATTCTGTGACATGTATTCACTATGCCCTGTTAGTAGGCACTGCTGTGTCACACATTTCACAAAGCTTGTCTTCTAAATCAGTGTTTCTCAACCTTTTTTTCAATCAAGGTATCCTTTAAAATTATGGACAATCTCAAGGCACCCCATTCTAAAATGTAAAAAACTGGTCTAAAAGATTTACATAATGCGGCAGGATCAACACACATAGGACACCTAATGTTTATTCTTTTAAAGCAAATACACTTTTGCACACTGGTACTGGCTAGTATTCCAAGGTTTTTCCTCTCCCTCGGTTTCTTTCCATCATTCAGCTAATGTGACCCCAGTGTTGATGGAGAGGGGGGCAGGGGATGCTGTGCAGGCGATCAACACCCTTCTTATCAACACTGATGACCTCACTGGTTGTTAGGACGCCGGTGGCTGGAAAGTTGAAATGGTGCACAATAAAAACCTGTGGCTTTGTGTAACTAAAAGGCAGGCTTGATCCACCTGCTGGTTTGTATACATTTTTGGTAAATTTATAGGCATTTTGCCAAGGAACCCCTAAAGAAGCCTCAGGGCACCCTGGTTGAAAAAGGCGGTTCTAAACTACAGAAGTGCTGAGAGGAGGAGTTTCTGGAGGCGGAGTCAGAACAGGAAGTATAATAAGGCTTACCTATAGGTACTGTAAAAATCCCCTAAACTTTCATCATTTAGGAGATAATTACTATATACACCACTGATGACATCATCGGCGCATGTGCTCTGAAGGAACAGTCGCCCATACCATTTTTTCAGAGCCCTGTGCTGTGACTGGTGGCTCCCGCGTGCATGTGCGGGAGTGACGTCATTGCGCCTCCGGCCACTCACAACGCCAAAGCCCGCAAAACCAGAAGAAACACTGGGGAGGATGTCAGCCATCTCAGCAGTGTGCGGGCGCCACTGGTGGGCTTCGTTCTAAGGTAAGTATTTCATAAAGAGCTAGTATGCATTATGCCTTTGCCTTACAGATTTTTGTTTGGTTTCTGTTACACCAGGGCTTGCAACCTCTTTAACAAAGAAAAAAATGAATGGACATTTCAAGACTCCCTTTCTTGTGTCCAGCCCCTACTTGTAAAAAGAACATTTATCCTCCCACTGGGCCTCTGTGCAAAGCCCATACATGATTATCTTCAAACAATGGCAGCCACCCATGGCTTTAATATAAGTAGGACATTTCAGAGAATTGGGAAATTGTTTGATGTGAAGTAATCCACAATTATCATATTTTGGTTCACTATGTTCAGATCAGTTACAAGTTGATATATGATGGATTGTTCTGGATTTTTGCTCTTTGTATTGCTTTTTTTTTTATTCAGTCTACAAACACAGTGGCTCATTCCTCTTCCTCCATCATGACAGAGCTAGTGCTTGTTGATTGGCTGTTCAGGAACCCAACACTGTCACACATGGGGCATAAAGAGAGTCCTCAGCCCTGTGTAAGCTCCCCTATGTAAGCTCCTAGTCACAATACAAGATGTTTATGGAGGGAATTTATCAAATCTGGAGCAGTTGTGTACTCCTTCAGACAACTATATAATGATTACAATTAATGTAAATAATGCTGTGTAAAGTTCTTATGTACCATATAGGCTCCTCTCATACGGTCCGCCTCCGTTGGCAGACTCCGTGCTGCTCAGGGGGGATCGATACACTGATCCCCGCTGAGCAGGCAGGTGACTCCTCCCTCTCCGATCTGTGTGCGGAGAGGGACGTGTCAGAGCCCCGCTGCTCTATGGGGAATCGGATGAGAGCGGACCGCCTGTCCGCTCTCATCGAATCCCATCTAATCCCCTCGACGGCTGGATTTCCGGAGGGTTTCCATCCGTCCGGATTTCACGGACAGGATCAGATGCGGATGGCAGCGGATGGCAGCGGACATGTCTCCACTGACATCCGCTGCCCCATAGGGATGCATGGAGGATCCGATCAGATACGCCTAAAAAAATGACAGGCGGATCTGATCGGATCGTTCGCGTGAAAGGACCCATAAAAATATTTTACAATGCAAACAAATAATAAACATACTTAGATGAGATGATATAAATACAAAAAGTAATTACTCCAAGTCCCAAAAAATAGTAAATTGTGCAATCAGAAAAATATATTCTACTAGCTTCCAAACAAAATCTCCTCTTGTGATTTCAACTCCACTCATGTGACCAATGTAAATTCTTACCAGAAATATAGTTGTTGAGGCAGCAGGTCAATCTGCATTTTTGTAGCAGAACCATCATATACAGTAGGTAATTGAGGGTATTAGCTGGCTGCACATCTTTTGCAAGTCCCCAGAAACATATGTTGCCACATATAAAACAATAACTTATTTTCCGCGCTGTGATGTATATTTTGGTGAAAAAATAAAATATAAACAATGTATAAAACCTGAAGCTGCTGCTCACTAGGTAAAATACCAGAAAAAACTAAAAGCATAAATAGACAGCGCTAACAGGTGACAAAATGTAAATGAATTATAAATATATATAAATGTGCTACAATAATTAATTGGTGCCCTAAAACATTGATGCTCTAAAAAATTGATTGGTACAACCAAAAAGTGTATTTATAAACAATACATATATAATAAATACTAAAGTGCTAAGATTAAGTGTCCATAATATAACCATTAAGGTGCAAAGTGATTTGTTAAGGTGCAGTCCAATAAATGCTTCTTCAACAGAAAACTAAAGTGCCAAACAGGTGCTCGAATCCATAAAAGTGCCCAAGTGCTCTTCAGGAAAAAGGCCCCCAATGGGGATGCACTCACCAGATTTTGGGTAAAAATGAGCCTTGAACATGTATAATGTTCCTTGATCGGATCACAGGATCAATGCAGCTACCCTAGCATATGAGATATCCCTCAAACGGATGGATGGATGACATGCACCTCATAGACTGGCTCCTTAATAATTCGTCTCCTCTCTCTCTCCCATGTGTGTTTCAAATATAAAGAGAGAAGCCATACATAGTGAAGCCCGTAATATTTATTTAAAACAGAATGGTAAGAATAATACTCACAAAGTATCTTTAAAAAATCGGCAATAAACAGCATTAAGCAGCCTAGCACAGTCAATCCTCCAATTTCCGTGTCGCTGCCGGCGTGCGTTCCACGGTGGTTAACAGGAAATGACGCTGCAAAAGCTCCGCTGCCCGGAAGTGCGTCGACGCGTTTCGCCCGCCTTAATGGGCGTTATCAAAGACATCACTTCCGGTAAGGCGGCTTGTGTTTTTATACTTAATTGACTCTACTCGCAGCCAATCGAAGGAGAAAGGGGGGTGGCATATACTCTATCTATCAACTTCCTGTTGACAGTCTACTATTAAGCGTGTCCCCACGGTGCAAATAGCAACTCAATCCGCAATATTTATTTGGGTGAATAAAAAAATAAATTGATGAATATATGCAAATCTATCGAATATTAAAATCACCACCTCATTTCCTGTTGCCGATAACTTATTATATTGTTAAAAAACCTTAAAATTTATTACACTTCATAAAATTCATAAATACAAATCATACATATCAGCGTTATTCAAAAAATCTTATTTGTTAAATAAAACAATTCAAATAAGAAGGTCGATATTTGTAACAAGAATATATATTAATATCTATTATTTACAAAATCCCGAGAAGAAAAAAACGAAAAAAAATATATAAAAAATATATAAATTATATATTAAAAAAATGTGAAGAAAATTATAAAAAATTATAAAAAATGAAAATAATAATAAATAAAAAATATTAAAAGAATAAAAATAAAAATAAAAATAAATATAAATGAAAATAAAAATAAAAATAAAAATAGAAATAAATATAAATAAGAAAAAAATAATAATAATAATAATAAGAAAAAATAAAATAAAATAAATAAAAAAAATAAAAAAATAAAACAATAAAAATAAAAATGAAAATAAAATTAATATAGCAAATAAAAAATAAAAAATAATAAATAATAAACAAAATAAAATAAAAGTGAAAATAATAATAAAAATAAAAATAAAAATAAAAATAAAAATTAAACAAAGATTTACTTAAACAATATGGGATTCAAAATAATCAAAATTATGCCTCAGCCTTAGAAGAAAAAAACAGAGAAGGGGGAAGGGGAGGAAAAATTTTTTTACCAATTAGACAGAAAACAGTTCAGATCCAATTCTATATTGAGAACCCGGGGCTGTAAGGTCCCGAGGCGATGAATCCATTGCGTTTCATTTTTAGAGATTGCTCTCTTTAGATTACCCCCCCTCCAATGTGGTTCAACCCTATCTATACCACAAAATGCTAGCCCTCTGGGATCACTATTGTGGACCAATCTGAAATGATTGGATACGCTGTGGTGACGAAATCCCTTTTTGATGTTAGTCACATGCTCCCGTAATCTTACTCTGAGTTCTCTCGTTGTTCTACCCACGTACTGTAGCCCACATGGGCACGTCAACAGATACGTTACATGGGTAGATGAACACGTGATAAACTTGTCTATGGTATACTGTTTCCCATCGACAAGGGACCTAAATTCAGAGGTTTTGCGTTTCCTATGCCTCGAAGTTTTACATATTGCACATCTTCCACAGCTAAAATAACCGACTTGATCTAAAAATGTACATGTTTTAACTGGAGGGTTTACCACATTATGCGCCAGTTTCAATCTTAAAGTGCTTGGTTTAGTATAGACGAATTTAGGCCTTGAAGGTAAAATCGTTTTTAAAATGTCGTCCTTTAAAAGCAATGGCCAATGTTTTTTTATAATGTGTTCTACTTGTTTATATTGCCTAGTAAAACCTGTCATAAAAGCCAAACCGTAGTTGTTAGAATGATTTGAATCTTTTGTTTTATCCTTCAACAGCTCTTTCCTATCAATCCTCCTGATGTTTTCTTTAGTGTTGATGAGTTCCTTGGAGTTGTAACCTTTTTCTTCAAATCTTTTTATTAACAAATTGGCTTGCTGATCGTAGTCTTCTTCCCGGTCACAGTTCCGTCTTACTCTGAGCAGTTGGCTCTTAGGCACAGAGCTAAGCCACTTGGGGTGATGGCAACTCCCCGTTGGAATATAACCATTTCTATCAACATCTTTGAAATAGGTCCGTGTAAAAAGTTTTCCTTCAAATTTAAAAATTTCCAGATCTAAAAAGTGGATGGATTGGTTTCCTATATTTTCAGAGAAGGAAATGCCATATTTATTTCTTCCCATGGACTCCAAGAAAGCCCTGAGAGAGTCATGGTTCCCATTCCACACCATAATTATATCGTCTATATATCTGTAATAGAGTTTCAGATGAGCTGATTGACTTTTAAGGATGGTCTCTTCTTCCCACTTCCTCATAAAGATGTTGGCTATGGATGGCGCATACTTTGCCCCCATAGCCACACCCCTTTTTTGCCTGTAGAATTTCTTATTGTGCCAGAAGAAGTTGTGGCTCATGGCTAAATCAAGGGCCTGAAGCAAGAATTCTTTCTGTTTTTTCTTTATCTGGGTTGTATCAAGGACCCATTTAGCAGCCTCCAATGCATGTGTTTGCTGTATATTCGTGTACAGTGAGTTCACGTCTACACTCACAAGCAAATCATCTTCTTCAATTTCCAAACCATTAAGGATCCCCATTAAGTGTTTGCTGTCCCTCAAGTAGGCCTTCCCTTGCTGGGCCAACGGTTGGAAAAAACAATCCAGATATTCACCTACCCGGGAGAACAAGGAGTCAACTCCGCTTACTATAGGTCTCCCAGGGGGTTTTTTGTTGTTTTTGTGAATTTTTGGGAGCTGGTAAATAACCGGAACCCTCGGTGCATCTGGTATTAAATATCTACTTTCTCTCTTGTTTAAAATCTCATCTTTAGTGGCTTTCTTGATCAGTTTTGTTAATTTGGCTTTGTAGAGGTTACTAGGATTCCTTCTTAACTCTTCATATGTTTCTGTATCATTAACCAACCTATCTAGTTCGTCTAGATAATCTTGTTTATTTAAAACCACCAATCCTCCTCCTTTGTCAGCAGGCCTGATTACTATATTTTTCTTGTTCTCAAGTAATTTCAGGCCTTTCTCTACATCTCTCTTTCTTCTGGAGGGGCGGGCTTTTAATTTATCCAAGTCGTTTTCTACTAAAACTTTAAAAACATCTAAAAACTGATTATTTTTGGGCTTGGGGTTAAAAACAGAATTATTTCTTAATTGCGTGTGCGCATATTCTTCCGATCTTGTGTCTCCCTTAGGAGGATTCTTTGCATAATGCTTTTTAATGTTGATCTTACGAATAAATTTTTGGAGGTCAATAAAAGTGTCGAACTTGTTGATATTTTTATCTGGCGCAAATTTAAGACCTAATGCTAAAACCTGTAATTCCTCGTTGGTAAAAGTGACATCGCTTAAGTTAAAAATTCCTTCTGTTAATTTTCTCTTTTCCTTTTTCCTCTTCCCTCCTCTGCATCCTCTGGTCTTTCGTTTTGAACCCCTCTCTCTTGTGCATACGGGGGTTCGGTGGGGAACCAAGGTCTCCAATCTTCCCTCTGTTCCTGTTGGTGATAGTTGTTGGAATTCCCCCTTCCTCTGGGGTTGAATCCTCCTCTTCCTCTCCAAGGGGGTCTCCCTGATCCCCTCCTGTGAAAATCCCCTCTTGGATAATTATTTTGGTGTGGGCCTTGATATTGTCCTCTTCCTCCTCTGTATCCACCATTTTGATACCCCCGTGCACCTCCTCGTGGGCCCCTGGGATGGTATCCCTGGTTGTGTCCAGGTTGGTGGTATTGTTGCACCTGTTCGTTTCTCAGGGGCTCAAATCTATTGGATGTGGGGATCTCGTATTGGGGAGTATAGGATTGTGATCTACCCCTTGATCTTCCCCGAGGGGCAGATCTAGAATCCCCCCCGTTGTTTCTCCCATTATTTCCAGGGGTCACATTATTCATGGGTGTCTGGAATGGGGTAAAATTAGGGAAGGGGTGTTCCCTCTCAATGGAGGATGCTCTGGAGTTGTCTTCTTGTATTATAGTTTCCTCTTGCCATTTATAAACCTTATTTGTTTTATAATCATTTGTATCTCTAAGGAATTTTTTCATCTTTTTCTTTTGTGTATCCCTGTCTACTTTATCTGCAAAATCTTGCAACTGCTTCATTTTTTCTTTATATTCAGCATTGTCATCAAGATCTACAAATTTTGCCTTAATAGCATTAATGTTGGCCTCTAGGTTTTTTAATTTTTTCTCTTTCCTGGAGATGAGCAGTTCAAGTAATTTCTTTTCGGTGTACCGAAAGAAATCAAACCACTCATCTTCCAGCGCCTTATCAGTTAGACCATCATTAGGGGCTACATCCCATCTTAGACGTCTGGGTGTCATCCCATCTTTGATGTATTTACTGAGGGTAAAAATATCCCACCACGCTCTTATTTGTTTATCAATAAAACCTCTCAAATGTTTAAAATCTTGGTTAAGATGTTAATATGTTGCCACATAACATGCAAAGGAGAAGCACTCCCAATAGTGCAGATGAATAAAGCTCCTTTTTATTTATACTAGAGCAAAACTTGCAAACGCAAGAGAATATAGACACAAATAGTTATCTCCACTGTGCTCTGCTGTAAGAAAGAGTCTGCTGCACACAGCTAAAGACGTGCTCCTGTTAAAGCAACCAGGAACTTGGCGATGGCGAATGCGCGTGCACATGCGCAAACATGCGTGGGCACACATGCCATTGCACACTCGCGTTCGCACGTACACAAACCTGTTACAGATACTGGCGCCAAACGGGCTATTTAAACCCAGCTCTTGCTCAGCTCCAATGCTACTTTGTCTACAGCCTTGGCTAACCTGCTAACCTGCAAACCTTTACTCTGCTCCCAAATTACTGACCCAGCTTCTCCTGACCATCCTCTGCTCTCCACCTGCAATGACCCTGGCTAGTCCCTTGACCTCCGCTCCTGTCTACTCCTACTGGCTTCTGCACTACTGATCGGCTCCAGACCCGGCTTGTCTTCTACCACGTTCCTGAGTGTCTACCCCAAATCTGTCCACCCTGTCTGTGAGGATCCAGCCAGCTTACCCTGCTATCCAGTCTGCTGTCTCCAGTACCAGCTGCCTGCATACCTATCTGCTTGACAGATTCACCTGAGGATCCCCGCCAGTAGACACCTGCCTACTTCCAGCAATCTTCAGGCACTCATGCTACTCTACACTCCAACGCCTCCTGTCTACACTACCAGGGGCCCCGATTCAGAGGCGTAAGAGAGGCCTTCCTCACCATATCAGGCTCACCTCCAGGTACTTGATATCTGCCCTACACAATTTGTCATAAATGAGGTGATCAGGGTCAATTGTATTTGGCAACCAATCAGCTTCTATCCTTTCATTTTTAAATTAGTTGAACAAACTGAAGATGGCATTGGTTGCCATGCATAGCTGCTCCAGATTCTGTCTGCTCCACTTTTGTTAAAGTCCCCTCTATGTGTACTTTCAGCAGTAAAGAGAGTCGTGGAGGAATGAAAAGAAAGTGAGAATAAACAATTGCTGGGGTCACCAATAAAGTGAAATTGTTGTTTTGCCCTGCATGAGCAAAGCTCACATTCACTTTAGGTTTAAAACTTTAATTCTTTGTTTGAACAATAGATTCTGTTTTCTGCCCTATTAGCAGATCATTCTGTCTTCTAAGTAATTACCCTTTTTGAAATCTAATCCCGTAATGCTCCCCTTGGAAACTCCAAAATTTCTTGGCAGTTTCTCATACAATCCAATTATCTTCTCCACAAAGTACTTCTTCGTGTGCCCTCTGTTCTGCCTGCAACATGAAAAGTTATGCTGACTATCAACTAAAGACAAAACTTTCAGCAAAGTCAAAAAGTTTTACTCAACATTGAGACGTGGAAAATATTTTAAACATATTGCAAACTGATGATGATCTATCACAAAACTGCTTCACTAAGTTCTGTTTTGAAGTTATATTTTCATTTAAAAAAAGTGTTGTTGTACCTTAGTCACCTAATTAGCCAGGTTGAAAAACAGTTTCATAAAGTGGTTGTAAACCCCTCCACTGTTTGTGCATTATTAAAAAAATGCCATTTTATACCTTATTTTAGAACGCCGATCGGAGCTCAAATGACCACTCCCTATTCCCTCTGATCTGACAGCTGCAACAGTAAGGGCTGGGAATTCCCCGCTGACATCAGTAAGGAGGAGAGAAGGTGAGGAGGAGAGCGGTGGGTGATCACGTGAGCGCCGATCAGCGCTCTGAAATAAAGTATACAACGGCATTTTTTAAATAAAGCACATACAGTGGAGACATAGCATAATCCAATGAAGAGGATTGCCTGAAAATTAGAAAGTTATTTCAGCAGCAGGAGGGGAGGGGGCAGGCATTGGCATGAGCTGACAGGCAGGGAGAGGAGGACAGAGGAGGACAGAGGAGAGCTGTGGATGATGGAGGCACGCAAACTGACCATGGTATCAGGGCTCAGCAGCCATGATAAACCGTGGTCAGTTCACAGGGGCAGGGCAGCAATGGTAAGCAGCGCATGATTTTTGTTGGTGGTGGATAATAGTGTCACCTTGTTGGATTTTCACACATTGTCAGTGGAGTTGTTGCACATTAAATCTTCCTTTCTTCACTATTTATGTTACTTACTTTTGTTAGTATATGATTGGATGAATACATTTTGATCACATTTAATGAGGTATCATGCAGTGTGTGCTCTGTCCTCTTTCTTTACTGGGTCATAAGTCAGATTGATGGGGAGATTCTTTGGGGAACTCATTATACACCATACTTTACCATGCTATGAGAGGCAAGCACATTTGACCTCCTTAAGTTAAGGGGTCTCATCCTCCAGTAAGCGGCACATGACCTAGGGTGGTGATGGGTTAGATTGTCATCTTGTTATATCTTGAACATTGTCCTTAGAAGCATTTTATTTCCTTTCATAATTTATTTTGGACTATGGATGAAGGACATGAATTGCACTTTGTTGCACACTTTTTTTTTTTTTTTTTTACTATTTCTTAAAGGGATAGCACTACACAATTTGACATATAATATTGCTTAATATCTGTTTGTGGATATTTTTGTGAGGGCTGCTGTCACTTTTGGTAAAAAAAAATTAAAAAAAAAATATATATATATATATAAAACCAAATTTATTGGGACGCCTGCCTTTACACACATGAACTTTAATGGCATACCAGTCTTAGCCCGTAGGGTTCAATATTGAGTTGGCCCTCCCTTTGCAGCTACAACAGCTTCAACTCTTCTGGTAAGGCGGTCCACAAGGTTTAGGAGTGTGCCTATGGGAATGTTTGATTATTCTTCCAGAAGCACATTTGTGAGGTCAGGCACTGATGTTGGAGAGCTCTAATTCATCCCAAAGGTGTTCTATTGGGTTGAAGTCAGTGCCTGATATCACAAATGCGCTTCTGGAAGAAAGGCGACTTTGCCGCATTGAGGGGCCAATAGATGGGGGGGCCATGTATTGTAAAATCTTTGATGAGAACCTTCTTCCCTCAGCCAGAACACTGAAGATGGGTCGTGGATGGGACTTCCAGCATGATAATGACCCAAAATATACAGCAAAGGCAACAAAGGAGTGGCTCAAGAAGCACATTAAGGTCAAGGAGTGGCCAGGCCGGTCTACAAACCTTAATCCTATAGAAAACATATGGTTGGAGCTAAAACTTTGAGTTGCCAAAAGACAGATAAGAAATTAGATTAGGATTTAGAGAAGATCTGTAAAGAAGAGTGGACTAAAATCCCTCATGAGATGTGTGCAAACCTGGTCCCCAACTATTGAACTACTATTTTTTGGAACTATTGAAATCCTACAGTGCCCACAAGGTTCCCCTCCTCAAGTAGGCATATGTATAGGCCCATCTTAAGTTTGCCAATGAGCATCTAAATTATTCAGAGAAGAATTGGAAGAAAGTACTGTGGTCAGATGAGACCAAAATTGAGCTCTTTGGCATTAACTCGGCTCGCCGTGTTTTGGAGGGTGCAGAAACTTCAAGCTGCCAAAAGACAGCCAAAAAGCCTCAAGGATTTACAGAATATCTGTAAAGATGAGTGGACCATAATCCCACCTGAGATGTGTGCAAACCTGGTCACCAACTACAAGAAATGTCTTACCTCTGTGCTTGCCAATAAGGGTTTCTCCACCAAGTACTAAGTCATGTTTTGCTTAGGAATCAAATACTTATTTCACTCACTGAACTGCAACTGAATTTAAAGCATTTGTTTTATGTGTTTTTTCTGGATTTTTGGTTAATATTCTATCTCTATCATTTAAAATACACCTATGATAAAAATTATAGACCCTTAAGTGGGCAAACTTACCAAATCTGCTGGGGAAAAAATAATTGTTTTCCCCAGAATGTATGTACGTGTGTGTATATATATATATATATATATATATATATATATATATATATATATATATATATATATACTGTGTACAAGGTATTTCTAGGATTGATATTTTAAATTAGCTACAGTGAGCACAGTTCAGAGTTCATTGAGGCCTTTGACTTTTAGTAGCATGTCATATTAAACCTCAGGTTTAGTTTAAACATTTTTTGCTACAGATGCAATCACATACTCTACCTGTAATGAAGTATGTCCCATGTCCTATAAGCTGATGATTCCTGCAGAAACTTCTTTCCTATTATGCCCATTCCTCTTCACAGTGCTGAACTTTTAGCACTGCAGGGGTTAAGAGCTTTGAGTCTGAACACTGAAGTACATTGAAGAAGTTCCAGACAGATGCCTTCCCCTTTCTGTCCTCTCCTTCATTGGGAAAAGTAATTTCATTGTTTTCACTGAATGTAAGCGAATGTCAGAATCACATGAATGATGGAAACCTCTCCTTCTTCCCCATTCAGAGAAAGTGTTCCGTTCTGTGAAAAGTATGCAAGGAGTTTTGGGAATGGAGAAGACAGGAAGCGTGGGCACCAGCCAGGGCCTTCTTTAATATATTTCAGTGTTAGACCCAAATCTATTTAACCCTGCAGTAGTAGAAGTTTAGCACTGTGAAGAGGACTGGGCATTACTGAAAAGATAGTTTCTACAGAAATCATCAGCCTGCAGGGCCATAGGACATACTTCATTACAGGTAGGTTATAACTTTTGCGATTGCAGCTGCAGCACAGTCCCCATAGGGCAGCAGCGGAACTAGCAGGGTCGCAGCAGTCGCACTTGCGACCGGGCCCTGGAGTTCCGCCACCTGAGGGGGGGCCCGCCAGCCCCCGTTCTCTTACCGCGGCCGCGGCGTGAGGAGGCCCGTCCGTCCACCTGACTGTTCTGGCTAGTGGCTACTACTGAGTCTGTAACTGGCTGCCCCCCCCCTGATCGTTGTGGGGGGGGAGGTGTCTACAGCAGCCGGTTGCTAAGAGGAGGCTGGCTGGGCTAAGTTTTCTGTAAAGCAATCTGCTGCTGCCTGAACCGCCCTCAGCCCTGCCGATCCTCCAATAAACAGAGAAGGCTGATGCAGTGAGGCAGGGGTGGACACTAAAAGAAAGTCAGCTGACCAGCTGACACCAATAGAGTGCAGGGAAGGAGGAGTTCTCCCCTCTGCGAAGAGACCGCATGCTGCCTGCTAGAAGCGTGCCTGCCTGGCTGGAGGGGAGCTGCTTAGTGAGGGGGAATCGTCTGACTCTGACCGACTCGACTGATAATGTAAGTGAACTTGCCTTGAAGCATTTCGATCCTAAACTCCACCCTTGCTGGCTTGCTGCCTCTTAATGATCCCATGCCTGGCACAGAACAGATCTCATCCCTATCTACAACAGAGGTGTTGGGGGGGGGGGGTGTAGGGATGAGATCTGCGGTGGTGGGGGGATGGGATCAGTAAGACAGAGGTGGTGGTGGTGGTGGGGGAGGATGACACCGGTGTTACACCGGAGCGGTGTTAGCCACTGATCTGCCTGTGAACGCAAAGCTGAAAGGAGTGCAGGACCAGTGTGGCTCTTGGCTTCCAGGCACAACAGACGCAACACAGCATGGCAACATCTCACCTGGCATGTTGAATAGGTTCTGGGGATCTTGGGGCGGCGCAGCGGAAGAGACGGTAGCAGCGGAAAAGGAGGAGTCAGCCAAGGAGGAGAGGGAGGATTGAGGAGGAGGCAGGACTGCATGCAATCCATGGCGGTAAAACCAAATCTACATGGGTGCCACGGGTTTCATACTTGACGCTCGTCAGAAGGTTCACCCAGTGGGCAGTAAAAGTTATATACCTTCTCTGCCCGTGTTTGCTAGATCACGTGTCTGTGGTCAGATGTATCTTGGCACCAACACTGTGTGCCAGAGATACATTCACTTGTCGCTGGACATGGCCATATAGCTCTGGGATGCCCTTCTGCGAGAAATATTTCCTTCCTGGGACCTTCCATTGTGGTGTTCCAATGGCCACAAATTTTCTAAAGGCCTCCGAGTCCACCAGTTTATATGGCAGTATTTGGTGGGCTATCAGATCCGACAAGCCAGCGGTCAACCGTTGGGCAAGAGGGTTATCCGGCGCCATCATTTTTTTACGCTCCAACATTTGGGCCACAAAAGCCTGCCTTTTTCCAGAAAAACTTGAGGACAAATGATGGAAGGTGGAGTGGAGAACAATTGTGAGGAGAGAGGAGAAGGAGAAGAGGCTGGACGGTGAGAGCCTGGAGTGTGGCTTTGTGGGTTCTGACGGCATTGCTCCCACTGGGCTCGGTAATGGGAGTCCAGGTGCCTTCTTAAGGCGGTCGCCCCTAGGTGAGTGTTGGACTTACCGCAAATTATGACTGCAAAGGCTGCAGATGGCAACACTATTGTCAGCAGCGGACAGGTTAAAAACCCCCGCAGACTACTCCCCGTATAAAAAGCATAAAGGGCAAGGACCTGTACTGGGTGGCAACGTACTTAGGCCCCCGGTACAAACAAAACATGGCGGAAATGTTACCACCATCACAGAGGGCTGTCAGAATGCAGCACTTCCAGGCCTTGCTTCGGGAAATGCTGCATTCTGCTTTTGCGTGTGCTGGCAGAGGAATTTCCACTCCCAGAGAAACAGTTGCGGGTAGCAATCCAACAGCGCCTGAAGAAGGTGGGTTGAAGATGTGTTGGTCACTTCTGATGTGAGATCATTCTTTCAGCCGACCCATCCACAGCTGTCCTCCGGATCCAGCAACAGGAAACGCCTAGACCGACAGGTGTCCGACTACATTGGGTTAACGGCCGATGTGAGAAGTGATGAACCCCTGGACTACTGGGTGGGCAGGCTTGACCTCTGTAAAGAGAAAAATTATATCGGCGCAAACACTAATAAATTAATAAATTATAGCCAAGCCGCTGAACACCCAGGTACAAAGAACAACACCAGAAATAAATACAGTATAAAAAACGGTGCAGCGCTACAAATCTCAATAAGGATAAATTAAAATATGCTTAAAAGTCCATAATAATCATAAATAATATTATGCATATAAAATATTCTGTATAATATCAGGAGGAAAGTCCATCCAGGCTAATGAGACCCAAGCTGCTGCTGAGCGGTGACTGCCGCCAGGACCTGTCTGTGTTGTGACTGCGATCATCGGGACTACGGAGCCCATCACAGAGAGTCTGACGTCATATACAGTTTAATACATTCTTCACTACATACCGCCGCCGGGACTGAAGAGAAGCCTCCGCCAGGTAAGTGCATTGGTTTTGGGGGGGGAGCCCACACTGCATTGAAGGGGGCACGCACGCTGGTCTCTGCATTGATGGGGGCATGCTGTGGCACTCTGCATTGATTGCGGGGCACGCTGTGGCACTCTGCATTGATTGGGGGCATGCTGTGGCACTCTGCATTGATGGGGGCATGCTGTGGCACTCTGCGTTGATTGGGGGGCAGGGTGTGGCACTCTGCATTGATGGGGGCTTTCTGCGGCACTCTGCATTGATTGGGGGGCGTGCTGTGGCACTCTGCATTGATGGGGGCATGCTGTGGCACTCTGCATTGATTGGGGGGCATGCTGTGGCACTCTGCATTGATTGAGGGCATGCTGTGGCGCTCTGCATTGATTGGGGGCACGCTGTGGCACTCTGCATTGATTGGGGGCATGCTGTGGCACTCTGCATTGATTGGGGGCACGTTGTGGCACTCTGCATTGATTGGGGGCATGCTGTGGTACTCTGCATTGATGGGGGCATGCTGTGGCACTCTGCATTGATTGGGGGGCACGCTGTGGCACTCTGCATTTATTGGGGGCACGCTGTGGCACTCTGCATTGATTGGGGGGCATGCTGTGGCATTCTGCATTGATTGGGGGCATGCTGTGGCACTCTGCATTGATTGGGAGGCATGCTGTGGCATTCTGCATTGATGGGGGCATGCTGTGGCATTCTGCATTGATGGGGGCATGCTGTGGCACTCTGCATTGATGGGGGCATGCTGTGGCACTCTGCATTGATTGGGGGGCACGCTGTGGCACTCTGCATTGATTGGGTGCACGCTGTGGCATTCTGCATTGATTGGGGGGCATGCTGTGGCGCTCTGTATTGATTGGGGGCATGCTGTTGTGCTCTGCATTGATTGGGGGCACGCTGTGGCACTCTGCATTGATTGGTCACTCATTTTTCTGTTTGCGCCCCCCCCAAAAATTTTGAGCACCAGCCGCCACTGCTTAGTGGTAAAGGCATTTCGGCCAATCAGCCGGCAGATGACGGCTGATTGGCCGAAATGCATCAGGTGACCTTCCTGCAGTTTCTAGGACATGCTGTTTGAACCTACACCGCGGTTTTCTCTGTGCACCTGTCTTCTTTAACAGTCTTACATGTAAGTGACTACAATAAATGTGAGTTTGTTTTTAAATACTGCACCATGAGCCTCTTTCCTCTTTTTTGGTACTGAAATTCATTGGTGATTAACCCCCCTGGTGGATCGGTTTATCTGGATATTGGATCATCCTCCATATGAGATCCCCTTTACCACTAAGAATCCTGCTGGATCCCTGTAACCCGTATTTATGTCTTCATAATGAGTGTGTCTGGTAAGCAGCCCATTTAATTACATTCACAGGTGATTTCTTTTTATTCATAAGGAACTTGGTGGTGGTCTTTCATTAGATACTATTCTGGTGTCCAAACATACCACACTATGTATATATTTTTTTCCCATTTTTTGAGTTCATTCTAAGCTTTTGAGACCTGTTTCTTTGGAGTTTGCCTGCCATTGGAAGTGGAGAGAAGTCTTAAACCTATGTACAACTGCTTACTTTTTATTAGCATCTGGTAAGCAGCCTGTGTGACTATCATTGTTTGATGATCTTAAGGAGATTCTGGTGATGGTCTTTCTGTTGAATTTACCACCTATGTATATACATATGTACTTCTGGTGAGCGGCCCTTTTTATCATTGATATAGTGGCATTTTTTAGATCTTGGTGGCGGGCTTGTTCCTAATATTTAAAAGTTGGGGTATACTGCACAATGAGATTTCCTTTTGTTTATTTACATACATCCTGCCATCTGCATTGAATTGACTGAGCCAAGCTGGAATAGCGAGATTCTACATCCTCTCTACCTATTGACAGGTCCATTTTTATCTTCCATCTGGTAAGCAGACAGGACTGTCCCTACCATTCATATGGACTAATATTTGAGCTCCGCAAACTTACAAAATATATATATATATATATATATATATATATATATATATATTTTTTTTTTTTTTTATTAACTTTTTTTGTTTTGTTCAGGTGGAAAAATTCCAAATTGTTAGGTTTAGTGCAACTGAAAGTGCCCATGGCTATGTCCTAAGTTAGCAGCTGAATACAGTGTGTTTAAGACAGGAGGTTGTACAAAGCCATAGCCACTGAAGTTATTGTAGTTTTTTATTTTCATTCCGGTGGGAAAAATTCCAAATGTTTAGGTTTTGTCCACCTGAAAGGGGCATTGTGACGGTATCCGGACACCCAGACTGGGTATCTCTGCCAAGAAGCTGCTTTCTAAGCTCTGAAACACGGGATCCGTGAATCTAGATATAGTTACCCCAAGAACTCGACAGTACAAGTTTTGGAGTCAGCCAGAATGAAACTGTTTATTGAAACACAGGCACAAAGAGATATACACTGTGGGACAATCCCCCCTCCCCCTTAGCAGCCAATCCACATACACATTTACATCCCATAATAGGTTGATCTTAAGGCAGATAGAAACAATAGAACAATGAAATACAGGTACTTAACAATATCAAACCCCACTCCACCTCACTATCTAGCAAAGGGCTATGAGACACTCCAACAATATTCTAACAATCTGAAAAGTCAAACCGTTTATCTTTATATTTATAATAGACACAGGGTGACTTACACATAAGAGGCTCTGGGGAAGCTGGACAAGGAGTCTCCTAACCTCCCTAAAGCAATCTGGGTTCCACAAGCCCCCCCAACCAAAGTGACTCACGTCCAGACTTGTATAAAGTACTCAAAATTTCTACTTGAGTAAAAGTACAAGTGCTCGATCAAAAAATTACTTGAGTAGAAGTGGAAGTGCTCGCAGAAAAAGTTACTTAAGTAGAAGTACTAAAGTATTCAACATTTTTTTTACTTAAGTATTGCAAGTAGTTTTTTCAAAAAATTTGCTACTTAAGTACTAAAAGTAAAAAGTACCAGTAGTTTTGAAAAAAAAATTCTACTCAAGTACTGAAAGTAGAAGTACAAGTACTGTGTTATGTAGTTATTAAAGAAATAAGTCAAAAGTTTGAACATCATATTGTTTTTTATTATTTCAAATGATTTATTCAAATGATTAACCTGTGTTTGTTAGTAGTTTCTTGATGCACTTTAAGCGCTGTAGCACCATTTATTTGTTTGTTTCATATTTTCTTTTTATTGGAAAGATTTGGTATAGCAGCTTTTATTATACACAGCCTTTATTTTCCTATGCGCTGATTTACAAATGACATTATACACATTTTTTTGAGCTTTATGCAACCTGCCATCTACTGTTCTGGCAGTCGTAATTTTTTTAAAAGTAACGAGTAACTATGCAGCACAAAAAAAAAATACTTGAGTAGAAGTATCGAAATCATCGAAAAAATGTAGTGAAGTAAAAGTAGAAGTAGGAGAAAAAAATTCTACTCTAGGAAAGTACAGATACCGCATTTCGGTACTTAAGTACAGTACTTAAGTAGTTCTACTTCGTTACTATACATCTCTGCTCACGTCACAGGCATTAAGTTAACAGTTGCATGGATTTTACGGTTTAAGATAAAAAAATTTGGAATACAGCACTCACTTTCATTTTTTTTTTTTCTCTTATCACGGGGATCCATTTTAGAGTTGGTTTATCCCAAAGAATCATGGTTGTTTTAGTAGTTTGTTCAGAGTTGTAGAAGCCTGGAAAACTAAGTTCCTGGGATTCAAGGGAGGTTCTATAAGCAAACATAGCAAGCTAATAGATATTGTGGGTAAGAATTTGATTCTGCTCTTAGTTTTCATTTCCAGAGTCCTAGGGGAGTGAGATATTGGAGAGGTCTCTGGAACATGGATGAAAGATGTTTATCTGGTTGGCAGCTTGTCTGTGCCATGCCGCATTGCAAATGTGTTCTGACAAACATTCAGGGGAGAAGGGATAAATGAAAAGATGCAGATTAATATGTGCAATATAAGGTTTATTTTCCCTATGGACAACTTAGTGCTAATGCTGCATTTGAAAGACTTTGCCCATCAACAACATTTTGCCAAAATCTTTCCTATCATTTACGAATGCAAGCATACTGTAAATACACGGGCAATGGGTTGGAGGCTAGTGAAGGAATATAACCTATCCAATCCTTCCAGAACAAGAAATGTAAACTATGAGGTTTTTGGGGAGGAATTAAAAGAAGGAAAATATGTTTTTAATGTGTGACATGTATTGGCATAACCTAATTGATATGGTGCAGGACCCAGGAGGCTAGCATTTAGACATAGTAGGGTGCCTGTGGGCCTAACCAGGGAGCTCCAGAGGGCACATCAATGGGGTAAAAAATTTCCTTTTGGGGGCGGTGTCTCAATTTTAACAGTCCTATAGAGAGGGTATCGGTTATGGGACCTGGTGGACCCCAGAGCTAAACATAGGGAAAATACGCCTGGTTTGTGTCTCACCTGAGCAGTTCGAACCCTGCACAGGTGATGTTGGTGACTAATCACAAAAGCATGCTCCGTCACAAAAAGGGTAACCACTACAAAACCACTTCACGGGGTAAAAATGTATCATGGGTTTTGGCGTGCACGCAGGGTCAGTCAGAATTATCAACCAACATCAAGCTAATTGTGCAGTCACTGTATGGAAACTGGAGGCAGGTTGATATTTCTCTGTCGGTGGCATGACCATGATGTCCTTTGTATGCAAGGTCAATATGCAGTGGTGAACGCGAAATGCTGGGAAGATGTTTCACTCTGTTTTCTAGATGGGGGGATCATTGCTGGGAAGGAAGCACTTGAGTATTATTTAGGGCATAGACAAGTTTGTTTCTTTGTTCTAAAGGATACCAAGGTAATGTTAGTCATGGAACTAGGGTGTTTCTTGAACCTAACCATACCTAGAGGTGCATTATGTACCCTGGGCATTGTCTCTGAATTCCAGGCACAGGGATGGAATTTTGTGGTTTGATCATTGTTTCAGGTTTACATGTATTGTTTGACATGACATTTATATAAAAGATCTCACATCTGTCTATGTGAATTGAGAGACGAATTGACGGTAAGGTCTCTTCGTACAAGTTAGAGGCATTGCTGCCAATTAGAATAGAAGTCCTGAAAAAACTGGGACATGCCAGAATTGCAGTAGAAAGGACCATACAAAGCAAGCCTGCCAAATCCCCACCCGTTTACACAATGAAGGGTTATAGGAGGTTGGGTGTGGAATGCTTAATTTGGTGGGTTTTATATATACGTATATATAATGGTAATGTGTTGATGTGTGCTATTATAATTTGACGTACATGTATTAAGTTAGTATTATGGTTGAGTAAGGCCCTCCTGGAGGTTCTGTTACTGAAAGCTGGTTGATATGTGGCTCTTAGTGTATGTTTGTGATTGGTGAGTGAATGGACACCCCTTGCCTGTAGTGCACCCTATCTTGAAGATACCAAAAGGAGAAGACACAAAATATTGCCATGGTAGCGGTCACTGAAGAATGGTGGTGGTTTGTCACCCAGGGAAAAGGTGGTACATGTTAGGAAACACAGCATATTGTAAGGTCAGACATTTATGGACTGTTCCATAGAGGCTGTCTCTGAAGAAGGGTGATGTGTGCCCTTTAGGCACAAAGCAGCATCTGTTGGAAGGCAACATGTTTTTCTTGTTCTAATATCAGATGTTTCTGGGAGGTTGAAACTTGATTACACCTGGCCTGGAATGCTAGCAGAGCAAGTTTACCCAGCAGGGTGTTCATGACAAGGAGTCATAAATGGGAATTCATATCCCCACAGGATGTTCTCGCATAGGCCTCCTGTTGTGAGGTATGGGGGTAGAGGAGACTCAGATAAGACGTCCTGGGGAGGTTATACCAACAGCAAAGACCAGCTGTTACTGAAAGATGACCCGAGTAAAAACAAGTGATTCATGGAAGAATGGCACCCCTAGTGGAGAATATAACATGCTTCCTGGAAAGATGAGATACTTCCTGTTGATTAGGAAGAGTGTCCTCTTATGAATTGGGATTGGACAAGCAGACTGTGGGTGTTTATGTGGGTGGTGTCTGAGTGACTTTAAAAGCAATCGCCAGCTAGAATTCTCTCTTTTGCACTTGAGCCCAGCTGAAAGATACCGAATAACGAGGACGCCCATATGTAAAGTATAATCTGTGCTTGTTTTATCTTATATGATCTGTAGTATCCTTTTAGTGTTTTATGTTAGCATTTCTACTTTCTTTATAATAAATTAGATCCTTTCTTATTTAAGCAATGTGTTTATTTTTATAGCTAGTGTAGCAAGATTTCAAGGCTTGTGGCCTGATGTGGGTCTGCCATTAGAACCGGTGTGAGCTGCGGCCCTGGGTGTGATAACTGAAGCAGCAACAACTCCGGCATCTTTGTTTGTGTTTTTTATTTGATTTAAAGGGGATGGGAGAAGGGAATGAGTGGGAAACTCCTTGCGGCTCAAACTAATTACACGTGGGACTTTGTTACTGTAAAATGCCCGTTGGCGCTTCCTTGACGCCAGTCGGCGCCAGCCAACGCTCACTGACTCTGAGAACTCTCTGTGTAACCGAAGAAGTGTTGAATCCCCGACTTATAGTCCTGTAGATCCAAGACGGAAGGCTGTAGAACTCCTGACACTGATGTGCTGTGGAAGTCACTAAATACTGTCCCCGCTAGGTACAGCTTGAGGTAGTATCTTGTAGAACTTTGTGTAACTGTCGCTTCACTGACACTTTCTGTACAATTCAGGGCCCAGACTGCCGGTACCCCCTTTACAACTTCAGGGTCCTCTACCTAGGCACCCCCCTCCCTTTACAGCTAGCTGACACTGGATCCCAGAACCTCTTCCGGAGTGGTCCCCTCTAACACCTTAGGCGAACCCCCAGGGGCAATACTCAGTACTCATGACCTGTGTAGGCTTTCCTGGGACTGGACCCCTCTCTCTCCGTGGGCTCTCAGCACACTGGATCCCCTCAGCTCAACTCAGCACTCTCTTGATACTCAGGCGACACCCCGAGACATCCACCTTCCTCAGACAGGAGGAGAGACAGCCGCACTCTCCTTCCTGGGACTCTGCTCCCGCCAAAGACAACCTGTTACCCACTTCCCCCCAAACTTATACCCACTCCCAGAATTCTTTGCAGCCTAATCTGCCTTCTGGGGTAGTTACAAGCTGGGATGTGTCCCCTGATTGGGCTTCCCACACTGCCCTATGAGAAGCCTCTCACAGGAGCCAGTGGGGATACTTCTCCTCTCAGCAGGCACATCTGGAAGTCCTGACACCCTACCTATCAAATCACAGCCCTGCTGTTAGGCAGACAAGGCCCACTATATATTTTACCTAGCACCTACCTGTCGGGTGCTACACCAGCATTGTTATTGTACCCTCCATTAACCTTATCAGAGCTTTGATAGAATATCATAGGAATAGACAATATAATACATATTTATAATAAATAGGGGAGGTCCTAAACCACCCCATATTTATTTCACTTGGTTAAGTGTAATCAGCACTGTCCACAAATGTTCGGTTTGGGCTGTATTGCTAGAGAGTTTTTTATTTCCTCTGGAGGGTGCATGTGATCAGCACAGGGCCAATCAGCAATGTCCAGACAGAGGGTTAGGGGTCCTGCAGGCTCATAGGACAGTCAGAGTAGAATAAAAACTCCTCCTACAAGCTTTAACCAGGCACCTATGGAATTCATAAGACTGCTATATACTGCTAATGGGAAAAGGTATTTAGCAGTTTATATTTACTAAAATAATTGCATTTCCTTGTACTGTGGGAGACCAGATATAGTGAATGCAGGGTCCTAGGTTTAGTAACACTTTAACATGTATAGTAAACAGGTTTTTTTTTTTATAAAATTGACCAAGGTAAATTATGTTTGTAAAATAAGCAGCAAAAATAATTACCTAGAATAAACGATGGTGAAAAATTAGGAGGGGGGACAATCTATCTTGTTTGTCTGTCTCTCATTCTGGTAAGAAAAGATATAATTGTAAATGGAACAAATTATAACAAATTTTGTATAAAGAGTTTCAAAAAAGATCACCCATTTTTGTTCTGGACTCTTTAAGAATGGAGAGATGACATTTCATTCAACAGGATCCATCTTACCAGAAATATATTTCACACTGCAATAAGATAATATTTGGTTTAAACTCCATTGCACTTAATGGAGAAACATGTATTTCTCTGGCCTTCCATGCAGTAAAACTCTCACATACTCCCAGCTGAGCCTGTTTTCTGCCAGCCAGTCTAAAACTGCTGATTACTCCCAGTGGTCAGTTTACAAGCAGAATGCTGGGAACATACAGAACTATCTAGGCCCATGTGTTTTGATCTGCCGGTATTGTTATATGTGCATTTATCAGGACCCTGGTAACAGCAAAAGTTAGTGTTATGTCCCCTGTGTAAAGCTCATCATGACACATCCTCTGCTGTATAAATACCAACACTGTCCTCATTACCACAGTTCACACACCTGGAAATGATTTTAAAAGGTCTCCTTATCCTGCTTTTTGTGCTGTCATTAGCACAGGCAACATCGCCACAGCACATCATCCACCCCAAGTTTCTCCACCTAGGTAAGTGTCTTGTTTATTAGATTATTGAATAGATTTATTCATACATTTAATTGAGTATTTCTTGTCTTGAGGATGTTTGCTGGAGTTTTTGGTATTATAAAACATCTGTGTAAAACATAATAGGAACAAAGCTAGACAACAAAGCTGGTTTCCTCATTTCTGCATTTTACAATCTGTAGATTTTGTAGAGTTTTTGCTCTTTTTTTAGGGCACCTCAATTTTTTAAAAGAAAATTGTTTTGATTGTGAATTATGATGCTCTGGAGAATGGTGATAGGGAAAGGAAAGAGGGGAAATTCATGGAAAGGAAAGAAGGGAGAGACAGACAAGACAAGGAAAGAGGGTTGAGAGATAAATGAGAGGAAAGAAGAAAAAGTAGGGAGAAGAGAGATAAGGGAAATAGGAAACAAGCGACAAGACGAAGTAAGAGGGATGAAAAATAAGAAAGAGGAAAGAAGAAAAAGAAAGGAGAAAAGAGGTAAGGGAAATAAGAAATGACAGACAAGACAAAGACAAAATGAATGAAAACTAAAGCAAAGGAAAGAAAAAATAGTAAGGAGAAGAGAGGTAAGGGAAGGAGGAAATGACAGAAAAGCCAAAGAAAAAAGAAGTAAAGAAAAAAAAGTAAAGAGAAGAGAAGTGAGGGACGTAGGTAATGACAGACAAGACAAAGAAAAAGGGGTGAGAACTAAAATAAAGGAAAGAAGAAAAAGTAAGGAAAAGAGAGGCAAGGGAAGTAGGAAGAGACAGACAAGACAAAAAAGTTGGAGGAACGATATAAGAGTAAAGATGGAAAAGTAAGGAGAAGAGAGGTAAGGAGGGACAGAAAAGACAAAAATGAGAGGTGAAAGATAAGATAGAGAGGAAATAAGATAATGTAAAGAGAAGAGAGTTAAGGAAAGTAGGAAGAGACAGAGACAAATAAAACCAAGAAAGAGGGTTGAGAATAAGAAAGTGCTAAAGACAGAGAGCGTGAGAGGTAGAGATGGAGAGAGAAACAGAAGACAGTGAAGGACAAGGGTAAGATCGAGAGAGGAATACATGAAATAAAACAAAGGAAAAAGAAATAGAAATTGGTTACAGAGAGAGGAGAGAAGCATGAGAGAATATAGAAAAAGGAATTTTGGTACTGCTAATATTATATTATTTTTGGAAAACCAAATATTTGACATGTATTCTGATACATAATTTATTAGCAGTGAACTTTATTTGCTTATCAAATGCATATAAATACTGTAACATATGAAAATGTTGGTAAACCTTTCTTTGTAGTTAAAATTGACTGTGCTTGTTAGCTGTAGTGACAGAAGGTTCCAGGAAAAGGATCCCTTAGGGTTTACTAATGGGAAAAGATGTCCTCTTTTCAGCTAAACCATCTGTTGAGGGCTGGGGGGGGTAACATATAATGCCGCTGCTACACATAGAAAAATGAAAGCATATAATTGGCACAATAAAAGATAAATGCTGTGTTAGCTTAGGATCAAGGAATCATTACAGAATCACAGACTTTCTCCCTAGGGCCCCAGTATCGAAATTTCTTAATCGGTTCCTTTCTATTTACAGCTTACTAGAGGCCTCTATTCTTTAGTACTGGCTTCATAAATATGACCACTAAGCCTCCAATAGCATAACATAGGAAAATACAATCTGCCTTAGTGGCACAAAGCGATCATGTCTAAGCAAAGAGGAATAGATGTGAGGCCCCTTATACCAGATTCGTTTCTGGCAACAACTAGGTTGCAGAATTTGTGCCCAACAAGGAAATATGCTAGCCAAGAATGTCAGGTAGGGCCAATCTCTCAGACACACATACATCTCAGCACAAAGAATATTTTAAAAATATTAAATTCTTCCATTGCATATGCTTTTTTTGTACACAGACTATAGACCGAAGGTGAACACTTTGAGCCTACCTTAAATTAGGACCTAATTAAAACAGTTGAGGACTACAGAGAGACCAGCAACTGCAGAAATAAACAGGAACGTGTAAAGTACAGCACAGTTTACAGAGTGCAGTGGTCAGGAGTATGTAACATAGGGCACTTTACATTACCGATCAGTGGGAGGAAGAACACCCCAGTGTCAGTGGAAGAAAAACACACACCAGTATCAGTTGGAGAAAAAAAATGCCCCAACATCAGTGGCAGAAAAAAAAATATCCAGCGTCAGTGGCAAGAAGGAGACCCTAGTGCTGGTGGTGAGTGGGATAAAAAAAATAAAATCCTAAAATACTCCAATCAATAAAAAATAAAAACAGCATTAGTGTAACTGGGCTTGAAAAAAAAAACATGCTCTTTGCATTAGTGTCATGATAAAAACAATTCCCCTAGCATAGTTAGTAGATTAAATATTGGATCAAATACACATCTCCTAACATTGCTAACATTACATTAAACAAAATTCCCACATTATTGGTATCAGTGAAATTAAATAAACATCCCTACAGCCAGGGCCGTCTTTAACACAGGGCAAAAGGGGCAGCTGCCCCAGTCATTGTTGTGGGGCCCTTGAGCCTGTGCTGCCCGCAAATATTTGATAGGTGGATTTGGCTATCACTCAGATGATGAGGGCGGAATTGAGTGTTGGGGCGCTGGTTGGGTGTTATGCCTAGTGCCTGTGTAGTGATTGGCCATCTTCGTAAAGTAAACCTTGTCCGGTGAGAGCGCTTTTCAGTCCCAGGCACAGTCACACCGATCCCCTCTCCCTCACCATTTCCGATAAGCCACAGATCATCAGCCCGCTGAAGAACCTCTTTGCTAGGGGGCTAGAGAGAGGTGCCTGGTGATCACCTGACATCTTCTGGACACTATCAAGGTGAGACTGCTGGGGAGGGGTAATGCAGGGCTCTGTGGAGGGAGGGGGTCCTGTGAAATGATGGGGGTAGTATGAGGGAGAGGGTCCTGTGTAATGTGAGAGAAAAATTGAATGAATGAAAATGTTTGCCCAGGGTCTAATCAATATTAAAGATGGCCCTGCCCTCAGCATTGGTGTCAGTGACACTAAAACGTCCACTCAGCTTTGGGGTTGGTGGGATCAAACAAACATCCTCCCACCATTGGTGCTTTAAACTTACCTAAGAAAGGTATGCTACCTGTGATGCCCTAGCTTTCAGATAAATACATCAGCCCCAAAATAATGAAAGCACTATTGGGCAGGTGAATACTTCTCCTGAAAGTGCCTGCATAGAACTGCTGCTGGGTGCTGGAATGAGAGTTCAGGACCTGGCAACAGAAAACATACTGGACCAATGGGTAGCTGGGATGTAGTTGAAATTCTTCAACAGTACTGTGGGATCCAGGGCCATTGGGTAGTCTGAGATTGTGTAGCATTCTGCAAGGTGTACAAAAGGTAGCATTCAGAAGTATACAATGTACAAAATACAGATTGAAGTGATCTAGAGTATGTAATGTAAAACATGCAGAGAAACATATAGCAGTTGATTTACTAAAGGCAAATATACTGTGCATTGCAAGTCCACTTGCTCTAGTGGAAGCTGTGAAATAAGGGGAAACTTTGCTGATATCTATCATCCAATCATGTACAAGCAAAAATGCTGTTTTTTATTTTCCTTGCAGTATTCTTTGCAAAGTTAACCTTTACCTCATTTACTAAGCTCTGGAGCAAGTGCACTTGTAGTGCACAGTATATTTTCCTTCAGTAAATCAACCCCATAGTATGACATACAGACTGTAGTCACCTGTATGTATGTAATGTGCAGCAAGGTGCAGCTGTCTGGAGTATGTAACACACAACACAGCATACACTGTGCATCAATTTAGAATATATAACAGAACTTGCAAATGAGAAGAAAACTGGTCGCACACAGCAGTTGTAATCCAATAAAATGTCCTTTATTCTTCAAACATGGGACAATAGCACAGGATAGGTTACAGTTGCCATGTTTCACACGCAGAAGGGCTTAGTCAGAGGTTATGAATTTTTTGGAACTTTGATAAAGCGCATGCGCACTAAACGTGTCGTCACAGCAACAGACCAGCTTGCAGTCCACGCTGGTTCCTGCAGGTGCCCATCTTCGTTCCATACCTGCCATTGCTGTCCTGAAGTAACGCCATCCAGGTCCGCCGGCGTGTCCTGGCTTGGTTTCTCGAACAGCTGACATCTGTCTCCATCCAGCATGGTATTGGTGCCCCTCCATGCTCTTTTGGTTGTTGGACTGGATTTTCCTAACCCATCAATGCTCAGGACGTGTACCTGTAGTATCGTTGTTTTTTATTCACTCATTTTTTACATTGTGGATAATAAACTATATTGTTTTATCTGCTTCCTGGTTCAAATTCTGTGATTAATTCGTATTCTGCTATTCAGGCTTTTGAGCACTGTCCATCTGCCCTGTTTAGCTCTTACAGTTCAGATTTCTTTAGAAGTGTTTGTTGTGCTGGCTACGTTGGGATGGAGATGCCGGGTGGTGAGCAGAGTTATGCAGGTGGTGAGCACTGTTGTTGAACTTGAGGGCTGCAGTGGATGGGAACATGAGGTAGGGTTAGGAGATAGATTACACTTTTCCTGGTAAGGTGATGTGTTAGAGACAGAGCATAGAAAGAATATTGTCCGTTTGCAGCAACGAAAGCCACTGTCCAGGCAACTGGGAGGGGGACCATCACTGTGTATCCAGGGTGGCGTTGCCTACCCATGACTGGCCCTGTACTTGCCCCAGTCCGCTAGCACAATATGCAGTGCCATTGCATGCCTGTACAGTACATCTAATATTGTGAAGGTAGTAAGTAAACACTGAACTTGATTATCTGCCAGGTTACCATTGATTCCGAAATTAAGTTAAAACTGTTATTAGAGGCAGTGGTTTGACATAGAATTTGGTTCCAGGTCCCAAAGTAATTCTTGTAGCACAATGGGAATATACAAGTGGACAGAAAACAAACACCCATGTCATGAACCCCTAGGCCACAGTCTGTGTGGTCTAGTGTCAAATCCAGCATAGATGTGAAGACTATTCACAAAAATCCCATTAAAATGAATTATTTCATTTTAAGTGGTGCTCTTAAAGCAACTTGGCTCCAGCAGGGCCCAGTCACCCATGGTAAAGAGATGGTAAAGAGATAATAGCTGTCCTTCCCAAAGAGTGACAGAACTCAATACCTGACAAGGTTAATCACTAAGCTAGCTGCAATGCTGGTTCTTTTTTGTTGCAAATTGACCTATGTCTGCTTACAGGGTCAGGTGAAGACATAAAAAATCACAAGACAAATTGTAAACATTGACACAAGCGTAATGCATTGCTTAAACTGACAGCAAACCGAAATTCAACATTTAGATAAGGTGTGGGGGATAATGGGCAAGGACACAAAAATATAACAAAATAAATGGTCCCTTTAAACCCAGCATTGTGAAACCCTATATGCTTTATTCTGCTGTGTGTCTGTTCTGTTTCGAGCAATGAAAATAAATTCAAAGTTCCTTCCCAGCTACTCACATTACATAATAAAACATAGAGCATTTAAACAGGAAGAGTTTAATTGTCATAATTAAAAAAACTATTATGATGAAATTGCTAAATTTAGCAACTAGGCAATGTATTCTACTTCTGAATACTATTATGTTTATTGGATATGTAAAGCCAGTTTTTATTGTATTGTTTTTCAATACGGTAGGCATGGGATAGAACCTCTCTCGCTTTTTTTTACTGCTGTTTGTGTCCCAGCTGGGGCGATCCACTCTCTGATGACTATTGTCACTGGAACTGAAAGTGAGGAATAATTTAGAATTTCAAGCTGTCACTGGAATAGACAGTGGGGTCTATTTACTAAAGGAAAATCCACTGTGCACTGCAAGTGCACTTAATTGTGCTGTTGCTATAGACTCAAGGGTGACATGCAAGGAAAATGAAAAACAGCATTTTTGCTTGCACATGAGTGGATGATAGAAATCAGCGGGGCTTCCCCTCATTTCAGATATTCGCCCTAGAACTACAGTGACTGCACTTCCAAGTGCGCATGCAGTGCATTTGTATTGCACAGTAGATTTAGTAAATCAATCCCATAGTTTGGAAGTCTTGCAGTGGTGATGACACTTATATTAGTGACAACTGTCCGAGCGATAATTTTCCCCTACTTTAGAGAGATCCCTCACTTCCTATTGTATCTCAACATGGGAAGTAAAGGAAGTAATGAGACAAAAACATGAAAACCTGATCTTAGTCATTCCAATCCGAAACAATTATGAAAATCTGAAAATTAAAGTAAAACTAAAAGCGCTCTGAGGAAGGGAGCATGTATCCCGAAACGCGTCAACGGTCCAAGCACTAGGACGTATCCTTCTCCACACAAGGGGTTGAAATGTGATATGCGATTTTACTCCTCATGTTTGTGAGTATGTTTTTGGCTTTTTAATAAACTTTCCAAAGGTGTCGAAAGGTAATGCACTAGGGCTTTGCGCCTCCTTTTTTGTCTGTTTTCATACATTTAGGCTTTTTCCAAAGAAGGGAATGTGGCTACCTACCTTAAGTACTACTGGCATTAACCCTATCTGTGAGCTAATAATTCACTGACACACTAGGTCTCATAGACATTTTTTTCTGGTTGACACCACTGCCATTTTTTCCTCCATCACTATTATTCCTATGCTTTAGTGTACTGCTATAAAAACTCTATGCTATTAAACTACATCTGAATGCTATTGAACTGTATACACTGCTATTAAAGGGATTGTACAATTTCAAAGTTTTTCACCCTAATGCATTCTATGCAGTAAGGTGAAAAAAACCTTCTTTGCTGCAGCCCCCCCCCCCTCCACACTCTCATCTCATAGGACAGATAGATAGCAACAGGAGCTATTGGTTCCCGCTGCTGTCAATCAAATCCAGTGACACAGGAGCAAGGGCGGGGCCACTGTCTGTGTCGGTTGACGCAGCAGCAGGACTCGGGAGCGGGCCTGTACAGGTGCCCCAAGGGAAAGCGGCTTTCCTTGGGGGTACCTATTAAAGAGGAGGAAGGCGGCTTTCCATGGGGCACCTAATAAAGAGGAGGAGCACCGCCGGGGGAACCCCAGAAGAGGAGGGTCGGGGCTGCTCTGTGCAAAACCTTTGCACAGAGCAGGTGAGCATAACATGTTTGTTTTTTGTTTTATTTTTAAATCCAAACCTTTACAACCCCTTTAAACTCTTTAAATTTGTGAGGGTACACAAAGCATGCAATAACCATTACTCATATCAGTGTGGCTCGTGTCACAACTATTGAGCTGTGAAGATAACAAAAAGCACATAGGTTTGAAGCTACACTGAACGTCAACAGTGGCTTTTAATTAAAATGAAAAAAAAGTAATGGAAAATGATATTTTTCCTCTCTTATCAGTCCCTGGAGATGGGCAAAAGTAGCCTTCAGAACAAGTTAAGAGCCATAGGGTTATAATGGGATGGCAGATGCCCTTTAAGGACCCATTGGGGTGCATTGTATTATATTGTAACAATCAGAAAACTAACAGAATTTAAAAAAAAAACTATGTTGGAGCTACTGAATTTTGAGGTTTCATATATAGAAAAAAAAGGGGGTACCTACGTCCAAATTAACATATATGGAAAAGAGGGAATGGAGGCATATTGGACTTTGATGGTACCATAAACACTGGATGTAGACGGGAGATACCAATTTTATATAAAAAAATATTTTTATGAAATCACCATAAAATTATTAGTATAGAAAACACAATAATATAGGGCACAATTTACAAGAATGATGCTTATTGCAGATAATATATGTTATTTGTTGTCTCATCCATGGTATCAGCTATGCAGAGTCTTTTCAGTTGTGATGTATATAATCTGTCTATATGTATGTGTTTTCTATACTAATGATTTTTTGGTGATTTAATAAATATATTTTTTATATAAAATTGGTATCTCCCTTCTACATCCAGTGTTTATGGTACCATCAAAATCCAATATGCCTCCATTCCCTCTTTTTCATAAATGTTAGAGCTACTATATATTGTCATTTAGAGCTCATTGATAAGTTGGGGATCATACACAGGCCTTATAAACCACTTATTCAAGCCTATCAATATCTATATACTGTAACTTTACCAAACTTTTTAAAAACTTTTCTCATAGTTATCATACCAGAAGTAGTTATGTTGAAGACCGTAGTCTAAACAATTCCAATAAAAAGCCTTGGTTTTCCTAGAAAAACTAGAAGCAACCAATGCCCATTTGACAGACTTCATAGCATCCTGGTGTTTACTAATAGCATATAGTGAACTAGCGTCCACTGTCACTGGATCCTAAATCAGAGATATTACCCAGCAGTTGTAATAAGTGCTTTGTATCTTTAAATACGCATCTGTGGAGGTAACCAAAGGCTGTAAATGCAAATCTATATATCGACCTAACTAAGAAGAAGAGGATTCCACCCCATTTACTATTGGTCTTCCTTGGTGTTGGTAACACACTTATGAATTTTTGGTAGAAAATCAATCACTGGTGTTTTGTATGCAGAAGGGTTAAGATTTTGTGCGTCTTTACTGTTCGGAATGTTCTTAACTCCTCTATTGATTAGCCTCTGCAAATCAGTTTTAAATTAATTAATAAGATTCTTACTTAACAACTGATTTGTGTTTCTATCTTCTACATTTCAGTTGTTTCAAATCTGTTAATTTCCATCTTATAATAAGTTTTGTTCATCAGAACAATACCCCCTCCTTTATCGGCGGGTTTAATTACATCTTTTTTACATTCACCTGTACACCTTTTCTAATAAACATTGGATCCTTCACTTTTTTTCACCTTTAAATTTTCCAGATCATTTACAACCATATTTTTAAAAACATCTATATATATTTATTATCTACATTGGGAGGGGTAAAAGTGTATGTATTACTCAAATAAGTGGATAAAAAATAGTTCTAATTAACTTGTGGTTGATAATATGTTTTAAACTTATCCAAGTTTTTAACAGGGGCAAATGTAAGGCCCCTGTCCAAAGCCTTCACTCCCTCAAGACTGAGCAGGGTACCACTTAGGGTATATATATATATATATATATATATATATATATATATATATATACAGTATATATATATATACCTTCTCCAAATGGTATTTTCTTCTTTTTTTTTTTAAGCCTCCCACCTGCTCTTATTCCTCTCCTCCTCTTCCTTTTGCCCCAAATGTTTCCAATGTATTCTTCCTTCATTTTCCCTCTCATCAAGAGGGCCTTATACATTGTGCCTATATGGGCCTTCAACAATTAGTCTCCAAAGGAAAGGAACTGTTTTGTAGTGGGATATCTGCTCCATACCAATTATCCTTTTTCCCAAACAGATTATAATTCTGAGGGAATCTATTTTTAGTATTTCCATGATTGTGCGGAGGGGACCCCCTTCCATTAGGGCCTTTCCTATTTTGTGCATTGTTTCTATAAGGCTTATTATTAAAATACTGCCTCTTAAATTCCTGTGTATTCCTCCTCCAGATATTCTCTGGTTGTTGATAACGAGAGTCCCCCCTCATATAAGTAGAAATTGTAACATAGCAAACCCCAAACCACTCCTCCAGGGATTCTTCATCAGTCAAACCATCATTATGTGGGACATCTCAAACAAGATGCCTGGGAACCATGTTAGAAACAATGTATCATTCAAATTTGACTGTGTCCCATCAGGCACATATTTTATTTTTAAAAACATGATTTCTGGTCGCCAGTCCTCAGGAGGGATGTGTTGGAGCTGGAAAGAGTCCAGAGAAGGGCAACTAAACTAATTAGAGGATTGGAGGACCTTAATTATGAAGAGCGTCTGCAATCGCTTGATTTATTCTCCCTGGAGAAGAGACGCCTGAGGGGGGACATGATAGCAATTTTTAAATATCTCAATGGGGATCTCAGCTTAGAAAAAAAGCTGTTCAGTCGAAGGGATTGCACGAGGACTCGAGGGCATACAATGCGATTAGAGGAGAAGCGTTTTAACCTCAGGCAACGTGGGGGGTTCTTTACTGTTAGGGCTACAAGATTGTGGAATTCTCTACCACAAGAGGTGGTTTCTGCTGGTAGTATGGTGGCTTTCAAAAGACTCTTAGACGTACATCTCAAGGATCAGAACATTCAGGGTGAGATGATTACAGCCACACACACCTACACAGGTTGAACTGGATGGACTATTGTCTTTATTCAACCTCACCTACTATGTAACTATGTAACTATGTAATTTCCTGAAAAAGGGGTTTAAATCTCCTGGTTAATTAATTTTACTATCCCCCGAAAACACTTATTCTAGATTAACTTACCTGTGCTTCAACATAGAAAAAACTTCCATGGTTGCCTCTTAATTGTTGTGAAAATAGTGCAACAAAAATTAAACCAAATGCAATCAGCGCAACCTATATCAATAATAAGTGTTCAAAATATTATAAAAAAATAATAATAAATAAATATAACAATAAATCCTCTTAGTGAGTTGTTGCTTTCTCAAACGCTGTGCAGGTGTCTCCATAACACCTCCAAATAATCCTCTATCTCTCAATAGTGTAACGCAAATTTAGATTTGATGTATCAAACAATCAGACACTCATAAATCTTTAATCTTCCTCCTGTGTGAGTTAGTAGATTGTTTTTTAGCTTGGAGCATAGTTTTGATTACTGGCTCTGAAAGCCCTGTATCTTTCAATTTCTTCTGTTCAACTTCCAGGCTGCTAGATTTAGTCTTTCTGGAGAGGGATGATACATTGATCCCTGGTAAAAAAAAAGTCTTTAATCTGCAGGCTGCACAGGAAAGCAAACCTCAGCCTCTTGGGCCACAGGACCATGTCTTTACCTAGGCTTAAGTAACTGGAACCACTGCTGCAGTGGTTTTAGGGACTTTACGTGAGATAAAATGGCAAAATCCTATTTACACAAGAGAACAAAGGGAAGTCATAAATAGTGCAGTAATACACTTTATTAAACTGAAAAACTGCTCATCTTTTGGTGTTGATCTCAAAGTTACACAGGGGTCAGCAAACACGTGTATCTCCTCCGGGGATCATAATAACATGATGATGATCTTCTCCACAGAACTCCAACTTATCTTCATTTTATGATGAAGGGGATACATGTGTTTGCTGACCTCTGTGTGTAATTTAAAGTCAACACGAAAAGGTGAGCAGTTTGTCTGGATATGGGAGAGGAGTGCACCAAAAGTTTTTCTGCATGAATTGCACATCAGACTTTATTGAGTGCTTACATGGATTGCACAGTGATTTTGTTGTATGGTCACATGGAATTCACAGAGGACTTTAATGTGTGTTCACAATGGGGCACAGAATATTATTGCACCACAATTTTGGACTTTATATTTGCAAAGGATATATTAATTGCACTTTTATATCATTTTTATATATGATTGTTTGTTTTTTTGAATATTTGAATTAATAGCACTACACTGATTAATGAGTTATGATTTCTCTCTAGGTCAGGTAAATTACTAATTGATTTTAGTTGTTTTTTCTAACTCTGCTGTTGCCTGGATATAATCTTTCCTGACTCTTCCCTCATTGGGTGGGCATATGTGGCCGACTTCTGGTGTGGTGAAGGTCAGTAGGACTAATTCCTAATTAAGATGGAACCTGCAACTATGGGGAGTAGAAAGGTTGCCTTCAGTGTGAAATTTTTGATCCTGCAGGATTTTAGATGTTCAAATGGTGGTCTTGCTAATTAGTCAAGAACCATTGTAAGATTCTATTTACAGCAGAATCACAAGGTTTTCTTGGTGGAGTGGAAAATATTATTAAGCACAAAAAGAGAGAGAAAATATTGGGCTTTCTAGGCCAATTTGGAGAGGGATGATCAAGAATAACAGCCTGTTATATATAAAATTCTTGTTTATTCATAATATTAAAAAACATGTATGACATCAGGGCATACAGCCCAACATAAATACAACAAAACACTTAAAAAGGTCCATAGGTGCAGAAATACTTTCCCATAAGGGGGTGTTGAGGACCCATTCAGATGTTAAAGGGTCTCTGGTGGAATGCAGTCTAGGGGTCCCAGCAAGCCAACGCGTTTCGCATTGGGCTTCCTCAGGGCCAGAGAGACCAGATAAGACCAGTATTTCCCACTATATAGTGGACCGTGGGCGGGCAGGACAGACGGACCAACAAACTCACAGATGCAACGATATGAATCATAAATTGTATTGAGCAAAAAATCTCCAAATCAAACAATAGAATGCCTCTCTGTATTGTACCCGCATAGGAGTCCTTTTCTGTTTGTGCCACTAAGGGTATGCAATTACTTAATCTGCAATATGTGCAGCATGCACCCACAACAAAGTGGATACTTGTCAAGCAAATTTAACACATTCCATAGATAGGGTCCTATGCATAGCCAGGTACTCCAACCCAATGGAGTCCAAGGTTGGTCCTGAGGCAGGTATGTCTATTGTATAATCCTCATAGTGTAACGCTCCTGCGTTTCATGTATAGTGTGGATTTTCAGCTGCAGAAATATTCCACTTCAGTAGTCATGTAAGAGAGATGCTGAGATACCATTCCCAACCTCAATGACTCATCATGTGTGGAAGGTCTTAATTCAGCTAGTAAATACACACACTCAACAAGCTGGTTCCTAGAGTGACTTTATGTATGTAGTAACACAGTGATGAAGATTTAAGAGACAGGTTGAGTGGAGGTGGTAGGTGACAGACACTTGAAGGTAAGACAGTAGCAGATGGATGCAGGTAGGTTTAGCAATCATGTATGGTAGCAGATGACAGAGTAGCAGGTGGACATACAAGAGTGATCAACCCAGTGCAGGAATAAGTAGCAGTAGTCTTAAGAGCTAGCAATCTAGATATGCAGATGTGATAAATAGTCTTTACTATGCAGAGCTAGATAGTGTAAGCTTAGTATAAGTTTATAGAGGGTTCCCCTGCGGGGTACTTAGCACTAATAGCAATACAGCCGAAGGTTGGTTCAGGAGGAGCGGATGATCCGGAAGCGGGATGCAGGGATCAGCGCAGCGAGGTTCCGTCAGCGAGGTATGCTTGCAAGCACGAAAGCTTCAAGCCAAGTTAGCATCCAGGTAAGGGTGTTTGAACGAACACATGTGAGTGAGAACCGGCGCTTTAAATAGCCATCTAGTCCGGCGCTGAGTGATGACAGCTTCAGTCTTAAAGGTGTATGCGCACCTTTCCAAAAGAGAATGGTGGGGCGCATACACTTGTGAAAAGAGTAATTTAGGGTACCAAAGGTACCGGAACATTACACATAGCCTGTCAGAATAGATAGCATCTCCCAAACTCCACAACAGAGTGAGGCTTGTATCTGGAATCCTGTAGTATGCCTGCCTTGTTCTGAAAATATTATTAGTATGCTGACCTGGCACAAGGGAGAACGACCCCCCCCCCCCCCATTTGGGGCAGAATGGAAGGACTGCAGTCACTGTCAGTGACTTCTGTGCCAGCCTGTTTAGTAGCTTGTGAATCAGAGAAAAGATGTAAGCCTCGCAGCTGTCCAATGTTTAATTAGGGTATCAATTGCTACTGCCTGAGCACTGAGAATTCTTAACATGAACTTGGTCACCTTGATATTCTGGAGAGATGCAAAAAAGCTAATTTCTGGCTGGCCCCATTTCTGCACTAGCATGTCGAACACTTGAGGCAGTAAGGACTACTCATTGTTGTCCAGGCATAGTGAGAACATATATCAGCCAATGAGTTCACAAATCTCAGTACATACACAGCTGGGATTTGGCTCAAATCGGACTGTGCCCACTTCATTGTTGGAGTCGCCTTGCTCAGCAAAGTCCTTCTGTGAGTTCCTCTCTGCTTCTGCAAGCAACAACTGTCCTGTCCACTTTGGGAGACAGCTTGACCCCCTCACCACTTGAGGAAAGGTGTGAAGGGCACAGGATGTTGCCCTGAGTTCCACAATATTTTTACACAACCTGAGAAGCATTGAAGTCCCATCCTCCCTGTGTCATTGCTCCTTGGAAATGTGCCCCCATAGTTATGATATATCCTAATAGATTCCCAATGAACATATTGCAGCATTTGTACTTTAATGCACTGCAATGCATGTATGTAATTGCACTGGTGTTGTGGTACTCTGGGTTGCTTGAAAAGAAGTGCAGGAACATTTTTTAGATGTTGAGGGTCATTAAACTGTATGTAAAGCCAAACTTTTTTTTTGTTAACTGTCAATGGTCTATACAGCACCTTCTCTTCAAAAGCTAATGCAGAAATGTATGGTGCAAAGCTTAAAGTGGTTGTGAAGCCACTTTGTTCTCTTCATACAATCCCCTATGTCCCATTACATTATGTGCCCCAGTGTATGTGCTTTATAAAAAAAATGCTGGTTTATATTTTTTTTTAGAGCATTGCTTGGTGCTCACATGACTGCCCACCGCTCTCCTCTCCCCATCTGACAGCTACAGTGGGAAGGGCTGAGAATCCACCACTGACATTAGCCAGGATGAGGGGAGGAGAGGGGGAGAGCAGCAGGCGGTCATGTGAGCGGCGCTGTGAAATAAGGTTTAAAACTGCACTTTTTTTTATAAGGAACATACACTGAGCACATAATGTTATCTAACACAGGGGATTGTATGGAAATATCCAAGTAATTTTAGCGGCAGGAAGGCAGGCACTGACACGAGCTAACAGGCAGGGAGGCTGGGGAGAGAGGACAGAGGAGAGACAGCGGGATGACGGAGACATGTAAACTGAGCACGGTATCATGGGCTCAGCAGCCATAATAAACCTGGTCAGTTTACAGAGGGGAGGGCAGCACCAGGCGGGATCAGACAGGTATTTTAGATGTTACAAAGGGACAAATTACACAGCACAAGCAATGTGCTGCTATTTATGCTTCACAAGAACAGGATCTTTTTCTTTTTAGGGTAACAACCACTTTAAGGTTTTACCCAAGGCAACTAAAGCACAAAACCATATGGTGTGGAACTGAAAGATCTGCTCTAGACCCAAAAAGAGTAAGGGTATTTGTCACATATATAACCATGAGTAACCAAAAGTCAATGATCTATGCTCCTGTTGCCTTATGTAAAACAACCGAGTAAAGTTGAAACAAAAAGAAGAATATTCATAAACGAAGCACGCAGAGCCCATGGAATAAAAAATTGAGAAAAGTTCCAGTCTTGAATATGTTCTACTGATTGATCACTGTAAACTCTTCAAAACTGTCATCAGCAATAAAAAAAAATGTCACTGTTGATACTGGTTAGAGAATCAAGATGCTATATTGGTCTGTAAACAGTCTGTGAGATCAAAAAACAGTAATATCTCTGCTGAAAAAATTATAAACCCAAAGAACAGAAAGGTATGGTCTTAAAAAAAAAAAAAAAAAAAATCCGCTTTATTGGGCTATCGAGTTACTAGGGACTTTGTGAGCTCTCTTGACAAGTTTGTTATTTATTAAGCACATGTATGTGCACATGCTTTAAATTATGTTTAAAGTCCAATAAAGTGGAATCTTTTTTCTAGACATTACCTTTCCGTTCTTTAGGTTTATTATTTTATCAGTGTGGAGATGACTGGTTTATAATCCCACAGACTATGTTTACAGACCAATATGGCATCTTGATTCTATAGCAAGTATCAAAACGAATTGCTGATGACAGTTTTGAATGATTTACAGTGATCAACCAGTAGGACATACTCAAACCCGAAACATTTCCCCATTTTCTATCCCATGGTCTCAAGGCAAGTAAAAATAGTTCTGTCCATCACCTTGAGTAAGGGGACCACCCGTTTCCTCAAAACGTTGGTCTCTTTTGTTCAATGGAACTTCAGTAAACACTTGAATCACAACTTTGGATGTACTGGCTATATTTAACCTTTGTTTTTTGATGTCTTTGCTCTTTTTGGGGAAATTTAAAGTGGTTGTAAAGGCTAAAGGCTTTTAATGTCAATGCATTCTCTGCATTAACCACTTCTGGACAGGAAGGTTTTACCCCCTTATTGACCAGGCCATTTTTTGGCACTGCATTACTTTAAGTGACAATTGCGCGCTCATGCGACGCTGTACTCAAATAAAATTGATGTCCTTTTTTTCCCAGAAATACAGCTTTCTTTTGGTGGTATTTGATCACCTCTGCATTTTTTATTTTTTGCGCTATTAACAAAAAAAAAAACAACAATTCTGAAAAAAAACACAATATTTTTTGCTTACTGCTATAAAACATTCCCAATAAAAAAAAAATTAAAAATCAAATTTTTTCATCAATTTAGGCCAATATGTATTCTGCCACATATTTTTGGTAAAAAAAAATCCCAATAAGTGTATATGATTGGTTTGCGCTAACATTATTGCATCTATAAACTAGGAGATAGATTTATGTAATTTTTTATTTATTTTTTTTTTTTTTTACTAGTAATGGCGGCGATCAGCGATTTTTAGTGGGACTGTGACATTACGGCGGACAGATCAGAAATCTAACTGACGCTTTTGACACTTTTGAGGAGGAACACAGGATCCCTGTGTTCATCACTGACAGAACAGCGGTCTGCCTTGTTTACATAGGCAGACCGCTGTTCTGTCTCCATGAGGAGTGATCGGGGGTGGCCGGCGGACATTGTGTCCTGCAATGCACTGCGCACTGCACAGCTGCAAAGCTTTGCCAATTCAGGGAGCAGTAAAAGCTGGTTGTTAAGGAGTGAGGCCAGGAAGCCGGCCTCAACGTCTTTAACAACCGATGAGTCATCAGCTGTAAATAGGCTTCCCTGCTGACAGCTGAATAAAAAAAAATAAAAAATATAAAAATATATAATTTGCCGGTAAAAAAAAATAGTAAAAAAAAAAATGACGTGGGGTCCACCCGGGTCTGGTATGGATTTTAAGGGAAACCTCAAAATTTATTACAACAGTGTGGGGTCCCCCCAAAATCCATACCAGACCCTCATCTGAGCATGCAGCCTGGCAGGCCAGGAAAGGGGGGGACGAGTGAGCGCCCCTCCTGAACCATACTAGGCCCCATGCCCTTAACATAGGGGGGTGGGTGCTTTAGGGCAGGGTTGTGGGGGTGTGCGGGCAGGGGGCTTATTGGAAACTGGAAGCCCCCTTTAAGAAGGTGGCCCCTAGATCTCGACCTCCCCCAATTCACCAAAAAAAGTGTCAAAAAGTAATGAAAACACAAAGACAGTTTTTGACTGTTAAAGTGGGCCTCCAGATTCCAATAAGCCCCCCCCCCCCCCCGCCCACAGACCCCCCGCAACCACAGCCCAGGGTTGTGGGGAAAAGACCTTTGTCCCCATCATCTCCCCCCCCCCCTTTCCTGACCTGCTAGGCTGCATGCTCGGATAAGGGTCTGGTATGGATTTTGGGGGGGACTCTACGCTGGGTTTTTTTTTTTAAATAGCTGGGTGTCGGCAATTGCAACCGTGAGTTAATTTCAATGTTATTCTTTTTCTTTAGAAATGTAATTTGTGCTGCAGCATGTTCTATAGATGCTACAGATGCGCCACTTTACAGACAGACTAAGGGGACCCCTAGGCACTATATTTAAAGGAATTTTTCATTTTTATTGTTGCACTTTAAGCATCATTAAAATCACTGCTCCTGAAAAACATTTTTTGCATTGATACATATCCCCCAGGGCAGTACCTGGACCCCCATACACCTTTTATGGCCAACTACTTGCATATAAGCCTTCAAAATGGGCGCATTTGATTTCTCATGTTCGGCTCCCATAGACTTCAACTGAGTTCGCTATTCGGGGCAGAGCTTTTCCCCTGTTAGGGAGTTCTGCTGCAAACCGAAGGGGGGTGTTTGGCCCATCTCTACTAATTACTAAACCCTTTGGGTACTATATCGCTTTGTAGGTCAGTGCAGACTTTGGAAAAAAACTGAAAATGTAATTTCTAAGAATGATGTGCACACATCTAGTGTAAAAAGGGCACACGGTTTTGCCAGACTGCAATGAAACAAATTTTACATTTTTTTACCGTTTTAGAAAATCACAGCACTTGTAAATTGCAAAGGAAAAATAATTTTTAATAACATTTTGTTACAAAATGCCGTGTGTAGAAAATCAATTGGTTATATTATATACATTTACTTTCTTTTTTCAGACTGGCCAGCAGATTGTGGAGTTGCATTTTTTCAACAAAACACAGCAGGAAGAATTGTGTCTGGAAATGAAGTACGCCCGTACTCCTGGCCTTGGCAGGTTTCCTTGCAGGTACAATTTGTTTTCAGTTTTATGGTTTGATTAACTTTTGTTGTGTGCTTAGCTTTCTATGAAGCTGATTTCCAAATTGACAATGTATAAAACAAAAAACTAGCTCACACTTTAGTACTAATTATTTTTACTCTTGCGGACATTGGTGTTAAATCTCAGGACAAAATACACCACTGCAACCAAGCAGCACCTAAAAATGATTTCTAGAAATTTCAAAACTTCCCCACGACACTGAATGTGAACCCCTGCTATCCCTATCAACAACCAATAACTTTATCAAGGTAGCAAGGTGGTGGGCAGCTTTTCAGCTGTGGCAAGAGCCTGTGCTTTGCCATCACAAAACCTACATGAGCATTTTGTGTAGAGAACTACTGGCTAAGGATCTTTTCGCTATAGTTAAATAACCAACCTGCTGAGCATAAACGGCAAATGTGTGGAAGACTTTCAGAAAAGTCATAGTTTATAGTCTTTTACTGGTACTTCTAACTCTGGTATGCACACTCACAACCCTGGAAAGGTGTTCCTTTCATATCACTGCAGTAACCCTCCTACTGTATTCACTATATTTGGACTAATACGGCTTTTGGTCTAACATGGTGCTAGTGCAGTAGTGTCACAGGAATTCCTGTTACTACACCTTCACAGTGTTTCCTGCTTAATTAAAATATTTGCTTGGGATCATCTTCAACTTTCAGTCATGGGTTGCGTAGACTGGAAGGAGAAACATTTGCTCCTTCAATAGGAGTTCTGGCTAGCAAACCCCTAAAGAGGGATATCGAAGACTTTATGGTTACAATAAGAATATTAAAATGTATGTCATTCACAGTGTTTTACTATTAAAGTATAACTAAAGCCATTTTTTTAAATTTAGGACAGAGTGAAGATTCAACCTGTTTACCATTATCTGGAAGTTAAAGCGAAAGAAATGACCAAATTTTGGTTTTTGTCTTAATACCAGTAATAGTAGGGAAATCTTAAAATAGGAAAACTTATTTGGATGACCCTGGTGAAAACCAGAGATTCCGTCACTTTAGAGGGATTTCCTTTCACTTCCTGTTTTGGCTGTGGGTCAAGATGTGAAGAAGAATTTTCCCAGTGGGACATGGGAAAGTTAATCTATCCAAAATTAAAATAGAATAAAGTTTACCTTTAGTTCTACTTTCACTTTTTCCTATCAGCACACATAATAAATTGGTCCAAATAACCCCAAAAACAAGTTAAGCAGAAAAAGGTTGGTTACCTACTCTGTTCTTTTAATTTTTTTAATTAAAGAAATTAAAAAATAAAAATATAGGTTCTGCAGTTGTCACCATAGGATAGCATTGAATTTTACTGAAAAACCTGTGGTGACTATGCTTTACAAACAGGACGAATGTCTTTAAAAATATGCCCCTTATATTATTGTAAAGTTATAACTCTTCATTATACATGATTTTTTAAGGTTCTATTACTATCATAGCCAATGGAAGTAGATCAGATTGTGAAACAATTGCAAGTCTCGTGTATAAAAACTGTAGGGCAGGAGCAGGTAAAGTGTTACAACTAAATACATGCTCTACACTAAAGACATGACAGCTGGAATCTCCCTGATTTGCTGTCATACAAGCTCTGATAGATAAGAAATTGCTTATAAATGTTAGCAAGCATTGCTGGTATTTAATGCATTAAATAAAAAGTCTTAGATTGATCATTAATGGCTCATTTATGGTAATTTAAAAGTATTGGAAATTATTTACATACTGTATATTTACATACTGTGACATCAGTTTTCTGCATTGCATAAACTTACATAATTTACGTGAAACTTACATGAGTGAGCTTCAAACACTGGATATCCAAATACAGAATCCACATATTTTAGTATGAGCAAGACAAAAGGGGAATCTGTTGTTTCTAACGTAACATGACTACTAACATGTGTGCCAGAGCTGGTAAGCATTGCCTCCTGCTGCTGTCAATCAAATCCAGTGAGGTGGGAGCAGGGGGCAGGGCAAAGCCTTGCTGTGTGTGTCTATGGACACAAACGGTCTGGCTCAAGAGTGAGTCCACACATCTGCCCCCATAACTTGCTATGGGAGCAAAAAAAAAAATATGTATGAACCCTCTGCACACTGCTATACACCAATTCTAGCAAACTTTGTAAAAAAAAAAGCTGGATGTTTAGTTCACAAACATTGCAATACATGTTTAAGCTGGCCAACTGTGTGAAAGTAGTCCCTCTCTGGCTAGTCCCTGCTCTGCAAACTGCTAATGCTCCAGTACATATAGTGCCAATATGGGGCAGATAAACAGGTAGAAGTTGTAAGAGACCTACATGTGCAGGTCTAGTCACTGACCTGGACTATGCAATAGAAAAAAGATAAACCTGTGTTTAAATCCTAATAGCTTTTACATGTACAGTATATAACCCATCAGGTGCAAAAAAGGTGTGACCACATGTTAACACTAGGGATGATCGAACTTTTCAAAAGTTCGGTTCGGCCAGAACATCCGAACTTCCCGAAAGTTCGGCCCGGATTTCAGAACCCCATTAAAATCAATGGGACCCAAACTTCGGTAATAAAAAAACACCATTTTGAAGCCCTAAAACCCAATAAATGCCCCTAAAAAGTGCCTAAGGTTCTGGGTCATACCCCAGGGACTATTAATCACACAAAAAAAGTTCTTAAAAATTGTCATTTTTGATAGAGAGCCAATTATTAAAAAAATAAAAAAAAAACTTTGGATTTAGTATCTGGGGGGTCTAAAAAGTGTACCTGTGAAGTTTCAGCTCTGTAGCATGTCCAGAACCATAAAAAAAAAACATTGTTTTTATTAGGTCACTTATAGGACAGGTTAGTGGCTTCTCTCTTTTCACACCTTGCCGGTTTAGTAGCAAGCATTTTTTGGGGTCTTTTGAGGCAGGCAAAACATCTGAACTTGTGTATACGGGTATATATACACACATACTTATATGTATATATACACCTAGACATATATAGGTGTGATAGTAGCAGAAATATATGCTTGCGCTAATGAAATCATTTACACTAATATGGCTCCGCTCCTATCACACCTTTATATGTCTAAGTGTAAAATACATATAAGTATGTGTGTATATATACCAATATACACAAGTTCAGATGTTTTGCCTGCCTCCAAAGAACCTAAAAAAATGCCCAAAAAAACGCTAGCGCCAAAAAAAAAAACGCCCAGATGTGTTGTTGCAGGCATTTTTTGGGGGTTTTTGGAGGCAGGCAAAACATCTGAACTTGTGTATAGTGGTATATATACACACATACTTATATGTATTTTACACTTAGACATATATAGGTGTTATAGGAGCGGAGCCATATTAGTGTAAATGATTTCATTAGCGCAAGCATATATTTCTGCTACTATCACACCTATATATGTCTAGGTGTGTATATACATATAAGTATGTGTGTATATATACTCATATACACAAGTTCAGATGTTTTGCCTGCCTCCAAAAACCCCCAAAAAAATGCCTGCAACAACACACCTGGGCGTTTTTTTTTTTTTTACGCTAGCGTTTCTTGGGCATTTTCTTGGGTTCTTTGGAGGCAGGCAAAACATCTGAACTTGTGTATAGTGGTATATATACACACATACTTATATGTATTTTACACATACACATATATAGGTGTGATAGGAGCGTAACTATATTGGTGTTAATTATTTCATTAGCGCAAGTAGTGTTTTCTGCTCCTTTCACACCTATATATGTGCAGGTGTATATATACATACATGGATGTGTATATATACCCCCTATACACATGTTCAGATGTCATGCCTGACTCAAAACTTGTGCTCAAAAAATCCCTATAGACGCCTGCAGCCAAAAAGCAAGCTGACAGGGGCGAAGCCATATTACTGCAGCGAAAGTGACTTCAGAGAAACTAGCTTTTCTCTATAGCAGTTACCCTGATATGGAAGGGTTTGGTCATCCTGCCATAGCAGTCAGTGTCAGTTCACCCTACACTACATTACGGTCACTCTGATATGGAAGGGTTTGGTCACCCTGCCATAGCAGTCAGTTCACCCTACACTACATTACGGTCACCCTGACACTTCACACTTTCCCTGCAGAAACTACATTTTTGCATCTAACTAAAGTGTAAAAGAGCACCCTAACTACACTAGATATCCCTTTCCTCACACTAATAAATGCTAAATGACACTTTTAAAGTAAAATTAACAGAACTGCTTCCACTCTCTTGCATGTCCCTATATAACAATGCTAGGAATTTGGCGGGGGCTATCTTATATACTGGGGGGCGTATTCACTAATGATTGGACTATGGACCCCCTAGTCACTCCAATCAAATTCCTAGCATTCTCCTGCCCCCTCAATTGGCTTTTGCTAATGGTTCTGGTCCAATCACAGGCTTTTAAAGCCCATTTCCTTGCCCATTGCATTTTGGTCGGTTCTGGTTGCCGAATTCCGAACTTTTTCAGCAAAAAGTTCTAAATTCGGCCAAACCTCGAACAGTCAATGTTCGGGTCGAACCGATGGTCGACCCGAACCGTTCGATCATCCCTAGTTAACACTATACATTTTTGATGAACCCTCTGCAAACATTGCAAAAAATTGCGATGTTTACTTCACAATCATTGCAGTGCATGCTTAAGCTGGCCAACTACATCAAAGTAATCCCTCTCTGGCCAGTCGCTACTCTGCTCTGCAAACTTCTAATGCTCCGATGGATATAGTGACAATATGGGGCAGATAGACACAAGTTGCAAAAGAGCTATAGGTGCAGGTCTGGTCACTGACCTGGACTATGCAATAGAAAAAAAAAAGATATACCTATGCTCAAATCCCAATAGCTTCTAAATATAATGTACAGTATCTCACAAAAGTGAGTACACCCCTCACATTTTTGCAAATATTTTATTATACCTTTTTTATGTGACAACACTGAAGAAATGACACTTTCCTTCAATGTAGTGAGTGTACAGCTTGTATAACAGTGTAAATTTGCTGTCCCCAAAAAATAACTCAACACACAGCCATTAATGTCTAAACTGCTGTCAACAAAAGTGAGTACACCCCTAAGTAAAATATGTCCAAATTGGACCCAAAGTGTTAATATTTTTGTGTGTCTACCATTATTTTCCAGCATTGCCTTAACCCTCTTGGGCATGGAGTTCACCAGAGCTTCACAAGTTGTCACTGGAGTCCTCTTCCACTCCCCCATGATGACATCACGGAGCTGGTGGATGTTAGAGACCTAGCGCTCCTCCACCTTCCGTTTGAGGATGCCCCTCAGATGCTCAATAGGGTTTAGGTCTGGAGACATCCTTGGCCAATCCATCACCTTTACCCTCAGTTTCTTTAGCAAAGCATTGGTCGATGTCTTGGAAGTGTGTTTGGGGCCGTTATCATGTTGGAATACTGCCCTGTGGCCCAGTCACCAAAGGAAGGGGATCATGCTCTGCTTCAGTATGTCACAGTACATGTTGGCATTCATGGTACCCGCAATGAACTGTAGCTCCCCAGTGCCGGTAGCACTCCTGCAACAACAGATCATAACACTCCCACCACCATGCTTGACTGTAGGCAAGACACACTTACCTTTGTACTCCTCACCTAGTTGCCACCACAACACACGCTTGATACCATCTGAACCTAAGTTTATCTTGGTCTCATCAGCCCACAGGACATGGTTCCAGTAATCCATATTCTTAGTCTGCTTGTCTTCAGCAAACTGTTTGCGGGCTTTCTTGTGCATCATCTTTAGATGACAGCAAGGCAGACCAATTTGACGCAATGCGTGGCGTATGGTCTGAGCACTGACAGTCTGACCCCCCACCCCTTCAACCTCTGCAGCAATGCTGACAGCACTCATACATCTATTTCCCAAAGACAACCTCTGGATATGATGCTGAGCACGTGCACTCAACTTCTTTGGTCGACCATGATGAGGCCTGTTCTGAGTGTAAATTGTCCTGTTAAACCGCTGTATGGTCTTGGCCACCATGCTGCAGCTCCGTTTCAGGGTCTTGGCAATCTCTCTATTGCCTAGGCCATCTTTATGTGGAGCAACAATTTTTTTTTCAGATCCTCAGAGATTTGTTTGCCATGAGGTGCCATGTTGAACTTCCAGTGACCAGTATGAGAGAGTGAGAACGATAACACCAAATTTAACACACTTGCTCCCCATTCACACCTGAGACCTTGTAACACTAACGAGTCACATGACACTGGGGAGGGAAAATGGCTAAAGGGGCCCAATTTAGACATTTTCACTTAGGGGTGTACTCACTTTTGTTGCCAGACATTATTGGCTGTGTTGAGGTATTTTGAGGGGACAGAAAATTTACACTGTTATACAAGTTGTACACTCACTACTTTACATTGTAGCAAAGTATAATTTCTTCAGTGTTGTCACATGAAAAGATATAATAAAATATTTACAAAAATGTGAGGGGTGTACTCACTTTTGTGAGATACTGTATATAACCCATCAGGTGCTAAAGGGCGGTGACCACATGCTAACACTATACATTTTAGATGAACCCTCCGCACACTGTTATACCCCCTTTATAGCAAATTTTGCGTAGAATGGGGATGTTTATTTCACATAAATTGCAGTACATGTTTAAGCAGGCCAACTGCATTAAAGTAATCCCTCTATGGCCAGTCCCTGCTCTGCTCTGCATACTTATAATGCTCCAGTGGATATAGCGCCAATATGGGGCAGATAGACACAAGAGCTACAGGTGCAGGTCTGGTCACTGACTTGGACAATGCAATAGAAAAAAGATATCTGTGCTCAAACCCCAATAGCTTATACATAAATATCACTATCAGGTGCTAAAGGGGTGTGACCACATGTTAACACTAACCGAAATAGTGGTTTATTTTGACAAACATATTACAGTATTTTCCATTACTTGTTCCAGGTTAGTATAATAAATCATTACATGAAATTGATTTATTGTCTTTTTTTTAATTATTATTTTAAGGTTCGGTCTAGAGGAAGTAAGAAGTATGTTCACGTCTGCGGTGGGACGCTCATTCACAAGAATTGGATTCTCACTGCAGCCCACTGCTTTCAGAAGTAAGTGTTTTCTTTATTTGCCTTTGATAATGGCCATAATGGATAACAGTATAAGTATAGGGGAAAGACTGGTGCTTAGCCAGTACTATGTAGATAGCTAAAGATGTTTCTTGCTTCCTATCCATAGATTAAATTTAATCCCTTCTCTGAACCTCTAAAACAGTTATATATTCACAACTTGCAGAATGCAGTTTATATTGTTATGCCCTCAAAGTAAGTAAGCCTCCATTCAGTATTTACATTCTTCCTGCATGTAAGTGGGTGATAGATTAAAAAGAGAAATGGCTTTTGTACCCTTATTCTGAGGGTTTATAAAGAGAAAGAAACAAAATAGCCATGTTTAGAATGGCACACAGATATATGTGGATGTTTCTAAAGAAAATTACACAGGAGTACTAAAGGCACTCCTGGGCAGCCAAGTGCAAAAGTTTGCAAAGTTCAAAGACAGATTTATCACTGAATATAAGACAGATTTCCCTTCTAAACATGAATAATTAAGAAATGGTCAGGGTCAGGTTTAATGTGGTAGCAAGTGCTGTCAAATTTCTATTGCTGTGTATGCCCCCTTCCTCACTCGTTAATTAGAATTACTCTATTTGTTCTGTTTATCATTATCACAGAGAGTGAAAGTGAACAAAAATAAAAATCTTTGGGTTGTCACCAGAACAGGAATAGGAGAGAAATCTTCCAGCGAGGATACTATTTTTGATGACCTTGGTAATAACCATCCCTCACTTTGAAGAGATTTCCCTTCCTGTTATGGCTATGGTACAGGAAGTGAAAGAAAATCTCCATAGTAGGGCACAAAAAAACTTGACAGGGGTTTTAATCCTACCCTACTCAATCGAAAATAAAAACATTTTTTATCCATTTCATATCATTTTTAATTTGTTATCCATTTATTTTGTGAAAATACATTTATATGAAAATCGTGTAATAAATAAATGTATATGTTAGCATTGAAAAATTGGTAATCCATTCTGTAAAGTTCAGAGAATTTGTTATTTATTTACTGGTTCTTTGTAACATGAAGAGGAGGTAGGTGAAGCTGTACATCTTCTGTTCAGAAGGTAGCTTCTGAGAGTCTAGAGGGGCTGCACTTGCAGGAACAGAAAAGAGGCAGATCACCTCTTTTATGATGCAATATTCCTATTAAGGCCAAACACTGACATGTCAGGTGATCCAGAGTTTTCTAGAGTCAACAATTATATTTACCCTTCCATTTGTCACTCTATTCATAAGGGTGATCTCCCCAAATTTTAGAGACCTGACATGTTGGAAGTTGTCCATTACATAGTACATAGTTAGTCAGGCTAAAAAAGTCCATTCATTTGTCCATTACTTTACCCGTATTTATCATGTGTGCAGCCTTGGGATTAAGCACACTAGATTTCAAGTGTAATACAGGGGGACCCCGGGTTACAAACAAGGTAGGGTCTGTAGGTTTGTTCTTAAGTCAAATTTGTTTGTAAGTCAGAACAGGTACATTTTTTAAGTGTAGCTCAAGCCAAAAGAATAATTTTTAAGTTTTGTGGATAACACATGTGGTTTGTGGATAACACATGTAACATTTATTTTGCTGTCTGTACCCCTGTTCAGAAGATTTCACCTCACTTTTTGTCCCTGTGACAACTGGATTTTGAAAATTTTGGGTTGTTGTGGAAACAAGAATTGGTGATAAAGCTTCAGTGGAGACATGTTTTTATCATGCAAACTCTTACAGGAGTGAATTTCCCTTCCTATGGGGAGATTTCCTCTCACTTCCTGTGGTCTCTCTCCGTTTGTAAGTAGGAGTTGTTTGTAAGTCAGATGTTTGTAACCCAGGGACCGCCTGTACAGGGTTAAAATGTATGTCAGGGGAAAATAAAAACCAAATATGTATGTATATCTCTGCTAGGGATGATTGAACGGTTTGGGTCGACCATCGGTTCGACCCGAACATTGACTGTTCGAGGTTCGGCCGAATTCCAAACTTTTTGCTGAAAAAGTTCGGAATTCGGCAACCAGAACCGACCAAAATGCAATGGGACAGGAACTGGGCTTTAAAAGCCTGTGATTGGACCAGAAGGCATTTTTTGGGTGTCTTTGGAGGCAGGCATAACATCTGTACTTCTGTGTAGGGGTATATATACACACACACATGTATGTATATATACACATACACATATATAGGTGTGAAAGTAGCAGAAACCTATGATTGCGCTAATGAAATAATTTACACCCATATGGCTTCTCTGCTATAACACCTATATATGTGTATATATAAATTCATGTGTGTGTGTATATATACCCCTACACAGAAGTTCTGATGTTATGCCTGCCTCCAAAGACCCCCAAAAAATGCCCAAAAAAAGCCTGCTACTAAACCGGCAAGGTGTGAAAATAGCGGAGCCACTATCCTGTTCTATTGCAATTCTAATACAAACAAACTTTTTTTTTCTGGTTCTGGACATGCTACAGAGCTGAAACTCATTTTTTTTTCAATAATTTTTTCAAAAAATGGCTCTCTATCAAAAATGACAATTTTTAAGAACTTTTTTTTGTGTGATTAATAGTCCCTGGGGCATAACCCAGAACCCTAGGCACTTTTTGGGGGCATTTATTGGGTTTTAGGGCTTCAAATTGGTGTTTTTTGATTACCGAAGTTCGGGTCCCATTGATTTCAATGGGGTTCTGAAATCCGGGCCGAACTTTCGGGAAGTTCGGGTGTTCTGGTCGAACCGAACTTTTGAAAAGTTCAATCATCCCTATTCTCTGCAGCATTTGAACATTTTTCCATACCTTTAGGCCTGGTTCATACTGGTGCAAGTTCATCACATCACAACGGAAATCACATTCATTTCACTGATGCCTGTTCACATCAATGCAACGCAACTGCGATGCAACTTTGGGGAAGTGCCTGTGCTGTAGGGTTGGTTCACACCTGATGTAGGACTGGTTCACACCAGATGTAGGACTGGTTCACACCAGGTGTAGTCCAATTTCTTTTTTTTTTCTGCATCAAAAATACAAGGACAGTGTTTAACATTGACTCCAATGGCCCTAGTTCTCACTAGTGCAGTACATTCCAGTGTAGTCAAAAAAGTAGAACATGTTGCATCTTTTCTGTACGGAATATGGCAAAATGCATAAAAACTCACCAGAACGCACATGTCCTGAAGATGACTTGAGATGAAGAAACAAAGAGGGTAAGCTGGGCAATGCAATGCATCAGAAACACATCAGAATGCATTAAATGCATCAAAAATTCACATGCAGAAACACATTCAGGGTGCAGAATTTGTGGTGTGACCTGGCCCTTTAAGATTCTGGAGGTACAGGAAAATACCTAAATGCATACTGCTACTTTAAAAAAGAAAAAAAAAAAAGTAAAAAGTGAACAACTCACATATAAGGCACAGTGATGTCCTTTATAAATGTGGTTGGTATTTGATTTGCTTTGAGACTCTAAAGCAATTGAAATCCTATTCATTCTCAAACAAAAATGCCAGTAGGAGGATGGTACACCACAGACTCCACACCTTGCTCTGCCTTTTCATTATGAATAGGGCCTTAAAGAAGAATTAAACTCTGTTAAATATATATTTTTTTTAAATGTGCCCCTAGGAAGTTTATGGTATAATGTGCTGGTATGCACAGCATATTAACACGTTATGGCAGACTTACCTGTCAAAAGAAGCCCTCCAGTGCTGTGCTGTCAGTGCTCTCATTGGTCCTAGGTGCTTCCATCTATTCTTAGTCTACATACCAGGTTTATTCTGTTCGGCTGTTTATATGGTCAGGTCACATGCACACAGGAGTCACTTCATCACAACACAAAGTAAATGTACTCTGACCTGCACATGTGTGGATTACTGCTGACAGGTAGGTAGAAGCATTTGTGACAGAAGAGACAACTAGGGCAACTAGGGTACCTTCTGTCATAAAAACCCTGCCTGTCAGCATTATTTTTAAATGTGAGATTAATTCTGCTTTAAGTTGCACTTTAAAATAAATAAACTATATTTATTTTAACACTAATTATCATTCACTTCTGTTATATAGGGGTAAGGCAGAAGATGCCGCCAACTGGAGGATCGTCCTTGGGAAGCATAACCTCAACCGTACAGAACCTACGGAAAAAATTTACAATGTAAAGCGCATCTATAGACATGAACGCTTTCGCTATCCCCATTTGAATGAGCTGGACTATGACATTGCATTAGTCAAGCCTGTGGAGGACATATTGCCTACTCACTTTATACAGTATGCCTGCCTTCCTAAGAAAGAAATAACTCTACGTCCAGGCCATTTCTGCTGGGTAACCGGATGGGGAGACACCAGAGGTAATCTGTTTGTACCCAAAAAAACACAATAAGCCAAGTCTAGGTTCAGTCTATCTATAGTGTTAAGCCTGGTACACACGGGTCGAATATCTGCCATGATCAGCCGGTTCACCAGAAACTGGTAGACGTTCCGCCTGTGTGTACTCCAGCCTCATGGGGCTCAAATTGCACTGCAACGAATCACATGTGATTTGAATAGAAATGCAGTGCAATTCCTACCTGAACCACATGCGGTGTCTCGCTCCTCATATATGTGAACCTAGCTTAAATCTACAGAAAAATTTCCATCTTAGAGAGGATTTGAAGTGTTGTGTTATAAAAATGCCCCACAGGCAAAAGCTTTTAATAGGTTTATCCCAACCAGAATGTACTTTTTCACTACCAGCTCCCAAATAAAATGTGTGTTCTTCTTTTACTGTATAACCATGCTGTAAATATGCAATACCTGCCAGTAGCTTGGACTTCTACATTCCTAATGGCAAAGCTCTGCAGGCTGATATTCCCTCTGCAGCGTTGCCACCCGCCAACGCATTCTTTGATCCCCTCACCTCCAGCATGCCCACGTGACATTTACTTCATTACAAAATTGTTTTTCTTTATGGGAGGTGCCAATTACAGTTCATAAGCAGTCAATCTGAGGATAAATATTAGAAACGTGTGTGTAATATAATTTCGTTTTTTTTTTTTGTAACTGTGGTCATGTGACTGAAAATTCTCCAATCCGCTCTGGGCAGTGGAAAATGAGAGCACACAGCAGTGATTTCAACTGGTGAGGATGGTGAGGCTATGCGGCAGCAATACGTTGCTGCATAGCCTCATCCCACAGACCAGGGCTGTGCAGAGTAGCAGGATATGAGTCATGTGACCAGAAATAAAATTGCTAAAACAAGGTATTTTATTATATTTGGAATAACACAATTAAGGAATGGATTATTTACATTCCGTTTTCCAACCTAAATGGCAAACGGGATGTAGATGGGTATACTGACACTAAGGGAAGGAATTACTGAAGGCGAATAGACTGTGCACTTTTCAAGTGCAGTTGCTACAGAGCCTAGTAAATGAGGTGACATTTCACTTTGTAAAGAATATCCAATCACATGCGAGGAAAAAAAAAAAACAGCATTTGTGCTTGTACATGATTGGTTGATGGAAGTCAGCAGAGCTTCATCTAATTTACTAAGCTTTGGAACAACTGCATTTGCAAAGTGCACAGTCTTTTTTGCCTTTAGTAATTTCATCCCTTTAAGTGTCTGTTTGGATTATGCAAACATAAAGTCTAGTAGCTTTGAGTTTCTTGATTGCTAATACCTAACACAAATATTTTAATCTATTCTATGGACTGAAATTAAGACTGTTATTTAATCTCACATCTGTGTCTAAAGGTGGAAAAGAAAACTTAACACTGTCAGAAGTCCTTAACCAAGCCAAGTTGCCCATCATTGACAACACAACTTGCAAGCAGAAAAAATTCTGGGGAGAAAGAGTGCGGGAGTCAATGATTTGTGCAGGTTTCCGAGACTTTGGCGGATCTCCTGCTGCTTGCCAGGTAACTAAACATGAATTTTACATTGGTGGACCAATTTCATAATGAAATATTAGTATAGATAGTAGAGATTTGCTTTTACAACACATCTGTCTGTATGGTGGAGCTGAGTTGATGTTGATTTATAGTGGCCATTTGGATAATTATTATGACTCATAAACATTAGAAAATTCAGTACATCATTAAATTGATATTACCATTTTATAAGTACCACTGTGTAAATATTTCCAATATATAATTTAAAAATAAAATGTGTGTATAAATGTAGAATGAAGGTCAACACACCCAACATTTTACTTTTCAAACATTACTGAATGGACCTACTAAGAATACCCATATATAAGAAATAAATATCATTGATTTCTGTGCAACAGTCAGCACCAATAACCCAAAAACAAAAATCTAATGTTTTGCAATTTAGCAGTCTTTAGGAGCAATAGCTAAATTAGTTTTCTTATGTTCAGGTTTTGTTCTTTAATTTTCACCTAATAACCATGGGTTTATATATGCTTCAATCTAGTAAACAATTACATACCATGTATGTGGTCTTTATTTTCACCTCACTTAAACCCTAAAAGCTAAAAATGCTGCTACGCTGCACCCCAGGGTGAAGTTCCCCAGGGAATCCCTGGATAGCTATTTTATCCCTTATTTTAGTACTGGTATTAAAGGATCACTACTTTGCATCTAAAAATCGAAAGGACCAGGATGGAAGTGTAAGTAACACCACCAACCTCCTTTACACAAATCATGCATTGGTGGAGTTCTTCTTTTAATACCTTTAAATATGCATTCAAATGCTTTCTAAATGTCAGAGTGATTAATTATGCTGTGACTCAATTCATTTAAGTCATAATGTAAAAAAACATGAGCAGATCAGTGTTTTCTGAAATAAAAATTTGAACGTTCCTACAAAAACACTAATCAATCACAATCTGTAAATAAATGACCAGTTGTTGCATTTGTTTCTTCAAAAATGATCATAAGATTCAAACTCCTGTGACCATTTGAGATAAATACATTTCAAACTTCATTGAAAAAATGACTTTTTATTGACAAAATGATTTTTGTGCAGTCCAGTTAGAAAGAATGTATTTCTACAACTATTACTACCAAATAAATATCTATTTGTCTAATTGCTAATCATAGTAATTCATAGAAATCAATCAGAATCCGTCTTTACTGGTCTGACTTCATCACACCGAATTCGAATATGCTATGGATAGAGAAAAACTTTTTTTTTCAAGTGCCTGAAAGTCATTTTCAATAGAGGCATACGTCGGAAGCTTTTTCTGCTCTGGAATCCCCCCCATTCCCCAAAGTGTTACTAAACCCATGAGCCTGCATTCACTATATCTGGTCATCCACAGTACACAGAACATGGAAATGCAATTATTTTAGTAAATATAAATGGCTAAATACCTTTTCTCATCAGCAGTATATAGCAGTCTTGTGGTTTCTATCAGTTTCTGGTGAAGCTTGTAGGAGGAGTTTTCATACTGCACTGAGCTGACCTATGAGGCTGCAGGTCTTCTGACCCTCTCTGTCTGGACATGTCTGGACAGTGCTGATTGGCCCTGTGCTGATCACATACACTCTCCCAAGAAAAACAAAACCTCTGTAGCAATACACACCAAACTGAGCATGTGCAGCCTGACTCCAAAGGCTCTGTCTTATCGGGACATGTTTTGGAGTCAGTGGAAGAAGAGAACGATCTGTGCATATAAGATCGAACAACCTTTTTAAACAATGCAGAGAATTAATTCTTCAGGTTCCACAGTGAGTATAACAAGCATGCTATGCTGCATATACAGACTGGCTTTACTGTTGTGGGTTTAGTAATACTTTAACTTGCATGGCAGTCCTTTGGAATCTAGTAAACTGACGACCTACAAACCAGCTAGAATGCTTAAACCAGCTACTACCACAGAGGGAGTGCATGCCTCTATCTACCATATTAGCAAATGCTAAGATTAACATTCCCTTAAATCTTCCAAACTTATTATTAAGTAAGATCCAGATAAATAACTTCCACCATTTTAAAGGGATTTTAATACAATTGGGACCAGGTGTTATCAACATGTGTTCCAAAGATTGAGGACTTTGCTTTGTTCAAGCACTGCACACTGTATGCACAATCACAACTTTAATCTCTGGTTACTGAAGTAAAGACAATTATGGGCAGAGGATAATAAATACTTTTACTATGACACTTGTTACTGTAATGTTCCACCATATATCATCACTCTCACTTATCGGTTATGACAATACATGGTGTTCTTGCCTGCATATAGCAATTTCACATTTATCCAGAATCAGAATAATGACAGAAGTCTGTTCTCTGACTACTTTGTATACAGTTTGCTTTTTTCATACTGGTCAACCTGAAAATAAACAAAAAAAATGATCTCCATTTGTTTCTATACAGAATGAATTTATACTTTTACACTCATTATTGGATCTACTCAACAATTGTATTATGGGGGGTTACATCATGCTGGCATTTCAGTTCCCAGTATAAATAGCACAGGAAAACCCTAGTTAAGACTGGTTACTAAGTTGGAAAGTTCATTCTATTATGTCAGCAGGCTGAATCAGCAGTCTGATTCAATACTGTGTGTATCCAGGCACAGTCTTTTCATGTGTGGTTCTGTGTGCCAGTGTGGGTACCCTCACATTTCAGACCTGGAAGGTGGAAAATCAATTCCACTATATAGACTTCCGTCACTATTTTATTTTCAGGTACATCTAGGTATAATATTAATCTGAAAAACTAGCAGGCTTAATTTATAAAGGGAAAAGCAATGTGCAAAGTGCAGTAATTCACAGAAACCAGTTCAAATTTCACTTTTTGTTTGGAGCAGATAAAATTATGTTAGATGATTTCTAATTGGTCCCTGTGAATTACTGCAAATGAATAAGTTTAGCTTTCTATTCAACAGCCTTTCATCCTGACATTTCTGTTGTACAGAGTAAATGGACTACCAAGGTGTGCTTACCTGTAAACTGCAATGGCAACATCAAATCCACTTAGAGAAAGGTGCAATGGAAATGATGGTTCAAATGAGCAAACAAAGCCTCCGAGGATTTAACACTGATATTTTTACTACAATTGTTACTGCCTTGGAGGATTTAGAATTAAAGGGTGACTAAGTTATTTGTTTCATGGTAAAAATGGAGTTCAGCCTGATATTTTATTTAGGAGACATGTAGGTTAATTTACTAAAAGCAAATAGCAATTCACTTTGCAAGGGAACTTGCATTTTGCTAGGGAACTTTCCCCAGAGCTTAGTGAATGAGGTGAAGCTTTGCTGACTTCCATTATCCAATCGTCCAATAAAAAATATTCCTTTTTTTTCCTTGCACCTGACTGAGTCAATATTCACCACATTCATTAAAGCGAAGTTCCGGCCACAAAATCGACATAATTGATTTTGTGGCCATCCGCTTGCTTTTCTTCACCTGAAAAGGAAATGGATAGTTAGGATTTTTTTTTTTTTACTTACCTTGTTATTGTAGAAAGAAATACTCACCTTTCTTCCACTTCCTCCCTCGGTGGTGGCGGCCCGTGCCGTCACATTTCCGGTTTGCAATGATTCCTGGGAGCTGAACGTCATCGCTCCCAGGAATCAATGCGACGGCACTGGCCCTGCTCGTCACTTCCGGTGTGACGCCGCATTCCCTGCTAAATAGCTTCTGCGGCGCCGCACCCGAAGTGACGAGAGGGGCCGGTGCAGGCGCATTCTGGGAGAAGAAGACACGGAAGAGGACGCAGAAGAGGATCGCGCTGGCTTCAGCTGCCCACAACAGAGATGGCAACGCTGGAGAAGAAATTTTAAAAGTGAGTATTTCTTCTTGCAGGTAAGTGCGAACCGGGACAGATCAGAGGCTAGCCATTGTGGAATGTACTAGCCCTAACTGTTCTGGGGGGTATGTTCATTTAAATTTTTTTTTTGTGGCCAGAACTCCGCTTTAAGCTCGGGAGCAAATTCCCTTGCAATGTAAAACAGCCTATTTGCCTTTAGTAAATTAACCTTATTCTAAAGATCTTTGATTCTATGCAATAAACAGATCCTTGCATGATTATGGTGTATTCTGTTGGGTTAATTCACTAAAGAAGTGCAACAATAATAATGTGCAAAATGCAGTAACGCATTCCAGTGATTTAACTTTCAGATTAGAGTTGTCACAAAATATGCCTTCTTTAATTGCTATGCATGACTTTGACCAATGCCATTTATTTTTTTATCAGCTTAGCAAGCAATCCCAGATATTAGGAGATATTGAGACTAATATCTGTCTTCAGGTTTATATACTGTATATCTTAGGCATGGATAACCCCTAAAAATCACTAATTGTTATTTGCAGGGAGATTCTGGAGGGCCACTCGTCTGTCAAAATGGAAGAGAGCGTTGGGAAGTCCACGGGATAGTCAGTTTTGGACCCATTGGTTGCACAGTGGAGAACAAGCCCAGTGTTTTCACTAAAACTTCCACCTATATTCCTTGGATTGAGGCCACAAGAATCCGTGATTTCTTCCTACACTAAAGGCAGAAGCAGGAGCTCAAATGTGGCAGCTGTTCAAATCTTGGATTGTAAAAGGGATTTGTGCTTATTCTTCATAGCAGGGATTTAGTCTTATCACATGGCACAGCTTGTGCATACAACATCTTCAGTGTTGTTAGATTAGTGTGCAGTCCGGTAGCTACTTGTTTCTGAAGTCAGCAAAGATAGAAAAGGCCAGTTGGCACAGAGGTGAAATAAATGCAGTATCCTGTGCTCCGCACAGATCACAGATCTACTGTATACAGCTACTTACAACTGTAGCCTTTCCTGTCCAATAACACTAAGGAGATCATGTAAATGCTAAAGTGACCTCAATCTGTGTACATCAAATACTTACACCTGTTGTACGCACCTTCCATATCAGATAGATACAATGATATTACCTTGTAGGCAATTTTTATATTTTATTCCATAGATGAGGAGCAGAGGGTGACAACATTTTGCAGAAAATAATGTTGTTTCTGGCATTCTATTGTTCTGTATTCACCTGTAAATGTTGTTTCTAGAGGTTGTCACTTTGGCATTCATTAAATCCTTTACTTTGTGTTATCTATATGAAGTGCAAAAATGATACCACAGCTTTATGTCAATGGACTACATGAGAATAGCAGAGTAATTCTTCCACAAAAGAAGCAAAATTTAAATATGTTTTTATACTCTTTATTCCTTTATATAGGACAATGGCCCTGATTCATAAGGATTTAATAGTACTTGAGGTGTGCTAAATTGTTTTTTTAATCAGTATTAATAAATCAAGCAATATTACCTGACTTGTCAATTCACATGACGTAAGTGCCAATGCAGCTTCATAAGGCTCTGTATTTCTATTCTTACTAATATTAAAGCCCATCTTCAACCAAAATATTTTTTTTAGTTTTGGCAAAAGTGTGGAACGGTTTAGAATCTTTGTCAAAGTTTAAGTGCTGTCTGTGTCTGAATTTGGGGAATTTTTTCACTTCTTGTGGCAAATTTTTATTACTTTTTGCTGCAAAATCTTTTCAGTTTGTGTCCACTGTCCAGATGTTGGGTGTCAGAGAGAAGAAAAAGTGAGGGGAAATTCAATCAATGGGCATATTTTCTAGTACAAAAACTGTTTCAAGGGGTTATCTCTTTTAAGCAGAACTTTACACACTTTCACTCCAGGGATGCAGAGCCCATGAGCTTCCTGCCAGCCACTAGCCACTAAGGCTGGTCTTCTTCAGGTTTTTGATCTTCAGTCATTTTGATTGGATGGGCTGAGATGACCAAACTTCCTGTTTGGTAAAATGTTGTCCCCAGGACAGAGAGTGAAGGGAAATATCTCTAACGAAGCCAGGGCTTCCAACCTTTCCAAATTCTGTATAAAAACACAAAAATAAATGTTTTGGGTAAACAGAAACTTTAAATAGGAACTGAAGTCCCCTTTTTGTGTGGATGTACCCCCTCAGGCACTGCCATTATGGCCCATGTGCAAATGTGTCGAAAGCCTTTGCCACGTGTCAGAGGCGTAACTAGAACCTTCAGGGCCCCGATGCAAGAAACCATGAAGGGCCCCCCAGACCCCTGGCCGGGGCCCTTCCCTTCAAGCCCGGGGCTCTTCCCACTAATCCTGGGGCTCTTTACTCTCATTGCATGGCCTTTTATTATGGTCCCGCATCAGGATCCTTTCACAAGTTCTGCAGTGGGCCCCCTTCCTGCAATCTTGGGGCCTCCCCACAGTGGTGAAATGCCAGGGCCCGGTCGCAAGTGTGACCTTTGAGATCCTAGAGGTTCACCCACTGTTTTGCTACCGGGCCCCCTGGAGCATGGGGCCCGGTAGCGATTGCAACCCCTGCAACCCCTGTAGTTACGCCCCTGCCACGTGTGCAAATATGGTGAAGTTTTGGGGCTTCCATAATAGCCTTTTTTTTTAAAAAAAAAAAAGCCCAACAATCTTTTAAATAAAAATAAATGTATATCAAATTGTGAGAGAGGGAGGAGGAGGAGGCAGGGCAATATAAGAGTTAGTTTAGGGTCAAGGCCTGCTATAACATAATTTGTAATAGTATCTGCAATTGATCCATTACTCATACAGCAATTAAACTATAAAATTGATATTATTACTGTCATATACTGTATTATGTATAAAATAAATATAATGAAATGCTTGTTGCATATTGATCCATTACTTAGATCAAGCTATGCTGAGCAAACAAAGTGAGAAAATCAAAATTTTCTCTTTTATTTTAGATATCGGGAACTAGTTTAAAATATAGGCTATTGAGAAAGAGGAATTTGATAAAGATTTTGACCTTTAGTCATGGTAGCAACTTCACGTCCACAAAATACAGTCCAATACTGCTGCTCTTTATTTTAATTAGTCATACTTAGATTCCAACAATCATTAGCTTTTCATTAGCTTAAGTCTTTTTACATTGTCCTTGAGAAATGTTTGCATGTGGTTGAATTGCACTTAAATTTTACCTTGTAATCTACAAAAAGGCTGACTTAGTGCTTGTAGCCACCTGGATAAAGACACATTATTTATTATACATACCGGTGCTATGCATCACTTCCTACTTACATGTATCTCTGACTGTATACTACTCTGTGTGTGTTGTTTGTTTTACCTAAAACCTATTAAGTTTGCTGTTTATTCAGACTAGTATATTTTTCTATAACACCTTAGAGTAAAATAAAATGATTCTATATCCCAACTGAAGAGATTCAGAGTGGTCACACAATGTGACTGAACTGTCCAAGAATAAAATGCTAATTTTTAAGAATGGGCTTTGGTCCTTCAGTATATGACTTAATAAAATGATACCTGCAATTTTAAGAACTTTGTGTGCTTATTCTCCTAATAAAACAGTATTAAACCCTTGGCACTTTTTTGGTCTAAACTATTGAGCACAAAAAATAAACATCCCTAGTAAACTATTTGTTAAAATTCTTACCCCAGCATTTGAAGTTTACAAATTTCAATGCTGTAGACTCCCTGAACATTTGGCCTTCACAGGAAAGAGTTAATAGTGGAGAGCAACAGTTTGGAGAAGGGTGCAAAGGAAGGGAGTAACAGGGGAGTGCACTGCCCTCCTAGGCTACATGGCTGTATGCTTCTATTGAGGCAACCATTTAGGAAGACACAACTCTAGTCCCTGCAAACTTCGCTCCATAGGACTCTGCAACAGAAAGGAGCCACCTGAAACAGCAAACTGGGGCACCAGCTTATACTGAAGCATAGGAAAGAATTCAAAGATGAAAAAGTGTTAATAAAGAGTAGCATTTACTGTGTGTGTGTGTGTATATATATATATATATATATATATATATATATTGTGAGGGATTAGCTCGGTGGCGGGTATGGATGACCCCTTGGGGGGGGGGGGGGGGGGGGTTTGTTACACAGGTAGATAGCCGAGAAGTGGTTGCAAACAACAGTTTGGTTTATTCTTGCAATTAACTTCACACAAGTGCAAGCGTCAAAAACATCCAAAATAAAAATAAAACACAAAATAAATCCTTGCCACTGTGGGCGGCTACCTTCTCACATACAGGAACCTACCTACAGAGTCTGTCTCCAACCTACTGTTGGGCAGACTTTGCTGATCCTACAGCAGACACTCAATAGTCCATGTTTTTCTCTTCACACAACCAATGTCCATTGAACATGTCCCTTTTCTCTTCACATAGAACACATTCCTTTGTTTGTCTCTTCACATAGCAACCATTCCTTTGCTTGTCTCTTCACATAGCAACCATTCCTTTGCTTGTCTCTTCACATAGCAAACAGTTCATTTATTTCTTTCCACATAGAAACAATCCAAGACCTCACCTTGAGTAGTCTTCACACTTTTTACCCTCCTCAGCGCACATCACTTCAGCAGTCCTTCTCCCATGCCCACACAGCATCGGGAGGCACACATCTGACTGTCCTCCTCTCCCCAGCTCACACAGCGTCAGGAGGCAGCAATCCTTAGACTTCCTTTGGACAAATTATAGAGGCCTTAACTTCCTCATTCCGAACAGCTGAAGGCCTTTCAACTTCCTTAAGCCATCCTGACTACCTTTTCAGCCGACACCCTATAGTAATTGGTGAATTTTCTAAACTAGGTGGAAATGTCTCTCCTGTCTGTGACTACATCCACATATTTTCCTGACTTCCTGTCACAATATATATATGCAACTTTACAACAAACAGGTAGAGGAAGACATTACAGTTGAGAACCCGATGTCTAAGACGAGAGGCCACAGCAACTAAGAAACCATATCAAACACACTGCCCTGTAGTAGTTTACATTCTTCTTATGGAGTTATGTGGAACTGTTATGCACACTCAGGAAACAGCATGGCTTTTTGGCATGAGGTCAAGAAGGTGGGAGAACTATTAAACTTAGGGTAAACTCTGGCCTTAATTTCTTGGGTCTAGAATGATGCTCACACAGATTAAGGATGCAAATACAAATATTTTAAAGGTACGGGTACACAGCTATGATCATTTGAGATTGTATTTTAGCATCCTTGCACTATCCAAATTGTAGCTGGTTCTCTTTAAATAAATGTGCCAATCTTGACTTTAGAATCCCAAATAATGTGCTATGTTTGGGTTTTTCTTGATTCTAATGGAGTATATCTAATTCCTAAAATAAGATTCTAATTACAAATAGGGGGTGAGAGAGGGGATAAGGTGGGTAGTACAAAGATGGAAGAGGGGGTCTACTCTATGCTATCACACCATGATTCTCCCTTACACTCACACACATACACCAGTTCCTCTATTCAGCCTTGAAGCACTCCCATTAGGCAGGTCCCAGGAAATTGCATCCATGCTTGTGGAATTACTGAGGATTTATCCAACAGGACATGTAAAGCTGGGCATTGTTCTTTACACAGCCAAGATCTCCAAATGTGCTAAAAACAGGCTGAACTAGGACTCCCAGTCAGCTGGCTCCACCAACCGATGCATCTTCACCAATACCCCTGGTGGGCAAACTGTCCAGTGGGCTAATGTTTGTCAGACATTCATCTGTTATTCAGAATCATTGCTAGCGGACCCCTTAGTTGGTTGCCCTAATACAATGCCTTTATTTGTTTTCCAAGAGGTGCATTTGAATATATATTAAAGTTGCATAGATACTAATTTCATCAGTTCCAACAAATACATGCAAGCCAACACAGACTTCAATTAAAAATCAAACAATCAATTTTATGAAAATTCCATGATCAAAAAGATAAAGGATATCCAACATATTGCGCTATTTGTGTCCTAAAAGTACCTGTAGAAAAATGACCAAATTTATAAAAAAAATATATAAAAAGCAAAACCTTTCCAATGAGAATATAAGGGACCACTGAACCCGTATCCTACTGCAATAATGCTTGTACAGTGCTCTGTTTCACATGAAGACCAATACCAGGAGCCAGCTCCCACTTACGCAGAGACTGACACAGGTATGTGAGAAAAGAGGTGTTTCTGAATGCTGGCTACAGCCTTTATCAAGTTGGAAGATTAGGCTGTTGAGATATCATAACAAAAAGTGTGCACAGCCTATTGCATTTGGGTGTGCACCTCAAAGTTTAAACCCACATGCAGGTGTGCATGTGTATATAGAGGATGGTGTCAGCAGAACAGTGGACTTTGTCAGTAGGGCAGAGGACAGTGTAGAAAATTGTGAAGGGAACCAGTAGGCAAAGGGTTATAGAACCAACATCCCCATAAATAAAGAAGATGAAAAGAAACAACTCTAGAACTTTAAAGGTGCTTTGGAGTGTTAAAGTATATCCATACATATGACAAAAAAAGTTTATACAATACAAAAATGTATTGATTCAACAATAAAAACACATCAATACATAAAAAAGAGTTTTTACATCAAGAAGTAAATATTGCATAAACTTCCATCTGCGCTTTATGCTGACCGGTTTCGCTGGGGTGTGGCTTCTTCAGAGACAGCGCCAGAGTCGTTGCTACTAATACCCAAGTCAAAATCAATATACAAAATACATAATACATAAGAGAGAAAACATACTATAAAATGATTATGCCTGTGTCCAAAAGTAATGTGCACCAAAAGAGGGACAATTCATGCCTGCGGCATGACGCCAAAACTGTAAATTGAGGTTGTATGAGCCTAAATCAAGGAGCCAAGAACATGCGTCGGGGGGTTCAACTCCCACTACCTAATGGTCACCTGCAGAGAGGGGGGTAGAAGGAATTGGAATACCAAAAAATACGAATCTATATTAACAGTTAAATAGTTAAAAGAAATAAAGTAAGTGGGGAGAAAACTCCTCCAATATATATATGTATAATTGACAAAACTGGTTAAAGGGTTTACTTACACAATCTGTATATGCTGTTTAAAAAACGGTAACACTCAAAAGAGATGGTTTTTGCAACTGGTCTACAGTGGATTGCTCAAAGAAAAGAGTATGAAACGTTTGCATAGAGCAGAAAGCCAAAATATAGTGGATATAGTCTGTAAAGAATCGCAGTGTGACCACCCTCCAAAAGGTCATGGAGGCCATCTATAAACAGGCTTGATGTCAGCTGGACAACCTAAGGGGATACAACCATATAAATCCCTATTAGGGCACATTGCCTTCAAAAAGAGAAAAAAAGATGGAAAAACATAAATCCCACAAAGTCTGCTTATCATAAAGATAGCATTCATTCTATAGCCTGAGTATCTACCTTTGCACTGAAAGACCAAGTCCTGGAGGGGATGCAGTATACAAGTTTCCCTCCACATTATGCTCCCTTAAATACCCCCCTCCATCCGGCTGACATAGGAAAGTACAGACCGGATGCGGACATCATGGCCCGGAAGCGGAAATGACGTTGTCAGGTAACCAAGATGCAGCTCAGGCACTCCGCAATACATCTCACTACTGCCAAACCACACACATACAGGCGTGCCAGCATAGAAAGTGATGTTAAAAAATATCGCAGAATGCCCAGGCCAAAGTCAGGTCCCAAACTAGAAGTCACACCGCCCCCAGTGGAGCGGCGCCAAGGTACACCATGAACTAGTCATGGGAACCCGGACGCCTCGGGCATCTGTACAGGGACCCAAAAAGTGGCACTTAAAGGGAAAACCACTGCAAACAAATGGTCCGCTCACCTGCTCAGGCTCAAATGGAAAAAGGGGATGCCTGTGGGCATGAACTATAAACTTATAAGGAAGGGACTGACATTAACTCTGCACATTAGAGGGACAAGGTAACCTGATATAGTACACTTGACATAAACATCAACAAATTCAGAGAAAATATTATTGAAGATATCCAATGGACATAAATATTAACAATATTTAGCCACCAAGGCCAAGAACAATATAATCGGTACAGCATTAAAATCTTGATATACAAACTATAATGAATTTAAGAAAAAGAAAAAAACAAAAAGAAAAACACAAAAAAGAGGGTTAAAAATTGGTGCACCAGGCGCACCGCTGGAACATCCTATGGCAGCATAGTCCCTAGCACAAAGCCATTCAAGCATAGTGCTAGAGAATCCCATAAGGGGCACAACCCCTTACAAAAGGGGATTACTTAAATTATTAAAGAAAAGGTTTATAACTTATACCCTCATTGAGTCCTGGGTATCTTGTGGCACCTAACGAGTAAATCCATCTGGTTTCAATCTGTAACAATATTTTGTCAATATCTCCACTCCTTTCATGAGCTGGTACATGTTCCAATGCAAAAAAGCCAAACAACCTCAAGTCGAATTGATGATACAAACCAACATGCCGACTGATTGGTGTTTCCATTTTTTTACTTTTAATGAGTGAGACATGATCCCTTATTCTTTTAAAAAAGGGGCGTTCGTCTTGCCTATATAAAAGGCACCACATTTGCACTTAAAGATATAGACAACACCCACCGTTTTTTGTGTCTGGGCTTCCATGTCGAGGTGTTTGGGAGTGCAATTTCCTTGACCCTAATAATAAAGGAACAGTAATTGCAACTTCCACAAGGAAATGAGCTCACTAGTCCTGATTTATCAGGAATTTTGGTAGAGTGATGACTCTTCAACAAGCTATCCTTAAGTGACTTTGAACGTTTGTATGTTATCTCTGGATATGGTTTAATATACTTGTTGATCTTACAGTCAGATGTTAACAGATACCAATATTTCTGATAAATAGCCTTCATCTTATTGTGTTGTCTATTGTAAGTAGTTATTATCCTGGTCGTTTTTGATTCATTACCTTTTTTAGGTTTGTAAATAAGTGAGGCTTTATCCTGTATTTTCACTCGATTATAGGCTTTTTTTAGGCTAGTTCTAGTGTAGCCTCTGTCCAGAAGGCAATCACGCAGGGCATTGGCCTCTCTATAGAAGTCTGCATCCATTGTGCAGTTTTTTCTAAGCCTTAAAAATTGACTATAAGGGATGCTACGAATGAGGGGTGATGGATGTGAACTGGTTGCATGTAACACCGTATTACCGGCTGATGGTTTTCTATACAATGTAGAGCACAATTGCCCTGTATCATCAATAAAGATTTCAACATCTAAGAAGGCTGATGAGAGCCATAGGTAAACTTGAGGTTGTATGTGTTACTGTTTAAACTAATCAAAAAGGTATCAAGGTCCTGCCTGGATCCTGCCCAAATCATAAATACATCATCAATGTAACGATTCCAAGACATTATATTATCCAAAAGGTCCATATGTCCATCATCAGCAAAGAGATCCCGCTCCCACCCCCCCAGGTACAGGTTCATGTCGGAGGGAGCACATTTGGCTCCCATAGCGACCCCCTGTACCTGGAGGTAGTGGGACCGTTTGTACATGAATACATTGTGAGTGAGCACAAATTCCAAAGTCCTAGAGTTGTTTCTTTTCATCTGTCAGTAGAGTAGTGGGCAGTGTCAGTGGGGCAGTGTTTCCTGTTAGTAGGGCAGTGAACAGTGTCAGTAGTTTTTAATTTTTATTATTTTTTTAATTATGTTTTATAATATTATCTTTAATATTATTTTACAGTTTTTTTTTAGGAGCCCCGTTGGGGGGCTTTGGTGAAATATCATGGAACTAAACAGACTCCTGATATCTCATTTTTGAGACAGAGAAAAAGGGACTAAGGACAGAAATGATTCAGTCCCTTTCTATGCAGCCTCACAGGCACTGGAAAGTGAATTAATGGGAAGTGCTGGGTTCCTGTTCGTTCCCCGTTTTGATACTGATCACTCACTATATTCATTCAAAAAAGGAAGGATCTAGTAAATTACATATTTACCAGACCCCTTACCCTGCTTTCCATCCTGCAACATCCCCCGCAGCAGCTGGTGGGAGAGGAGAGGGGGAAGCCTGCAGTGCTGAGGTAGGGGACACGGGTAAGGAGCGATGCAGCAGGGGGAATGTGTACCACACAGGGTTATTAGGGTGTTCCCAGGCACACCTGGCACACTCTGTGTGTATGCCTATGAAATAAAGGGAATACAAACTTCATCTTGTCAGGAGGAGCATTACCTCTAGACCTTGGTGATCGTTATAAAACTGAAATGTTTATGAAAGGATAAAAAGAGCCAATGCATTTTGGGGATCTGCTCCCTTTCTTCAGAGCAAGTAAGATATCAGTCAATAGTAACAAACCACATATTATATTATGCACATTCTTTAGTGACGTCAGCTACTCAGACACGCTACTTTTTGTGTACTATTGTCACTATTGTGACTAAAGTCACTAAGGCTTGACTCTTTTCAAACAGTTTGATACATGTAAGGTCCCTCACCGCATGTGCATACACCAGCGTCCAGTCATCCTGGCATATAGCCAGAATATAAACCTAGCCATTCATGCACTTAACGTCACTGCCTGTCCCAAAGATGCAGCAGAAAGTTAGAGGAAATCTCCTTAAAGTGGTTGTAAAGTCACATGTTTAAATTACTTGTATCCTCTCTGTTTAAGGAAGATATATTGTACGGTGTTTTTTTTTTAAAATTGTAATGCTAGATACCTTCTTTGCCCAGCACTGCTGTGTGGTCACGTGTCCTCCCTCCACTCTTCTTCCCAATCTAAGGGAATATGGTAGGAGAGGCTGAGATTCCCATCTGATATACGCAAGCTAGCAGAGGGAGGACACATGACCCACACAGCAGACCTGGGCAAAGAAGGTATTTAGCTTTATAATTTAGAAAAACTCACAAAATGTACTTTACATGTTAATTCAACAGAGGGGATACAAATAATTAATATATGTTACTTTATAGCCACAAGGGAATAGATGCAGGAGGGGAGGAGCAGAGAGGAGAGGAGATCTGCTCAGAGCACACGCTACAGAAATGACAGGCAGGGAGAGAGGGGAACAGGGGGAGATGCAGAGATACTGAGGAGAGAGCAGGATGATGGAAGCATGTAATCTGACCACGCTATCATGAATCAGCAGCCATGATATGCATGGTCAGATTACAGAGGGGAACACGGGAATAGGCAGGAACAACCAGGTATTGTACAACATGTAGAAAAAGGTGTTGAATGACTGTATCAACCAGGAGGGTTGTGGCCCCTACGAGGAGCCTACAGTCAGAGAACCCCCAAAAAATGGGACTTTGAAGGCAGTGATTTGTCTGGCAGAAAACAGATAATCAAAACCAATACAGTTAAAAGAATACAAATTTTATTACATATCAAATTGATCAAACATTAAGTCATAGATGCAGGAAAGGCATCAGCTAATAAAATGGTGTACATAAATTACACATAATAATACTCTGAAGCGAGAGATACAATGACAGGGTCACCAGGGTCCACACCCGCTCCCTGGTGACCCTGTCATTGTATCTCTCGCTTCAGAGTATTATTATGTGTAATTTATGTACACCATTTTATTAGCTGATGCCTTTCCTGCATCTATGACTTAATGTTTGATCAATTTGATATGTAATAAAATTTGTATTCTTTTAACTGTATTGGTTTTGATTATCTGTTTTCTGCCAGACAAATCACTGCCTTCAAAGTCACATTTTTTGGGGGTTCTCTGACTGTAGGCTCCTCGTAGGGGCCACAACCCTCCTGGTTGATACAGTCATTCAACACCTTTTTCTATTAGTATTGCATTAGGGATGTGGCAGTGATTATTGGCTGAAGGTGAACCAGTGTCGGTCTTTCAAATTATTCTATGCCTATTGTACAACATGTATTGGGACAAATGGCACTGCAAAAGCACTGTGTTGTACTGTATATCGTGTTTTAAAGGACAAGGACAATTTTTTTCCTTTTTTTTGGGTTTCAACCACTTTATGCTAGCAGAATTCCCATCTTAGGTTGGGTATACATGTATCGAAATCCAGAATCGTCCAAATCTCAGTATGTGTGTAACCCTGTCTGTTTAACAGACGCTGCTCTTCTTTTGAATGGTACTGCTGGAAAGCTAGCATTCGATCAGCAGCTGCAGTCAATGGCTGCAGCGCTTATCTGTGTATTCTGATGGGGGGAGGGCCCGCTGTCAGAATACAACACAGCAGGGGAGATTTCTGTGTAGATGTGGGAATCTGTCAGTTTTATTTTCATTCAACCTGCTGGTTAAACAAAAAAAACAACCCTGTGTGTATACCCAACTTTAGACAGATGTCCCCAGGACAGGTATCCCCGCTGGAGTTTATCTACTCATCTTTTGTTCTGGGGAAAAATTTTAGATTTACTCTCACCGTCTTTCTCCCTGTCCCTGACAATGGTCGCCAGTACAAATGGAGGTGTCTGATGGGGGCAAAGACTGCAATAAAAGTTCCAAAATGTTACATTTCTCCTCACCTTATTTTTGTTTTTGTTGAGAAAATTGACCAGCTATCTGGTGAAATACTTGTTTACTGCTTGTTAGAAGAATGTATTGCTTATTTTATTAGTCCGTAGTTTTAGGACACAATCTTTGTTGAAAAAGAGTGTTTTCTTATGTTGAAAACAATGGTTCCTTATTGGCAAACATATGCTTTCATAGGCACACCCCAGCAGCCATGCACACTTAAGGTGTATTTCCACTTTTGCGGGAAACTTAGGATAACGCCTACTTTATGTTTGTTACATTTTCTAATTCACATAGCATTACTTTGAAATAAATATTTCATATTGCATTTTATCTTTTTAGATAATCAGAAGGACCAATAGAATAATTTGTAGCCAGGATTGCCTCAACCGACTAATTTGCTGTTTCCCTGGTGCCAGGTTTTGGCATGTGGTGGACCGGGATGAAAAATGACTGGCAGGAGCTGGGCACCACCCAGCTGTCTTTGTCCATGTTGAAACCAATGACAGAATATATGGAAGGTGGGGGTTCCTTAAGAATTTGAAGAACTAGGCTGCAAGTTGAAGGGCAACTATGTAGAAAATGAGGTTTAAAATTGATAAATGTAGTTATGCACTTGGGTCTAAGAATATGCATGCATCATACATACTAGGAAAACAGCTGGGGGAGTCAATAGTGGAGAAGGATCTGGGTGTTTTGGTAGATCATAGGCTTAATAATAGCATGAAATGGCAAGCTACAGTTTCCAAAGTGAGCAAAATCCTTTCTTGTATTGAGAGAGGCATGGACTACAGACAGAGAGAAACATATTTTTGCCCCTGTACTAATCAATAGTAAAACCTCATCTGGAATATGCAGTTCAGTTTTGGACACCAGTTCATAAAAGGATATCGGGGAACTGGAGAAAGTGCATAGAGGGGCAACCAAACTGATAAGAAGCATGGAGGAGCTCACCTATGAGGAACTATTAGCTGAATTTATATTTTCTTGATAAGAGGAGATTAGGGGGGATATGATCAACATGTAAAAATACATAAGTGGTCCATATAGTGAACTTGGTGTTGAGTTATTCACTTTGAGGTCATCACGGAGGACAAAGGGGCACTCTTTATCTCATTGTTCTAAGAAAGGCCTGGATTCTTTCCTAGATCCATATAACTGGATACTAATATTCATAGGTAAAGTTGATCCAGAAAACATTGGATTGCCTCTTTGGGGATCAGTAAATAATTTTTCCCCTGCTGGAACAAATCGGACCATGCTTTATTCTTTTTTTTTTTTTTGCCTTCCTTTGGATCAACTGTGGGTATAGGATTGTATAATTTTTTAAAAAAATTTTTTTCCTTCTATTTTTTGAACTGGATGGATTTGTGTCTTTACCAGACTAATTATGTAACAATGTAAGATGCTCTGTTCTGGATCCTCCAGCAAGGAAAAAATCCCAGGTAGCTCTCTTTGTTTTTGAGGGGGTTTGGCAGCGGTGTTTGCCATAAATATTCATGTCTGTACTGTGCAAACAGATCTTCATCATCAATTGTAACTAGATTTCAACACTGTCTACCCTAACAAGGGGTTAAAAGCTGGGCTTCAGGCATTGTATGTTAATGAGAACAGACCTGGGTCAGGCTCACTCTAACAGTATTCAAAAAAAACTTGCAGTCAGCCAACACTGTGTTCTAAGAAACATCTAAAATCAACATTGACTATTTTTAATCCTTATGCTGCTAGCATTAGTAATTAGATAGGAAAGGGTATCCTGTCTTAGAGAATCTACATTCACTCCTCCACTCTATCTATGGAGGAGCAGCCTAGTCATCATTGGACAGCAGTATTGTTAAAGCGGAGTTCCGGCCTATTTTCCAACTTTAGTGATTCCTGGAGTGCTCGTTATGCTGATCAACAATTGGGCATTTTTGATTTTTTTCGGGGGTCCCTTACCTTATTTTCAGGGCATTTCGATTGTACTTCCTCCTTCTCCCCCCTCTGTGGCCACGGCCACCGACATCACTTCCGCCTTTGCATTGCATCCTGGGAGCTGTTTGTCATCACTCCCAGGAGGCTGGAATCAGGAAGAACTCCCAGAACACTCCCTGGAATAAGGAAGAAGGAAACAGCAGATTACACTGCGGCTTCAGATGCCCACATCCAAGATGGCCTCGCTCAGACAGCGTTTTTAAAAGTAAGATTTTGACTAAAACTCAATACTATACACCTTGTAAGTATAAGAATAGCGGTTCTGTAAAGGGCGATGGATTAGTAGTACAGGGGTATTTTTAGTTAAAAAAGGTATTTGAGGCCGAAACTCCGCTTTAACTTGTGGTATTAGAGTTAGATAAAATAGCAGATTCCGTCCGTTCACATTTGTGCGATGCGGGAACGCTGCGAATATGCAGCGTGATCCCGCATTGCACCCGCACCCCTGGCAGTTCACACTGCCATATGCGATACGCAGAGGGCGTCAATTAAAAGTTTACGACACCCCAGTTGCGACCGGATATCGCAGTGCGATCTGCAAGTTCCCACAGAATCAGATGGATCGCACTAGTGTGAACCACTATGCGATCCGATTCTGCTGCAGATAAAAAAAAAGGGTCAGGTGCGCATTTAGTGCGGATGCGGTGCGAATTCAGCCATACAAAGTGTATGGCTGAAATTTGCACCGCACATGAGATTGCATGTAATTTAGGAGCAGTGCGCTCCGAATTACATGCGATCTCCGTGATCGCACTAATGTGAACCGGGGCTCAGATGGACTTAACATAAGAGCCCAACAAATTAAAGCCTATCTTCAGCCATTTTTACACAGTTACAGAAACGTTTTATTTTTTAAAACCTTTAGGATAAAGATGTTTACCTAAATGAATGCTTGAGGTGATTGTAGCTGTATTAGCACACTAAAACACAACACCTTAATGAATTAAAGCTGAATATTGTAAGCACATGTGTATGGTAAATGGTTTGTCTCAACCCTCCAACTGAACTTTGCTGGACAGCTTGGTCTGTTAAAGGAGTTTGCCATTGTTTGATCTGCTCAGGATTCCTAGGCTGTTTTGACTTGCTTCCCCCTGCCTCTGGAAGAAGCTTCAAATGATCAACTGAATATTTATAATGTGCTGGCCAATCCCTGAAATGGAGCATCCAGAAAGTGGCTGGGGAGGTGATAAATGAGCAGAAGTCCTGAGCAAAGGGTTCTTTCCTTGTTAGGCTTCATGTACACATAGCCTACTTTGACTGCTGGCCACAGGAAAATGCAAAACTCTGCAAAATATTGCTGCAATTTTACAGCGCTTTTACCGCGTTTTGCAGCCGGCGGTTAAAATGTTCCCATCCTGAACGTGATTCTTCCGAGTTCAGGAGAGGGCAGTTTAGAGAGGTTGAAGCTCCCATAACTGCAGCATTTCCTAAACTCATTAACACATAGGCTTTTATGGAGTTGAGTTTAGGAGCTTTGCCAAAAAAATGCCAAAAGCTCCCAAACTCAAGTTTAGGATCTTTAGTGTACATAAAGCCTTAGGAAGAATTCCAGTACTCTTCAGGCAGCGGTCCCTAGGAGAAGGATCACTAAGACAAAAAACATTGTTTGGGCCTCAGCATTTGCTGTGCTAAGGAGCCAAGGAGAACAGCTAAAAAGGAGATACCTGCTGAAGGACACTGTTTCAGAGCCCAGGTCTGGAAGAGATCTTTGTCATCTCCTTTTTTGAGGATCCACCTGAGGAGGCTGGATGGCAGACAGCTCTTAGGACACTGCGAGTAAGGTTCTATTTGGAGACTGACCATTGTATAGAGGAGAGAGAGAGAGATAACCAGTTGCTGGTGACTGTCCTGTGATCAACAGCTAAGAGGCCTTAGATATTCTGGCATCCCCAGCTATCTCCAGAGGCACTAAGGTTGAAAGCCTTGAGAGAAACTAGGTAATTTGTTATCACTGCTGATCAATTGGAGTATCCCGTGACCCTAAACCCCTCTCCTGTTATATTTCTTGAGCAAATAATCCTGAAAAGGCTTTAACCAGAACTTGGTGTGGTTACACGTGGTCTGCGGTTGTAATGACGTTTGGATGTACTGCCCAATTTTCTAAAATGCCTTTGGAGACGGCTTATGGTAGAGACATGAACATTCAATTCATGGGCAACGGCTCTGGTGGACATTTCTTCAGTCAGCATGCCAATTGCACGCTGTTCCAAAACTTGCGACATCTGTGGCATTGTATAAAAAATAGGGAAGGGGGATAAGAGAGACTTGAGACTCCCCAGTTGAAGAGGTACTCAATGGGACAGGGGAGTGGGAATTGGGGAATTTGTTCTGGATTTAGGATACCAAGGTATATTAGTTACAAATCAACATCAAATATAAGTAAAATAGTTTTTATTCCATAAAAAAGTTAGTCACATAGACATAACATTATGCACAAGACAAACAAATAAAGTCAATATACGGACAGATTAACTGAGATGCATTTGACATAGTTGAAACTGTGGAGTGTAGTTGGCATATTTCCACAGTAGATTCTCTACATGTTTCGCGGACTATGCCGCTTCTTCAGGAGAAACAATGAAGGATAAAAACCGATTCTATAAAAATAGAACAAGCATTGAATGAGTCATAATGAAGACAACAAAAATGATGATTATTGAGACAGTGGGTGTATAGATACCCATGATACAGTGGGGAGTGTAGACTTTACCTGCAGTCACCATGGGGCGGAAATGACCAATGGGGGCGGCAGGATCACAAACAATGTCTCACCGGCGGACATGGGAGACCTTAACATGTGTATGAAAAAATATACAAAAAATGGATAAGTATAATAAAACTCTGAGTGGGGGGGGCCCGGGAAGGAGACAATGTACAAGGGAAAGGAAGGGGAGGGGAGGGGGAGGGGAGGACAACAGGAAGTGGAGGGGAAGAGACCAACAAACAAAGGGTGAGAGAGATAGGGAGGGAAGTACATAAACCACTCATGTTAAAAAGAGATAATCACCTTTCAAAAACATTCATGTAGATATAACCATGCGGAGAGAGTGTGAGGATGCAGCATCAAAAAGTATCATAAGAATTGGTTGCAAATTCACTGGTGGTCTAGTCAGGAGAGTAACCGAGGAGAAGGAAGAGAAGGGGGGACACCCCTTGGAAAAAACCAGGCCGGGGATGAACCCTGTATCTGCTCTAGACCAAGGCACTCTTTATATCCATATTCCATCGGTGTATAGTAATAATAAGCCAGAAAAATCATACAAGGAAAGGAAAAAATCCTAAGAAAGGAAGATATGACCGCAGTGTAAATAAAAAGTCCAACCAAGATAGGAATAAATATGATATAGACTAGGTCTATTGACTGTTACCTGGAATGCTGCCTCAAAAGCCTCCTCTCCGCATGGTGCATAAGAAGCCGACGCCGCCATCAGGCCGTGCGGGCTTCTTATGTGTCTCCGAGCGTGTATGACGTCACCACGCCGTGAGCAGCGTCAGACGTCACACGCCCAGTCCCTCCAAGGTGTGCGTGAGCGTGCGCAAACACACCCCGCCGGACATCCGGCGAAACCAGCGGAGGACCGCTGGCAAGGAGATACACATATCCGCCGGAAAGACCGGACCCCGCCACTAATCCCCAAAGTCCCGCCTCCAGGTGTCAGCAGAGAATATGGAAAAGCAAAAAACAATTTATTAGCATATATAAGCCCACATTAAACAAAGTCAAAGAGGTAAACACATAATAGCTACAGAAATAGCCTACATGTATACTTAGATTCTTCCCAATACCGAGATAACGATATTGGGCATTGTACCTCAATACATATTGCATACAGATGTATAAATAGACCCATTGAATCGGTCCGATTAGGACCTATTTTAGACATCCATCCGGAGAGGGGAGAGGAAGGGATAAGGGTGGGAGAGGAATGGGAAGGGAAACAAGGGGAGAAGGGAAAGAAAGAGGGGAAGGAAAAGGGGCAAAGGTGAAGGGGGTGGAGGAAGGACTGGGGAAGGGGAATAAGAAGGGAACATGGAACAGTAGGAGGACCATAAAGATCCCCAGGGAAGAGGGAAAGGGGGGGACCACATGGGGACCACATGTGCGCCGTCATATGCAAATCTCTACCTGGGGGGTTGGGAGAGGTATATTTTTTCTAATGAGAACTTTGCAGAGTACTTACCGTTTGTGCCTTTTTGGTACAGATATATTGACGATCTGCTCCTGGCCTGGACAGGTCCCATAGAGATACTCCACTCGTTTCTGGAAGACCTCAATAGAAATGACTGGAATCTACGCTTTACATATACTTACCATGAGTCCCAGATTACTTTTCTGGATCTCACCATTTTGAAATCTGAGGATGGTACTATATTTACGGATGGATGGATTATCTCGGCAAAGGAGAAGTGCTCACTAACACAGATTTAGACAGATATGTGAAGAATATTTGGGAGAAATAGGCCTTTTGTGTACATAGAAAAAGTCTTAGATCTTTGAGTTCAGCTCATGAAAAATGGGGGCAAAAATAAAAGTGTTGCGTTTTATAATTTTGTTCAGTGTAATTTTTCATTTTATTTCATTGGCCATACATGCTTCGATAAATAGAGACCATACACACCGCTCCAGGTAGAAATGCCTTCAAAAATCCTCACAGTAACAGCACAGGTGCAGGGTGCAGGCTCAATGTGCAAGCCATATAGAACAAAACGTATATCTGGATAGCCACACTCCAATGCAAATATTTATTGAAAAGAGGATAAAAATACCACAGCATACAGAGGTACGGATCAAAGACAGCTGACGCGTTTCCCACTACTAACAGTGCTTAATCATATCTATGATTAGCATTGAAGTGTGGCTGTCAAGATGTCAAGACATACTTTTTGTTCTATATGCTTTGACAAATGATTTTTTTATGATCTATAGTGGACAAACCTTTTTATCTATATGCCACACACAGAAAAGTGGATTTCGACCAACAGTTAAGATGCTATGATAACTTTTGATCGCACGTTACTGATTACACCTCTGTTTCCACCATGCAATCTAATAACCTGTTTGATTGAAATACGATCCTATTTATGATCAAAGAGATAAGTTACGATCAGTGAGTCATAATCTATTAGAAGGGAAGTTGTGGCGATTTGATTGTTTGTGGGTTCAGTTGTTTTGATCGCATAGCACATTGATTGGATAATAAAATTTAAGTGTGTTTGGCCACCATACTATAAAAAGCTAAAAAACACATAATAGGAAGGTGAGCACTGTATGTTAAGAAATTTTAATGGATGGTCACTTGACTTTGGCCATACTCTGTATATATGTACACACAATATTTATAAGGGTCACATCAGAACAAAGTGCTCCTGGAAATGAGTATGCTGCCACATCTTTTCTACATTGCACCTTGGCATAATTTTACAGGATCCAGGGTAAAGGCAGGGACAGTGCAGACCTCTAGTGTAGCAAAAACTCCTTGGTTTTAATGAAAGCAATATTAACATACTAACAAAAGTAATGGTAAAAACATGTGTAGTCAAAGGGGAGCAAGCGCAGTACATCACACAACAGTCCCGTGGAGGAAGGATGGATGAGCAGCCACAGCATCCACACCACCGTGTAGCCAGCTGACAGGTGAAGACCTGCACAGGCTGCCTGGCGGCTCCGCTCTCTGTTGGCTTCCTCACTCCCTATTACACCACTTGGTGGAATGTGTGGGGTCGCAGGATGCATTTTGAAGACTCCTCTTCTCCTAAGTGAGGAAGCCAAGCAGGAGCAGAGGCGCCAGGCAGCCTGTACAGCTCTTCACCTGTCAGCCGGCTACACAGCGGTGCGGATGCTGTGGCTGCTCATCCATCCACCCTTCACAGGGGTTTTGTGTAGCATAGTGGGTTTGCTCCCCTTTGACTGGACATGATTTTATCATTACTTTTGTGAGTATTTTTATATTGTTTTCAATAAAACAAAGTCATTTTTTACTACATTAGAGGCAGGGCCGTCTTTTCCAATGGGCATGCCCGGCGGTTGCCCGGGGGCCCCACTTGCCAAGGGGCCCCACACACATGGTGGCAATTACTGTCAACAGGCCTGAGGCCAGAATCCAGATTACCTGGTGGTCTAGGTGGTCTAGGGCCCCCCCGTTGTCCGCCGGGACTCGCCGCCCCCCCCCCCCCGTTGTTGTCAGCCGGTGGCTCGAGTCTGCACTGCACACTGGTTGCTAAGGCCAGGCCGATTGGCATCTAGCAACCAGTGACGTTGGCAGAGCAGAGCCATGATGCACAGCGGAGTAGGATCCTCCTCGTCGGCTCGTCCTCCTCTACGCGCCTAGAAGACTGGCTTCGCCTCCTCCCAACTTCTCTTATCATGTGCAGCCGTTGTGAAAGGTAAGGCAGCCAGCCCAGCTGCCAGGCTGCTTGATTTTCTTTTTTTTTTTCACACTCTCTCTCTCTTCATCGACACAAGAGACAACTACTACCTGGAGGATATACCTTACTATATATTGGTCCCTGTAATATGTATATAGTAAGGTATATACTCCAGGTAGTTGTACTCTCTTGTAGTATATATTGGTCCCTGTAATATGTATATAGTAAGGCATATACTCCAGGTAGTTGTACTCTCTTGTAGTATATAGTGTTCCCTGTAATATGTATATAGTAAGGCATATACTCCAGGTAGTTGTACTCTCTTGTAGTATATATTGGTCCCTGTAATATGTATATAGTAAGGTATATACTCCAGGTAGTTGTACTCTCTTGTAGTATATATTGGTCCCTGTAATATGTATATAGTAAGGTATATACTCCAGGTAGTTGTACTCTCTTGTAGTATATAGTGTTCCCTGTAATATGTATATAGTAAGATATATACTCCAGGTAGTTGTACTCTCTTGTAGTATATATTGGTCCCTGTAATATGTATATAGTAAGGTATATACTCCAGGTAGTTGTACTCTCTTGTAGTATATATTGGTCCCTGTAATATGTATATAGTAAAATATATACTCCAGGTAGTTGTACTCTCTTGTAGTATATATTGGTCCCTGTAATATGTATATAGTAAATAATATGACAGCTTAAATGCCCAACGAAAACCAAATAAAGGTATAAGCTATCCCAAGCGCTTCAAATGAGGACCACTCACCAATAAATAAATTGGCTATGCAGCTACTTAACTAAAACATATGGAGAAAGATATATAATAGATAGATACTCAGCAATATCCCTATATATATATAGTAGCGCAAACTTGTCAAGAAGCAAGTACCAAAAAAATACTGTGCCCACTGCACAAAAGTCCGAAATGCAATAGATGTCACATAGGCAGCAGGAAAAAGTTCAGAAATGACTCAAACAGTCCATAATCCTTCACTCTATCTCCTGGGATGATAATGTACAAAGACGTGTTTCTCAAAAGGATCAACACCACCACCGTGCTCCAAGGGGGGAGGAGAATTGCCCACTCACCAGATGCTGTGGCCCAACCCACTTTCGTGTTTGAGCATTCAGGCTTATAATGATGGTCACTGGTCCAGAGTATCCACAACAGGAATCGCACCAGCGCAGTCAAAAAAAGCTCAGCAGCATATGGGGAGGAGAGAACATAATCCCAATAGCGTGATACCGTTTGAAAGGGTTTTATTAAATAAAATAAAACATAAGGTAACACACTCACATGTCTTGTATGTCATCCAACGCAAAAAAACAGTCACGAATAGGGGAGGGATGCCCTTCGGGAGATGATGTCCAGGCTCCACGCCGTGGACGCCGCGCCTTCTGGGTAATCCGAACTCCTCTTACACAGCCTGGTTACATCGCCTGGTCACGCCCCGACGCGTTTCGTGATTTCCACTTCTTCCCCGGGAGCGTGACCACGGCGGCTTGGCGGTAACCTTAAATACCCATGCCCATCAACCCACAGGGCGGGGCCAGGGTTGACATCATCGGCCATTGGTGGTTGCTCAGGTGTGTCGACCAATCACAGACTAGATTTACAGGATCACTTCCTCTCAATTCACTAATCTCTATGGTACATTACCCTATAACCCGGAAGTAGGGTGGTGCCGAGGTTCACACCATCGGTTATTGGTGGATGCCTGTAGAATACTGGCCAATAGCAGGCTAAGACAGCACAGTAACCCTCCATCTCGCCACTATTCACTACAATGGGCCGTCCTACGACCCGGAAGTATAGCACACAGGAAGTTAATTGCACCCTTATGCTGAAAGCAAAAAGACACCAACCACTCAACCACCAATAGACCGATAGTATCCATACAAAATCGCTAGTGTATATACATATGTAGCGGGGTTAAACATGCCTAAAGACACTGTTTGATATGTGGGAAGGAACTAGGCTCCCTCTAGTGGTAGCTGCATGGAATTTCCCGGGCTGTGACTTCCTTTTCACAAGATGAAGAAACTACATCTCCCAGGCTGCTTTGCAAGATCCAGGAACTAGGCTCCCTCTAGTGGTAGCTGCATGGAATTTCCCGGGCTGTGACTTCCTTTTCACAAGATGAAGAAACTACATCTCCCAGGCTGCTTTGCAAGATCCAGGGTGCACGGCTGCACCGCACGGCACTATGGGGGAGGTTATTTAAAGGAGAGAGAAGCGCGCGAAGGGGGGGCCTTTCTGCGCTGGACTCTGAGGAACCAGCGAGCGAGAGTGAAGGACTGACACTGGATATTGGGCCAGAGCCTTTTAGCCTGGAGGGACGACGTGGAACCGTCCCATCTCAAGCACGAGGCACATTCCTGGAGGTCATACTGCTGTTTGCCGAGACCGGAAGTCATCCGCCAGAAGGACCCCGCGCGGCTGGCATATAGCCAAAGGACTGAGACCGCAGTGGAAGCGCGCGAAGGAGAAACTTCTGTTGGTGAGAGGGCACATGCCCAATAACTGACTTTATCTGCTGAAGAGACAGTTTTATCTACAGATAGCGGTAGCGCAGCAGGAGGTGATAAAACCCCGGGGTTTATCACCATACTCTCTCAGGAGACTCATAGACAAACAATAAGGTCTGTAAAGGAGTCGCCAGAGGCTTATCTCTCTCGCAGAAGTTATTGCTCAGTTACGCAGACACCCTGCGGTGACAACTAACAGCTCGTTGTTTTCTCTCTCTTGATCTTTATTCCTAATCTGGATTACAAATGAGCTCTATTCAATAACCTTGCTAGCGAAGATCAACAAGAAAGAAGAGAACTCTGGGGGAGGGACTCAGATAGGCCCACCTACCTGGTACTGTGTCTAGCCTTAATGCAGGAGGAGTGTGGGGGTATTCTTTTACCTTTTTAAAGCTGTTTTAAATAACCTTTTATGGACTTGTATTGTATTGTATTGTATCTCCCCTATTCAATTTGATATATAGTAAACTAAGTTTGGTTAATTACAATCTTGTGCGTTGTTCCATTGTGTCACCCAGAAGGACTACTATTCAAGAAGGTAACAAGGTATTGTTGCATAGTGAAGTATTGTATTCCAACCTGTGTATCTATTTGATAGTCCAGTCCTATTCTGGGTCAGTTGTGCCTGAGGAGGGATCGAGCCAATTTGATTGGGTTGTTAGGCAGGGTGTAGACCCAATAATATAATCAGCAGCTCCTGCGGGGGTGGTGCTACACGTGGGGGCTCGTCCGGGATTTCTACAGTCCTGCAACACAACCCTCTCAGCCCCAGAATCCCCTCCCACGCAGAAATGGATCCTGTCGCTGCTGCTGAGTGGTGCAAGGAAGAGAATGTCATAGTGGAAAATGGCCTGGTGGTTGAAATCAAGGGAGAAGCCTGGACTGAAGAAAAGCTCCTCCCTGTTTTAAGGGCACTATCCACAGACAGGAAATTCTGGGTGATTGACATAAAAACTGACACCACTGCCCCACACACGTATGCACTGTGTGAGTGGAGGAAAGGGGTCCCTGATTATTTCAATGGAAACAGTGTAAAAACTATTGACCAAACAGAACTTTTCCTGATACATCCAGGAGTTCCTACTGCGGGTCCCTCATCCACCACCCCTGGGGTATCCAGCCAAGAAAAAGGTGTCCAAGAAGGGCATCCTGAGTCATCATCTTTGTCGACTTTTAGCTCAGAACTGTGTGCTGTTCTTGGGGAGATTGTGGCAAAATGTAGCAGGGACTCCTCGAGCTATCTGATGACTGGATATAGGAAGCTCCGGACATTCTCTGGGAAACAGCCTGTGCCTTCAGCAGAAGATGGGTTCGAAGAGTGGCTAGATACCGCCACTCAGGCTTTGGAGGAATGGGAGGTACCAGAACAGCACAAGAAGCAGAGGATCACAGAGAGTTTAAGGGGACCTGCATTAGAGGCTGTACGTAATCTAAAGCTTAGCAAGAAGAACTGCACTGCACAGGATTATTTGGACATTCTGCAAGATGTGTTTGGTCGGACGGAGAACGCGGCTGAACTTCTCTACCAGTTGGACCACTGTTATCAAGAAGAGCGGGAGAAGTTGTCCGAATTCATTAAACGTCTGGATAGGATTATCCACCAGATTCTGTTAAAGAAAGGAATAGACCCCCGGAAAATAGATGAGACTCGTGCACGACAGGTTCTGAAAGGGGCTCAACCTTTAGATCCCATTGCCATACTGTTACGAACTCGTCGAGATGGCGGCATTCTAGAATACCCCGATCTGATTCGAATGGTCAGAGAGGAAGAGGTCATGTTGGACAACAAGAAGAAAAGTCGGCAGTTTGACTCAACTGCCCGGGTTGGAGTGATAAGTGTGGAAGAGGGTGACTCTCAAGTTGAACTCCTAAAGACCCAAGTGTCTCAGTTGATAGAAATGGTGTCCATCCTGACTGGTCAGGTATCCACTCTACCCAAGGGGAGTATATCGGAGAGGCCAGATGAACCTGTTAGTCTCAGCACAGATCCAGAGCCACGGCCTGCAAGATTGTTAACTTGTTTCAACTGCGGGGGAGTTGGGCATGTTAGAAGGGTATGTCCCAGCTCAGGAAATGCTGCCGCGAAACTTCGCGAGCCAGCGGGAAACTTCAGAGGACACCGGTGAAGGAGTCAACCGGGTGTCCGCCAGTCTTAAGGGACTCCAGAAGTGGTGCAGGATCAGGGAAACTGAGTCAGGGGGTCAGACCCAAATATAACACCCCCAGTTCTAGACTCCGGGTTACTGAGGGAAGGAAAGTCAATGCACACCGGATTCGGCGGGGGCCTAGATCAAGGAAGAAAAAGGAGAAGAGGGCCAGGGTACAGAGAACTGAATCAGATAACAAGGCTACATCAAGAGAATTCCCAACTAACTTGGTCGGGCCCTCCCCAGTGGTCTCGGTTCAGGTGGAAGGAATTTACACAAGAGCCCTCCTTGACACAGGGGCCCAGGTGACTCTTTTGTATAGAGACTTCTATGATAAATATCTTACCCATCTACCTTTGCAGAAGTTGGAAGATCTGGAGATATGGGGTATTGGGACCCAAAGTTTTCCCTATGACGGGTATCTGCCAATCAAGTTGACCTTTGATCCATCAGTGGCTGGTGAAGCGGAAACCTTCGACACCTTAGCGGTGGTCTGTCCTCGTCCACCAGGGGCCAACAAAAGCTCTCTCATCGTAGGAACAAACACTGACCTGGTAAGGCGCCTTCTGATACAACTGGTCCAGGGACAAGATGCTCAGGCGCCAAGGATCCATCCCATGCTACGGCAGGCCTACCAACGATTAGTGTTGGAGCAAGAGACCCCCGCAGAAGGAGTTGGACGACTCTGGAAGCTGGATAGAGCAGAAAAGGTCTTACAGCCAGGAGAGGTGGCCTGTTTTAAGGCTTCTGTTAAACTCACATGGCAACAGCCGGGTCCCTTCATTATCTTTGAATCAGGTCAAAAGGAGAGACAGAGAGGGATAGAAGTGATCCCTGAGGTGATCCCTTTGAAGGTGTTACAGGAAAACCGTGGAAGGGTTTTAGTGAGTGTCAGAAACACCTCTATTACACCAGTGAAGGTACCGGCCAGGGTGCTCCTGGGCCAAGTCAACCCGGCTACCCCAGTTGCCCCCATTGATTTCAAAGAAAAGGAACAGGGTGAAGCGGTTATAGAGGAGCTTTGCTCTGGAAACGCTGCCCTCCCGCCGGAATGGGTGAAGAGGGCCAAGGCACAACTTGCTCGATGGAGGGAAATATTCTCTAAGGACGAGTTTGACGTGGGATGTGCCAGGAGCGCCACTCATAAGATCCGCCTGAGTGAGGACAAGCCTTTCAGGGAGAGAGTCCGGCGAGTCCCCTTAGGTGACTTAGAAGATCTACGTCAACAGCTGGCAGAGCTCAAAAAGATCGGGATTATCCGAGAATCCAGGAGCCCGTATGCTTCCCCGATAGTGGTAGTCCGGAAGAAAAATGGATCTTTGAGGCTTTGTATCGACTACCGAACGCTGAACAGAAGAACCATCCCAGACCAGTATACCACTCCTCGAATCGAAGATGCCCTACAGAGTCTGTCAGGGGCGAAGTGGTTCAGTGTGATGGACTTAAAGAGTGGGTATTATCAGATCCCCATGCACCCTGAAGATCGGGAGAAAACAGCCTTCATCACCCCTGTGGGGTTCTTTGAGTTCAATCGCATGCCTCAGGGGTTGTCCGGGGCCCCTGCTACCTTCCAAAGGCTGATGGAGAGGACCGTTGGAGATATGAATTTGATAGAGGTACTGGTATACTTGGATGATGTTATCGTGTTTGGCAGAACTTTAGAAGAACATGAGGAGAGGTTGGAAAAGGTCTTGAAGAGGCTACATGAAGAAGGTCTGAAACTTTCTCCTGAGAAGTGCCAATTCTATCAGTCCTCGGTCCATTACCTGGGCCATATCGTGTCTGAAGAAGGGGTGGCCACTGACCCGGACAAGCTGGATGCTGTTGCTTCCTGGCCGAGACCCACAAATGTGACCGAACTCCGGTCATTCTTGGGCTTTTGCTCCTATTACAGGAGGTTTGTGGAGGGGTTCGCCCAGATTGCCCGACCCCTAAATGAGCTCCTGAAGAATGAAGAAGATGATGTCCCTGAGTTGGTAAAGCCGGCGAAGTCCACCATAGGCCCCCGGAAGGCTAAGGAATCCATCCAGGATCAGTGGACCCCGGAATGCGAAGGGGCCTTTGTCCAGCTGAAGGAAACCCTAACCACTGCCCCTGTGTTGGCCTATGCGGACCCCACAAAACCATATGAACTGCATGTTGATGCCAGCCGAGATGGGCTGGGGGGGGTACTTTATCAGGAGCATGAGGGTCATCTGCGACCTGTTGCCTATGTGAGCAGAAGCCTACTGCCTGCTGAAAGGAATTATCCTACTCACAAACTTGAATTCTTGGCCTTGAAGTGGGCAGTGGTTGACAAATTGAAAGACTACCTGTACGGAGCTGAATTCATTGTCAAGACAGATAATAATCCCCTCACCTATCTGTTGACTACGGCCAAGCTGGATGCAACAGGACATCGATGGTTGGCTGCCCTCTCTAGCTTCAATTTTAGCCTGAAGTATCGGCCAGGAATCGGAAATAGGGATGCAGATGCCCTATCCAGAAGGTTGCATGTTCCACAGGAACCTGCGGAAGAATGGACTCATTTGGCTCCAGAAGGGGTGCGTGCCCTATATCAGGGAACTGAATTTCGATCCCGAGGAGGGTCAAGAGCAGAAGAGATTGGGGTTTCGGCTATCGGGGTACCCAAATGCTACTGCCAGGTGACCCAAGTTGAAGGGGAGGGTTTGCCCCGGCTGTCCAAAAGGGACTTGCGGAAGGAGCAGTTGGAAGACCCTTTGGGAAAACTTCTCTTGGAAGCCCTGGAGATCCAGAGCCCTGAGTTGCTTCTAACTGACTCCCCTCAGGGGGCCCGTCTGTTGCATAGAGAGTGGACCCGGTTACAGATCAGAGAAGGAGTGGCCTACCGGAGAGGTCCATCTGAAGATCTGGAGGAGAAGTGGCAACTGTTCTTACCAGCTAAATACAGAGAGGGAGTTCTGGCCGCTCTTCATGATAATCATGGCCATCTGGGGCCCGAAAGAACCTTTCAGCTTGTCAGGGACAGGTTCTACTGGCCTTGTATGAGGGCCGAAGTTGAAGGATACTGTCATTCTTGTGTCCGGTGTATACAGAGGAAGACTCTGCCACGTCAAGCAGCCCCAATGGGCCATCTACAAAGTCAGGGACCCATGGAGCTGGTGTGCATTGATTTCCTTTGCTTAGAGCCTGATCTGAGTGGCCAGGGGAATGTCCTTGTGGTAACAGACCATTTTACCAGATATGCTCAAGCATTCCCAACAGGGGATCAGAAGGCCTCAACGGTTGCCAAAGTTCTTGTAGAGAAGTTCTTTGTACATTATGGGTTACCACAGCGCCTCCATTCTGATCAGGGAAGGGACTTTGAAAGCAGACTGATCAAGAGACTGTTAGATATGTTAGGCATTCAAAAGACTAGAACCACTCCCTACCATCCACAGGGGGATGCCCAGCCTGAACGATTTAACAGGACTCTTTTGGATATGTTGGGGACTTTGAGCTCAGAGAAGAAACAGCATTGGGGCAGGCACGTAGCTGCCATTGTGCATGCCTACAACAGCACTGTCAGTGATGCTACTGGATATTCCCCTTATCGGCTGATGTTTGGAAGGGAGGCTCGGTTGCCAGTGGATTTGGCCTTTGGCATTTCGCCTGATCATACCTCTTCAGCATCGCATAGAGGATATGTGGACCGACTGCGGAAGAGTCTGAAAGCGGCCTATGACAAGGCTCAGGCCACATCTGATCAACGTGGACTGCGGAATAAAAAAAATTTCGACCTAAAAGTTCGGATCCATGACCTGCAACCAGGGGACAGGGTTTTGTTGAGAAACTTGGGTGTCCCGGGAAAACACAAGTTGGCAGACCGCTGGAAGTCCCAACCTTATGTTATCTGTAAGCAACTGCCAAACCTTCCTGTGTACCAAATTCGGCCTGAGGGAAGTGTGGGTCCATTGAAGGCTTGGCATCGGAACCATTTGCTGCCTCTCTCTGAAGCGGTTCGTATGCCCCCTGTGGAAGACCTGTCAGCGGCCCCTTCGACTTCTCGCCGGTCCAGACCAGTTACCAGATCTCAGACGATGCTCCCAGATGAGGGAGAGGGAAGTTCTCCATCTGAAGATTTGGAAGATGAAGAGGAGGTACCCGACTGGTTGTGGTCATCTCAGTTGCCAGAACCCACACCTGCCTCCCTGTCTTCGTCTGACTTGGCTGATAGAGGAGCCCTTCGGGCAGAAGCCCCTGAATTCATACCCTTTCATATGCTTCCAGAAGAAGCAGCTGAGGATGAAGATCCTGAGGAGGAGGTTGCACCCTTCTCTGAAGAAGAACTGACCTCTCTTGAACCATCAGGTGCCTCTGTGTTGGAACATGAGGAGGGGGACATGGAAGAATCCTCAGAAGTGCCTGATCCTAGTACCTCTGAGAGCATGCCTCCACGGGAACAGAGGGAAAGGAGAGTCATTCACCCACCTAAGAGACTGACCTATGATCAATTGGGTGAATGTTCGGAAGAAGCTGTTTTTATCTCCAAAAGGTCTCCTGACCAGCCTAGTTCCTCCACTGTAGATTTGGTGGGGGACAACCCTAGCTCACCCCCAGGCACAACTGTACAAGCCACCCAAGTTTTGGGGGGTCTGTGAGAGATCATGAGAACAAAGTATTGAAGTAGAAAACGTTTGCATTTAAGTTTGTACATAAGGATATTGGGTTTGGCCATTATAATAAGCACAGTTTTTGATGTTCACAATTTGGTTTACTTTGTGAGTTAATGTTTGCGCACATTTTGTTGCTCTGACCTCACTATATGTTTTTTTCTCTTTCTCACCTTTTGATGTTTTTTTTTCAACACAAACTTTAAGATGTAAGTGTTTAAGAAATTGCAAAGGCACATGTGCTTTTTAAAGGAGCACTATATAAAAGCACTAGAAATCAGCACTATATTAACACTGTAGAAATCACTTATTTGCTTATTAATTGCACTTTATCGTTTTACTGTTGCACTGCTATTAGAATACAAAATTGGATGTATTCAGATTGACTTATTTCAGCAAAATGTTAATGTTTTTGTTGTATAATGCCAACCTATGCACTAGGGTACATACTGTTGACCTCTTTGGGGACCAAAGTTTCTCAAGTGAGGGGAGTGTGTAGCGGGGTTAAACATGCCTAAAGACACTGTTTGATATGTGGGAAGGAACTAGGCTCCCTCTAGTGGTAGCTGCATGGAATTTCCCGGGCTGTGACTTCCTTTTCACAAGATGAAGAAACTACATCTCCCAGGCTGCTTTGCAAGATCCAGGAACTAGTCTCCCTCTAGTGGTAGCTGCATGGAATTTCCCGGGCTGTGACTTCCTTTTCACAAGATGAAGAAACTACATCTCCCAGGCTGCTTTGCAAGATCCAGGGTGCACGGCTGCACCGCACGGCACTATGGGGGAGGTTATTTAAAGGAGAGAGAAGCGCGCGAAGGGGGGGCCTTTCTGCGCTGGACTCTGAGGAACCAGCGAGCGAGAGTGAAGGACTGACACTGGATATTGGGCCAGAGCCTTTTAGCCTGGAGGGACGACGTGGAACCGTCCCATCTCAAGCACGAGGCACATTCCTGGAGGTCATACTGCTGTTTGCCGAGACCGGAAGTCATCCGCCAGAAGGACCCCGCGCGGCTGGCATATAGCCAAAGGACTGAGACCGCAGTGGAAGCGCGCGAAGGAGAAACTTCTGTTGGTGAGAGGGCACATGCCCAATAACTGACTTTATCTGCTGAAGAGACAGTTTTATCTACAGATAGCGGTAGCGCAGCAGGAGGTGATAAAACCCCGGGGTTTATCACCATACTCTCTCAGGAGACTCATAGACAAACAATAAGGTCTGTAAAGGAGTCGCCAGAGGCTTATCTCTCTCGCAGAAGTTATTGCTCAGTTACGCAGACACCCTGCGGTGACAACTAACAGCTCGTTGTTTTCTCTCTCTTGATCTTTATTCCTAATCTGGATTACAAATGAGCTCTATTCAATAACCTTGCTAGCGAAGATCAACAAGAAAGAAGAGAACTCTGGGGGAGGGACTCAGATAGGCCCACCTACCTGGTACTGTGTCTAGCCTTAATGCAGGAGGAGTGTGGGGGTATTCTTTTACCTTTTTAAAGCTGTTTTAAATAACCTTTTATGGACTTGTATTGTATTGTATTGTATCTCCCCTATTCAATTTGATATATAGTAAACTAAGTTTGGTTAATTACAATCTTGTGCGTTGTTCCATTGTGTCACCCAGAAGGACTACTATTCAAGAAGGTAACAAGGTATTGTTGCATAGTGAAGTATTGTATTCCAACCTGTGTATCTATTTGATAGTCCAGTCCTATTCTGGGTCAGTTGTGCCTGAGGAGGGATCGAGCCAATTTGATTGGGTTGTTAGGCAGGGTGTAGACCCAATAATATAATCAGCAGCTCCTGCGGGGGTGGTGCTACACATACTTAAAACGCTGTAAATTACATCACTTTCCATTGGTAGTGACGATCGTGTTCTGACCAATCATAGTGATTCAGCTTTACGCCCAATCAGCTAAAACTTCCTCCTTAATTAACATATGACCCGGAACAATAATAGCACGGATTCCCGGCCGGATGTAAGGTCTCCATGACCCGGAAGAATAATAACATAGAGTCCCGGCCGGATGTATGGGCTCCACCCACCAGGAAGACCAAGAAGTTATTTATGTGTACTCAGTACACTATGCACAACAGCAGCTCCAGCATTCCAGGTGGCTCAGCAAGTAGAGTCATTGGCAAACACACTGGAGGTCACAGGTTCAAGTCTGGGTCCTGACATTGTGAAAATACACCTGTTAATTATATGCACATTTAAAGAGACTATGCACAACAGTGCCATCTACCAATGGAAGTGTAACAATGTAAGGAAAATTTGTATGGAAGTATAATCCATATACCAAAAATATCATAATAATAAACAAAAACATGTCACACCAGAAAAAAGAACACGAATCTATTTGAAACTAATAGGCAAAACTAAATATAAATAAGTAAAATCATTAAAATATTTAAAATAACCCTAAGCCCATAACCAACGCTAGACAGCATGAGTCACAAGCCTAGGGACATTTGTGTGTGCGGACACTTTGGGGGATCACGGTCCTCCCAACGCACATCATCCAAAGATGAAAGATCAAAAAACAAAAAAGATCAAGTATAAAATAATATAATATAGAGTTGGAAACTAAAATCAATGATCACTAATAAAACAATTTAAATCCAACTCTATATTTAATCCTACAGGGCTCAAAGATTGGGTCTGGAATATCCATTTTGTTTCGCACTTTGATAATTCCCTAACCCAATTGGCACCCCTCCACGGGGGTGTCACCCGCTCGACACCCCAGAATTGTAAACAACTGGGGTCCCGTTGGTGATGTGAACGGAAATGGGCTGGGACACTGTGCTCTGTTTTGCCCTTAATAATATTGCTGATGTGCTCCCCAACTCTAATTGTCAAAGTGCGTTTAGTTCGTCCTATATAAATGATTTTGCAGGGACACATTAAAGCATACACCACATGCGTGGTATCACATGTGATGAAATGCCTAATGTCGAAACTCTTGTCAATTGCTGCAACATAAAAGGACTCACGTCTCCTCTGATTTTGGGGGGTATACGAACATGACTTACATCTCCCACATTTGTGAAACCCTCGTCTACCCGGAAAGAAGGAAGTATCCGGGGGATTAAGGATCTTCTTCACCACCCTGTCCCCAAAGCTCGGGGCCCTACGGTAAATGAAGGATGGAACATCGGGCAACACAGGTCCCAATACTGCATCCATCTGCAAGATGTTCCAATGGGTTTTGAAGATGGCTTCTACTTTTTTGTGGTCCTCACAGTAATCAGACAAAAAACTCCATTGTTTATCATCAGATCCATTTGTGGGTCTCGTCACGTTCTGCAAGCATGCAGCTCGAGGGATATCCAGAATATTTTCAATCTCTTTCTCAAGACATTGTTCGTCATATCCCTTTTGGATAAACCTCTCCTTAAGAACATTGGTTTGGGCGATATAGTCTTCTTCAAATGTACAGTTCCGTCGTACTCGCATGAACTGGCCACGCGGTATATTACGCAGCCAGTTCGGGTGATGTCCACTTTGAATAGACAGGTAACTGTTTCTATCTGTAGACTTGAAGAAGACAGACGTAGTTAGTCTGCCCGAACCCTTCTTTATATTTACGTCCAAGAAGTGGATATCCGTTAAACTCCAATTGAACTCGAGTTTGATGTTATTTGTATTAGTATTCAAATAACTCATGAAGTTCAATAATGAGGACTCTGTGTCGTTCCATACAAAAATAATATCGTCTATGAATCGACGATAGAAAAGGAGTTCTGGTCTCTCCCTACAAAATACATGTTTGTCCTCCCACTCTGCCATAAAAAGGTTGTACATTATCATCCCAGGAGATAGAGTGAAGGATTATGGACTGTTTGAGTCATTTCTGAACTTTTTCCTGCTGCCTATGTGACATCTATTGCATTTCGGACTTTTGTGCAGTGGGCACAGTATTTTTTTGGCACTTGCTTCTTGACAAGTTTGCGCTACTATATATATATAGGGATATTGCTGAGTATCTATCTATTATATATCTTTCTCCATGTATATAGTAAGGTATATACTCCAGGTAGTTGTACTCTCTTGTAGTATATATTGGTCCCTGTAATATGTATATAGTAAGATATATACTCCAGGTAGTTGTACTCTCTTGTAGTATATATTGGTCCCTGTAATATGTATATAGTAAGATATATACTCCAGGTAGTTGTACTCTCTTGTAGTATATATTGGTCCCTGTAATATGTATATAGTAAGGTATATACTCCAGGTAGTTGTACTCTCTTGTAGTATATATTGGTCCCTGTAATATGTATATAGTAAGGTATATCCTCCAGGTAGTTGTGCTCTCTTGTAGTATATATTGGTCCCTGTAATATGTATATAGTAAGATATATACTCCAGGTAGTTGTACTCTCTTGTAGTATATATTGGTCCCTGTAATATGTATATAGTAAGGCATATACTCCAGGTAGTTGTACTCTCTTGTAGTATATATTGGTCCCTGTAATATGTATATAGTAAGGTATATACTCCAGGTAGTTGTACTCTCTTGTAGTATATATTGGTCCCTGTAATATGTATATAGTAAGGTATATACTCCAGGTAGTTGTGCTCTTTTGCCATGTTGAATGCATGTCCTCGCTCACCTCCTCCGGACTCCTCTCCGCCCCGCCCTCTTCCTCCAGGCGCCCCTCCCATATGCCGCCGGGCTATCGCTGCTCCGCAGGGGGCCCCAGTGCACTGCATTGCCCAGGGGCCTATAAGGCTCTTAAGATGGCACTGATTAGAGGACTGCGTTGTCTTTCCTTGGCCCTGGTTTCTGTTTTAATATGTGGAGTTCCCTCTCTGTGATGTCAGCGGCATTCCTTTTAATGATTCATTTTTCTCTGTCTAGTACTTCTTAGGCTACCATTTTAGTATTTGATTTAGTTTTTAGGTGGACAATATTGTTTCATGTCACATGTATTATACACATACAGATAGGGGGAGATTTACTAATACTGGCGTATTCAGAATCTGCTGGAGCTGTGAGTGGTAATAAAACCTGGAAGCTGATTGGTTTCCATGCAGAACTGCACCAGATTCTGCATGCCCAAGTTTTAGTAAATCTCTTTCAAATTGTTAAATTGGCATTGCTGATTACTCCAGGGAGAGTTTAGCACTGTGAGCCAAGCACCTACCTGAAGCAAGGCATTGGTTAGTTTGGCACATGGCCTCAGGGTCTAGCCTAGCCTCAGGAGTTGAGTGTAAGGTCCTACCCCTTGGGAGGGGTGGATAAAAAGCACACCCTTAGGCCTGGTTCACACTGGTGCAACATGAAAGTTGCACGACTTTCGATCCGACTTTGCCCTGCGACTTCAGTCCAACTTCCATGCGACTTTAATGAAATGAAGGATCCAATTTTGACCCAACTTTGAGAAAAATGTGACTTGTCCTTTGAGCAATCAAAACAATTCCTTTGGTTCTGGTATGGATGGAACCTCAGGCCAAACTTCTAAAAAAATTACGTGGGCCTCCCCCCAATCCATGCCAGGCCCTTCGGGCCGTTCTGTCAGTCCTGGTGTCTGACAGTTTTTATATAACTTTGGGGTGTAGCCATCTGATGACGTCATCCAGAGACCCCGCCCCTTGTGACATCATGGACCTATCATGCCTGGGGCGGTATCTCCGGTTGAAGTCACCTGATGACCACGCCCCATAGTTATATAAGAACTGTTGGACACCAGAGCTGACAGAATGGAGGAAGCCAGTGTCGGAGGAGGAGCTTTTTTTTTTTTTTTCAGTGGGTCGGTGGCGGAAGACATCATGATTGACGCTGGAGCTACCACGGGGGACAGTAATCATTTTTAATAAAGGACTTATCAAAAACCGTCTCATGTTTATATTACACTACACTGTTTTTTTTTTTTTCTTTGGTGAATGGGTAGGTACCCCATACTCATTCACGTGGGCAGGGGGCCGGGATCTGGGGCTTCTAGATTCCGATAAGCCCCCGTCTGCAGACCCCCACAGCCCAGGGTTATGGGGAAGAGGCCCTTGTCCTCATAAACATAGGAACAGGGTGCTTTGGGGTGAGGAGCAGAGCCCCGTCTGCTTCAAAGCATCCACCCTGCCCCCCATGTTGAGGGCCTGTGGCCTGGTATGGTTTAGGAGGGGGAGGGGGCTTTCCTGACCTGCCAGGCTGCATGCTCAAGGTCTGGTATTAATTTTGCGGGGGCCATGCCGTTCTTTTATTTTTTTTTTGTTTTTTAATTTCAGCGTGGGGTTATCCCTCAAAATCCATACTATGCCCGAAGGGCCTTCTATAGATCGGGGGCTCCCACGCAATTTATTTTTTTTTCAGCATTGCTAACATTGCTTCAGAGCACAAGTCGCATGTCACAAATCAGATCAGTTAAGATGCTGATCTGACTTTGTCTGCGACTTCAGTTAAATTCAATGGGTTGAAATTGGGCCCAAGTCAGACCAAAGTAGTGCAGGAACCTCCTGGACACAAGTCGGACCAAATTAGTGCTGGAACCTCCTGGACACAAGTTGGACCAAAGTAGTGCAGGAACCTCCTGGACACACGTCAGACCAAAGTAGTGCAGGAACCTCCTGGACACAAGTCGGACCAAAGTAGTGCAGGAACCTCCTGGACACAAGTCAGACCAAAGTAGTGCAGGAACCTCCTGGACACAAGATAGGACCAAAGTAGTGCAGAAGCCTCCTGGACACAAGTCGGACCAAAGTAGTGCAGGAACCTCCTGGACACAAGATAGGACCAAAGTAGTGCAGGAACCTCCTGGAGACAAGTCGGACCAAAGTAGTGCAGGAACCTCCTGGACACAAGTCGGACAAAAGTAGTGCAGGAACCTCCTGGACACAAGATAGGACCAAAGTAGTGCAGGAACCTCCTGGACACAAGTCGGACCAAAGTAGTGCAGGAACCTCCTGGACACAAGTCAGACCAAAGTAGTGCAGGAACCTCCTGGACACAAGTCAGACCAAAGTAGTGCAGGAACCTCCTGGACACAAGATAGGACCAAAGTAGTGCAGAAGCCTCCTGGACACAAGTAGGACCAAAGTAGTGCAGTAACCTCCTGGCAGAGGCGGCTCTAGACTTTATGAGGCCTTAGGCGAAATTAAAATATGAGGCCCCCCTTGCGCGATAAAACCCCAGGCGCCAGGTCGCTAATTCTAGTCGCCAATGCGCCAATGTCGAGCCCTGTGTTAATATTAATATATTAACAATATATGAATATATATTATAATAATTATTAATATAATAAAAATAATATATCCACCATCCTAAAGTCTGTTTCTGATTGTTTAGTCAGATATTCACATCAGTGGCCTGCTGGAGGACATTTTGTAGGGCTCTGGCAGGGCTCATCCTGTTTCTCCTTGCATAAAGGAGCAGATACCGGTCCTGCTGAAGGGTTAAGGACCTTCTATGGCTCTGTCCAGCTTTTCTAAAATAACCACCTTTCTCCTGGTATCTCCTCCATGCTCTTCTGGCAATGGCACGTATTGATGTTCCATTCTGGAGGAGTTGGACTGCCTGTGTAACCTCTATAGGGTCCAGGTATGGCCTCATGCTACCAGTAGTGACACTGACCCTAGCCAAATGCAAAACTAGTGAAAAACAATCAGAAAAGAGGAGTAGGGGGAAAAAATTCAGTGTCCTCCACCTGTAAAACCATTCCTGTTTTGGAGGTCAACTGTTGCCCATCTAGTGCACCTGTTGTTAATTTCATGAACACCAAAGCAGCTGAAACTGATAAACAACCCCCTCTGCCATTTTACTGACCATTAAGTATTGATTGCTATACTCATTAAAAAAGTGTTCCTTTAATTTTTTTGAATAGTGCATAGTTTGTAGACGTGATAACTTTCACACAAACCAATCAATCTACACTTATTGGGATTTTTTTTATTATCAAAAACATGTAGCAGAATACATTTTGGCCCAATTTAATGAAGACATTCTATTTTTTTCCATTGGATAGGTTTTACAGCAGAAAGTAACACATATTTTTAACACCAAAAGAAAAGCTCTATTAGTGTGATAAACTGTATTTGAGTATAGTGCTGCAACTGCAAGAGCTGCAATAACCAGTTAAAGTAATGCAGTGCCGAAATAGCAAAAATGGCCTAGTCATAAAGGGGGTAACATGTTCTGGAGCTGAAGTGGTTAAAAGAGTCAGTGCCGGTTCACATATGTGCGGCTGCGGCGATCGCATGTAATGTCGGAGCGCACTGCTCCTTCATTACATGCGATCGGATGTGCGGTGCGAGTTTAGCCATACACTTTGTATGGTTGAAATTCGCACTGCACCCGCAGCAAAGACGCACATGACCCTTTTTTTCAGCCCCATCAGGATCGGATCGCACAGTGGTTCACACTTGTGCGATCCGATCCTGTGCGAACTGTCAGATCGCACTGCGATATGCGATCAAACTGGGGGTGTCGTTAACATTTAATTGACACCTCCTGCGTATCGCATATGGCAGTGTGAACTGCCAGGGGTGCGTTTGCAATGCGGGAACAGGCTGCGAATTCGCAGCCTTCCTGCATTACACAAGTGTGACCCGGGACTTAGTGAATTGTTAATTGTTTATATTTGTAAAAAACAATAAAAAAAGGCTGCAGACATTAATCCAGTTTGGTGTGTCCAGTATTCTTTGTATATTTGGAGTATATGCCACCTACCGTCCCCTGTTACATCACTTCTGCTATGAACACAAAACATGTCGTCACTTTGACACCTGCGATTCATGAAGTGTATCCATATTTTTGACCAAACTCTGTGTGTGTGTAAATATATATATAAAAATAAAGTATATCAGACGGGGTTTCTCTTTTCCCCCCTATCTTTTACCACTTGCTGACCAGCCACCAAAACATATACTGCAGGTTGGCAGATTCCCACAAAATGATGTGCCCATATGTCGCTTTGCAGGAGCGCACGCACCCATTTGCTAGAGCAGAGGGGAAGCTGATCTTTGAATAAAATAACTGGAAGGTACCTCACTATGGAGATCTCCTTTTTTATACCCATGGGGGGAGCTATGTAAGAGGCACCGTGACCCAAGGACTTGCAGAACTTCTGCTGAAGATAAGACCGTGGCATAAACATGGCTCTCAGTCAAGTCCTTGGGTCACGGTGCCTCTTACATAGCTCCCCCCATGGGTATAAAAAAGGAGATCTCCATAGTGAGGTACCTTCCAGTTATTTTATTCAAAGATCAGCTTCCCCTCTACCCTAGCAAATGGGTGCGTGCGCTCCTGCAAAGCGACATATGGGCACATCATTTTGTGGGAATCTGCCAACCTGCAGTATATGTTTTGGTGGCTGGTCAGCAAGTGGTAAAAGATAGGGGGGAAAAGAGAAACCCCGTCTGATATACTTTATTTTTATATATATATTTACACACACACAGAGTTTGGTCAAAAATATGGATACACTTCATGAATCGCAGGTGTCAAAGTGACGACATGTTTTGTGTTCAAAGCAGAAGTGATGTAACAGGGGACGGTAGGTGGCATATACTCCAAATATACAAAGAATACTGGACACACCAAACTGGATTAATAACATCTCTGCAGCCTTTTTTTATTGGTTTTTAAAAAAATTAACAATTCGCTAACTCTTTTAACCACTTCAGCTCCAGAACATGTTACCCCCTTTATAAGTGCAGGCAGTCTACACACCATTCATCTGGGATCTGGCACCTTATTGAGCCCCGGTTCACACTCATGCGAGTGCCGGGTTCGCATGTAATGTCGGAGCGCACTGCTCCTTCATTACATGCGATTGGCTGTGCGGTGCGAGTTTAGCCATACAAAGTGTATGGCTAAATTCGCACCGCACCCGCAGCAAACTCGCACAGGATCCTTTTTTGGAGCCGCATCAGGATCGGATCGCACAGCGGTTCACACTTGTGCGATCCGATCCTGAGCAAACTGCAAGATCGCACTGCGATATGCGATCAAACTGGGGGTGTTGTTAACATTTAAATGACACCCCCAGCGTATCGCATATGGCAGTGTGAACTGCCGGGGGTGCGTGTGCGATGCGGGAACAGGCTGCGAGTTTGCAGCCTTCCCGCATCGCATCAGTGTGAACCGAGGCTAATGCTGTGACACTGTGACAGGCGTTTTTCCCTTAAGGCCCGGTTCACACTTGTGCGATGCGGGAAGGCTGCGAATCCGCAGCCTGTTCCCGCATCGCACACGCACCCCCCGCAGTTCACACTGCCATATGCGATACGCTGGGGGTGTCAATGTAATGTTAACGACACCCCCAGTTTGATTGCATATCGCAGTGCGATCTTGCAGTTCGCACAGGATCGGATCGCACAAGTGTGAACCGCTGTGCGATCCGATCCTGATGCGGCTGCAAAAATGCCTCCTCTGCGTGTTTGCTGCGGCTGCGGTGCGAATTTAGCCATACAAAGTGTATGGCTAAACTCGCACCGCACAGCCGATCGCATGTAATGTCGGAGCAGTGCGCTCCGACATTACATGCGATCGCCGCAGCCGCATCAGTATGAACCGGCTCTGAATTGTACAGTGAGAACTTGGGGGGGATTGAGAGGGGAGCACTGAGTGGATGCACTGGATAAAAAATAAATTGTTAGGAATCTATCTGACTTAGCAGCACAGAGCACTTATATAAAGAAAGAAAAAAACCGTACCATTTGGTTGTCATAAGAGAAGAACTAGTGACATGATACATGAAGCAGAAGCACTGAGACTGAGCACTTTATTATTATTTTTTTTCTTCATCTCATTTTTTTCAGTTGCATAGCGTTTCGTTTCCCATATAGCCTTTTAAATTCAAGCCAGCCTGGATGGTAAGGTATTATTTAATTTATTAATTCAGATTCAGAATAAGGATGACAGGAGTCAGGACTGACAGTAGGACACAGTACTAGTCACTGCAGGGCCGGCGGCGGGCTGGCTGCCTCTTGGACAGGACACTACAGGCCTTGTTTTTGCAGTCAGTCACACAGCTCCAGATTCCAGTACTTACCTTTCGTCTTCTTCTTCTCGTCTGCTGTTCTCTGCAAGGAGTCCTCATGGTACCGAAGCCGGGAGAATGCAGGGGTGGGGTTACGTGACATCACGTTGTGACGTCATCGCAATCCCCGACCATGATTGGTTGAATGAAGGAGCAAGAGGCGGAGACAGTGCAGCCAGCAGCCCAGCCAGCCAGGAGAAACCGATGTGAGTGCGTGCGGGGCCGGGCCTGGCTGGAGTGAATGATGCAGACAGCCTAGACAGAGTAGAGACACTGACAGTCTACTACGCTAGCGCGTAGCGCCGCTGCGCCGCAATGTGTGGAATGTGGATTGCGGATGCGGCTCCCGGCGACCTGGCGTGTCGCATGGTGAAGGTCGGGACAGGTCTAAAAAAAAAAAAAGTTTGGGAAGGATGCGAGGCCCCTTTCAGTGCGAGGCCTTCGGCGGCCGCCTTACCGGCCTAATTAGAGAGCCGCCTCTGCCTCCTGGACACAAGATAGGACCAAAGTAGTGCAGGAACCTCCTGGACACAAGTCGGACCAAAGTAGTGCAGGAACCTCCTGGACACAAGTCGGACCAAAGTAGTGCAGGAACCTCCTGGACACAAGTCGGACCAAAGTAGTGCAGGAACCTCCTTGACACAAGATAGGACCAAAGTAGTGCAGGAACCTCCTGGACGCAAGTCGGACCAAAGTAGTGCAGGAACCTCCTGGACACAAGTCGGACCAAAGTAGTGCAGGAACCTCCTGGACACAAGTCGGACCAAAGTAGTGCAGGAACCTCCTGGACACAAGTCGGAAAAAAGTAGTGCAGGAACCTCCTGGACACAAGTCAGACCAAAGTAGTGCAGGAACCTCCTGGACACAAGTCGGACCAAAGTAGTGCAGGTGTTCCGTGAGAATTACCTACCCGTGAGAAAAACCTACCCCCGTCACTTCCGGTTCACGGCAGTCTGTGTAACGCGAGCAGTTACATTAAAACAGCTGTGCTGCACTATGAGTCATCTCCGCTCCTGTCCCGGTCACTTCCCTGCTCTCGGCTACTAAATATAAAAGCGGCGGCGGCTGTATGAAAAGATAAATCACGGAGCCGCCAGCCGCTTTTATATTTACTAGCCAAGATCAGGGAAGTGACCGGGACAGGAGCGGAGATGACTCCTAGTGCAGCACAGCTATTTTATGTCACCGCCGCGTCGGTAGGTTTTTTTAACGGACACCGAGATCGTTTCAGACTAGTGCGCATGCGCACTAGTCTGATCCTCAGCTCTTCCATTAGGTATCCGGGGCTGTGAGCATGCGCACTGCTGCGCTGCTCAGATGTTCCTGGCCGGAAGTGACGAGGGGTAGGTTTTTCTCATGGGGTAGGTAATTCTCACGTTACACAGGAACCTCCTGGACACAAGTCGGACCAAAGTAGTGCAGGAACCTCCTGGACACAAGTCAGACCAAAGTAGTGCAGGAACTTCCTGGACACAAGATAGGACCAAAGTAGTGCAGAAGCCTCCTGGACACAAGTAGGACCAAAGTAGTGCAGGAACCTCCTGGACACAAGATAGGACCAAAGTAGTGCAGGAACCTCCTGGACACAAGTCGGACCAAAGTAGTGCAGGAACCTCCTGGACACAAGTTGGACCAAAGTAGTGCAGGAACCTCCTGGACACAAGATAGGACCAAAGTAGTGCAGGAACCTCCTGGACGCAAGTCGGACCAAAGTAGTGCAGGAACCTCCTGGACACAAGTCGGACCAAAGTAGTGCAGGAACCTCCTGGACACAAGTCGGACCAAAGTAGTGCAGGAACCTCCTGGACACAAGTAGGACCAAAGTAGTGCAGGAACCTCCTGGACACAAGTCGGACCAAAGTAGTGCAGGAACCTCCTGGAGACAAGTCGGACCAAAGTAGTGCAGGAACCTCCTGGACACAAGTTGGACCAAAGTAGTGCAGGAACCTCCTAGACACAAGTCGGACCAAAGTAGTGCAGGAACCTCCTGGACACAAGTCGGACCAAAGTAGTGCAGGAACCTCCTGGACACAAGTCAGACCAAAGTAGTGCAGAAACCTCCTGGACACAAGATAGGACCAAAGTAGTGCAGAAGCCTCCTGGACACAAGTCAGACCAAAGTAGTGCAGGAACCTCCTGGACACAAGATAGGACCAAAGTAGTGCAGGAACCTCCTGGAGACAAGTCGGACAAAAGTAGTGCAGGAACCTCCTGGACACAAGTCGGACAAAAGTAGTGCAGGAACCTCCTGGACACAAGATAGGACCAAAGTAGTGCAGGAACCTCCTGGACACAAGTCGGACCAAAGTAGTGCAGGAACCTCCTGGACACAAGTCGGACCAAAGTAGTGCAGGAACCTCCTGGACACAAGTCAGACCAAAGTAGTGCAGGAACCTCCTGGACACAAGATAGGACCAAAGTAGTGCAGAAGCCTCCTGGACACAAGTAGGACCAAAGTAGTGCAGGAACCTCCTGGACACAAGATAGGACCAAAGTAGTGCAGGAACCTCCTGGACACAAGTCGGACCAAAGTAGTGCAGGAACCTCCTGGACACAAGTTGGACCAAAGTAGTGCAGGAACCTCCTGGACACAAGATAGGACCAAAGTAGTGCAGGAACCTCCTGGACGCAAGTCGGACCAAAGTAGTGCAGGAACCTCCTGGACACAAGTCGGACAAAAGTAGTGCAGGATCCTCCTGGACACAAGATAGGACCAAAGTAGTGCAGGAACCTCCTGGACGCAAGTCGGACCAAAGTAGTGCAGGTACCTCCTGGACACAAGTCGGACCAAAGTAGTGCAGGAACCTCCTGGACACAAGTCGGACCAAAGTAGTGCAGGAACCTCCTGGACACAAGTCAGACCAAAGTAGTGCAGGAACCTCCTGGACGCAAGTCGGACCAAAGTAGTGCAGGAACCTCCTGGACACAAGTCAGACCAAAGTAGTGCAGGAACCTCCTGGACACAAGATAGGACCAAAGTAGTGCAGAAGCCTCCTGGACACAAGATAGGACCAAAGTAGTGCAGGAACCTCCTGGACACAAGTCGGACCAAAGTAGTGCAGGAACCTCCTGGACACAAGTCGGACCAAAGTAGTGCAGGAACCTCCTGGACACAAGTCAGACCAAAGTAGTGCAGGAACCTCCTGGACACAAGATAGGACCAAAGTAGTGCAGAAGCCTCCTGGACACAAGTAGGACCAAAGTAGTGCAGGAACCTCCTGGACACAAGATAGGACCAAAGTAGTGCAGGAACCTCCTGGACACAAGTCGGACCAAAGTAGTGCAGGAACCTCCTGGACACAAGTTGGACCAAAGTAGTGCAGGAACCTCCTGGACACAAGATAGGACCAAAGTAGTGCAGGAACCTCCTGGACGCAAGTCGGACCAAAGTAGTGCAGGAACCTCCTGGACACAAGTCGGACCAAAGTAGTGCAGGAACCTCCTGGACACAAGTCGGACAAAAGTAGTGCAGGAACCTCCTGGACACAAGTAGGACCAAAGTAGTGCAGGAACCTCCTGGACACAAGTCGGACCAAAGTAGTGCAGGAACCTCCTGGACACAAGTCGGACAAAAGTAGTGCAGGAACCTCCTGGACACAAGATAGGACCAAAGTAGTGCAGGAACCTCCTGGACGCAAGTCGGACCAAAGTAGTGCAGGTACCTCCTGGACACAAGTCGGACCAAAGTAGTGCAGGAACCTCCTGGACACAAGTTGGACCAAAGTAGTGCAGGAACCTCCTGGACACACGTCGGACCAAAGTAGTGCAGGAACCTCCTGGACACAAGTCGGACCAAAGTAGTGCAGGAACCTCCTGGACACAAGTCAGACCAAAGTAGTGCAGGAACCTCCTGGACACAAGATAGGACCAAAGTAGTGCAGAAGCCTCCTGGACACAAGTCGGACCAAAGTAGTGCAGGAACCTCCTGGACACAAGATAGGACCAAAGTAGTGCAGGAACCTCCTGGAGACAAGTCGGACCAAAGTAGTGCAGGAACCTCCTGGACACAAGATAGGACCAAAGTAGTGCAGGAACCTCCTGGACACAAGTCAGACCAAAGTAGTGCAGGAACCTCCTGGACACAAGATAGGACCAAAGTAGTGCAGAAGCCTCCTGGACACAAGTAGGACCAAAGTAGTGCAGGAACCTCCTGGACACAAGATAGGACCAAAGTAGTGCAGGAACCTCCTGGACACAAGTCGGACCAAAGTAGAGCAGGAACCTCCTGGACACAAGTTGGACCAAAGTAGTGCAGGAACCTCCTGGACACAAGATAGGACCAAAGTAGTGCAGGAACCTCCTGGACGCAAGTCGGACCAAAGTAGTGCAGGAACCTCCTGGACACAAGTCGGACCAAAGTAGTGCAGGAACCTCCTGGACACAAGTCGGACCAAAGTAGTGCAGGAACCTTCTGGACACAAGTAGGACCAAAGTAGTGCAGGAACCTCCTGGACACAAGTCGGACCAAAGTAGTGCAGGAACCTCCTGGAGACAAGTCGGACCAAAGTAGTGCAGGAACCTCCTGGACACAAGTTGGACCAAAGTAGTGCAGGAACCTCCTGGACACACGTCGGACCAAAGTAGTGCAGGAACCTCCTGGACACAAGTCGGACCAAAGTAGTGCAGGAACCTCCTGGACACAAGTCAGACCAAAGTAGTGCAGAAACCTCCTGGACACAAGATAGGACCAAAGTAGTGCAGAAGCCTCCTGGACACAAGTCAGACCAAAGTAGTGCAGGAACCTCCTGGACACAAGATAGGACCAAAGTAGTGCAGGAACCTCCTGGAGACAAGTCGGACAAAAGTAGTGCAGGAACCTCCTGGACACAAGTCGGACAAAAGTAGTGCAGGAACCTCCTGGACACAAGATAGGACCAAAGTAGTGCAGGAACCTCCTGGACACAAGTCGGACCAAAGTAGTGCAGGAACCTCCTGGACACAAGTCGGACCAAAGTAGTGCAGGAACCTCCTGGACACAAGTCAGACCAAAGTAGTGCAGGAACCTCCTGGACACAAGATAGGACCAAAGTAGTGCAGAAGCCTCCTGGACACAAGTAGGACCAAAGTAGTGCAGGAACCTCCTGGACACAAGATAGGACCAAAGTAGTGCAGGAACCTCCTGGACACAAGTCGGACCAAAGTAGTGCAGGAACCTCCTGGACACAAGTTGGACCAAAGTAGTGCAGGAACCTCCTGGACACAAGATAGGACCAAAGTAGTGCAGGAACCTCCTGGACGCAAGTCGGACCAAAGTAGTGCAGGAACCTCCTGGACACAAGTCGGACAAAAGTAGTGCAGGATCCTCCTGGACACAAGATAGGACCAAAGTAGTGCAGGAACCTCCTGGACACAAGTCGGACCAAAGTAGTGCAGGAACCTCCTGGACACAAGTCAGACCAAAGTAGTGCAGGAACCTCCTGGACACAAGTCGGACCAAAGTAGTGCAGGAACCTCCTGGACACAAGTCAGACCAAAGTAGTGCAGGAACCTCCTGGACGCAAGTCGGACCAAAGTAGTGCAGGAACCTCCTGGACACAAGTCAGACCAAAGTAGTGCAGGAACCTCCTGGACACAAGATAGGACCAAAGTAGTGCAGAAGCCTCCTGGACACAAGATAGGACCAAAGTAGTGCAGGAACCTCCTGGACACAAGTCGGACCAAAGTAGTGCAGGAACCTCCTGGACACAAGTCGGACCAAAGTAGTGCAGGAACCTCCTGGACACAAGTCAGACCAAAGTAGTGCAGGAACCTCCTGGACACAAGATAGGACCAAAGTAGTGCAGAAGCCTCCTGGACACAAGTAGGACCAAAGTAGTGCAGGAACCTCCTGGACACAAGATAGGACCAAAGTAGTGCAGGAACCTCCTGGACACAAGTCGGACCAAAGTAGTGCAGGAACCTCCTGGACACAAGTTGGACCAAAGTAGTGCAGGAACCTCCTGGACACAAGATAGGACCAAAGTAGTGCAGGAACCTCCTGGACGCAAGTCGGACCAAAGTAGTGCAGGAACCTCCTGGACACAAGTCGGACCAAAGTAGTGCAGGAACCTCCTGGACACAAGTCGGACAAAAGTAGTGCAGGAACCTCCTGGACACAAGTAGGACCAAAGTAGTGCAGGAACCTCCTGGACACAAGTCGGACCAAAGTAGTGCAGGAACCTCCTGGACACAAGTCGGACAAAAGTAGTGCAGGAACCTCCTGGACACAAGATAGGACCAAAGTAGTGCAGGAACCTCCTGGACGCAAGTCGGACCAAAGTAGTGCAGGTACCTCCTGGACACAAGTCGGACCAAAGTAGTGCAGGAACCTCCTGGACACAAGTCGGACCAAAGTAGTGCAGGAACCTCCTGGACACAAGTCAGACCAAAGTAGTGCAGGAACCTCCTGGACGCAAGTCGGACCAAAGTAGTGCAGGAACCTCCTGGACACAAGTCAGACCAAAGTAGTGCAGGAACCTCCTGGACACAAGACAGGACCAAAGTAGTGCAGGAACCTCCTGGACACAAGATAGGACCAAAGTAGTGCAGAAGCCTCCTGGACACAAGTCGGACCAAAGTAGTGCAGGAACCTCCTGGACACAAGTCGGACCAAAGTAGTGCAGGAACCTCCTGGACACAAGTCAGACCAAAGTAGTGCAGGAACCTCCTGGACACAAGTCAGACCAAAGTAGTGCAGGAACCTCCTGGACACAAGATAGGACCAAAGTAGTGCAGGAACCTCCTGGACACAAGATAGGACCAAAGTAGTGCAGGAACCTCCTGGACACAAGTCAGACCAAAGTAGTGCAGGAACCTCCTGGACACAAGATAGGACCAAAGTAGTGCAGGAACCTCCTGGACACAAGATAGGACCAAAGTAGTGCAGAAGCCTCCTGGACACAAGTAGGACCAAAGTAGTGCAGGAACCTCCTGGACACAAGATAGGACCAAAGTAGTGCAGGAACCTCCTGGACACAAGTCGGACCAAAGTAGTGCAGGAACCTCCTGGACACAAGTTGGACCAAAGTAGTGCAGGAACCTCCTGGACACAAGATAGGACCAAAGTAGTGCAGGAACCTCCTGGACGCAAGTCGGACCAAAGTAGTGCAGGAACCTCCTGGACACAAGTCGGACCAAAGTAGTGCAGGAACCTCCTGGACACAAGTCGGACAAAAGTAGTGCAGGAACCTCCTGGACACAAGTAGGACCAAAGTAGTGCAGGAACCTCCTGGACACAAGTCGGACCAAAGTAGTGCAGGAACCTCCTGGACACAAGTCGGACAAAAGTAGTGCAGGAACCTCCTGGACACAAGATAGGACCAAAGTAGTGCAGGAACCTCCTGGACGCAAGTCGGACCAAAGTAGTGCAGGTACCTCCTGGACACAAGTCGGACCAAAGTAGTGCAGGAACCTCCTGGACACAAGTCGGATCAAAGTAGTGCAGGAACCTCCTGGACACAAGTCAGACCAAAGTAGTGCAGGAACCTCCTGGACGCAAGTCGGACCAAAGTAGTGCAGGAACCTCCTGGACACAAGTCAGACCAAAGTAGTGCAGGAACCTCCTGGACACAAGACAGGACCAAAGTAGTGCAGGAACCTCCTGGACACAAGATAGGACCAAAGTAGTGCAGAAGCCTCCTGGACACAAGTCGGACCAAAGTAGTGCAGGAACCTCCTGGACACAAGTCGGACCAAAGTAGTGCAGGAACCTCCTGGACACAAGTCAGACCAAAGTAGTGCAGGAACCTCCTGGACACAAGTCAGACCAAAGTAGTGCAGGAACCTCCTGGACACAAGATAGGACCAAAGTAGTGCAGGAACCTCCTGGACACAAGATAGGACCAAAGTAGTGCAGGAACCTCCTGGACACAAGTCAGACCAAAGTAGTGCAGGAACCTCCTGGACACAAGTCAGACCAAAGTAGTGCAGGAACCTCCTGGACACAAGATAGGACCAAAGTAGTGCAGGAACCTCCTGGACACAAGTAGGACCAGTTAGGACAGCTCTCATAGGGAAACATTGATTTTACATAAAAACTAAAATATGCAAATAAAAATGTGTATATGATTAATTAACTGTGAATGCACAATAATGCAGATGTGTGATGAAACCAAAGTGTCATAAAGTGAACGGATAATTGAATCAATCGTGTTTGTGTATGATGAATCAATGGTGCCACAAAAATATGTCATCCGTGTTTATATTCATCACATTTGAATTTGGACACTTGGTGGAAGTTGTTTTTTGCACAGAGGAGTGCATGTTGTTTTTTCAGCGGTTCATCTTATTGGAATTATTTGGACATTTGCGTTGTTACACCATTATATATATTTTCATTGTGCTATTTTACATTGTTGGATTTATTGATTGCACATTAGTTTTATCTGGATCCATCACTCATTGTTATTTTCACTGTTGTGGCACCATTGATTCATCATACACGAACACGATTGATTCAATTATCCATTTACTTTATGACACTTTGGTTTCATCACACATCTGCATTATTGTGCATTCACAGTTGATTCATCATATACACATTTTTATTTGCATATTTTAGTCTTTATGAAATAGCGGCGATCCTGCTCTATTTTCTTTCAATACTATTCACGGTGGGGACACCGATTCAAATTGGCAGCTTTTTCACCTTATTGATTTAGACATTTTTTCTCATATCATCAGACCCCTCAGGTAGCACATTGGTCCTCGTCTCTTTCTATTGATTTTACATGTCATGCTCTCAAAGTTAGAGCGATTATCGCACCAGTGTGAACGAAGTCTGAAGTGCACTTTTTTGTTTTATTCTTTTTGAGTTTTTGCGCACCACAACAGTAATAAAATAAATAACTTTAATGGGTGCAAAATTAACAAAAAAATGATCGGCTTTACTTTGTAGGAAGCACTTGTATGAGCAATTGTATTTGGATAAAACTAGCATTTGATGGAAACCTCTGGCAGCGGTGACTAAAAAGAAGCACAACTGCAGGTCCTCACACCAGCACACCACCTCCAACCACCAGATGGCGATAACTCATTTCTGAGTAATCTCGGCTAGTCACAGACGATAGCAAGTGTCTTGTCTCGCGAGAGTTCAGCTGTCCCTTTTGTGGGTGTCTGCGCAGCTTTGTGCTGGGTGAAGGCTGGCTCTCTGCCTCCGGAGAGTATTGCTCGGTCACCGGGACCTCAGTGCTTCACGGAAACAAAGTGGTGAGTCTCTGCTAATACATGGAGTCACTGTGCTGGGGTTGTCACGGCGCTATCATTGTATGAAGGGTCACACGTCGCTCTTCCTGTTCTCCTACTTTGTGCGCATGTGCGGCATCAGCTGTAAGGAGCCGGCCGGTGTGTGATGGGGAAGCTGGGCTCACCCGGGGTGATGGAGGAAGGAGATGGGAGGACAATCCCATTGTCTCAGTAAAGAGGAGCCGGGTTGAAGTTCAGGAGCTCACTTCCCACGTCTGTATAGTTACAGCCTGGACATACACTGTACAATCTCCAGATTTATCTGAACTATGTAATGTGAGGACAGGCCTGAACAATGCATTCTCTATACACCCAATCACAAGGCCAGGCTCTACATAGCTGCTGCTAGATCTGATCTACATTGTTGCAGTGAGGACTCTTAGAACTAGAGATCGACCGATTTTTGGCAAAGCCGATGTATTGAGGGCCGATATGCACTTTCCCCGATATATATCAGTATCGGCCTTTTGATTTACCGATATTGCCAATATTTCAGGAAAGTGCATGTACTGGGGAGATACCTGCAGCTAGAGGCATCACCCCGGTACCGGTGTCCATAGCCAACGGTCAGCTGTCTTGTAATGATAACCGACCGCTCTGCTGTCATTCCAAGGAGCGGGAGGGGATGTCCCCTCCCCCCCCCTCCCGCTGCCATCTGCGGCTCGCCCGGGTCTCCTGTCCCACCGGGAGACACAGGCATCCTACCTTTTACCGCCGCCGTCTGACCGGGTCTCCATTTCTTTGAATTTGGCGCTGCCGAGTACCCAGAAGTGATGACATGACATCACTTTCGGGTACTGGCGATGCCAAATTTAAAACCACACAGCATTCAAAACAGCCAAACTTGGCATTTTTAATGCTTTTAAGTGCAGAGGAGGTGTTTGGGGTCTTTTAGACCCCCAGATCTCTCCACCACAGTACCTGTAGACCTTAAAAAAAAAAAAAAATATAGGCCGATACCGATATCCAGTGACCATAAAATCGGCATCGGCGGTAAAAAAAAATGATATCGATCCATCACTACTTAGAAACCACAAACATTATATATTTTGTAAGCAGAGACCCTGGAGAATAAAATGGTTGTTGTTGCTGCAATCTTTTATGTCACACAATATTTGCACAACAGGTTTACCAAACGCAAATTTTCAGGAAAAAAAGACCCTTCTAGTGAGTTTTAGCTCACACAAAGCACAATGTTACCCAATTTTTTGGGGTAAAATATAAAATGGGCCATTCAGGTGCTGGTTCATACTAGAGTCACAAAGAATCGCAGGTGTGGGGCTATCATTTATCCAATGATGCCCCTTCTCATCAGTGCAACTCAGCAAGATCAACTGCGGGTATAAGATTGTGTATATGGGATTGTATGGTTGGGTTTTCTTTACTGTTTGTTTTTTTAATGGTTTGAGCCAGATGGACTTGTGTCTATTTTCAACCTGACTATGTAAGGTGCGTCTTTGGGAAAGATTCCTGTGCTACTTTGATGCAATTTACAGTGCAGTTTTGGCCTCATAGAATATACAAGGTCACACTGAAAAATCACATCAAAAGCGCATCGCAGCAGTGTGACCTGCATCCAAAGGCCCCCCCCCCCCCCCCCGCAACAACAAATCAAAATATTGATTTGATCTTGAAAGAAAACAACAATAAGCCTGGGTTCACACTAGTAATGCATGTGGAGCCGCACCGCATTCCTGTGCACATCACATGCAGTGTCTATGCGGTGCGGTTTGAGCCATATATTTTTGTATGGCTCAAATCGCTTCGCATTGGTGAAGCGTCCTTTTTGTTTCCCGCACCTGAATCACAAAGCATACAGTGAATGTAAAACGTCTACACACCCCTGTTAAAATGTCCGGTTTCTTTGATGTAAAAAAGAAATTGGACAAAGATAAACAATTTCAGAATTTTTTCCACCTTAAGCCCCGGTTCACACTACTGCGTGTGCGGGGTTCGCATGTCATGTCGGAGCGCACTGCTCCGACATGACATGGGATCAGCTGTGCGGTGCGAGTTTAGCCATACAGTTTGTATGGCTAAATTCGCATCGCTCCCGCAGCAAACACGCACAGGAGGCATTTTTGCTGCCGCATCAGGATCGGATCGCACATCGGTTCACACCCTTGCGATCCGATCCTGTGCGAACTGCACGATCGCACTGCGATATGCGATCAAACTGGGGGTGTCGTTAAGATTACATTGACACCCCCAGCGGATTGCATATGGCAGTGTGAACTGCCGGGGGTGCGTGTGCGGGAACAGGCTGCGAATTCGCAGCCTTCCCGCATCGCATCAGTGTGAACCGAGCCTTAATGTGACTTATAAACTGTACAACTCAGTTGAACAACAAACTGGAATCTTTTAGGTGGAGGGAAGTAATAATAAACTAAGATGGTTGCATAAGTGTGAACACCCTTAATTACTTTGTTGAAGCAACTTTTGATTTTATTACAGCACTCAGTCTTTTTGGGTATGAGTCAGCATGGCACATCTTTACTTGGCAAAATTTGCCCACTTTTCTTTGCAAAAACACTCCAAATCTGTCAGATTGTGAGGGCATCTCCTGGGCACACTCCCCCTTCAGATCACCCCAAAGATTTTCGGATTCAGGTCTGGGCTCTGGCTGCGCCATTCCAGAACATTAATCTTCTTCTGGGGAAGCCATTCCTTTGTGGACTTGGATGAATGCTTTGGGTGGTTGTCATGCTGAAAGATGAAGTTCCTCTTCATGTTCAGCTTTTCAGGCAGAAGCCTGAAGGTTTTGTGCCAATATTGACTGGTATTTGGAACTGTTTATAATTCCCTCCCGAGTAAATAGATCCCTAATATGCCACTCTTAAAAATTGAGTATGCCTGTGGAATGGCGCCAAACCAGGGTACCTAAAACTTTCCATAGGCAATGGTTTCAAAGCCTTTACATGTTATTAGTTTATATATAAATAGGAGGCCTGGCACTAGAATTATTCCTCTCACTCATGGTGATATTTCACCACGTGTGGTGCTTTTGCCAATAATAACATATGCGCATGGGACTGATGCGTGCATTTGCCCTTGTGAGGGGGGTGAACAGGGGCTCTTAACATTTTTTTTATTTTTTTTAATTTACAATTTTTTTTAACACTTTACCTGTTTATAAAAAGTTTGCCTCTCAGCCAATCAGAGGAAGCCTAGTATTCAGAAAAAACAAAGCTCCGTGTAAATGGCTGGCTGAGATGATTTTGTTCTAGCGGAATGTGCAGTCCCCATCCCACAGCCGGAACACAGCGCTGTATACTGTAGCTGCAGCCTCCTACAGTTCATGCAGCCACTGCAGGTGTTAGTGGAGGGAATAATTATTGTGGACCAACTTGGCCCAACCAACTATTTAACTTTCACTAAAATGTTTAGTTAGGCTTTAAATGAGTAATATTAGACAGTGGTACCACTTTTTTGTATTGGTTCTGCACAAAATAGCTTAATGAAGCATCTGGGAAAAAAAAGTCCTAGGGAGATTACTGATGCGTTGATGCTGCTGCTAAGTGATGTTGTGATACCCACTGAGACCCATGCTGTGCTAACATTATATGGCCTCAAGCACACTGGATGTTTTTACAGCTGCTTCTAGGGGCGTCTGGCGTTCTTGTTTTTTTTTTTTTTCCATTAAACGCCCCCCATGTTAGCCTATGTGCCAATGCACACACAGGCTTTTATCAGTGTGTAGAGGCAGGGAAAAAACCCACTGCAAGTGTGTCCAGGAGCAGCAGAGTTTGGGCAGAAAAAACACTTAATGCTGCTAAAAACTAGTGCTTGAACATTCATTTATTTCAATAGCCAGAATAAATTATTTATTCTTCCCAATTTAATGAATTAATGGCAAAGAGCTTGACATTTATAAAAGCTTGTAAAAGCTTTAGACACTTTTAAAAGTGCCATTAATTTTTCCTTTATCGTCTTTCAGGACAGCCACCTTGGCTCCTCCCTTCTCAGGAAACACCGCCTTAACCATGAAGATTTAAACCCTCTGTCAGCCGGTGCCCCTCAGTTCTGGTGTTTTCTCCGTTGAGAAGACACTGCCAGGAAACAGTGGCTGGACAGCCAGGGAGGCTGAGGCCGGTTTTCCTGTTAGGGGCTAAAGTCTCTCAGCTAGGGTCTGGGTGGGGAGCCCAGAGTACCTCTAAGGCTGGTCAGCGCCACCCCAGCTTCTTCTCAGGGGGTGGGTTGAGGCTTCGGGGGTCCCACTTTTTGCCACCCGGGGGGGTGCTGCGGAGGTGCGTCTTGTCCTCCCGCATCTTGCAGCCAGCATTGGAGCCTGTGGCAGGTGACGTCACTTCCGTTGGAGGTGGGCACTTTCGCCGGACCCATGGGTCCCGGCCGTGAGTATTTTAGAAAGTGGACCTGGCGTAGGGCTAGCATGGGCCATAATGCTGTGGGGATGGCTGGAAGGCTCATAGGCTTGGGACCATTCTGGGAGATGACTGAAGCAGAGGCTACGTGGACTGCTCCTGGCAAAGCAAGCACCAGCCATTCAAAGAAAAGGAGAACCCTCGAGTGGTGTTCCCTTACCCTTATCCCGCTAGCTCCATGGTGTAGTCCCCCCCCCTCGGTGGTGGGGGGGGGACTTATGGTAGTGGTTCTGGGACCCTGGTGGTGGTTGGTCCTGGGTACACTCCTGGTGTCATGCTGTGATTTCCTTTCTGGCTGGGGGGGGGGGGGGTCCTGGTGCAGTTTCTCATGGCCTTCTCTGTTTTGTGTTCGAGTTAAGCCTCGGATAAGTCCAAGTCTCTACATAGTTCCAAGAGGAGGTGCTCGCCATGCAAAGCTGCTATGGGGGAATCTTAGGCCAAAGCACTTTGTAAAGAGTGTATTGAGAGTCTGATGAGGGAGCATTCCTCGGAGCAGTGCATTGACCTGGCTACATCTGTTCAAAAGCTTTCCAGCACCTCTCAATTTTTCAAAGCAATGTTTTCCAATTTGCAGATTCCACAGCCCCTGACTCCCCCCCCCCCCCCCCCCCCTTAGCCAGTGCAGCAGAAGATTGCACCAGCCCTACCGACAGTGCCCTCCACCAGTGTAGGGGCATCGGGTGGCCCTGAAAAGGAGGAAACTGAGGAGCTTGATAGTGTAGCTTCAGGCTCCCAGGTGGAATCTGAGGGAGATGGGGTAAATGGCGAATCCACCAGGGCTTCTCGGTACAAGTTAACCCTGGAAGAAGTGGAGGATCTCTTGGTGGCTATCCATAACACCCTAGGAATCCAGGAGGAGAAGCTGTCAAAAAGAAATGGCAGGACCCTGAATATAAGCATTTCTTTTTGATGGCCCTGAAACGTAGATTTCCCTTCTGAAAAAGATGCATCCGTCTGGAAAAAGTCCCCTAGACTGGACGTGGCCTTTTCTCCGGTCTCTAGGCAGACAGACCTGCCCTTTGAGGATATGGGCACTCTCTCTGATCCCATGAATAAACGGATGGATTCATTTCTAAAAAAGACCTTGGATTCTTCGCTGGAAAATCTTAAACCTGCCATTGCGATGACAGTGGTTGCCCCTAATCTGGAGTATTGGCTCACCCAGATTAAAGGACACTTAGAAGGAAACAATTCTGTCTTACTATCCTACGCTCCTGCAGGGGGTGGCATATATTGCGGGCACGCCAACCTAATCTCTGCGTATGTCCGCTAGATCGAAAGCCTTGGCCAATTAAGCAAGGAGGGCGCTCTGGCTTAAAACCTCGCAGGGAGATAGTGCATCCAAGGTTAAGCTTTGCCGGATTCCTCTTGTTTCGCCCAGGGCTGGAGGCCATCCTGGATCGGACAGCTGACAGGAAAAAATCCTTTCCGGTCAAGTGTGGGTAGGGTAAACAGACAGAGAGGAAGTTTCACCCTCAGAAAAAAAATTCTGCTCCAAGGACGGAGGGGCAGAAAAAAATCTTGGGGCCAGAAGGGGGGAGCAGGGGGGGAGCAATGTTTTTTTTCTTTTGCCCAGAAAGACTCAATAACAAGTTAACCACGGTGGGAGGAAGATTAGGGGCTTTCCTCCCACAGTGGGAAGCGGTCAGCTCCAATGATTTTGTTTTGGGGGGTAGTATGGAGGGGGTTATCATCTGGAGTTCTCAAGCCCCCCCCCCCCCTCACAGGGTGTTAAGGTGCATAGAAAAGGCATAAGCCTTAATTTCCTCCCTGAAAGATCTGGAAGAGCAGGGGGTCGTGATGAAGGTACCATCGGGGGAGATAGGGATAGTATGGAAGGGGTTATCATCTGGAGTTCTCAAGCCCCCCCTCACAGGGTGTTCATCACTGTATTACTAAGGTACATAGAAAAGGCATCAGCCTTACTTTCCTCCCTGAAAGATCTGGAAGAGCAGGGGGTCGTGATGAAGGTACGATCGGGGGAGATAGGAACCTTTGTGGAAGTTTGCCATGTGTCGACCTGTTTGCCTCGCAGGAGGATGTGAAAATGCGGCTCTTCTCCCTGAACAGGTGGGATGGGGTGCTTCAAGTAGATGCCCTCGCTCAGAGCTGCTGTTTCTCCAGGTGTTATGCCTTTCCCCCGCTGTACTACTACCAGTGGTCCTGAGGAAGTTTCAGAACAAGGGCACTACCCTTCTCCTCATTGCACCGCACTGGCCCAGGTGACTGCGGTTTTCGATCCTGAAGGTTCTGGCCGTGGAGCCACCCCTGGATTCTGCCAATTCGGGAAGACCTTCTTTTCCGAGGTACAATTTGCTTAGCTCAGGTGGAGTCTCACAGCCTGGCTTCTGAGGAGGAGTTGCTGAAAAGCAAGGTGTTTTTCGACCGGTTGGTGGCGACTGCTTAGTTGCAGGAAGAAGGAAACTCACGCCATTTACCTGAAAATTTGGAGGCGTAACTATCAACAGCTGGTGTGCAGAAAGTTCCTTGGATGTATGTAGCCCAGTGGCAGTTTTGGAATTTCTGCAGAGTGGGGCAGATAAAGGTCTAGCCGTCAGTACTCAGAAAAGCCAGATTTCGGCACTATACGTCTTTTTAGGACCCCTAGCTAAAAAACCCTTGGGTGGCTACTGGCTAGATTCTTTAAAGCTTTAAGCAGGCAGAGGCAAGTTTGCAACCCCCATTTTCCAATGTGGGATTTATGCTTAGTACTCTTAGGCAGGACTTTTGAACTCTTTAAGACTTGTGCGGTGAATTTTTGTACCCTAAAGACTGTTGTGTTTTTTTTTTTTTTTTTTTTTTTTTTGTGATCACTACTGCCAGGAGGGTTAGTGGAAGCCCTCTCAATTAGAGCTCCCTTTCTACAAACTTTTCTGGATCGTATTGTTTTTTAGGACAGATCCGGCCTTTTTGCCTAAAGTGGCCTTAAGGTTTCACACAGAGACCAAAAAATAATTTTACCAGAAGGTGGCTTTTCTGAAAAACAATAAGGGAAAATCAGAGTTCCTCTTACCGGTAACGTCTTTTCCAGGAATCTTTCAGGACAGCGCTGTTATCCACCTAAAAAAAAAAGTTCTGGACATAAGACTGTCAAAATTGAGGTTAGTATGTGTTTTTTGTGTCTCCCCAGCTAGCCTAAGGTACTCTTGCAGGGTTCGTACGGTCATGAAAATCCTGGAGAAGTCATGGGATTTTGACATGACACTTTCCAGGCCTGGAAAAGTCCTGGAAAATGAGTAAACCCACTAAGTTTTGGAAAAGTCATGGAATTTTGTTGTGCAACTATTTATATTAGAAAATATGTCTCCGGGCCCCCTGTATTCCGTGGGAGCGGGGGACAGTAAGTGGACTATTTTCTCTGTTTCGGGTTTAGGCGGATTAATCAGCCGCAGCGCTGCACAGCTGAAGCCTGATCACTGGCGTCTTCAATATGAATAGACCGTGACAAGCTAGGAACTCTGCGACGGATTCATCTGCTGAAACCTGAAACTGAGAAATAGTGCACTTACTGTCCCGCTCTCAGGGGCATACCAGCGGGGGGGCGCGTGCACTGGGGGGTGTCCGCCGGGCCCCCGCATCTCCGCATCTATATGCAGCTGCCCCTTCCCCCCCCCCCCCCCTTAATGCTGTTAACCCCCCCTGTGCTCTTAGTCTGGCTCTCCCAGTGATCTCCACCCCCCTGTGCTCCCTGGCTCCCCCCCAGACAGTGCTCTCCAGTTCCCCCCCCCCCCCAGACAGTGCTCTCCAGTTCCCCCCCCCCCAGACAGTGCTCTCCAGTTCCCCCCCCCCTCCCCTTGTGCTCTCCATCCCCCTGGTTTTCCCTGCCTGCCCCCCCCCCCCCCCAGTGCTCTCCACCCCCCTGCGCCTTCCAACCCCCCTGCAATGCTTTCCAAACCCCCCCCCCCCCTTAATTCTCTCTATTCCCCCCCCATGCCCTTTAGCTCCTCCAGTGCTCTCTGCTTCCCCTGTGCTCTCCGGCCCCCCCTAGTGCTCTTCTATCATGTCCGCAGTCTCTGACCTTCTCTTGTATCATGTCCGCAGTCTCTGACCTTCTCTTGTATCATGTCCGCAGTCCCTGACCTTCTCTTGTATCATGTCCGCAGTCCCTGACCTTCTCTTGTATCATGTCCGCAGTCCCTGACCTTCTCTTGTATCATGTCCGCAGTCCCTGACCTTCTTTTGTATCATGTCCGCAGTCCCTGACCTTCTTTTGTATCATGTCCGCAGTCTCTGACCTTCTCTTGTATCATGTCCGCAGTCTCTGACCTTCTCTTGTATCATGTCCGCAGTCTCTGACCTTCTCTTGTATCATGTCCGCAGTCTCTGACCTTCTCTTGTATCATGTCCGCAGTCTCTGACCTTCTCTTGTATCATGTCCGCAGTCTCTGACCTTCTCTTGTATCATGTCCGCAGTCTCTGACCTTCTCTTGTATCATGTCCGCAGTCTCTGACCTTCTCTTGTATCATGTCCGCAGTCTCTGACCTTCTCTTGTATCATGTCCGCAGTCTCTGACCTTCTCTTGTATCATGTCCGCAGTCTCTGACCTTCTCTTGTATCATGTCCGCAGTCTCTGACCTTCTCTTGTATCATGTCCGCAGTCTCTGACCTTCTCTTGTATCATGTCCGCAGTCTCTGACCTTCTCTTGTATCATGTCCGCAGTCTCTGACCTTCTCTTGTATCATGTCCGCAGTCTCTGACCTTCTCTTGTATCATGTCCGCAGTCTCTGACCTTCTCTTGTATCATGTCCGCAGTCTCTGACCTTCTCTTGTATCATGTCCGCAGTCTCTGACCTTCTCTTGTATCATGTCCGCAGTCTCTGACCTTCTCTTGTATCATGTCCGCAGTCTCTGACCTTCTCTTGTATCATGTCCGCAGTCTCTGACCTTCTCTTGTATCATGTCCGCAGTCTCTGACCTTCTCTTGTATCATGTCCGCAGTCTCTGACCTTCTCTTGTATCATGTCCGCAGTCTCTGACCTTCTCTTGTATCATGTCCGCAGTCTCTGACCTTCTCTTGTATCATGTCCGCAGTCTCTGACCTTCTCTTGTATCATGTCCGCAGTCTCTGACCTTCTCTTGTATCATGTCCGCAGTCTCTGACCTTCTCTTGTATCATGTCCGCAGTCTCTGACCTTCTCTTGTATCATGTCCGCAGTCTCTGACCTTCTCTTCTATCATGTCCGCAGTCTCTGACCTTCTCTTCTATCATGTCCGCAGTCTCTGACCTTCTCTTGTCTTTTATCATGTCTGCAGACTCTCAGGGGGTCTGGAGAGGAGTCAAAAGTGGGAGGTGCTGTCGGGATGGGGATCACAGGAGAAGTCAGACATGTGTGGACTGGGGAGAGGAGACTACAGGATAAAACTAGAGCATGGTGCACCTAAGAGGAGGTCAGTGACAGTGCTGCCTGGCCAGTCTGAGGGGGGGTCACTGATGTAAGGGGGCACTGTTATAAAGGTTCCTCCTTATATCAGGACCCCCCCTCCCTTCCTTAGTGCATTTACTCTGTGGAAAGTGGTCTCTGGTCACCAGAGTCCCCCCTACATCAGAGTTATTTTCACCCGTGCGCCTGAAGTGACATCAGCTCCCAGCTGCGGCAGCGGTGCTTCCATCTCATCCACTGTAAAACAAGAGACCATTTTGAGTCGCGCTGTATCCAGAAACGAAACCCTAACTGCAGAAGTACTGTACACTACAAAGATTGTCATTTATTTTAGTAAAAATATGCTGGGTGTGACATGGATTTTCTTCTTATTTAACATGTATACATAGACATTTCATGAAACTTTAGGTCATGAATATTTACGTGAAGTCATGGAAAAGTCATGGAATTTTATTGGTAAAAATGTGTATGAACCCTGCTCTTGGAGAACTGAGGGGCCCCGGCTAACAGAGGGTTTAAATCTCCAGTTCCTGTAAATTCTTGGGCTGTCTTGCATGAACTGCATGTTTGAGATCTCCCCAGAGTGGCTCAAAGATATTGAGGTCAGGAGACTGAGATGACCACTCCAGAACCTTCACTTTATTCTGCTGTAGCCAATGACAGGTCGACCTTTTGGGTGTTTAGGATCATTGTCATGTTGGAATGTCTAAGTACGTCCCATGCACAGCTTCCGGGCTGATGAATGCAAATTTTCCTCCAGTATTTTTTGATAACTGCATTCATCTTGCAATCAATTCTGACCAAATTTCATGTGCCTTTGTAGCTCAGACATCCCCAAACATCAGCGATCCGCCTCCGTGTTTCACAGTAGGAATGGAGTACCTTTCATTATAGGCCTTGTTGACTCCTCTCCAAATGCAGTATGTTTGGTTGTGGCCAAAAAGCTCAGTTTTGGTCTAATCACTCTAAATGACTTTGTGCCAGAAGGTTTGAGGCTTGTTTGGCGTATTATAAGCGGGATACTTTGTGGCATTTGCGTAGTAATGGTTTTCTTCTGGCGACTCGACCATGCAGCTCATCTTTCTTCAAGTGCCTCCTTATTATGCATCTTGAAACAGCCACACCACATGTTTTCAGAGAGTCCTGTGTTTCAAAAGTTATTTGTGGGTTTTTCTTTGCATCCCAAACAATTTTCCTGGCAGTTGTGCCTGAAATTTTAGTTGGTCCACCTGACCATGGTTTGGTTTTAACAGAGCCCCTCATTCTCCACTTCTTGATTAGAGTTTGAACACTGCTGATTGCCATTCTCAATTCTTTGGATATCTTTTTAATATCCCTTTCCTGTTTCATACAGTTCAGCTACCTTTTCCCACAGATCCTTTGACAATTATTTTGCTTTCCCCATGACCCAGAATCCAGAAACGTCAGTGCAGCACTGGATGGAAGGGTCTGTCAGGAGTCAAAGAACTCAATGACATATATATATATATATATATATATATATATATATATATATATATATATATATATATATATATATATATATATATATATATATATATTACATTACAAGCAAACCGATTACAGATGGGGAGGGTTACCTTTAATAGCCATTCAAACCCCGTTGTGTCAACTTGTGTGCATGTTATTAGGCCAAAATGACCAGGGTGTGTAAACTTTTGATCAGGGTAATTTGATTCCTTTTTTTTTTTATTTTTTTTATTTTTTTTTCCTGCTTTGACCTGACTTCCTGTTGGAAAGTAGCTACGTTCATTGTATTTGTTCCCACTGTTTGTAGGAGTGCAGCCACCCTCTTTTAATCACCAAGATGGACTAGGGCCATTGGGATTTGTATTGTGCTTGGAGCAGTGCACATGACTACAACTGACATGCACGGCTTGTTCCACACAGAAATGAGGGGGGAAAGGAGAGGCTTGGGAGCTCACATAGGACATTAAAAGGAGGCAGAGAAGCACGTTAAGAAACCATTTCACAGAAAATAGATTACAGGGCCATTAAGTAGTGGATGTGTATTTTCTGGAGAAAGAAAAAAAAAATTCTAGTTTAGCATCACTTTAACTACTGCATAAAAGAAAGGGGGGAAAAAGGAAAGGACACCCAGCGGTTCACCTGCTGCTATGCCATTGGCTGAGAGCGCTGATCGGGAGTCTGTTGGCTACTGGTTTTACAGCATGCTCGCCCGACAGAAGCCGGCTTCAGTTGAACTGGCTGCCATACACATGGGCCGAATGTCAGACTTTTTTTTTTTTCCTGAAGCGGCCGATATTGCCTGGCATTCAGACCGTGTGTGCGGGGCTTTAGGGCCAATTCACACCAGAACACGGTGCAGAAAACCCACGTTCAGTGCACGTTTCCTGCACCATGTTCAGAACGCACTTCAATAATAATAACACTTTAAAGGCAGGTTGTAAACGGTGTGTTTGCCCTCACCGGATCGCATGGAAAAGGAGTGCCATGCGATCTGGTTGCAGTGAGTTTGCAACATAGTGCATGCACTGCTTTTTGGTGCAGTGCAAATTCAACCCTTTCAAAATGAATGGGCTGAAATCACACCACACAGAATTGCATGTGATTTGCACAGGAAGGCACAGCGCTTTCCCTGTGTGATTCCTGATTTGAACCTGCCCTTACAGACTGATCTTCCTCAAGTGCTGTGTTAGCATGTGAAAAAATGTAAAAAAAAAAACAACAAAAAACAGTGTGCTAGATATCGTATAACATGCAGTTGTAGCCTTATTGGCTCCCACAGCAGCAGGAGCCAAAGAGAAACCTTATTTTAAAAATTCCAACAAAAGCCCCTTTAGAAATCCATCTCCCATGACTGCCTAGAAATCTTCCTGAAACTCTGGGTCTGTCGCCTGGAACACAGCAAGCAGGGGACAAAGGATTTGTCACCTGTATTGCCTGTGGTCTCCCTCCAGCTGATCTTTTTCCTTATTACGGACTTGCCAAGCCTTCTAATGTGCTGTTCCTCTGTGTGGAGGTAGAAGGAAAAGGACTTTGCTGAGCTCTCCTTTGAAAAATACAGTGGGTATAGACAAGACAAGAATGGCCCCCTTTTAAAATAATCAAATTGAGTTTGCAGTCTGAAATGAAGATTGTTTTGGATTTTGACTGGTTCAGCATGAAAAGAACTTTCCTGGAGTGTTTCAGTCCTGGTAGTGCAACTGAACCAAACCAACTATGGGTATCAAGGCACTGTCGGAAGATTACTGGGATAAAGTTGTGGCCAGTTACGGAGAGGAGTCAGGAGATGGATTAAAATATTTCTCAAAAGCAGTGTAGTCTTAAGAAGTGGAAGGTATTTGGTACAACACAGACCCTCCCTGGATCAGGATGTCACTCCAAACTGGATGCAGGAGCCAGGAGGAAACTGGTCAGGGAGGCTAGCAAGAGGCATACAGCAACTCTGAAGCAGTTGCAGAAATGTATAACAAAGAGTGGTCATTGTGTGCATGTGACAATTTCACATCACAAATTCTCCACAAATGTGACTTGTATGGGAGGGCTGGAAGAAAAAAGCCACTCAAAGGCCACATACAGTCACTACTGACCTTTGCCAAAATGCACCTTAAAGATTCTGATGCCACATAGAAAGAAGTGTTAAGGTCAGATTAGACTAAAATATAATAATTTGGCGTCCACACCGAACGATAAGTCTGGTGGGAATCCAATACAGCTCACCATCCAAAAACCGATATTCCTACCGTAAAGCATGATGTTGGTAATATCCTGTTTTGGGGGTGTTTTCTCTGCAGTCAGGATAGAAGGAAAAATTGATGGGGCAAAATTTCCTCAAATTCTTGAGGAAACTCTGCTGCCCTCTGCCAGGAAGTTGTCAGTGGGAAGAAGGTTTACCTTCCAACATGACAGTGACCCAAAGCACACTGCAAAAATGACCACACAGTGTTTGAAGGAGAACAATATGAATGTCCTTGCATGGCCTAGTCAGAGCCAAGATATAAACCCCATTGAAAATCTGTGGAATGACTTCAAGACTGAACCATCAAATTTACCTGAACTTCAACGTCTAGATGTTCAAAGTTTGTAGAGACATATCCCAACAGACTAACGGTTTTTGGAACGGAAGAGAACACTATTTTTTTTCCATTAAAAAACGGAACGGACGCAAAAACGGATGTCAGCGGTGTCATCCGCAATCCCATTGACATACAGTCAGGTCCATAAATATTGGGATTTTGGGACATCGACACAATTCTAATATTTTTGGCTCTATACACCACCACAATAGATTTGAAATGAAACAAACAATATGTTCTTTAACTGCAGACTTTCGGCTTTAATTTGAGGGTATTTACATCCAAATCAGGTGAAAGGTGTAGGAATTACAACAGTTTGTATATGTGCCTCCCACTTTTTAGGGACCAAAAGCAATGGGACAATTGGCTGCTCAGCTGTTCCATGGCCAGGTGTGTGTGATTCCCTCATTATCCCATTTACAAGGAGCAGATAAAAGGTCCAGAGTTCATTTCAAGTGTGCTATTTGCATTTGGAATCAGTTGCTGTAAACTCTCAATATGAGATCCAAAGAGCTGTCACTATCAGTGAAGCAAGCCATCATTAGGCTGAAAAAACAAAACAAACCCATCAGAGAGATAGCAAAAACATTAGGTGTGGCCAAATCAACTGTTTGGAACATCCTTAAAAAGAAAGAATGCACCGGTGAGCTCAGCAACAGCAAAAGACCCAGAAGACCACGGAAAACAACTGTGGTGGATGACCGAAGAATTCTTTCCCTGGTGAAGAAAACACCCTTAACAACAGTTGGCCAGATCAAGAACACTCTCCAGGAGGTAGGTGTATGTGTGTCAAAGTCAACATTCAAGAGAAGACTTCAACAGAGTGAATACAGAGGGTTCACCACAAAATGTAAACCATTGGTGAGCCTCAAAAACAGGAAGGCCAGATTAGAATTTGCCAAATAACATCTAAAAAAGCCTTCACAGTTCTGGAACAACCTCCTATGGACAAATGAGACCAAGATCAACTTGTACCAGAGTGATGGAAAGAGAAGAGTATGGAGAAGGAAAAGAACTGCTCATGATCCAAAGCATACCATCTCATCAGTGAAGCATGGTGGTGGTAGTGTCACGGCGTGGGCATGTATGGCTGCCAATGGAACTGGTTCTCTTGTATTTATTGATGTGACTGCTAACAAGCAGCAGGATGAATTCTGAAGTGTTTCAGGCAATATTATCTGCTCATATTCAGCCAAATGCTTCAGAACTCATTGGACGGCGCTTCACAGTGCAGATGGACAATGACCCGAAGCATACTGCGAAAGCAACCAAAGAGTTTAAGGGAAAGAATTGGAATGTTATGCAATGGCCAAGCAGTGCTGTGGAGTCGGAATCGGAGGAAATTTTGGGTACCTGGAGTCGGAGTCGGCAATCACCTGACCTGAATCCGATTGAGCATGCATTTCACTTGCTGAAGACAAAACTGAAGGGAAAATGCCCCAAGAACAAGCAGGAACTGAAGACAGTTGCAGTAGAGGCCTGGCAGAGCATCACCAGGGATGAAACCCAGTGTCTGGTGATGTCTATGCATTCCAGACTTCAGGCTGTAAATGACTGCAAAGGATTTGCAACCAAGTATTAAAAAGTGAAAGTTTGATTTAGGATTGTTAATCTGTCCCATTACTTTTGGTCCCTTAAATGTGGGCATCACATATACAAACTGTTGTAATTCCTACACCGTTCACCTGATTTGGATGTAAATGCCTTTAAATTAAAGCTGAAAGTCTGCCGTTGAAGCACATCGTGTTTGTTTCATTTCAAATCCATTGCGGTGGTGTATAGAGCCAAAAAGATTAGAATTGTGTCCATGTCCCAATATTTATGGACCTGACTGTACATTATCTCCATTTATCATCCGCAAAGGGATAGGATGATAAACAGACATACGGACCGGATGACACAAGTGTAATCCGTGTCCGTAATAAAAAAAAAAAAAAAAAGTGCCGGAGAGGATCAAAAAACGGTCTGCCCCGTGTGAAAGGATGATTTTGTTTTTGTTTTTTTTATTTATTTATTTTTATTATTTCTGACCTGTTGGTGTTCTATCTTTCAAAATTGTATTCAAAAGTCATGCCGCGCTCCCAAATGCTAATGTGCTAGTATCCCTTTAAATCTGTTAGCATAGCAGTTTTCAAACTCCGCATATCATATCAAACCATATATAACATAAACAAAACAAGCAATGCATCAGTCTATAAAGTGTCGTTTGGTTTGAATTGGCTTGCATATGCTCAATCATTCATTAACCACTTAAGCCCCAGGCCCATTTCTGACACTTTTTTTGTTTACAAGTTAAAATCAGTATTTTTTCCTAGAAAACTACTTAGAACCCCCAAACATTATATATATATATATATATATATATATAATATCATTTTTTTTTTTTTTTAGCAAAGACTCTGGACAATAAAATGGTGGTCATTGCAATATTTTTTGTCACACGGTATTTGCGCAGCGGTCTTTAAAATGCCATTTTTTGGGAAAAATTAGGAAAAATTTCACTGCATTTTAAAAAAACTAAACAGTAAAGTTAGCCCATGTTTTTTATATATTGTGAAAGATGATGTCACGCCAAGTAAATAGATACCCAACATGTTACGGTTTAAAATTGCGCACACCCGTGGAATGGCGACAAACTACGGTCAATAGAAATCTCAATAGGCGACGCTTTAAATTTTAACGGTTACCAGTTTAGAGTTAGAGTGTAGCTCTTTTTTAAATTTATTGCTCTCACTCTGGCGATCGCGGCGATACCTCATATGTGTGGTTTGAACAGTGATTTCATTCGCGGCTCGACTTCCGTATACGTTTTTCTTTTGTGCGCGAGCTAACAGGGGCGGCTAAAAAAAAAATCTTCCCTATTTATTTTATTTATTTATTTTTACCTTTATCACAGGTTAAAAAAAAAAAATCTGATCACTTTTTTTATTGCTGTCACAAGCAATGTAAACATCCCTTGTGACACAAATATGCAGTGACAGGTACTCTTTATGGAGGGATCGAGGGTCTAAAAGACCATAGACCCCCCTCCACTACACTTTCATGTATGCAAAACACCGAAAGTTGTTTTTTAAATCCCCTGCCTTTTGCTGCAGAGTAACCCGGACGTGACGTCATGGACGCCGCCTCCGGGTTACGCCATCGGAGACCCGATTGAAGCCGCTTCCGACTTAGATCGGGACTCCATCCAGCCGGCTGGTTGCTCGCGTCTCCCGGTGGTACGGGAGACCCGGGCAGATCGGCAGCGGAAGGGGGGGGGGACGTCCCCTCCCGCTCACCCGCGTAACGATCGAGCGGCTCCCGAGCTGCATCGGTCGTTACCAACAGAAAGCCGACCGCTGGCTCTAAACCACGGTACCGGGATGGTGCCTCTAGCTAGAGGCATCACCCCGGTATAACACCGCAAAGTCAGCCGACGTACTCCTACGTCACTTTGCGGTTAGTGGTTAAAAAAATATATATAATAATTGTTCTCTTTAACTTGGATGCTATAAGTTGCACTGATTAAATATAGCTGGATAAAACAAAAACTCTGTCTTCATGTCAGGCTGCAAAGCAACAAAATGTGATTATTCAAAGGGATGACTCTTTTCTATACCCACTGTATTGTTTTAATGCACGGCCTTCAATCTTTTCTGATTCACTGGCTTTTTATAGGATAGTAGCCTTCATATTGTTCTCAGTACAGGTAGTACCTAAAATGTTTGTGTGCATCATGACATTGGCATAGTGGTTTGGATAGCTTCTAAAGCCCTGGACATCACAAGAAAAAAATACCTGTGTCAAGGGAAGTTATGAAATCCTGTTTAACTAGCTGTCCAAATAACCCTTAGAAGCCAAAATAAAGCAGCAGCCGTTTGTAGAATTGGTGTTTTGAAAGAATGCATATTGGAATTTTGTTTTTAAGGTAATTAGCTTTGGTTTAGGGCTATGCATGTAGGAGGTTATTTATATAAAATGTTCATTCCAGAAAAGGTTTAAACTTTGCATTATTCATGTGAAAACCCGTCCTGACTTTCCTTTTGTTTTGTTTTCTTATGTTCAGTAATTGCCTCTCCAGATTCACTGCGGAGCCTACACATAGGATAACTTTAAACTCCAAAAACAAACAGGAATTAAAATGATTGCGGGCATGTGCTGTTTTGTACTTTTTAAAAGAACAAGATGGAAAAAAACATCCATAGTCCAATTAGAGGGTATATTGTCTTTAAAGGAGTTGTAAAGGCAGAAGGTTTTTTTATCTTAACCGCTTCCCGACCACCCGCCGCCTTTTTACTGCGGCAGGGTGGCTCTCCTGTGCAAACCGACGTAGACCTACGTCGGTCGCGCGGGAAGCTAGGGGGTGGGGAAGCCGATGCACAGGTCAGGCGGCTCTGATTGCCGCCGCCTGACACCCGCGATCGCTCCCTGCTGAGAGAGAACAACGGTCAGCTGTTGTAAATACAGCTGACCGTTCTTCTCCCTGGAAAGATCATAGAGCGCCTGTGATCCTTCTATAGAGGATCACAGTTCTCTACGGTCATTTCAGAAGCCACACCCCCCCCCCCCCCACAGTTAGAATAACTCCCCTAGGCTCACATTTAACCCCTTTATCACCCACAGGGTTAACCCCTTCCCTGCCAGTGTCATTATTACAGTAGCAGTGCATATTTTTAGCACTGATTACTGCAGTAATGTCACTGGTACCCCCAAAAATGTCAGTCAGGGGTTTGATCTGTCCGCCGCAATGTTGCAGTCCCGCAAAAAATCGCAGATCGCCGCTATTACTAGTAAAAAAAATAAGACATCTTTCCCGTAGTTAGTAGACGCAATAACTTTTGCGCAAACCAATCAAAACAGGCCTATTGCGTTTTTGTTTTTTTTTACCAAAAATATGTAGCAGAAAACAAATTGGCCTACAATGTTAAATTTAGATTTTTACATTTATTTATTTATTTTTTTTTGATAATGTCATCAGAATGTGAAAGATATATTTTTTTTTTTTTTCAAACTTGTCGCTTTTTTTGTTTATAGCGCAAAAAATAAAAATCGCACAGGTGATCAAATACCACCAAAAGAAAGCTCTATTGTAGAAAAAAAGACATCAATTTTCTTTGGGTACAGCGTTGCACGACCGCGCAATGGTCTGTTAAAGTAACGCAGTGCCGAATCGCAAAATAGGGCCGTGTCATGAAGGGGGCAAATCCTTCCGGTCTTAAAGTGGTTAATATATTCTATGCATTTTCTGTGCAGCAGCCCCCTTAACTCTTACCTGAGGTCCATCTAGATCCAGCAATGCTACACGACAGACTTTGCTGTCCGGGACTCTCCCCCTCATTGGCTGGGACAGCAGCGTGGCGCCATTGGCTTCCGCTGCTGTCAAAGTCAGTGAGCCAATAAGGAGACCAAGAAGGCGGGGCTGGGCCATGGCTCTGTGTCTGAATGGACACAGAGAGCTGTGACTCGGGTGCCCCCATAGTAAGCTGCTTGCTGTGGGGACACTCAACAGGAGGGAGTGGCAAGAAGCACCAAAGAGGGACCCGATAAAGGAGGATCTAGACAGCTGCCCTGTGCAGTGGTTTTCAACAGAGCAAAGTATGACATGCAGAGTGGATTTGATTTAAATCAGTAGAAAAAAGGCTTGATTTAAATTTAAAAGATTTATGATTTAAATTGAGTTAAAGAGCAACCATCATCTCTGTCCAGCAATGGCTCCTCCTCTGACCTGCTGTTGACTCACCGATAGTCCCATTCACTTTAATGGGACAGCTGGTGATGCGGCAGTGACCCAACAATGGGAGGGACGTGGTGGCAGCAGTGGATGCCCGCTAACAGGCGCTGCCATTATGGATCTGAAATGACAGGTAGTCTTTAAATGTAGGGACTTATTGCTGGTAATTAGAACCTTTTAATATTTGCAAACAAAATGAAGGTTTCCTATTTAGGATAATAAGCTGTCAGGTTAGGAAAACAGCGATATCAGAACCCATTCAATCATACAGTTGGCAGTGTACGTAGATTTGCAAAACAATAGGATAAAGGAAAATTCTTGAACTTTGTTTTATCTCATGGTTACTGTGAAATTGTTTGAACGCATCAATGCAGTGAATGTTATCTTCGCTTGCAGAGCTTGGATTCATTGAATGAGTTTACCAAAAATGTAAATATTGCAGAATATACAGCCTCATGCTGCATAACTAAGCTCCATTTCATGCTGAATAAACTAAATTATTCGTGTATCTTAAATAGAAAACTATATTTAGATAGATCTTGACTCTGAAAGCATTTTGATAAAAAATATATATTTTTTAAATCCATTGATTCTTTTCTTTAATCTTGCACACCGATGACATGTTTATTATTTTTAAGGGGGGGGGGGGAGACTTTAGCATCATTTTAAAATATAACTGAAATCATAACCTGACAGATTTATTTTTACTCTTGTTGTTCAAGAGCTACTTTATTTGTCCTGTTTACTGTTATTACCGAGAGTGAAAGTGAATGAAAATTCCAAATTTTGAGTGGTCTTAAAACAGGGGTAGAAGGGAATCTTCCAATGGGGACACAAATTCTGGTGACTACAATTTCCCTCGCTCAGCAGAGAGCGGACTGACTTCACAGATGTTGGACCAGGCATTGCGTCATCACGACCACAGAGTCAGGATCCACCATGTGCCTGGACTGATACCTGGCTCAGCCTCTCGGCGAGCTGCTGAAAGCCTGAGCTGGACACTTCCCGCCCCTCCACAGCTCAGCGCTCCTATGAGCGAGGAGGAGGGAGCAGAGCAGAGAGCTGCTGAGAGCCTGAGCTGGACACTTTCCTGCCCCTCCACAGCTCAGCGCTCCTATGAGCGAGGAGGAGGGAGCAGAGAGCTGCTGAGAGCCTGAGCTGGCCGCTTCCTGCCCCTCCACAGCTCAGCGCTCCTATGAGCGAGGAGGAGGTAGCAGAGCAGAGAGCTGCTGAGAGCCTGAGCTGGCCGCTTCCTGCCCCTCTACAGCTCAGCGCTCCTATGAGCGAGGAGGAGGGAGCAGAGCACTGACAGTCAGCAGCTCCCTGCTCAAGGAGCTGTCGGAACCAAGCGATCGGACCGATGCTACATCCAGCTAGGTAAGTATAATTCTGAAAAACAACAAAACCATACTTCTCTTTTAAGTACTGATACAAATACTGTAGCTGCTGACTTTTAATATCTGGACACCAACCGGTCTAGGAATCCAGCGGGTGGCTTCACCTGAGCTGATTTTTTTTAAATCGATTGTTGAGTGCTGCCACCACCATCTCCACTAAGGGAAACCTGCAATAAAGCCGAATGGCCTTCGCATGTGATGTGCAAAGCTTACTGCACTCTCGTGTTGGGCCGTAGGTAGGGATGCACCAATCCGATATTCGGATCGGATATCGGCCCCGATACGGGCAAAATAGCTGGATCGGAGATCGGTAAAATTAAGAGATCCACGGGCCGATCCGGTTTTGCTCTTTACATAGCATGTGAGGGAGCAGAGAACAGCTGTCAGAGAAAAAAAAAGAGCCTCCTGCAAATACCTTTCAACTCTCCCAGTTAAGTAAACACAATGATTACAATGTATCTTTTCGTTCTGTCTGTCTGCAGGAGGAGGGAAGTTTTAACCTCTTAAAGACTAAACCCATGACATTTCAGATTTTGAATGCACAATTGTTATAATATAAGGTATCTGCCGATACCGATCCGGAAGTATTATTTTGTTATAAGCTCACAAAACAGTACTTCCGGATCGGACTCAGGATCGGCAATTTCAGAAAGCAAAAGATCGGGACCAAAAAAGTCGGATCGGTGCATCCCTAGCCAGAGGAGGGCTAAACTTCGGCTGAGTTGGCTGCGGCGAACTGGAATTGGGAACTGGTACTTCTCAAAACCAGAGGAGCTTCTCCTTTTGGGTAGAGCTCCGCTTTAAGTTCTACTTTGAGAGCCCATTAACCCCATGTCCCTTGATTTGCACTAATCAACACAGGCTCAATACAAAGACACAAAAAAACAATCATGCTATGTTGAGATTCGTTGCATAAAAATGCAGCAAGTCTACATTTCTATGCAAAGCACTTCACTGCATATTCAAGCACTTGAAGTGCGCTAAGGTGGAAAGCGTGTAGGTAAAAAAAAAAAATGGGAGATGTGTTAACATGTTGCACCACCTCAACAAGCCGTAAATCACTTGCTGTAATAATGAAATGTATATATTTAACATTTTATTTACTCAATGTACTAGGGCTGCCACGACGCGTCGACTACAAAAAATCGTCGACGTGCGTGAAAAGTGTCAACGCGTGACGTCACACGCCCCCTGGCCTGCCGCCGCGCCGCTTGAAGCATTGCCGGCCGGGTGAAATTCCCCCGCCCGGGCTCCGTCCACACCGATGTCGGAGACAAGAGGTGAGCGCTGACCGTCTCCAGCACCCCTGTACTGCCTGTACTGCCACAGCTTCTGCCGCACATTCGCCATCCTCCCCGATCACCCAGCTACTTGGAGATTTCACATGTGCGGCGCTACACCGGCTTGTAATGGCCTGTACTAGATGGGAGGGCTTACTGGGGGGTCTGTACTGGGAGGGGGGGCTTACTAAGTGGTCTGTACAGTACAGACCACTTAGTAAGCCCCCCTCCCAGTACAGACCCCTCAGTAAGCCCTCCCACCTAGTACAGACCCCTAAGTAAGCCCCCCCTTCCAGTGCAGACCCCTCAGTAAGCCCTCCCACCTAGTACAGTCTTTACTAGGTGGGAGGGCTTACTGAGGGTTCTGCACTGGGAGGGGGGGCTTACTAAGGGGTTTGTACTAGGTTGGAGGGCTTACTGAGGGGTCTGTACTAGTGTACTGGGAGGGGGGCTTACTAAGTGGTCTGTACAGTACAGACCACTTAGTAAGCCCCCCTTCCAGTACAGACTCCTCAGTAAGCCCTCCCACCTAGTACATACCACTTAGTAAGCCCCCCTCCCAGTACAGACCCCTCAGTAAGCCCTCCCACCTAGTACATACTGTACTAGGTGGGAGGGCTTACTGAGGGGTCTGTACTGGGAGGGGGGCTTAGTAAGTGGTCTGTACTAGGTGGGAGGGCGTACTGGGGGGGGGGGGGGGCTTACTAAGTGGTATGTACTAGGTGAGAGGGCTTACTGAGGGGTCTGTACTGGGAGGGGGGGGGCTTAGTAAGTGGTCTGTACTAGGTGGGAGGGCTTACTGAGGGGTCTGTACTGGGAGGGGGGGGCTTAGTAAGTGGTCTGTACTAGGTGGGAGGGCTTACTGTGGGGTCTGTACTGGGGAGGGGCTTACTGAGGGGTCTATATTAATTACAGGATTAATTAGCTAATCAAAAAAACACTAAGCAAAAAAAATAAAATAAAAATAATCGTTAGATTAGTCGACTAATCGTAAAAATAATCGATAGATTAGTCGACAGACAAATTAATCGTTAGTTGCAGCCCTACAATGTACAGTTGTGCTCAAAAGCCTGCATCCCCTTGGTTCTTAATACTGTGTATTGCCCCCTTTAGCATCAATGACAGTGTGCAATCTTTTGTAATAGTTGTCTATAAGGCCTGAAAATCTTGCAGGTGGTAAAGCTGCCCATTTGTCTTTGCAAAATGCCTCCAGGTCATGCAAAGTGTTTGGCAGTCTTTCATGAGTTGCATGTTTGGGATCTCCCCAGAGTGGCTCGATGATATTAAGGTCAGGAGACTGTTATGGCCACTCCAGAACCTTCACCTTTTTTTGCTATAAACACGGAAGGGTCAACTTGGCCTTGTCCTTATGGTCATTGTCATGCTGAAAAGTCCAATAGCGTCCCATGCACAGATTTTCTACAGAAATTGTCTGCCAGTATTTTCTGGTAACATTCTGCATTCATCTTGCCATCAATTTTCACAAGACTCCCCACACCTTGAGAGCTCACACACCCCCCAAAACTAGGGCTTGACAAATCCCAAGTTGCCACGGCGACCAGAAACTGTGTCCTGGCTCCTGGACCCCCACCAGCCCACACTGCTTTGCACTCTCCCATTCCCCACTCCATGGCCTTGGCTGTCTCCTACCCAATAGCATGGAGCTCACGCCAGTGTCCTGGGACCTCTGGAGTCACTGTGTACAGAATGCATGCAGAGCCCTCAAGTGCACACTTATCCTGGGCAAAGATCCCCCCCCCCCAAACCCCCCACACAGCCCTATTAGAGCTTGCTCCCTAGAGGACACTGCAGTCTAGTCTCCCAAAACACAGCGATCCCTCCTGGAGAGCCAATGGAGCAGAGTATGCGGCCTCCCGCCTTGATCACCCTGTTCATACTACTGCCAGAGAGTGGCGGGCTGCAGCACTGTATGCCGGAGTTTGTCAATGCCACCTTCAGCATGACGGTGATGGCTACCAATACATCCAGCTCCCCCCTAGAGGAGTACAGTGTGCAGTCCAGGGTCCCTAAGTCCTGCCACCTGTGTGACAGTGGACAGCCCCACCTCAAACACGGCACCGGGCGGGCATGATGTAGTGGCAGAGCCAGATAATGCTGGCTGGGATCCAGTACCTGCACTCTTATCAACCTCACCCTGCACCTCAGTGGGTGACACCACCCAATACCAGTACACAGGATCCCCATCCCAGCATACCTAATCTACCCCCATACACCCACCTAGAGATTGGGACCCCTATTACCATACAATGGTGGCCAGGATCAAGTACCCGCACTCCATAAACCTCAACCTGCACTCATCCCATTGCCCCTATCTCCACTATACCACAGCCCCATACCCCCCTGTACAACACCACATCCCTCCCTCCTGACACACTGCTCCCACCCCGCCCAGTGTCTGTACGTTATGGGGGGAAAAAAAATGCCGTCGTTTACCTTATTTCAAAGTGCCACTCGGTGCTCACGTGACTGCCCACCTCTCTCCTCGCCTTCTCTTCTCCCGACTGACATCAGTGGGGGATTCTCGGCCCCTCCCGCTGTAGCTGTCAGATCGAGAGAGGGGAGAGGCGGCCGGTCATGAGAGCTCAGAGAGGCACTCTGACACTGGGGCACATAAGGCTGGCCATGCATTATACAATTTTATATACAATTTTCTTTAGATTTACCTTCAACTATGTAGTGCAAGGGCTTGCCTAATTGGATACAATTGAAAGTGTTGTTTAGTTTTGACCTCCTATTATATGGTTTTTGGTAAATCTAAAGGAAAATTGTACAAGGGTATTGAACATGTATGGCCAACCTAACATTATCAAACAGAGGATTGCATGAAGACAACACAGTGGCTTAATAACCACTTTAGGGTGTCAGCATACCAAGACATTTTGGACAATTCCATGCTCCCAACTTTGTGGGAACAGTTTAGGGATGGCCCCTTCCAGTTCCAACATGACTGCCCACCAGTGCACAAAGCAAGGTCCATAAAGACATGAATGAGCGAGTTTGAGGTGTAGGAACTTGACTGGTGGAGTCCTGACCTCAACCCGATGGAACACCTTTGGAATGAATTAGAGCGGAGACTGCGAGCCAGGCCTTCTCATCCACATCAGTGCCTGACCTCACAGATGCGCTTCTAGAAGAATGGTCAAACATTCCCATAGACACACTCCTAATCCTTGTGGACAGCCTTCCCAGAAGAGTTGCAGCTGTTAAAACTGCAAAGGATGGGCAAACTCAATATTGAACCCTACGGACTAAGGCTAGGATGGCATTAACCACTTGCCAACCGCCAGCGGTACGTATACTGTTGGTAGGCTCTGTCCCACAAAACGATGTACCTGTACGTCGCTTTGAGGGACCACTAGCCGGGGCGCACGCACAATCGCCACAGGGGAAGGCAATTTGCGGGTCCGGCGCCACCGGCACCTGCGGCCACTCCTCATGGAGACAGAATGGCGGTCTGCTGTTGTAAACACGGCAGACCGCTGTTCTGTTAGTTATGAACACAGGGATCCTGTGTTCCTCTTATTTAGGAACACATGTCTCTATGTTCATGCAGCAAGTCCATCCCCCACAGTTAGAAAGCACCCCCCTAGCAACACATTTAACCCTTAGATCGCCCCTGGTGTTAACCCCTTCCCTGCCAGTGTCAGTACAGTTAACAGTGCATATTTTTAGCACTGATTACTGTAGTAATGTCACTGACCCCCAAAAATGTCAGTTGTCAGATTTTGTCCGCCGTAATGTCGCAGTCCCACTAAAAATCGCTGATCGCCGCCATTAATAGTAAAGAAAAAGACATCTTTCCCCTAGTTTGTAGACACAAACCAATCAATATACACTTATTGGGATTTTTTTATTGTGAATGTTCTATAGCAGAAAGTAAAAAACCATATATTTTTTTCCCAGAATTGTTGCTATTTTTTTTGTTTATAGCGCAAAAAATAAAAATCGCACAGGTGATCAAATACCACCAAAAGAAAGCTGGGTGGAGGGGCATCAATTTTATTAGGGTACATCATTGCACAATAGTCATTTAAAGTGATGCAGTGTCGTATCGCAAAAAATGGCCTGGTCATAAAAGGGGGTAAATCCTTCCTCAGGTCCAGAAGTGGTTAAAGTTCAATGTGTGTAAAGGCAGGCGTCCCAATACTTTTGGTAATATAGTGTGGGGAGATTTTATATATAATATATATATATATATATATATATATATATATATATATATATAATCTCTATATCTCTATATCTCTATATCTCTATATCTCCATCTATCCATCCCCTCCCTTACAGCAGATACCTTTTATAAAGATGATGGTTCCAATCTTTTATGTCACGCATTGTTAAAATAAAAAGAAATACACACAATATTTTTGCACACCAAAGTAATATATTACAACATTTTTTGTAAAATGTAGATTAGATTACGCTGAATAAATACTGTACATACCCAACATACCAAGCCTTAAACTTCAGTATCCAAGATTTCTACATAAGTGGCGCTTAAAGCGCCAATAAATAATGGGCCCTATAATTATTACTCTCTCCCGTGTGCTCAACAGTATGTACTGTGTAGCACAATACATTTTTGTACATTGATGCCCTTCAAGCACATGTTTACATACAGATGAATGTAGCAGTGGGGGGTAAGTGATTGGGTGCACCTTGTTTTTAATTTTTGTTTTCACTCAGGGCTCTTTCACACAAGCGATCGGATCACATCCACCTGTCAGTTTTTTTTTTTTTTTTAGGCGGATCTGATCGGATCCCCCATGCATCCCTATGGGGCAGTGGATGTCAGGGGTGACCTGTCCGCTGACATCCGCTGCCCTCCGCATCCAATCCTGTCGGTGAAATCCGGATGGATGGAAACCCTATTTTCCATCCGTCCAGGGGATCGGATGAGAATGGACAGGTGGTCGTCCGCTCTCATCCGATTCCCCATAGAGAGCAGCGGGGCTCTGACACCTCCCTCTCTCCGCACACAGAGCAGAGAGGGGAGCTGTCACCCGCCTGCTCAGTGGGGATCGGTCTATCAATTCCCCCCCTGAGCAGCACGGAGGCGGACCGTGTGAAAAGAGCCTAAAATCCCCCCTGTGTATCGGCAATGTTGCAATTGCTTCCACCTGAATCCCAACAGTTGGCTTATCAGATATACACGACACATGATGGTGGTAGTAAAAGGGTTAAAGTAATACAGAACTTCCAGTAAAACGTAACTAAAACCTCTGACCTTTTACAGCCAAGTTTCTATTTGATGTGCCGTTACCATAATGCTACTCATGTGATCGGTTATCACACCAGTTACAGTCAGGTTGAAAAAAGACACAAGTCTGTCTGGCTCAACCAATAAATAGTTATTTGATAGCTTGACAGTTCAGGCTACCTGGGAGCACAAGCAACTGTAATTATTCATGGCAAGACTTGAATGTAACTGGTTTTGGGATACAAATTGAAAGTTTTAGTTCTGCTTTAAAGTCTATATTTAACATATTATCTTAACAGCTGAAGGGTGCTTTAAAGGCTTAAAAATGCTCAAAGCTTGTTGATTACTCTGCTTCTATACACTTTGAAGCCCATGTGAACGAGGCCTTGCAGTGATGCTTGGAGTATCACTTCCAAAACTACAACTTTATACTCTGGGCAGTGAAGACAAATCTAGTAAAGTGCCCCCAATGCTCCTCAACTATGTGCACTACATGTGGTTGCAGCACATTTGTTGGCAAAATGAGGGTAAAACAGTCCAAAAAGAAGCATCACATCACCTCCTCACTGCCAGTGTCTGTGCCCACTATAGGGCGACTGTAAGACTGAAACCTCTGATAAAAGGGGCAAAGCAGAGATAGAAGCACAAAATCCTATCTGCAGTTTGTGTAACAGACGTGGTTGGGAAGGTGGCAGAATGCACTTTCAGAAATAGATTGACTTTAATGTGCTGTGACCAGCATTCTTTATGTGTCTGCATGGACTACGTGTATAAAACTCTAATGCTGGCCATATGCACATTTCTTCCAAAGACGCCCAAAAAATGCCCGATAAATGCCAGCAAAAAAAACGCCCAGGTGGAGAGGAGCCACTACCCTGCTCTATTAATAATTATGGTTCTCGACATGCTACAGAGCTGAAACTTCACAGGTACACTTTTTAGACCCCACAGACATTAAATCCAAAGAAATCTTTTTTTTGTTTTTTTTTTCAGTAATTTTTTCAATAATTGGCTCTCTATCAAAAACAATTTTTAAGAACTTTTTTTTGTGTGATTGAGCATGACCCAGAACCATCATATTCTAAATGGGCCAAATACAAAGTCGTCTATCATACAAGTCGTGCTGAATACACGCTAACAAGCCGCCCCTTATGAGGCAACTAGAGGTTGCGGCAATGTGAACCAGCTCTAAATTGTCAGCTGCAGTTATAAAATTACAAATGCTACTATATATATATATATATATATATATATATATATATAATATGAAGTCCATTAGTGTACCCGAAAAGTGACCGTGATAATTCCCCTGTGATTTCATAATCCACACCTCTGTGACAATATCCACCACTGACAAATCTGCTCACTCACCAGATCTCCTCCAATATAGGGTGTTGTGATCCACTCTATTACTCCAATGTATCCTTAATGTCATCCAGGACTAGTATATACTATATTCCTTTCCACTCCTCATGAAAACTCATACAATAAAGTTGCTATCATTGCACAACATGTTTATTCCATAAAAATTACAGTTAAGTGTTAAAATGCCAACTCACATTTACTAGTGCCCTCCGGCCAGCACTAAGTCTATCCAGCAAACCAAATCTGAATGTTGTCTCCGTTTATTGAAGCCGATGTGGGTTCCAATTCTCATGTGTATATTGCGTCACTATCCTCGACCCCGTGGTGTGTGATAAACACTCAAATTAACACCCGGTGCAAAAAAAAAAAATAGCGCGCACACACTAAATTGGGTGCACAGGGTGTAGACATGGTCCTCCGAAAGAGGAAAGACCCTTATCCTGATCGCCCCCCCCCCCCCCCCCCCAGGGCACACGGCTTCTGACAGGGATTGAGGTACTCACTGGCCCACCTAGCTGAAAACCAGACAGACCCCGTTCTCTGGGAGGTCTGCTAAAACAGACCAACCCTAAGTATTAGGTGGGGCTCCCCCAAAGGGAGACGCCATGAGCGAGGGCGAACCAGGCCAGAAGGCCATGTCCACCCCCTCCCAAGACTTTTAGGGAAGGCCAGAGGACCAACACCATACTAATCACTGTGAGTAAAGTGCGCACTGCAAGTGGGGAAAGGGAAGTGCTTAGTGCAATACCAATCATCAGGTCTGCTCTTACAGCAGGTGACAGGAGCCATCCTATCATGTTTACTCTGACAGCCTGTGGGAGGAGCTGAATGGGCTGCTGTGCCTGCGCAAACACACCGGCATGGACCCGCTACAATGTGAACCTAGCCTCATACAGTCCATCCCCACAGCAGGCGTCTGATGTTCATACATGGGTACCCCGTGTGCATGTAAAGCCTAGTGCACACTATTTGGGGGGGGGTTCCCTGATGGGCCGGCTGCCATACACATGGGCAGAATGTCAGCCAGTTTATATTGAAGTGGCTGATGCTGCCCAATGTTTGGCCCGTGTGTACAGCGATTTAGCCCTGTTCACACCTGTGCAATGTGCTTATATGTGTTTGTCATGAGACACCTTGGGGGGGCCATTCACATGGACCTTCACTTGTAGCTCCTCACTGGGCATTCTGCATGCATGTTTCTGCACATTTTCAGTGTACATTGTTTTTCTCTAATAGTTGTTTCACTTCAATTTGTGTTCTTTAATAATGTTTGTATGTGTTTACATGGGTTTATGTGCCTTTTGGTGCAGAAAAATTCAGCACGCTGACATGAAAGCAGTGCAATGGTGTACACCAGGCTGATTAGAATCCATTGTGTGTATAATATATATATATATATATAATATATATACTGCCTTCATAAACCCTCCTGACTGCAAGTGCTGTATGAGTCCTGATGAGAACATACATTGGCGTTTTCAGGAGGAGAGGTAGCTGCAGCCTCGCTGCTTTCTTTCCCTTTGTCCTCTGAACCCCCCAATGATGTCACTGTACGTAGAATAATCCTATCACTACATGGAATAATGGAATCTGTGGAAAGAATGGGCAGGAAAACATTCAACACTGCGTTAGCTGTCCTTTGCATGAAGGTGGCGCTCTCCGCTCTCTGCGCTCCGCTTTGAGCTGTGTACGTGATCCGTCGCTCCCTTCTAGTGGCGTCCAGTGAGCACTGAGGCCCGCCCACATTCCCGTGACGTCAGCTGGGGAGCTTTATACTGGAGCGGCCTCGGTTCTCGTTCTTCCGTCGGTGCCGGTACCGGGCATGCGTGTGTCACAGGAGCCAGGTATATATGTAGTCCGTGTGATTGTATGTGATCATAGATCGGTGTATGCAGCAGGATTGTTTGTACAGATCTGTGTGCGATGTGTCACCCCCTCCTCCCCCGGGGTCAGTGTGAGAGGTCAGCTGAAATGTCTGTTCTGTTATGTCCCCCGGGGGCCAAACTGGATACCATAGAGGAGATCTGTGTGCTGGTGACATTGACTGTGTGTGGGGGGAGGGGGGGACAGGCCCGGGCCTTCTGTGTGTGTGTGTCATACACTCGCTGATCTGACAGCTGCCTGATATTGGGCTCATCCTCCTCCCATTTCTATCGGTTAGTCAGTGGAGGATAGATGAAGAAGATGTAATAACAATGATGATGATATGTACCCCCTCACTAACTCATAGGAATGAGAGGAGGATAGATGACAAAGATGTAATAATGATGATGTGTACCCACTTCTCTCATTCCTATGGGTTAGGGAGGGGGTACACATCATCATCATCATCATCATCATCATCATCATTATTGCATCTTCTTCATCTATCCTCCTCATTCCTATGGGTTAGTCAGTGAGGTGGGTACACATCATCATTATTATTATTACATCTTATTCATCTGTCCTCCTCTCATTGCTATGGGTTAGTGAGGGGGTACACATCATCATCATCATTATTATTACATCTTATTCATCTATCCTCCTCATTCCTATGGGTTAGTGAGAGGGTACACATCATCATCATCATCATCATCATTATAACATCTTCTTCATCTATCCTCCTCATTCCTATGGGTTAGTGAGGGGGTACACATCATCATCCTCATTATTATTACATCTTATTCATCTATCCTCCTCATTCCTATGGGTTAGTGAGGGGGTACACATCATCATCATCATCATCATTATTACATCTTATTCAACTATCCTCCTCATTGCTATGGGTTAGTGAGGGGGTACACATCATCATCATCATTATTACATCTTATTCATCTATCCTCCTCATTCCTATGGGTTAGTGAGGGGGTACACATCATCATCATCATTATTATTACATCTTATTCATCTATCCTCCTCATTCCTATGGGTTAGTGAGAGGGTACACATCATCATCATCATCATCATCATTATCACATCTTCTTCATCTATCCTCCTCATTCCTATGGGTTAGTGAGGGGGTACACATCATCATCATCATTATTATTACATCTTATTCATCTATCCTCCTCATTCCTATGGGTTAGTGAGGGGGTACACATCATCATCATCATCATCATCATCATTATTACATCTTATTCAACTATCCTCCTCATTGCTATGGGTTAGTGAGGGGTACACATCATCATCATCATTATTACATCTTATTCATCTATCCTCCTCATTCCTATGGGTTAGTGAGGGGGTACACATCATCATCATCATTATTACATCTTATTCATCTATCCTCCTCATTCCTATGGGTTAGTGAGGGGGTACACATCATCATCATCATTATTATTACATCTTATTCATCTATCCTCCTCATTCCTATGGGTTAGTGAGGGAGTACACATCATCATCATCATTATTACATCTTATTCATCTATCCTCCTCATTCCTATGGGTTAGTGAGGGGGTACACATCATCATCATCATCATCATCATCATCATCATCATCATTATTACATCTTATTCATCTATCCTCCTCATTCCTATGGGTTAGTGAGGGGGTACACATCATCATCATCATTATTATTACATCTTATTCATCTATCCTCCTCATTCCTATGGGTTAGTGAGGGGGTACACATCATCATCATCATCATCATCATCATTATTACATCTTATTCAACTATCCTCCTCATTGCTATGGGTTAGTGAGGGGTACACATCATCATCATCATTATTACATCTTATTCATCTATCCTCCTCATTCCTATGGGTTAGTGAGGGGGTACACATCATCATCATCATTATTACATCTTATTCATCTATCCTCCTCATTCCTATGGGTTAGTGAGGGGGTACACATCATCATCATCATTATTATTACATCTTATTCATCTATCCTCCTCATTCCTATGGGTTAGTGAGGGAGTACACATCATCATCATCATTATTACATCTTATTCATCTATCCTCCTCATTCCTATGGGTTAGTGAGGGGGTACACATCATCATCATCATCATCATCATCATCATCATCATTATTACATCTTATTCATCTATCCTCCTCATTCCTATGGGTTAGTGAGGGGGTACACATCATCATCATCATTATTATTACATCTTATTCATCTATCCTCCTCATTCCTATGGGTTAGTCAGTGAGGTGGGTACACATCATCATCATTACATCTTCTTCATCTGACAGAAAAGTAAAAGGTCTGACCAGTTCCCCCCAGCACATCTGCTTTTCATGCATAGTCTGTGTGTTTGCAGCACATTTTCACTTGTTTTCAGTCCCATTTTTGATGTGTTTTTGCAGTGTTCCCCCAAGTGTTGAGGTCTCCTCCTCATACAAAAACACACCACAAAGTGCATGAAAAGCACCCCCAGGTGTGAGCCAGGCTGAAGTTTTCTTCACACTCATGTATGTGCTTTTTATGCATTTTTGGTGTGGTTTTGCAGCCCATTTTCAGTCTAATTTTTGATGCAGCTTCATGTTTTATTTGTTTGTAGGAGGAGACTGATTGTTAATCACATAACCCTATCAAAAACACGCATACATGTGGTTTTTTTTATTGAGATCTCTAGACCCAAAAACGCAGCTTCCCGCACATATAAATGTCCCTTCACCTCTTGCAGGAAACGGAACATTTGAACAGGTCCCATATAAAACCATGTTACATCAATTTTGTTTTGTGTTCCTTGGCTTTCTACAATTCCCTGAAAAACGCACACAGATGTGTATTGCTAAACCATGCATTCATGTTTATACAGCTTATGTGCATGAATGTTTATGCCTGTGTGAGGAGGATGGAGGTGCGGCCATAATCGCTATACCCTGCTTATCATAGACGAACAGCTGATGGATGGATAGTGAACCCATAGATCTGAGATCCCAGCCCTATTCTATGACTGCCATCACAGCAGTATGAGCAGCAAACAAGTGGCCTTTCTGTAACTTAGAAAACAGACCCCAAGATTGCCTAAAAACTATTGTCATTTGGAACTATGTACTTTTAGGCAACTTTGGTTTCTAATTTGATGTGTAATACTGATCATTGCAGCTTCTGTCTTGTAAACTGTCAATAATAAACATACTTTAATAGAAATGTACCTTGTTTTATATATGTGGAGCTAAAGGGCATTTCAGGTTCACCAAAAAATCTCTCCAATTCTTCCTGCCTGGGCCACTCACTCCATCCCCCCAGGTGCTTTGCCCACAACGTATACAGGCTTCTACAGAATGTTTGTTCTGCATAGGCCTAAATGTGTCCCCACCTGTACTGTTGGAGGTTATGTGCAGTGTGGTGTGGGCAGTGCTGGACACGATTTTGGGGTGAAGGCTGTAAAACACCAGAAGAGGAGTCCCACCTCCTTCTAGAAGAGGGAAGTATGCACCTAGGTGGGGGAAGTTTTAGGCTAGGGAGAGCAGCTGGAAACTTGGACTTGTCTTCTCCCTGAGAGGTGCTATGAAAACAGCCTGGAATGTGTTCCTTGTTTAGGCCCCAATCTGCACGGCTGCCTATAGATCATGTAGCCATGTACTGTTTGTTGCTGGAACCATGTTGTGATAAAAAATGTCAGTTGCCCTTTTTTACTAGTGCGGGTTCAATTCTTTTTGAAGTTTTTAGAACCAACTTTGATATTTCTATTTCCTGATGCAGTGTTAACATTTCTGTATTGCTGTGGTAGTTCAGTTTATAGCTTGCTAATTCTAGATTTTTTTTGGGTGTCTCCAAAAGCTGTTTTTGCATGATATGGTGGTGTGCAGTGTCTGAGATGTTTTCTAAGAGATATACACGGTTACAGTTTTATCTCTTAGTTACAGTTCTTAGAAACTGCTGCGTGAGGAACATGCAATTCTGCTGACCTTGCAGACAGTGGAATGCTTGTGAAGTCAGGGGACGTGTTTATTCATTTTTTCTCCTCCTTTTTTTTTTTTTTTCTCTAGAAGTGCCAAAAAAAATGGACTTGAACCAAGATCATTCCAGTGGCCAAGATCCACTTTCTAAATGTCTTCAAGCTAGAAAGGAATTGGAAACTGCAATTCAAGCACTACTTAAAACGGAACAACAAGTGAAGGAAAATGGCAGAGAGGTACCGTGTTTTACTTTTACCAATACTAATCATATTCATTCAAACGAATGCTTTTGTTCTTTTAGTAATTGTGTATCTACACTAATCTAATATGGCTAATCATTTCTAAGGTGTAGGTTTTTTTCCTGTTCAATGCTAGCATTGTGTTAATTCTGCTAATACCATTACATAATTTTAATCACACAATGGAATGTAAATGAGAGCTTTGCTCATTTTATAAGGGTTACTATGTCTCGCTGTGTGGCAGGTTATAAAATGCAGTCTTGATTATTTAAAATCAATTGCATATGACTGCTTTAGATATTCCTAGGGACTACATGTTGGGTTTTTTTGGGCCTGGTAATACTACACTGACATCTTGCATATGGGTAGAAAAAAAAGTTTATTTTTTTGTTTTGTTTGTTGTTTTTTTTTTTTTGTTTTTTTTAAGCCCATGGATGCAGCTTCGTGCAGTTGTGTGCATATGTGCATGCGGCATTCTGGGGAATAGCAAAAAGCCTCAGGTCCGGGTCACACTTATGCAATCCGGGAAGGCTGCGAATTTGCAGCCTGTTCCCGCATCGCGAACGCACCCCTGGCAGTTCACACTGCCATATGCGATACGCTGGGGGGTGTCAATGAAATGTTAATGACACCCCCAGTTTGATCGCATATCGCAGTGCGATCTGACAGTTCGCACAGGATCGGATCACACAAGTGTGAACCGCTGTGCGATCCAATCCTGATGTGGCTGAAAAAAAAGGTCCTGTGCGTCTTTGCTGCGGGTGCGGTGCAAATTTCAGCCATACAAAGTGTATGGCTGAATTCGCACCGCACATCCGATCGCATGTAATGAAGGAGCAGTGCGCTCCGACATTACATGCAAACGCCGCAGCCGCAAGAATGTGAACCGGCACTCAAAGCTGCTTTTTGAGAGGCATGTATGAGCAAAATTTACATGCATATGTGGGTAAATTTATTCTAGTGACTAGAATAAGGGAACATTCTAGCCAATAGAATAAGTTTACATTCATATGCTGATAAATGCATGCCAATACGTTAGAGATAAAACACCATATACCATACTTAGCGTAGCGCAATTATACTAAACATAACTCTATAATCAATATTCTACACAACTCAAAAAAATGCAGTGCATATAATCCACCATTGTGTATCTTAAAGTGACAATTGAAAACCAATAGGAAAATCCAGAGACATCGGTGATCACCACCCTCAGCTGAAATGCCTGCTCACCTCCCAGATCACTACAGGATCACCCTCGTCTGTTATGATATCCCAGGGAGCCTCAGGGGTAGACCTCCACAGGGTATCTGCGAATTGGCCTTCTCAACCTTTGATCTGCCGCATCTGGAGAATGACCCCACTACAGAGTCACTATCACTATCACTCCTGAAGATGTATCCAAGGTTGCCACAGCGATGTTATCCACAGGGAAACTCAAAGTTGAGGACCTCCTTAGGGTCTCAATTGTACATATATAACCCTAAAAAATAAAAGCAAACCATAGTGCTCTCTGCTTCTATTATTTATCAGTACCTATCACGGGGATTAAAAATACTCGCAGCCATATACAAAAAATCTTGCACATCATAGCTCATGACGCTAGTACACACAATCAAGCATCCAGAGTAACGGCTCATCCCACCTATATGCGTTAACGTCCCCTCATGGGCTTCTAATTCAATTACGAATTAGCCTAGGATAAGGCTATCATTAATTTTGTAGTTACTTTACACAATTTTTTAAGGCACATCATTTTTCTTTTTGTATTGCGCTGATTATATATATAGTTTCACAATATGTTAGTTAAAGCGTTTGTTACCGCTAAACTTTATATTCCTGATATGTGCCTGCTGTACCATGAACTTGTATGAGAAAGTATCCTGTTCTTTGTATTGCTTCCTTTGTGTGAATTCCCTGATGTTCAGTCCCTCTGCTTTCCTAATAAAAACTGACCACACTAAGCAGGAGAGCACATTGTGATCTGTTGTCTAGCTATTCTGGGAACTCAGCCTGCTTTCTTCCAATGATCAGACTTGTCTTGACATGCCTCCGCTGCACAGCCATTCACTGGGAAGCTCGGTGTCCCCTGCTTCTTCTCCCCCCATCTCTTTTGCAGCTGAGAACAGAATATGATCACTTGGAAAAAAGGTATTTATAATGTTGTGGGGATTTTAATACAAAAATGTTTTGCCTTTCATTTCTATTTTAAACTGAATGGGTTGTTTCACAAGGTGATTGTTTACAATCACTTTAAGAGGCTTTTTTTTTTTTTCTGCCAACTTTTGGCAGCATATTTGGTGCATACCCGTGTGTATGAGGCCTAAAAGTGCTAATGGGGGATAGTGATTTGAGTGTGCAGGCTGCAATCTATTATCTGCCACTTGTATGTCCCAGAAAGACAAAATACTGGGACCTGCAGCTCTCCTCTTCATAATGCCTTATCAGCATTTTAAGTTTGTATCTTACTAGCATAGAGCATAGGGAAATGTGGCAGCAAGAGCAGTGCAAAGAACCTATATGTGTGGTTTTAAATGACAAAGCCTTCCATGTGCAAGTATTTGGAAATTCACGCCATCATGTTTAGTTTCTACTACCAATTAAAAAAAAATCCATGTGAAAAGCTGAATTTTGGTGTAAAGGCTGGGCATTGGTAGGCTCTGAGGCTTCATTTGCATTGGCATTTACACATGCTTAAAATCCCAGCGGCAAGACGCTGCATATTACTGCACCAAGGATTTGGAGATGTTTGCAGATAGGTGTGGCTGCTGAGCAGTGTTGCCAACCTACCAGAATATTTACTGACACAACACCCAAAATTTACCGGCACAGCCAAGTTTTTACTGTCATTTCCAAAAGTTACAAAATTTAAGAGCCAATTTAAGTATTTGGCTACAAACCAGTACAATATGCAATTATCAACGTGATTTAAAGCGGAGTTCCACCCAAAAGTGGAACTTCCGCTTTAGGGAGTCCTGACCCCCTGACATGCCACATTTGGCATGTCATTTTTTTGGGGGGGGGAGCGGGTACCTAGTTTTGACAGGTACCCGCTCCCACTTCCGCTCGGAGCGCCGCGGCGCCCTGAACGGAAGTTCTCCTCTCTCCCTCCCTCCCTGCAATCTTCTGGGACACGTCAGAGGTCCCAGAAGATTGCCGGCCAATCACGGCGCGCAGCGCGACTCGCGCATGCGCAGTGGGTACCCGGCTGTGAAGCCGCAAACTGTAACAGCCGGGTGCCCACAGCAGTGATGCCGGCGCCGAGGGAGAGGATCGAGGCTTCGGGTGGCCGCATCGCTGGTCCGTTGGACAGGTGAGTGAATGGCTGGAACTCCGCTTTAAGGTAGATTTTAAGGCAAAAAACCTACTGCTTATTTAATTTTCCATATAGTAAGTACAGGACAGCTCAGACAAGACTCATGAGAGTAGGATATTAGAATGAGCAGACACACATTAAATTAACTCTCAGTGACACTGACAGCACTGTGAAGCATCACAGATGACATCTCACCTCCTGAGTCAGTGACAGTCTCTCTCCGCGCCAGGCGGTCCCGCTACTCCAAACAGCACTAACAGTCCCACTTCCGACTTACCTTCCTTCTGCTCCGAAGCCCCACACATGAGATTCCAACTGCTCCACTCAGCTCCCTTACACCATGACATCACACGGCACGCTCGGGCATCGGCGCCTCCAGACCCCCGCACTGCCGAATACACTGTAGCAGGCACTCGGATGGTTTCGGCTGGCTCAAGACTGAACTGCACATGCGCAGTTCTGAGCCAAGTGTCACAGCCATATTTTCTGCTACTGGCAGGAGAAACGTGTCCCTTTTTTACTGGCTACTAGTAAAAATATGGACAGTTGGCAACGCTGCTGCTGGTGGTCCTCAGTTTTTTTGTGACTGTTTGCACAGCCAGCCATTACCTGCATGCTTTTTGCAGCCAGCGATGATCCTCACAGGAAATGGCTGGCTGTGCAAACAGTCACAAATTGGATGCAAGAGGAGGATTGGCAGGGATGAATGTGCTGCCCTGCATATGGGGGTGAAGGAAGAAAAAAAGCAATTTAGGACGTTATGGTGGCTCTGAGGGGACATAAAAGCCTGGGGTTCTTGGGATTAATGCAGGGTCACTGTTAGAAAGAGGGAACCTGTGGGGCAGCAATAGTATCCACCCAGTGCAGAGGCGGCATGCTGTATACTGACAGCTGAGTATAGGGATCATGTCAAGATACACACTGGTCTACTCTGGTCACAAGCCTAGGTGGCCACTGTTTGAATTTTGCATTACTTCCTCTTGACCCCCTGTACTCTATTTCTTCCTTCTGACCATTTGCGTATGCATTTAAAAAACATTATAAACACCTTTTCCCCCTTTTTTTTTTATATAAGTGATCATGTTCTAACCTACATAAGGGGCTCATTGCTGGGAGAGGAGAAACAGCAGCACACTGATCTTCCCAGTGAATTGCTATACAGAGGGGGGGGGAGGGGGCATGTGAGCATAAGCCTTCTCATTGAATTGGCTCTCATCACAGCTAGAGAACTGACCACGCTGTGCTCTCATGCCTAGTGTGGTCAGTTTTTGATAGGAAAGCGGGGGGACTGGCTTCACGCAAAGAAAACAGGATACCTTTTTTTCAAAGAAGTACATGGTACAGCAGGTATATGTTAGGAATGCTGGGTTTGTATACTCTTTAAGGAAATATATTCCCATTTTTCTCCACTGAGCCAATACATGTATTGCAGGCTTCCACATGAATGTGCTATTGTGTTCTACATACTGTAACCATCCCTTTCTTTCATTGTGATTAATGTCTGATATTGATCTTTGAAATAATTGTATGAAGATCATGTTTATAATTGCCATTGCAGGTTAAAGCTCAGATTCAGTCTTGTATTAGTCGTCACCTGGAGTGTCTGCGTAGCCGTGAAATCTGGCTCTTGGAGCAGGCTGACCTCATTCAGCAGCTGAAGGAAGAGGCCTTACAACAGCAGGCTCAGCAGCTGTATTGGGTAAGTGTACTATTACTTCACCTGGACACTTTCCTTCACTGATGGCTGTGTAATGATAGAATTTGGACAGTTTTTTTTTCACTTCTCTATATTTTTATATAACGAGCAAGCAGATGAGAGCTACATTTGTAGGAGTAGTAATTATGACCTGGTAATACTTGTCATTTTGCAGCAAGGATAAGTCAGATGTGTCACAGGGGTGGTCTGTTGTTTGTTTTCAGTGCAGAGTTCCAGTGTGAACCTTGTAGCGCCCTTTAAAGTGGTTAAGGCCCCTTTCACACGGGTGCAACGCCTGACGGAGTCCTTTCTGCTCAGCAGACGATCGATCCACCGATCCCTGCTGAGCAGGCGGATGACAGCTGAGTCTCCGCTCTGTGTGCAGAGACGGAGCTGTCGGGTCCCCGCTCTCCTCTATGGGGAGATTGGATGAGAACGGATCGCCTGTCCGTTCTCATCCGATCCACCTGAAAAACTGACCGGTGGATCGGATCGCCCGTGTGAAAGGGGCCTAAGTCTGCATAATACTCATCGCCTTTTTAGTAATGCACAACCATTGGATCTTTTGCCAATGGCTGATATGCTTTTCTTGCGCCTCTTCCATGTTTTGGCCTTAATTCGTTGCCAAGGACGAAGTGACCTTGTGCATGTTCACCACAGTCACTGATCCTGGCACCATGAAAGAGTATATGCTAAGCTGCACATGTGGAGCTCAGTGTACATTCAGTCCAAGATGGGCAACAGCCAGCTAAGTTTGTTTTCTAGCAGAAGCATGTTTCTTCTGTGACAAGCTGCCTGGTCACAATTTATTGTTTTACTGAAGGTTTAGTTCTGCTTTAACTCTCGATAGAGAGGGAGCTGAGTACCTGATAAAAATCCTCTCCTGACCTGTACCCTTAACACCCAACCCCCGAAATGGGTCTTTAAAGCTTAACAATAAATGTAACAAAACCTGAACTGAATGCCTTGACTCATATTCCCTGACTCTTACCTAATCTAACCCCTTAAATGTTACTAAACCCACAACAGTATATGCAGTAAAGCATGCTTGTTATACTCGCTTCAGAACCTAAGGAGTTTTTTCTCTGCATTGTATAAAAAGGCTGTTTGATCCTGTATTCTTGGATCCTCCCCTTTTACTGGCCCCAATCCATCTCCTGACAGTACAGAGCCTTGGGAGCACTCTGCCCATGCTCAGTTTGGTGTGGATTGCTAGAGACTTTTTTTTTTTCCTTTTTCTTGGTGCATGTGATCGGCACAGGGCCAATCGGCACTGTCCACACATAGGGTCAGGGGTCATGCAGCCTCATAGAACAGTCAGAGGAGAAAGAAAACTCCTCCTACAAACTTTAACCAGACTCAAGACTGCTATATACTGCTGATGAGAAAAGGTATTTAGCAGTTTATATTTACTAAAATGATTGCATTTCCATGTTCTGTGGGGACCAGATATAGTGAATGCAGGCTCCTGGGTTTAGTAACCCTTTAATCCCTAATGCTGAACTTTGTGTTACATATTTTGCACTGGGAGCAGTTGTGCTTCATCCTACAACTTGTGCTGACCATTCTATGCTAAATGTAGGGGCAAACTGTAGAAAAAAAGCATTAAAGAACAAAGCTTTGCAGTCCCACACAATGTCTGTCTATTGGTTGGTTTGCTAAACTGAACTAGAACAGGCAGATCTCTTCACAGCCTTTATCATCAGTGAGAAATTTTAGAAGTTCTCTCTATCTAATGCATTATTTTTTTTTTTTTAGTTGTTGGGACAGTTCAATTGCCTGATTCACCAGCTAGAGACCCCCCACAGTAATGACCTGGCCAATCAGATCACCGTTTGTTTGGAAAGGTAAGTGACGTAGCATAAATAGCTAAAATCATTAAAGTACATGCTCTTTATTATACCTATTTTTTGGTAAAGTTGGTTTTCTAACCCTGCAGAAAATGTGAAAGCTTCAGAAGTCCTTTTCACAAAATATTTTGTACCATCATCCTTTTAAAGTGTTGAAACCACGTGGGAACTGTATTTTTTCTATGAACCTTCCATAGTAAACTGTGGTCAGAGACCAACTAATTTGAACGTTTCCTGGAAGACATGATGTGTATTTAAAAAAATGTAATTGAATAGTACTACAAAGCTTGTTTCATTTGTAGTATATGTGCTTTTTTCATTTTAATAACACAAATACCCAGATATATCAATCTTATATTCTTTATGGGTTTCGTTTTTACAAATTTTCATACTCCTGGGGTTAAAGTATTTGCTAAGTGTCCTTAACTTCCATATCATTTTGGGGCAATTATTTCTACCACAATGGTAGAAAGTTTGACACCCAGCAATTAGCATTAAAGCGGAGTTCCGGCCTCAGGGGTCAAATTTAGATAAAAATACCCCTGGGACAGTCAGGGCTAGTACATTCCACAATGGATAGCCTCTGAACTGTCCCGGGTCACAGTTACCTGTAAGAAGAAATGCTTACCTTGAAAAGTTCTTCTCCAGTGCTGCCATCTCAGGTGTGGGCAGCTGAAGCCAGCACGTCCTCTTCTGCAGCCCCTTCGGTGACGTCGGAGTCCCACAATGCACTGCATCGGTCCCGCTCGTCACTTCCGGTGCATGTGCGGCATCCCTGCACAGCTTCTGGGCATGCCCAGAAGCTGTTTAGCAGTGAATGCCGCACTTGCACCGGAAGTGACGAGCGGGGCCGGGGGAGACGCATTGACTCCTGGGAGCGATGACGTTCAGCTCCCAGGAGTCATCGCAAGCTGGAAGTGACGGCGCGGGTCGCGGCCGCCGAGGGAGGAAGTGGATGGAAGGTGAGTATATTTTCTTCAATATTAAGGTAAGTGACCAAGAAAAAAAAAATGGGAGCATCCATTTCTTTTTCAGGTGGCCCTCAGCAATCGGATGGCCCAAATCGATTTTTTTTTATTTTGAGGCCGGAACTCCGCTTTTAACACTGAAGTCTGCATCTGCACCACGATGGCAAAGCAATTTCTCAAAGTATATTCAAGCAAAGTGTGTCCATTGTACATACAGGTTTTCACTAATATAGTGTCTGCTAGATCTTCTCCCAGTCTGTACAGCAGACATTTCACTCATTTTTACTAGCCTTCCTCATCTGTGCAATTCTCTGCTCCTATTTTATCCATTTAATTTCAAACAGGTTAACCAGGTCTGCTAGGAAATGCCTAAAATAGCAGACAGAATGGAAGGAAATGTGGGTGGGTGAGCAAAATTGGCAACAACAGAGTAGAGAATTTTGTTAATGCCCTTCCCCTACATCCTTTCCTCAGCTGCTTGTCCCCTCTCCACCCCTTTCACAGTTTGCTGGTTGATATGAAAATCCTATTTGTAATCCTTTTATAATATTGAATATCTTTCAGGTTGGGCAGTCTTGCTCTGAACCCTGAAGAAACACCCGCTCTCAGTTTTGAAGCTGATGTCACATCTCTTCGGAAAGCTATTACTACATTTGGATCTATTAGAACTGTGGTAAGAGCATCATGTTAACTTATGCAATGCTTGCATAACACCCTTTTTCTGTTTCCGGGTTTGTTTTGCACATCCATATTTATGGCAGCTTGCACAACCACAGGAGCATGAATTGAAGTTTGCATATAACAAATCTATAGTGCACATGCCATGAAAAATTTGTTAAAACATTGAAGAGGCTGAGAGCAGAACACACAGCCACCAAGCTTGTGTCGCTTTTAAGTGATCACCCAACATGGCTGTATTGCATAAACCCTGCTCTGACATTAAAAAAATGTCTCCCTGCACCTTACTGTGAAATCCTTAGTGATTTTAGGAGTAGGAGCCACTCTAAAACAAGAAAAGTAGGCCAGTGGTCATCGCACCAGCTTAAATTGGAATGTAAACAAGCAGTAAGATTTAGACAGCTACTTAAAACGAAGGATTATCATTAGACTGCTGCATTGTAAAAACACTAAAAATGCAAAAGCATTTTTGCTGCGTTTCCTGTGTATTTTTCACCTGTGCAAAAAAGGCGTGTGACTTAAAAACTGCACCGAAAACACAACAGTGGGTGCATTTTTGATGCGTATTTGCTGTGGTTTTTAAGCTTTTTCCATTAATTTCAATAAGTGTGTGGTGTTTTTTTTTTTTTTTTTCTCACCAAAAATGCAGCTATCCAGACTTTGAAAAATGCAGCAAGGTCGCAACTGACCAGTGTGAAGCGTTCCATAGGATTTAATGGTCATTTGTTTTTGCTCTACTTTTTTTTTAATGCAAAAAAAGAAGAAAAACTAATCGGTGTGTAAGCAGCCTAAGAGGCAGTGATGGACAGATCATTACGGACCATTGCAAAGTGCCGAATCTCCTTTTTAGTCATACTAAAGACACACTATTTAAGCTGGTCATAGAATTTCTAATGCAAATTTCTAGGAAAAGACTATTCATTGTTCTAATCATTAATGGGATCAAATCAACATTCGTTTTCAACTGCAGTGATGTTACAATTTGAGTGCATGTGGTTATGGTTTACTAAAAACCATTCATTCAAAAAAAGTAAACAAAATCTTTTGAGCAACATTTGAATGTTCTGAAATTTTTCGTACAAATTGTCCTAGGACTCTTTTTATACATTTTTGTTCGGAATTCTATCCATCTTTTGGTCAGCTTAAATAAGAAACCAAGAAAACAAATCTGTCTATAGATCTAACTGTTCACTTCAGTCTATCAGAAATGTATGTATGCTAATAAAAATTCCACCTTTTCTCATGGTTTTATTTTCTTTCTGTATTTCAAGAACTGTGAAGCAAGTCCAGTAATTGCCAGCCCTGCACCATGCAGTTTTATTTCCCAGAATCCCTGGCTTCTCAACAAATGTTATGTTCCTCCAAATGATCAGGTACATCAACTCTGCAATTCTTGATATGTCTAAATAGCTGTACTTGAAATAGAATAATTTGTTGGGTGATGGAGCAGATAGAGCACACTCATTGTTTTCAGTTGCAACAAGACAGGAATGTTAAGCTGGCCATAGACTGTTTAAGCCCTGTATGGGCAGGCTGATTTGTACCCATGTTGATCCATCAATCTACTTTGGTACAAAACCCGCATGTTGGAAAAACTAGATTATACCAAAGCTATGTAATGCTCTGAAAGAGTTGCTATAATAGCAATAATTGTGAACAGGGAACGTTTTTTAAATTGGAAACCTTTTTCTTTTCAGCAACCTTATTCTGGGGCTTTGAACACATCTCTTTCTGAATGGCTTTTGGAGGGCAAAGTTACCAACAATTCTCCATGTACTGCTTTGTACATTCCAAGCTCTTCTCCACAGGATTGGCTGCTAAAATCAGACATCACTGGACATATTGCGGTATGTTCTGTATAGACTATACTCTGTACTGAAATTGTAATCATGTCTTCATAATAAATATAGCTTGTCCACGAAAATACAGAAATTGTCATTGCTGTCTAGCTTTTAATCTTTTTGGTGCCACCGATGTTGGGCAGGTACAAGTCGGCAGCATGCTGGTCACTATAGTACAAGAGAGTCTGTTCAGATTTTTGTAGCCGTCTGTCAGCTTTTTAACCACCTGATCATTTTCAAATAAATGTGTGCACCCCCTTGTGATGGCAAAAAATAAAATTCAGTTGTGTCAAATAAATTAAAAATCCCAAACTACTTTTAAAAAGTCACCTGCCCCATGTACGCTCTATTAAATGCAAAGGCATGTGTTAGGTGTGCCTGTTTACAAAAATGGCAATTTGCACCACACATTCTGCATTGTTGCTTTTGTTGGAGAGAGGGCAACAATGCTATTCAGTATCTCTAAATTGATTACTTGTAAAGGCTTTTAAAGCCGAGGCCTAGGGACAATTTTTGCATTTGTAGTTTTTCACCTTCCCAGACATGCATCGGTTTAATGCTTGATATTTACTTGATGCAACCTCATGTTTTTATTTTTTTACCAAAAAAATGTAGTAATCTATCTCCCGTATATATTTGCACTTAAATTATATGATAATAAATGTTTCTGTATATGTACCACTTTACAGTATTTTGTTCTGAAAAATACCAGAAAAGAAATAGAAGGTTTTGGGGTTTAGATAATCTTCAGGCCTAAGATTTGCTTTTTAACACATGCAAAAAAAGGCTGCAAAGTGATCTGGGTGAAAGAGTTAACAGCAAATGGTCATCCTTGAGCTTGCTCAATAACTTGGGTACTGAGCTTGACAGTATGATATCTAAGAGATCAGCATTCAATTGATACTGTAGCAGGATTAGGGTTGTGGCTCAGAAAATGTAAGTGACCCTCTGGCCACCTAGTAGTGAAAAATGAGCCGCTTTGAGGGAAAGCTGGTACTAGTAGTGCCTAATTATTACCCAGCACCTTCTTGCCATCTATATCTTTTCCTGTCTCTGTAATCATCAAGCTTCTGCTGCCTCCTATAGCTCCTTGTTGGTTTATTACTATGATGTGCAGCTTAATAGGCAGGTAATCAGGAAGGGTCATCTGTCAACCTTAGGAGCTAGAGCTGTAAAACATAGCGCTCAAAGTCTTGAGACATTGTACTTATGGGAGCATGCCTGCCTTCTGTGACTGCTGATCATTTTAATACTTTTAATCACTTTTGGACCGGGCCTTTTTCTGACACCTGTTTACAAGTTAAAATCATTTTCGAGACCCTAAAGAATAAAATGGAGATCTTTGCAATATTTTTTTTTTTTATCAAACTGTAATTGCGCAGCGGTCTTACAAACGCAATTTTTTGGAAAAAAAATCAATTTTTTTCAATTTAAAAATAAGAAAACAACAAAGTTAGCCCAATTTTTTTTCTAGAATGTGAAAGATAATGTTAACCTGAGTAAATAGATACCCACCCGTGCCGTTCCTTCAGATCCCAGTGCCGTGAACTGCGGCTCCTGTGCGTATGCGCGGGAGTGATTTAATCGTGCCCCCGGCCAATCAGATGGCCGGAGGACGAGATCCAGGAAGCAGGACGGCCGGACATGTCAGCCGTCCTGTCATCACTGTGGGGGGCTTCGTTTTTAGGTAAGTACTTCATAATGAGCTAGTAAGCGATGCGTACTAGCTCATTATGCCTTTGTCTTTTACAGGTTTTTTTTATTTTTTTCCCCACATTTTTTAAACGGGTTCACTTCCTCTTTAATAATTCATTATACCAATCCATAAGTGATATTAAAAATAAAAGTCCAAAATAGTGAAATAATTTTAAGGTGAGAGTTTTCTTGTCAGTGCATCAGCATCACCACCATCGGCCACCTGGAATGTGTAATCGTTTGAAGCACCACCTCCAATACAGACAGAATATTTGCTTACCAGCTCGCACAGACCTCCTATTACGTCAGGTCAGTGACACTTGTGGCTACACACCCAACCAGGGCCTTTTGGTGCCGTCTGAGGATCCTCTCAAAGTATTGATGCAAACCGTCCAGATAGTATTTTCATAAGTCATCCCCCAAAACATAAAAAGCTCCACATAGTGTAGAATCCTTCAAACTTTATTAGCAAAGCCAAAATTGCACTTACATTAAGAAAGGTTTAAAATTGACCTTAATATTAATCTCGCCCGCCGGCGATACAGCAGCAACCCGTTCTTTAGAGACTCAAGGAACGCGTTGACGTCAGCACGCTGCTCTTACCTACGCGTTTTGTCATATGATGCTGTGTCTTTGGAGGTCTGTGCGAGCTGGTAAGCAAAAATTCTGTCTGTATTGATGGTGGTGCTTCAAACTATTACACATTTAAGTTGGCGATGCTGATGCACTGACAAGAATACTCTCACCTTGAAAATTATTTCACTATTTTGGACTTTTTAATTTTCAATATCACTTATGGTTTGGTATATATGGTTAATCGTTCATTCAGCGCAACTCTATAAATGCTTTTGATTTTTAGATGCTTAAGCCTCATGAGCTATTAAACTTACAGTAAAGCATATGAGCAGCAGGGACAATTTTTACCTGGACCTCTATCTTGTGCGTTGGGACCAGGCAAGGTCCAGAAGCCATAATCTGAAACTGTCAAGGTGAATGATGCATGTACATCTCCCCTCCTGTGGCAGCAGTGAGATATTTGTGCAAAATACTGTTGAATGGCCAAGTTGGAAGACCGGCATGTGCTGTCACCATGAGTTTTCTGAAAATTAACTGCGCTGCTCAGTTCCACTGCCAAAGTACTTCATATTCATTTTACATTTTCTCTATTTTACAGGGTTCAGAAATTCCTGCACCACCCGCATTTGATATTGAGAAAGTTTGGGGTAAACTAGGAGAATTACATAATTGGTTGCTAGAGTCCCAAAACAAGGAATCTTGTCCTGAAAATACTGGAGTACGCACACGTGACAATTCAGAGTCCAGCTCTTTCTCCTTTGAAAAAGTTGATGATGTAGACTTCGATTTGGAGGATCAGGAAGATATGGATCTTTCAGAGTGGCTTATTTCCTCAACCACTACAGAAGAATCGACCAGTGAAGTGGAAAAATGGAAACTCCTCTTTCATCCATTTGTTCAGGACTACAGCATTAACGATTGGCTCCACAAAGTAGAGTCCTGCAGTAACTGCTGTGGTGGAAATACTGCTTCCTTAGAAATAGAAAATCTTGGGAACCTCCGATGCCTAAATGAGCAGCTTGGGGGGAAGAAGGCATCTGTGTCTGGCAATGAGATGTGGCTGTTGAATGAATCTCAGGCCATCTTTAAGATGGAAGAAATCTGCAAAGCTAATGAGCCTTGCTCTACTCTCTCAGATTGTGTTTGTGATGAAAGCTGTGAGAAAGATGCTCTAAGGAAGTGGCTTTTGAAAAAGGAAGGGAAAGACAAAAATGGCATTCCTCTGAATCCAGAACACATGGCCAAAGACCAGGAGCCTGAAAAATCAAAACCTTCCATAAATATGTGGCTGCATCCATGCAAAAGAAATTCTGGGGAGCAGACTTGCACCAAGAAGACAGAAGAATGTGATCCCTTAATTAGGCATTTCAGAGCATTGCTTGAAACCCCTTTAGCCAATTGGGTTGTGGAGTCCACTACAGCAGAGAAAGCAGAAAATGAAACTTCAAACAGTAAATGGAAGCTGAACCCATCAGAGAATCTTTCTCCATTTAATTTGCCTCTAGACACTGGTTGCTGGGTGGTGTCTTCAAAGAACATAGATAACGTAGAAAAGTCAGAACAGACTGCACTGGAGGATAAATGGCTCTTACGTAAAAAAGCACATGTAAGTATATAGATAAGACATTTAACTAAAGCTTATATGCTTCTTGCTAGAGACATTAGCCGACATTTTTATTTTAATAATAAATTTATATCTATTTCCACCTAAAGTCGTTTTTTTTTTTTATTTTAATTGTGGGTGACAGAGTGTAACAATTTATCCAAATATGCCTGTGTGATGAGACTTTTTTTTTTTTTTTGGTTAGGAATTTTATGGCTTTCCCAGTGTCTGTGACCTCTTTGCCCGCATGAAGCTAGCAGCAGACAAAGACCAATGGCTGTACCGCACTCCCTTACAGGTATGCACACATTTTAATTTAAGAGAACGTTGTGATGTTATTTTGTAATAGAACAGGGCAAATAGATTTGCACGGTATTGGCTTTTTATATTTACTTGCTTTAGGGTCCAAAATATTTGAGATTTGGGTGGGCACCGTTTTTGCTTCCCCTGCAGACGATTTATTTTCCTTTTTTACAAAAGTTTTTATTGTATAGCAAAATAGTATACACAATAAATCCACACAAATGAATACAGCGAAATGGAACATATGAACAAAAAGCCCAGCTGAAACAAATAAGAAAATATAACAAGACATGTTCTTCAATGAGTAGGTGTTCTATTATAAAGGAAAACCTAGGGTGGAGGTAGATAGTCTCCCACTCCCAGGTAACATGGATGCGCACAATACTATCTATGAACTAAAAAAAATAAGTAAGCTCCATTGAGAGAATACAGTAGTTAGGCATATTCATTCGATGAAGAACACAAAGCGTGTCGTCACAGGTGGGGCATGAGGAAGAAGAAAGGAGGAGAAAAAAGGAAGAAAGAATAGAGGAAAGCGTAGAAAAAAAGGAACAAGAAAAGGAGTAGGTCCTGCGGTGCGAACATCAAGTAATCATCTAAATTTGAAAGCCGTGTAGCATTGAATCTGGATGGTGTGACATAACTATGTCTGTGGGTGCCACACTATAAGAAATGTATCATGAGAATCAGTAGCTATAGCTGTCAATTTTTCATTCGTCATATCATTCATACGATTTTGTACTGCTTCGAAGCTAAGCAATGGGGTTTTCCAAGCTTTAGCAATAGTCAGTTTTGTAGCAATGAACAGATGCTGAGCCAGTTGGTGCTGCCGACGGGACAATTCAGTTATTGGCTTACATAAAAAGGCTTCATAGGGGTCCCTCTTCAGGTTAAAGTGAAAGATAGTGCGAAGCAGGGCGTAAACCCTAGTCCATAGTCTGTACACCTTGAGACATGTCCACAAAATATGGGCCATAGTCCCCTCCTGGGAACATCCTCTGAATCATAATGGAGAGTATGTTGGTATAAACCTGGCCAACCTAGCCGGGGGTGTAATACCATCTATAGAACACCTTATGCCCCGTTTCCACTGAGCTTTCTGGTTCGGTACGGTACGCTATTTATGCCGTTTCCATTATGAATGGTACCCTAATTCCGAACCGTACCGTACCACTTTTTTGGTACCCTTTCGTTGGGGTACCAAGCACATTAGTACCGTACCAACTGGGTGGAGCTCCACTCTGCAGAACTTTGATTGGTTGACAGAGAATTCTTTTTTACATAGTTACATAGTAGGTGAGGTTGAATAAAGACAATAGTCCATCCAGTTCAACCTGTGTAGATGTGTGTGACTGTAATCATTTAACATAGCCCTTTATCTCCTGATCCTTGAGATGTAAGTCTAAGAGTCTTTTGAAAGTCACCATACTACCCGCAGAAACCACCTCTTGTGGTAGACAATTCCACAATCTTGTAGCCCTAACAGTAAAGAACCCCCCACGTTGCCTGAGGTTAAAACGCTTCTCCTCTAATCGCATTGTATGTCCTCAAGTCCTCATGCAATTCCTTCGAATGAACAGCTTTTTTTCTAAGCTGAGATCCCCATTAAGATATTTATAAATTGCTATCCTGTCCCCTCTCAGACGTCTCTTCTCCAGGGAAAATAAATCGAGCGATTGCAGCCGCTCTTCATAGGTAAGGTCCTCCAATCCCCTAATTAGTTTAGTTGCCCTTCTCTGGACTCTCTCCAGCTCCAACACATCCCTCCTGAGGACTGGCGACCAGAACTGGACAGAATACTCCAGATGCGGTCGGACCAGAGTTTTATAAAGTGGAAGGTAAAGTGATGTTCCTGGAGTGAAACGCCAAATGGAAAAGGATTTAGGAAAACTAGAAGAATGGTCAGAACTCTGGCAACTGAAATTTAATGTGGATAAGTGCAAGATAATGCACCTGGGGCGTAAAAACCCAAGGGCAGAATATAGAATATTTGACACAGTCCTGACCTCAGTATCTGAGGAAAGGGATTTAGGAGTAATTATTTCAGAAGACTTAAAGGTGGGAAGACAATGTAATAGAGCAGCACGAAATGCCAGCAGAATGCTTGGATGTATAGGGAGAGGTATAAGCAGTAGAAAGAGAGAAGTGCTTATGCCGCTGTACAGAACACTGGTGAGACCTCACTTGGAGTATTGTGCGCAGTACTGGAGGCCATATCTCCAGAAGGATATAGATACTCTAGAGAGAGTTCAGAGAAGAGCTACTAAACTAGTACATGGATTGCAGGAAAAAACTTACCAGGAAAGGATAAAGGACCTTAACATGTATAGCTTGGAAGAAAGAAGAGACAGAGGGGATATGATAGAAACATTTAAATACATAAAGGGAATCAACTCGGTAAAGGAGGAGAGCATATTTAAAAGAAGAAAAACTACCACAAGAGGACACAGTTTTAAATTAGAGGGGCAAAGGTTTAAAAGTAATATGAGGAAGTATTACTTTACTGAGAGAGTAGTGGATGCATGGAATAACCTTCCTGCAGAAGTGGTAGCTGCAAATACAGTGAAGGAGTTTAAGCATGCATGGGATAGGCATAAGGCTATCCTTCATACAAGATAGGGCCAGGGACTATTCATAGGATTCAGATATATTGGGCAGACTAGATGGGCCAAATGGTTCTTATCTGCCGACACATTCTATGTTTCTATGTTTCTATAAGGATTATAGTCTTATCTCTGGAATACATCCCTTTCTTTATGCATGCTAATATTCTGTTGGCTTTGGAAGCTGCCGCTTGGCATTGCATGCTGTTGCCTAATCTATCTTCAACCAAGACTCCCAGATCTTTCTCCATTTTTGAGTCCCCCAAGGGTTCCCCTCCTAACATGTATTGTGTTTTTATGTTTTTGGTCCCCAAGTGCAAAACCTTACACTTCTCCACATTAAACCTCATTTGCCATGTCGTTGCCCACTCCGTAATTTTGTCCAGGTCATTCTGTAGGATATCTGCTTCATGCTGTGCAGTTATTGCCCTGGCCAATTTTGTGTCATCTGCAAAAATTGATAACGAACTACTGATCCCGTCCTCAATGCTGTTTATGAATAAATTGAACAAGGTTGGTCCCAGGACTGAGCCCTGGGGCACCCCGCTTACTACCTCAGCCCAGTCTGAGTATGCGCTGTTTATTACCACCCTTTGGACACGGCCTTTTAGCCAGTTCCGTATCCAAGAGCAAACCCTGCTGTCGATACCTGCAGACCTTATTTTATAAATTAAGCGCTTGTGGGAAACTGTATCAAACGCCTTAGCGAAATCCAAGTACACCACATCCACTGGTCTGCCCCTATCTAGCTCACAGCTCACTTCCTCGTAGAATGCTAAGAGATTGGTTTGACAAGAACGCCCATTTGTAAACCCGTGTTGGTTACTACTGATGATGTTGTTGTCTTTAGCATACTCTACGATATAGTCCCTTATCATCCCCTCCAGAAGTTTACATACTATTGATGTCAAACTGACAGGCCTATAATTTCCCGGGATATGTCTCTGGCCCTTTTTGAATATCGGAATCACGTTAGCCTTCCTCCAATCCCCTGGTACATCTCCTGTCCTAATACTGTCAGCAAAGATTAGGAACAGTGGTCTAGATATAACCATACTGAGTTCCTTGAGCACTCTCGGATGTACGCCATCCGGGCCTGGTGATTTGTTTGTGTTAAGTTTATTCAGTCTTTCCCTGATTCTCTATCACAGCTTTCCTGCTACACCACGCCTATCATGAAAGGGTACTATTGGCAGTGGAAACTCAATATGTACCGTACTGTACTGAACCGTACCGTACCATTCAGTGGAAACGAGGCATTATATGCATTCTCCAATATCAGGACATTTCGAGAGAGCAGTTGTCATGTGTTGCCAGTCCTTTCTAGCCAACCACCTCCCCGGATCCTTTTCCCACTGTGAATGATAAGTCAGAAGCGGAGGTTTATTGTGGGAGATAATAGAGGCATAAAGAAGCGATACGAGTCCCGGTGAATGAGGTCTTGCCCTGCAAAGGCTCTCGAAGGGTGTTAATGTGTAATGTAAAGGCTGACGTTTTATCTTCCAACACCTCAGGTGAAATTTTCGTAAAAATGGACCGGACTGCCCCCCTTGCTCCATACTCCATCATCATGAGGGTATTCCTTTCAGCAGGGGACAGGGCAGGCAACATTGTGGCGTGAATATCTCCCCACTGAGAGATATAGGCAGCAAAGTGGCTAGAACTTCTACTTTGCAGCGCTGTGGTCCTTGGTTCCCCATCAGAACAGGGGACATGATAGCGATTTACAAATACCTCCACAGTAATCTGAGCATAGAAAGAAAACTATTCAGTCGCAGGGAATGCATGAGGACACGAGGCCATACAATGTCTTTAGAGGAGAAGAGATTTAACCTCAGGCTATGCAGGGGGTTCTTTACAGTAAGGGCTACAAGACTGTGCAATTCTCTGCCACAAATGGTAGTAACTGCGGAAGTATGGATACTTTTAAAAGACTCTTGGACATGCATCTCAAGGATAAAAACATTCAGGGGTATGAGAAATGATCACACCTACACAGGTTGAACTGGATGGACTATTGTCTTTCTTCAACCTCAACTACTATGTAACACTATCTGCATCTATCCCTGCACTCCAAAGACATAGGGGGTAGATTAATGGGCAAATTGGCCCTTGAGGACAGAAACGGATGTGAGGCACTTTGTGTAAAGCACTGCATAAATTGTCATCAATTTATTAATACCTAATCAAAATGGTATTAAATAATTCAAAATTCCATTAGACATTCAAAACTGAAAATGTTTTGTATGGCACTAACCTCTAAGATGTCTTCCCACGCAAGCTCCAGTGAAAGTGTTTTTGTAATTTCAGTACATAAAGAATATTCTGTTAACATTGCACAGTTTTCTGTATATTTATCTAATGTAATCAGCGCTGTTATACCAGCATGTGACAGTCAGTTGGAAGTTCTCCCTAACGTCATTGTTTACAGAAAAGTTGGAGAAATATTGCTGTAGAGACTCTTGAGCAAGCCTTTTGATCTAGGTCCAGCAGCTACCACGTGCGCAGAGGGAATGCAGTAATTATAGCTAAAAAGGTTGTAGTGAGTATGATGGGAGAACTGCTCTATTAAGAGTTTACTTGTTGTCCCTTTTGGGGACACAGGAAGTCTTGAACTGTCTGAATATACTGCTGCATACAGTTGGATTGGACACTAGCAAACAATAACGTTTTTGGCCCACCCAAGATATCCTCTCCTCTCCAGCATGCCTCTGTTTTTTTGCTGCACCTTAAACTACTTATTTGCGACCACAATCACAGGAACATCAAGCTGCTTGAAGATGGTTTTATAGCCCTTACTTTTGATGTGCTGTTCTATAGTTTTTCTTTCTGATCTTCTCAGCCAATTGTCAATGTTGCTTTCTCTGGTCCATGTTCAGTGTGGTACACACTGATACCAGTGATCAAATGGTTCCAGGGATTCTACACCAACATGTTCACAGTTCCCAAACCAAAAGAGGGCATCCATACCATTTTAGATCTTATGGTCCTAAATGTTTTAATTTTCGGTGCAGAAAATCCACATGAAATCGGTCAAGTCGGTGATGGCCTCCCTCTGGTCTCTGTTGACCTCAAGAATGCATATCTGCATGTGTTCCTGCGTTATCCACTAATCATGCTCTTGGTAATGCTTTCCTACAAACCTGAGACATGCTAGGACTAGGAGCAGGATGGGTTATCCCAGGCTGGCCCACATTTTTATTTTTTGTCTGTGTCCAATCCTCCCATAGGCATCCGTACAACCCGACGATTCAAGTCTTGTGTCCTTCCATGGACTGACTCCCAAGAAAAGGATTTTATAGCAAGTAAAAAAACCGTAATAAAGTGCAGATGAAAGTGAAATTCTAAGAGCCCCTGTCCCTAGCTTATAAAATTACAGAAAAATTATTTGAAATGCCTTGCAATGTTTTTTTTTTTTTTTTTTTTTTTTTTTTTTGATAAATCCTTATTATTCACTTGCTTGGGGTGTCAGTTCCCTAGCACAGCAACTTGGAGCAATATGCTCTTCTGGAAGAGTCTAATTTATAACCTTTTATGTAGCAGCTGGGACAGGAGCGAAAGGGTAAAACTTTGTGCTAACATCACATCCAAGATAAAGCTACCAGGCAGCAGTCTCAGGGTTTTGTATGTCTACATGAGTGAAACCTTTACCTGTAAATAACATGAGATATATATATATATATATATATATATATATATATACAGTATATTAGGTTCACACAAGAATAACACTGCCCTGTTGTAATCCTTCCCATGTCCATGACATTTAAAATGTGTGCATGTTTACCTAGGCAAGAATGAGGTGTCGCCTTCCTTCTGCAGCCTCTAGGGATACCCTCTCAACATATCCCAGTAGGCATAAGAAGGTGCATCTGGTGTTGCATAATCAAAGGGGGCTGCAAGAACCAGGAAGAGTTGGCGTCCAATAAGACAGAAAACAAAGATGGCGGCGCAGGATGCGCTGGGCTTGTATGTTTACCCAAAAAAAAAGTGGCACATGGGAAATTATTTTGATGGGCACGGGTGAAGTTCCTCTTTTTAATGTACGTGTAATCTGGGAAAGTTGTTGCTGAAATAAATGGATTGCCAGGGTCTCTTAATGCTCACCATACATTAGATGGTGCTGTGGACATTTTTTTTATCTTTCAATCACAGAGTTCCGTGGATCCATGTAATCTACCTCCCAACAGATTTGTTTATTTTATGGTTTCAATAAAAATTGTTGGTGGTAGAGCGCTTATATGATTGAAAGGTGGTTGACATGAAATTGCCCAAGTGTACAGTCAGTGTTGGGCTGACCTGTGTTTTCTAAGCAGGAGAAATATGCAAGCACAAGGGTTCTGTACCAGTATTGTGCTAATATTGTGATATTATTTAGTGCATAATGTATGATTAAGAAATGTCCTGTGAATATACTGGTGGGATTATACAAGGCAATGAGTTATCGATTGAAAATTTTGTTTAGCTAGTCAATATTGAAAAGTCTTAGACAGGGTTTTTTTCAGCTGGAACTTGGTGGAACTCAGTTCCACCACCTTTGGCTCAGGCCCTCTGCTCCCTGCTCATCACTATCACTTATAAACACAGGGTCGTGGTTGAGTTCCTGCACCTTTTTTTTGAGAAAAAAAAGCCCTGGTCTTAGATATGCTTACTACATACCTTTTTTTTTTTTTTTTAAATGGTGACAAAATGGTTCAATAAGAAATTGTCTGTTGTAGAACCTTATTGTGAAATGTGCTAAAATGAGGAGTATAATAGTAATTATGGAAATATTTCATTGCAGATGTGAAGCCACTTATGATCTCCAAACTTTGGTCAACCACGCACACCGAAATCTTAATGGAAAAGACTTCCTAGCTGTTTGCCTGCTGCCTTTTCCTCGGGATTGTTTTCTTGCTCATACCATGTAAAGAAATGTAATCTAACGAAATCGCTAAATTGAAACTATTTAGGTTACAATGTAATCTGTTTCTTGAAAATTCCCTTTAATTCCCAGTGACAGGGACAGTATTTTCGTGATGTGGTGCTGTAATATTGGAGTCTTCGACATTTTCTGTGTCTTAGATCTGTTTTTTTTTTTTTTTTTTTTTTGTTTAAAAAAAAAAAATAGGGCGCATTATTGCTTAAAACATCATTTTGTTGTTCATTCATAGTTTTAAAGTGAAGCTGTGTTAATTTTAACATGACTAAGGCATACACATTGGTAAGTAGGCCTGCACGATATTGGAAAAAAAATATATTGCGATATTGAGGGACCCGTCAATCCAGCCTTTCTGACCATACAGGGTTAATGTATGTTACTATAGGGAATGGGATTCAGTGCACACTGCAGCCTTGTACCATAGGGTTAATGTTACTGACACTGTAGGGAATGGAAATCATGAAGCATGCAGGCAGCCTTGTACATTTTAATTGCAGATACAGGGCACTGGGCAGGGCAGGTCAGGGTTAATATGGTAAAATCAATCAGTGACAGTGTGGGCTGTGGAATCGATCAGACTATTCAGTGACACAGTCTTTCTCATAGTGGTGGTGGTAGGAGGCTGGAGCGGTGGACTAGGAGCCGGGAAAGGATTACAGCACAGCCGCATACACTGACTCACTCGTGCACTGCAGCCCGCCCCACACGTTCAGTGAGTCTCACTCTCCGCCCTAGTTTTCTCAATGGCACATTCAGGGAGCCAATCACGCCGTGAGTAGCGGCACAGCGGAACCAATCAGGTGTGCAGGCACGCGTGATTGGTTAGCTGTGCAGCTAATCACGGCGTGATTGGCTCCCTGAATGTGCCATTGAGAAAATTAGGGCGGAGAGTGAGACTCGCTGAACGTGTGGTGCGGGCTGCAGTGCACGAGTGAGTAAGTGTATGCTCACCGCTGAAGTGTCCTGACTTCTCCCTGCCTAACACGAAGTCTGTGAGTCCTCCTCCGAGTCCCTTCCCCCTGCCTATGCAAATATCGTGACCTCGGCGATATGAATATCGCCTACGGCCGCAGAACGATAGTCGATATCATATCGACTATCGTTCAGCCCTATTGGTTAGTACCCAAAGATGCCTGCATGTGATTCCTCCCAGTAACTCTGGGGAAACTCTAAAATGCAGCTTCAGTTCTGTCCCTTCCACCTGTTATGCTCAGTGAAGCAGTTCATTACAATGTTGGACTAATAGGCAAGCAGGAGGGAGCATAAAAAAAAACACAGATTTAGGAACTAATCTCACTATTTGCATACTACAGATCCCTAGCCTTTGGGAGCTTTACATGGCTTGAGGACATGCAAACACGTTCTGAACACGTTTGCCTGCAATTTAAAACATTTAAAGTGATCATATGTTGACCTAAAGGCTGGGGCTGCTCTAGTTATTCTCTTTGCTACTGATAGATTTAACTACTTGTTGGTAGACATCTCTTTAGTACCACATTGGTTTCAGTAGCAGACTGGTTTAATATCCTGATGCTGAAGTACCAGTTTTATTCATTGTTTTAAATTCACGTTTTTTTGCACATAGGAGTGGACTGAAAGATATTTAAACACTTGAGGTCTGTTTTTTGGTGCCGTTATAATCTACTGCAAGATAAAACATCATCTTGTCCATAAACAATCAAGGATATAAACACCTAAAGGTGCATGTGGCTATCAGTGCTCATCATTTAAACTGTTCATTCGGAGTTAAAATACACCTGTTTACTATCTTTAAAGGGCAGTCACACTCTTCATCAAATGTTAAAATAAAAGTACCATAGAGTATAATGGCTGTGTTCAGTGCATGCAATGAGATCACTGGAGGACACGGTGGTTCTACTCAAACTGTAGTATTTGTTTTAGGTTATTGAAGAGCGAAGGTAGAATCACATTTTTGTTGTCTTGTCATCTTGTTAATGGCTCCAGTGGAGTGGCAATACAGGGAATAGCAATGATTCCCAATATAGGAATACTGCATCCTTTATGCTTAAAGAAGATTTATCATTTTTTATACAATATTTAGATCCTGATAGTATGAAGTACTGTATGTAGCCTGACACTGCAGCCAGCAAGGGGACAGCTGCTTTGCCAACAGGTCTCCAGCTCCTGACTCTTGCCCGAGGTAAGCACTGGCAAGAGGAATGAAGAAAGATGGAAGGCTGATGTGTCTTGCCTTTCTCTGTGTTCCTCTTGCCAGTGCTTACCCCTGGCAAGTGCTGGGAGGTAGAGATGGGCATTCGCCAGCAAAGCAGCCGTCTCAAGAGGGGGGCATGCCCTGTCCAACATCACAGCTAGCTTCACAGGGAACCTAGTACTACATGTACTTCCTAGTACTACGTGTTTCTCATCAGGACCTAAATAGTGTTTAATATATATATATTCTTTTAGCATGTGCATTGCAACATGTCATTCTCTGTAGCAATGAATGGTGGTCCCTGTGAGACACTCAATCTCACCATTGGCATTCTCCCTGTGGACCAACAGGTGAAATATTCATGTGTTTGTCACCAACTGCTCATTTTAGGTGGTGTAGTAAAGTAATTAAAAAGAGAATTGAACATTTTGATGATGTAAAATAAGTAGTTCCTACTGAATTGAGTAAGCCAAAAATGTACTTGAGAGGTTTTCTTTTAGAGGGGTACACCTTTTTAAGTTACGTTTCCTAAACCTGAATGAGCAGGAAACTTTCTTTTTAATCTTTTTCATTTTAGCATTTTGCACAGAGTGATGGGAAAAGGCAATCTATTTTAAAAAAAAAAATTGTCTTTTAACTCTTTATATATATTAAAAGGTCTTTGTTTCTGTTGCTTCCATCATTTCTTGAATTAACAAAGTAACCTATATATTTTTATTGATAACCTACTTGGAAGCGGATATTTTAGTTAGATATTTTATGTTTAAATGTGCTTATCATATTGTTACCTATTTGCCATCAGAAAAACCATGAATGAAATGGAAATGTATTAGAGTTTGATGCCACTGGCTCTTCAGTTGGTGACTCTCATATTCCCAGATTATGGAGCTATTCAACTGAATTGCCCCAGTGTGTCATCCCTGATCTAATGTACTTTATGTGATTGTGCCATCATACATGTAGATCTTTAAAGTTACATGTCTTTAATCATTATGGGTAACCTATTCATTCTAAAATTACTTTCTTTGTTATGGTCCATTAAAGAATTGGAGCAATAATTATGACTCTGTGTAGTATCTGTTATTTTTATACTTTATCTCTTATACTATTCTTTCTAAATTAAGTCATGCTTGAGGTTACAACACTTGGACACCCGAAAGAAAAAGAAAAGAAAAACCTAAACCGGTAGCAATGGCTGTAATAAAAAAAAAAAACAAACTTTCCTCTGCAGGTCAATGGCATATTGTGGTAGTAAAACACAGCCCTCCAACCGCACGCTGTCACCGCTGATATGGCTTCTAATGGCGCTTTTCCACTGCATGGAACCGAACGGTTCAGCTCGCTTTTGTGCTTTTCCACTGCTGGTACCGCATGGTATGGTGTCGGAACGGTTCGGTACGGCGGCGCTTTTCCACTGCATGGAACCGAACGTTACGTTACGTCTCTGAAAAAACAGTACCTACTCGATTGTGGTTCCAACAGGTACCAAACTGGTACCATATCCCACAATCCTTTGCATGCAGTCACTACTAGCCACTGATTGGTCAGAGAATCCCACCCACCCCGTTGTTATCCCACCCACTTAACTTTAGTACTACTTTAGTGGAAAAGAAAACCTGTACTGTACCGAACTGTTCCAACACCGTACCATGCGGTACCAGCAGTGGAAAAGCAAACCGGGCCAAGCAGGGCCGAGTAAAGCCGAGCCGGTACTTGCAGTGGAAAAGTGCCATATCTATCTTCCTTCCAGGTTCACAGGCACCGGCCATTTGAATTGATGACGGATGCTCACATGAGCCACTATCAGGGCACAGCACTCTAAATGGATGGCATACTTTGTTTGCCATCCCTTCAGAGTGCAGTGCGCAAGCACCAATGACATCACTGGCTGCAGAAATAGTGAATATCTCCTAAATGGTGCAAATTTATGAGAGATTCTTTGTTACCTACAGGTAAGCTTTATTATAAGCTTACCTTTAGGGACAAGTCACCAAGCTCTGTTTACTACTACTTTAAGCATGAAGGTTAGTATACAGTAGCTAATAAGATGGATGAGTTGGAAATGTTAGTACATGAGGAAGACATAGACCTTGTGGGAATAGCGGAGACTTGGTTCGACCCCTCACATGACTGGCTGGCCAATATCCAAGGGTATTCGGTGTACCGGAAGGACAGGGTTGGTAAAAGAGGGGGAGGGGTATGTCTCTATGTCAAGAACAATATAAAGGTGCTAGAAAGGAGTGACATTACGGATGGGATGAGCATGGATTTAGAATCTGTGTGGGTTGAACTCGATAGGGAAGAAGATAAGGGAAAAGTAGTTGTGGGGGTTTGCTATAGGCCACCTAACCAAGGGGAGGAGGTAGAGCTGGAATTTTTAGCACTAATAGGTAAAGCGGCAAAACTAGGATCAGTCATCATATTGGGGGACTTCAATTATCCCGACATTGACTGGGAAGAGGGGACTGCACACTCGCATAAGGCCCGGCTATTCACGGAAACCTTACAGGATAACTACATGTCGCAGTTGGTGGATTCCCCTACTAGAGAGAATGCTATCCTGGATCTATTGATCACTAATGACCCAGACATAATCTCGGAGGTAGGAGTCCAGGACAACCTGGGCTCTAGCGATCACAGGATGATCACATTTAGTATAAATAACAATATAAAAAGGCAAGTGGGGAACATAAGAACCCTAAACTTCAGAAGGGCAGACTTTCCAAAATTGTACTCATTGATGGAAAGGGTAAACTGGGACCAAACCCTGGGATCACTGACCACAGAGGAAAAATGGGAATGCTTTAGAACAATATTAAGCAAAGGCATCTTGCAGTGCATTCCTATGGGGAATAAATTTAGAAGAGACAAAGCCAAACCTGGCTGGCTAAACCGTAGCGTTAAAAAACTTATTAGGGGAAAAAAATTGGCCTTCAAGAAATATAAATCAGAGGGCACAGTATCGGCCTTCCAGCAATACAAGGAGGAAAATAAGAAGTGTAAACACGAAATCAAGATGGCTAAAATCAACTTTGAGAGACAAATAGCGGAGGATAGTAAAAAAAACCCAAAGAAATTCTTTAAATATATCAACAGCAAAAAAACTAGGGCAGTGCATATTGCACACATAATTAACGATGATGGGAGGATGGTTACAGAGGACACTGAAAAAGCAACCGTGCTGAATTCTTTTTTCTCGTCAGTTTTTACGCAGGAAAAGGAAGGGTACACTGACCATGACTGTATGGTTAGTAGTAATACACAGGACTTGCCACTATGGCTAACAGAGGGGGAAATCAGGGAAAGACTGGATAAACTTAACACAAACAAATCACCAGGCCCGGATGGCGTACATCCGAGAGTGCTCAAGGAACTCAGTATGGTTATATCTAGACCACTGTTCCTGATCTTTGCTGACAGTATTAGGACAGGAGATGTACCAGGGGATTGGAGGAAGGCTAACGTGATTCCGATATTCAAAAAGGGCCAGAGACATATCCCGGGAAATTATAGGCCTGTCAGTCTGACATCAATAATATGTAAACTTTTGGAGGGGATGATAAGGGACTATATCGTAGAGTATGCTAAAGACAACAACATCATCAGTAGTAACCAGCACGGGTTTACAAATGGGCGTTCTTGTCAAACCAATCTCTTAGCATTCTACGAGGAAGTGAGCTGTGAGCTAGATAGGGGGAGACCAGTGGATGTGGTGTACTTGGATTTCGCTAAGGCGTTTGATACAGTTCCCCACAAGCGCTTAATTTATAAAATAAGGTCTGCAGGTATCGACAGCAGGGTTTGCTCTTGGATACGGAATTGGCTAAAAGGCCGTGTCCAAAGGGTAGTAATAAACAGCGCATACTCAGACTGGTCTGAGGTAGTAAGCGGGGTGCCCCAGGGCTCAGTCCTGGGACCAACCTTGTTCAATTTATTCATAAACAGCATTGAGGAAGGGATCAGTAGTTCGTTATCAGTTTTTGCAGATGACACAAAATTGGCCAGGGCAATAACTGCACAGCATGAAGCAGATATCCTACAGAATGACCTGGACAAAATTACGGAGTGGGCAACGACATGGCAAATGAGGTTTAATGTGGAGAAGTGTAAGGTTTTGCACTTGGGGACCAAAAACATAAAAACACAATACACGTTAGGAGGGGAACCCTTGGGGGAATCAAAAATGGAGAAAGATTTGGGAGTCTTAGTTGATGATAGATTAGGCAACAGCATGCAATGCCAAGCGGCAGCTTCCAAAGCCAACAGAATATTAGCATGCATAAAGAAAGGGATGTATTCCAGAGATAAGACTATAATCCTTCCACTTTATAAAACTCTGGTCCGACCGCATCTGGAGTATTCTGTCCAGTTCTGGTCGCCAGTCCTCAGGAGGGATGTGTTGGAGCTGGAGAAAGTCCAGAGAAGGGCAACTAAACTGATTAGGGGGTTGGAGGACCTTACCTATGAAGAGCGGCTGCAATCGCTCGATTTATTTTCCCTGGAGAAAAGACGTCTGAGAGGGGACATGATAGCAATTTATAAATATCTTAATGGGGATCTCAGCTTAGAAGAAAAGCTGTTCATTCGAAGGAATTGCATGATGACTCGAGGACATACAATGCGATTAGAGGAGAAGCGTTTTAACCTCAGGCAACGTGGGGGGTTCTTTACTGTTAGGGCTACAAGATTGTGGAATTGTCTACCACAAGAGGTGGTTTCTGCGGGTAGTATGGTGACTTTCAAAAGACTCTTAGACTTACATCTCAAGGATCAGGAGATTGAGGGCTATGTGAGATGATTACAGTCACACACACCTACACAGGTTGAACTGGATGGACTATTGTCTTTATTCAACCTCGCCTACTATGTAACTATGTAACTATGTATTTACACAGCTGAAACAGACTAAGGGATGGTCTGTCCACACAACATTTTATGGAAACATCAGAAAAGTAGATTTTTACTAATCATTGCTCAGCTCCTTCTGGAGATGCTTACGACCCTGTAAAACAGCATGGACACAGTGATGTCAGAACTTCATATTTGTTTTGCAGAGGTTACCAAGCCCCCCAAAAAAGTACAACTTCATATATTGCAGACAAACCTTTTCAGGTGTGCAAAACCTTAATTTTAATTTGGCAAAACTGAATAAGACATTTTCAGGAGGTATAAACCAGGATGAATTGTGAGTGTGTGTGTGAAGTTAAATCCTGAAAGACAAGTTTCAGTCGCTGTATGCTAATCTTCAGTGTGACATTCTCTGCAGTCCATAGTATGTTCCATAAACGTTATACATTTTAATGTGATGTCCATGTAATTTGAAGCTCTGCTGTCTACTAAACTGTGCTAATGCTCCTGTCCTCACTACTTTGTAATGTCTCTCTTGGACCCTCTTACTATGGGTTCCGCTTGCTAGCTTTTACTTTCTCTTTGCTAGACATATCTGACAACATGACAAATGTAATCCATATCAAAGGGTGCCTGTAGATATTTGAGGATAGCCTACTAAGACCGACAGGCCCTAGCAGACCCCACTAACCAGTATTTGTTGGAGAATGGGATTTTTCAATGTACCCTTTTAATCTTTAAGAGCACGGATATTGAGGATATATCTATAGCAATACAGATTTGAGAGCAATTTTTCCTATGACTTAATCCTTGTCCCTGGAGAGCTGGCTCATTTTATAACTTGCAAAATAATAGGGTTTCCATTTTGTATATGATTCATACAGAAGGGAAACCAGCAATGCTGCTGGTGTATCTGGTATATATTACCATTCTCTACTCCCCTGTCACCACATACACACAGCAAAACATCTTGCTGAAAGTGAGAGTAGGTAGGAATCCAGGGCATAGTTTGCCCAGCAATTTTGATATTTATGCTAAATGTACTATAAAATAGTTTCCGGACCACAGACTGTTCCCATGTGAATGTGTGCAGCCCAGTTCCTAATAGGCCATGGACCAGTACCAGAGATCTGCTGGAGCCTTTTACAGCTCTGGCAGCTGTCTATTCACTGCTGCGGTAGGGGCAGTGTGGTGTGTGATTGAACACATCACAAGGTTCTTTCTTTTTTTTTCCTCAATGTACACTACATTAATGGCAATGCACTGCGATTAAAATGCAGCATGTCACACACATGTTGCAGTGTGAATGGGACACATCGGAATCAATTCCTGTGTGCCCTTGTAACAGACTGTTAGCAATGAGTGACTGTATCTGGTGGTAGGCTAGATCACCTCTCCATCCCTTCCTTCTCAGCCCACAGCAACAACCTCCTACCTTCCAGATCAAGTCCACAACATACCTAGAGACTGGAATTTGTAGAGTTGCGGGGGGAAAAACCTATGTAAGCCTAAAGTAACATAGGCCACCCTGCAAATTCCTACTGCCATTTAGGGTTTACAAACCCTCTGATGTCACTGGGGGGGGGGGGGGGGATATCTACCTAATTAAAACGGGTAAGAAAAAAAAGATATTTCTGCTCTGCTGGGAGGAATGAGAAACATTATTTTTCCTGGAGCTTTACGCCTCATGCACACTGGACATTAAAAAAAAACAATGTTAGCGGTAGAATGAGTTTTACAGCGTTTTTATTTAGCAAAACTATGCTCCCACAAAAGCTGATGGCTCATCAATTTTTTTTTTTTTTTTTTTTTAGAATTAGAATGTTTTTACAGCTGAAAAACCCCTCTTTAAATCTACTAGTTCTGACAAAAAACACTGATAAAAGCCTGTGTGCGCAAGGACACACAGTATTACATGCTGGGTAGTTTACCGGCTGCAAAAAAAAAAAAACACCTGAAGCTAAAAGCAGCTGTAAAAATGTCCAGTGTGCATGAGGCCTTAGGCCCCTTTCACACATGCTGTCCGTTTGTCCGTTTTTCATCCATCCGTTGACGGATGAAAAACGGACATCAATGCATCTCTATGTAAAAACGGATGAAAGTGATAACTGACGAAAAACGGATAACTGACGTAGTGTGAAAGGGGCCTTAAGGTGCGTGATTTGGGGCCATCACCCTGAACCTAGTTTCATATCTAATAAATTGCTGACCTGGAACATGCATAAAGCAAATATCAGCAACCTATCTAGGCGTTCAAAGTGCATTGGGGCTTCTTTCTGAGCTAACAGGCTCTCCAGTGACACATATTTGTGTGTTTAGGGGTCGCATTTCTTTGCTAATCTTAGAAACTTCCAAAGCAGGCTCGGGCAACCTTATCCTTCAGTCAGTGTGTGGCAAATTGGTTGTGTATAATATACCACAGTAGGCATTCTTGCCGCTATCATTTTGTCAAGGCCCATTTTCATTCCACAGGCGCTTTCTTCATAGCATCCGTTTTACCAATAAGCTGCTTTGCAGAAAATGTTTCTCCAATACACTATACAAAGAATATTGTAAGCAAAATAAACAGTAAAGATGATCAATGAATACAATTTTTTTTTATCTGAAACCAAATCGTAATAGCGTAGCATATACCACCCATAAACCACAATTGTGTATCAAAACTAAACATTAACATTCCTGTAAATCAATTGTCCAATACACTATACAAAGATTTTTTGTAAGCAGAATAAAAAGTACAGATGAGCAATGAATAAAATTGTATGTAAATGTATATCCACAAGCAAATAGTAATAGCACAGCATATATACCACCCATAAACCACAATTTTATATCAAAAAATAAACATTAACCTTCCTGTAAAGCAATAGTCTCCAAACTGCAGACCTTTGCCCAGCCCTTGGGGCACTATTCCTCTCCCTGACACCAACAATGGGGCCCTAATCCTCCCACTGACACAAATGATGGGGCACTACTCTTCCACTAACACCAACAATGGGGCACTATTCTTCCCAATTACACCAATGACGGGGCACTATTTCTTCCACTGAAACCAAGGATGGGGCTTTAATAATTCCCTAACAAATATGGGACATTCTCTAATCCCACTTGCCACGATCTGGCCCCCCTAAAGTCTGAAGCACTGTAAACTAGCTGTAAATAAAAAAAAAAAAACATCATAAAGTGGCATTAAACACAAAACCAAAAATGTAATAAATTGCAGCTTACCAGTCATTAGATGTGATGGCTGCATCTATTTTTTTTTCCTTTTAGCTTTTTCCCCTGGTGATCTGGCCAGTAACACGCCTTGAGCAAGCACTTTATAATAAGTTGCAGCAGTTTTTTTTTTCCTATTGGGATAAAGGTTTTACATAAATAAAGCTGTTTATTCTAACTACCTCTGCCAGTGTTAAATGGTTTGTCTCATCCATGTAAACAGACACATTCTACTGGGGAGCTTGAGCTTTTAAAAAACAACAGAATTACTGGCTGGATCACTAGATGAAAATAGAAAGCTTAAAAAAATGGATGTAGCCACCGCATATAATAATTGGTAAAGTGTAATATAATGTTTGTTTTTGGGTGTAATACTGCTTTTAAAATGGCTTCCACAGAACTCCTAAAAAGATTGATATACATAGCACTCTCTACACGCACATAATGCGAGACTGTATGTGTGCATATATACCCACAGAAGCCAGCTATCCCAGATCTCCCACTAAATCTTTCTAGGCCCAAGAGTACCAATTTGAAGGCCGACTTGCTATCTTTTTATATAAATAACTAAACAAAGCCACACTTGACAGGAATGTCTCTTCGCTACACACATAAGCATCCTATTTTAGCAATAAAAAAAAAAAGACTTGCGCCAAATGGTAACCAATTGAAAAAAGTCTATAAACAAAGCTAAAATGTGACAGTCTGAAAGTAGGCTGGACATTCCAGCTTCATAATATCCAGTTATAAAAGATTCCATAGCTCAATCCAAAAATCCCTCCACCGTGTGTTCACTGCCACCAAATAGGGATGTGCTCTTACCAGAGAGCCAGGATCCTCTATTACGGAAGGTAATACTGGCTATAATGAATCCTCCAGCACTGATCTCAGATAGGAGACAGGGGGGCTGTTCTTTTGTCTTCAAGCCGTCCACTTTGTGGTAATGCACCCAGTAGATAAATACAATACCGCTGATAGTGTAAAACCCTCTCATGAGTAGCGTTTATTGAAATGTATTGCACTTACATAATTCCAGATAAAAGGCAAGGATAAAAAGCAGATATCACAGTGATGGTGGCCATAAAAAAAAAAAAAAAATTGCGATAGAATGTGTAGCTCAGCCCGACCGTTTTAGTTCACCAAAGCACTCATGGGGCACGAGCATCACATCCGGAAATTGTTATAAGTAAAGGAAAGAGTCGCCCAAGCCTTGTTTTCAGGGCAGAAGTAAAACCAAGCCTCACTCTCAGGGCGGAAGACGAGGACCAAGCCTTATCTTCATAACGGATGTGCTGTACAATAGATCTAAGCTCTCACAGCTCTGCATATATCAGGAGGGGAAATTCAGAAGTCCCCCTATATCAAAACAGGAGCACTTCTGGTTCATCTCCTAGCTGAAGGGCAACAAAAATAATTAGGGGAATGGAGGACATCAGCTATGAGGAAAGACTACAAGCACTGAATCTATTCTCTCTGGAGAAGAGACGATTGAGGGGGGATATATCAATGTACAAATACTGTACTGGAGCCGAGCATAAGGAACAAACTATTCAGAGAAAGGGAATACAATAAGACACGTGGCCACTCACTAAAACTAGAGGAAAGGCGGTTTAACCTTAAAGTGCGTAAGGGGTTCTTCACTGTAAGAGCGGTAAGGATGTGGAATTCTCTTCCACAAGCAGTCGTATCAGCAGGGAGCATTGATAGTTTAGATGGACACCTTAAAGACCACAACATACAGGGGTATACAATGTACGGTTAAAAGCGGACACACACACACACATCATAGGTTGAACTGGATGGACTGATGTCTTTTTTTTCAACCTCACTAACTATGTAACTATGTAGCTGATCAGCATGACAAAAAGTAAACATATTAAAAAAAAAATGAACTCAAACTTAACTTCATAAAAAATGGGCTTCAGTAATGATTCCCTCCAAACAGATCTTTTAGATCTTAATATTAAGGTTGTCGTGGAAATTAATAGGGCTTGGAGCATAGAAACCCACTTAATGTGTGGAAGATGAATACGCACCAAACATTATTAATAGCTTGTACTGAAAAGTACAATTGTACCACTCTTTTGCATAAGGATTTTCCAAGCACTTGGCGACAAAAAAGGAACAGACAAGCTGGGTCATTTCGATGCCATCTGCCAGGTCACTCTCTTGGTGTGTGTGTGTGTAAGAGCAAGTGTTTGTGTGTGAGAGTTTCTGTGTGTCTGGATGGATGTATGGCTGTGTAAACTTGTGTGTGTGTGAGCCTTCCTGTGTCTTCTGTGTGTCTCCGGGCAGGGCTTGGTTTATTTACAGCAAGTGAACAAAAGGGAGTTACAGGGAGTGGCTTCAAGACCACCAATCACAGACACGCATACATTCAAAAAATACAATAGAAACTGTGGAGTACATGCCCATGAATGGACACGAGCGAACAAAGGGCTGAACTGCCACAAGGGGCACATGGCTTTTGATTGTTCATTCATGTCAATCCATAAACATGTACTCATACTTATAAGTGGGTCCAATCATACATGATTCATATATAAACCAAATATGACAGTGACCATTCTAACTGTTCCAGTTGATAAGGTTTTATCTGCATAAGATAATAGCAGCAGCCCCCCGGTCACACCGATCGAATGTGACTTAGAGGAGCCATCTATTAATCTTGGTACAATGCTAAGAATTTCCATATCACAAACATATCTCAGCAGTACAGGGCCCCGAACTGCAGACATAGATCCGTGCGATGGACTCTCTTTGCTACTAGTATTGTGCCATCTCATCCGATGGAAGGTTTTCACTAACAAGTCTTTCCTGCAATGACAGTTAAAGCGATAATCACTGTAAATAGCGATTATCGGTAAAACTCGACACTGGGAGACATTATGACTATTTAAACTAAAGAAAATATCCACAACCAAAATTTCCACAACAAGGGGGAAGGAGGTGATCTCATCACTTCCACTTTCTTCAAGTCTACAGACTGTAATGCCTATTTATCGAAAGATAGCTGCCATCATCAACCATGGCTAAATGAAGTTCTTAAGGGACAATATCTCTTCTATCTATGTCTAATAGCATTAGACGTAATTGTACTAAGCTGGTGGATTTTGATACACAGTTACAGGTTTTAACCCAAAGATTTATAGAGAAGGGCTAGGTTTCCTCCTCTCTAGATACTACGTGAAGTTTAGTTAGAAATACATTGCTGACTGATAAACTTGAGGGCACTAAAGATCGTAACAACTTTGGTTTCTCTCTTGTTACTACTTTTTCCTCACAACATTGTTATAAAACAGATTATGCAGAAACACTGGCATATTCTGCAAAATGACAGGGTTTTGGGCCCCTTTACTTCCTTCTAGACCACAGGTCATATATAGGGGTGTCAAGTCCTTGAAGGATAGGGTTCCTGGGAGCATTTTGGACCCTCCCTCTAGACCTTCTTTCTTCCATGACTATACTGGATATTATAAATTTGGGAGGTGTCAGGTTTGTAGTCTCAACAAATGCAGAACAAGAAAAATGCTTGAATTCTTCTCTAATATAACCTCTATGACATTTACTGTGAGACCTTTCATCACCTGCAGTACTGCACATGTTGTGGTGTATTTGTTGCAATGCCCTTGTGGGTACATTATGTGGGCAAAACTACCTATGCTTTAAACGTGAGATTAAACGAATATATTTCAAACATCCCTAAAGGGTACAAAAATCACAGTGTCCCATGACTATGACCTTGTACATGGAAGGGAACCTTCTGGGGCTCTTTTTATGGGGATACACCACTTTGTTTCACATTGTAGGGGGAGTCTTAGAGTAAGAGAACTGTCAAAAATGGAAAGGGAAGTGGATTTATCTTCTTAAGAGTTACATTCCACACGGCCTAAATGTGGATTGGGATGTTAATTATTTCATAGATAATTCCTAAACCTGCTTCTTTTAATCATTTTTCAGCTCAACAATGGTTTATTTAACTATTAATGTAAATATATTGAATTTTAATTATGTTTCTATGTGTAAAGATCGAGTCCTTGGGGCTTATCCTCCATTTAGAGGAAATCATTCCTGAAGCCCATTTTCTATGAACTTAGTTAATTTTTTGGGGGTTTTTTTAATACTTTTTGTCATACTGATTGACTATGAGATTAACCGGAAGTGCTCCTGTTTTGATATAGGGGAACTTCTAAATTTCCCCTCCTGATATGGGCAGTGCTGTGAGAGCTGAGATCTATTGTACAGAACGTCTGTTATGAGTGTGAGGCTTGGTCCTTGTTCTCCGCCCTGAGAGCAAGGCTTGGTTTTACTTCCGTCCTGAAAACAAGGCTTGGTTTTACTTCCGTCCTGAAAACAAGGCTTGGTTTTACTTCCGTCCTGAAAACAAGGCTTGGTTTTACTTCCGTCCTGAAAACAAGGCTTGGATGCCATTTTGAACTACAGGGCTTCAGGAATGGAACCGAGGCTTGAGTGACTCTTTCCTCTACAGAAAAAAGCAAGATGTGATACTCTCATGCCCCAGAAGAAGTCCTTTGGCGAACGAACGAGGCTGAGATACACATTCTGACTATCGCAATTTTGGATGTTTTTATGGCCACCATTACCGTGATATCTGCTATTTATGCTGTCTCTTATCTGGAATTATGTAAGTGCAATACTTTTCATTAAACGCTACTCGTGAGAGGGTTTTACACTATCAGAGGTATTGTATTTATTTACGGGGTGCATTACCACTAAGTGGACGGCCTGAGGACAAAAGGATTGGAACAGCTCCCCAGTCTCCTATCTGAAATCAGTGCTGGAGGATTCATTATAGCCAGTATTACCTTCCGTAATAGAGGATCCTGGCTCTCTGGTAAGAGCACATCCTTAGTTGGTGGCGGTGAACACACGGTGGAGGGAGTTTTGGATTGAGATATGGAATCTTTTTTATTGGATATTATGATGCTGGAATGTCCAGCCCAATTTCAGACTGTCACATTTTGGTTTTCCTGTCTTCCTGACGCCATATCCGGGCGAAATGCATTGAGGGTCCAGTACACACAGTACGTCACTTCCGGTTTGCGGTAGCCTGGAGCGTGAAGCGGAACACGGATAGCGGTTCCTGCTTTTCTACACATTTTATATCTTTTTATACAAAATTTAATAAAACTTACTGCACCATGAGAATCTCTCCCTGCATTTTTTGACATACTGTGGATTGATGTCCCCTTGAGCCATACACATAGGAGATTTATTGGCTAGCGGTATTCCTGCACCTTCACCTAGGAAGAAGTGGTCGCTCTTAAAGGAAAAGGAGTTCTACGAGCACTACAGGATCCCAATGGGCTAAGCGCTTCTGGTAAGTGGCCACAACTCACTGGGTGGAGGATCAGTTACCCCACATCATCACTGAATCTCACCAAGTGAAGAAGCACAGCATAGGCACAAGATCTGTCATCACATCACGTGTTAATTTATGGACACTTTTCTTATTTTTGTGTCAATATCCACATAATATATATATATTCTGTTTGACACATTTTTGGTGGCTCTACTTGGAATTTGTATGTATTATTATATATATATATATATATATATATATATGTTTACATTGCACTGAGCACCACATATTTTGTATTTGTATATTTCAGTACTTCACCATTCACACTCATTCAATTCTCCACCGGATGTGTATTTCACATTTTGACATTATTGTTCCACGTTAACTTATGGTTTTGTAGTGCACTATGAACCACGTTTATAGCCGCCACTTGATTTTTTGGGAGCACTGTTACATTTTTTATTGTATTTTCTGTTTATATTCATTATAAGTGTATCCTTACACTGACTCACATCACAGTTGGCAGAGGCAGACTGGCAACTTTCAGCCCAGGGGGCAAGTAAAAACCAGAGGCCCATGGTGCAGTGACTCGGCCCCCTCCCACTTTTCCTCTTCCTGACCCCCATTCCAGGCTGAAGCCCTACTCCAGGTACTCTCTACTCACCGGCTAGATCTGGGTTCCCAATCTGGCCAGCAGGTGTGGTTGGGGGGGGAGCTGAGGAGAGTCACAAGTGGGCATGGAATCGGCCTCAGACATAGTTTAGACCATCCATGCTGGGCAGGGAGGCCTGTGCTCTATACTCATCTTCATCCGGCACTCAGTAAGTCAGTAGCAGATACTTTTTACTTCTCTTCACCAGGAATCCTTTAGGCATGTCGGTGGCAGAAGTGGTGCAGCCTTTTTACAGGACATCAGAGCAGCCCAGGGGGCAATTGCCCCCCTGGCCCAGTCCTCCCCTGACAGTTGGTGTAATTTACTATTGTTGTTGAACTTTAGTGCTGGTCTGTGATATTATATTTTGTTCGTACATTTATGCCTATGGTATAGTGGCAGCGCCACATACATATTCACTTTTGCTTATTTAAGTACATTTACTTAAATTGTAGGCAGCTCCACACCACATACCATATTTATAAGGGAGGAGCCATTACTCTTTAAACTATTTTATGACATTTTGGTTTTGCCTATGGACTTTTTTTCAATTAGTTATCATTTAGCCCAACACCTTTTTTTTAAATTATCATTTATTGTGTCAATATCTCATGTTGAGGTGAAACTTTATTTAAATTCTTTGAGTTACACGAGCGCAATATTTATTTATTTTTATGATCCTATTTTAGCATACTGCTGAGGTATGGGGCAGCTTTCAGATGTGTGGTTGTGATAAAAGCTACAGCTGAGCCACCAGTAAGATTTCGCAGTACTGGTATGGAAAATCTTATCTGTCCAAAAAAAAAAATACTTTAAGGGTGTGATACATAAGTAAATGACTGGATGAGTCTGCTATCTGCAGACAGCAGATAGGGAGTGAAGCAAGCAGACTAAGCAGTAGGCATCAAAATTAAGATTTCTTAGTCCTACAGTACAGGAGACTAGCATTTGATCTTTAACCATGGTATGCAGCCACCTTCAGGTGATCGGACACTAGCAAAAAAAGAAAGTTGCAGGGAGATCTCCTACATAACCCCCCTACTGCCAACTAGCCTTAGTTTTTGCTAGTGTTTTTGGGTGATGGACCTGTTGTCTCCATTTAGAAATGTATCTCTTTCCTGTGGATTGTTTTCTCTCTAAATCACTCAAGATTCCTGGCTGTACCATAGTCACTGCATCTCTCTCTGCAGCTGTCAGGATAGATTCCTTCAGGGACTATACCCGGACCCCACCTGGATGAAGACGCATGACCAATCTGTAATGCCGCTTCAGGCACTGGGTCCTGCATGGGAGCTTACCTTGGCATGTAGCACACCAAGTTAAGTTAGCCAAAAGTGAAATACAGGTGCTGGGCGATGGTCTGCTAAAGGCGGAGCCCTGTCTCTGATGATTTCTTCAGGGGTCCACTGTAAAAGGCAAAACCAGGATGGGTCTGATACCGTAAATCCTGGCCAGAGTTCAAAGACGTTCGCAGCAGTAAGTGCAGGGTTCGAGTCTTTAAATTATGTCCCAGGGTGCTGGTGCTACTATGCCCATGGTATAAAAAAGATAATGGGTTGAGAAGCTTTAAAAGGTGTGCTGCAGCCATGGAGCAGTAGGACTGCCAGCAGTTTGGTGACATTTTTTTGTTGGTTTGGCAAAAGTCTGGTGCTACTGCACTGCCTTATTTTTAGTCACTTCGCTGCATGTGCCATTTTCTTTCCTTGGGTACGCTTCTCCTGATCAGCACCAGCAGCTCCTGGCTGCATACTGCATAGAACAGTGATCTTTTGATAAATACTTGGGTTCAACTGCCTAAAGTGCCTATCACAGAATACTTCACCCTCCACTCTCCACAGCTGCAGAGATTGTGACTACTCTGGGGACAATTTCTTCAGCGACCATGGCAGATCAGAAATGGGAAGAGGCCAGATGGCCTCACCAGCTCAGACTGATGGGGAGGGGGAAGAGATATGGATGTAGGGTTATTTCTAGTGGGCCCTAGCACCCTATTTTTTAAAAGTTGCCCCTAGACTGACTCCCTGCCTTCCTCTGTAAACTCTGCTGGGCCTTTGGCCGCACAGCCTTCCACCTATTGATCTTTCTGCTACAATATCTGATTTCATGGGAATTAGGTCCTCTATTAGAGGCTTTCCTATAGGGTGACTGACCTCACCCTGAAATGCAATTTACTTCCCCCAGCAATATTTAGGAGAGCGGATCGCTCTTCAGAGACCAACGCTAGTGTGGATGAGTCCTTTGGACCCAGAGTGTCATTTGCAAAGGGCTGCAAACCGCATTCCGTCTCCTCCCATGCTGTCATATTTAGCTCTTTGTGCAAAAATACTTTTGTTGGTGTTCACAAGGGAGTCATGTCTCCTACTCAGAATGAGGAACGCTTTAATGGTTTCTACTTAAACCTGTTCCCAAGCCAATAGCTTGGCCCATGCTGGATCTTAAAACTCTAAATTTGTTCAAAAGTTCAAAAGTTTTGCATGCAATCAGACAGGTTGGTCATTTCCTTTCTCTATATAGGGGATTTTCTGCTCTCAGTGGATGTCTGGGATGCCTATTTGCACATTCCCATTTCTCTTTATCAACTCTATTTGAATGTTGCTGAAGATGGACAACATTACCAGTTTGTCAACCTTTATTTTGACCTGTCTACAGCCCTATGGGTTTTCACCAAGGTGCTTGCCTCAGTCCTGCTCTGTTCTCAGGCGATAATACATGTTGTGGAATACCTGGAGAGTCTATTGATAAAAGATCAGACATCTCTATCCCTGTTTGCCAATGTCCAATAGACAGTTTAGACTCTGCATGGGATTTAGCTGGATCATCAACCTTTGGAATCAATTCACCAATAAGGGTAACTTGGCCTGACTTTGGATACAACCCTGTCCAGGGTTAACCTATCTCAGGACAAAGTTTTGTCCAAGAGATCATATGCACGGCTTCTGTGTCTACAAGTGACAATACTACTTTCCCAGTGCCATCGGCGGCTCCACAGAACCCTTTTTGCCCTCCCTTCCCACTCCATCTCCCCCAGTACTCTCCAGCACTCTCTCCTCAGTACCTCTAGTGCTGGTTGCAAAAAGAGCCCAAAGATGGAGGAGGAAAATCTCTAATGCTGCAGTTGAAACATGTACAGGCAGGATTGGAGCTCACTGCCCAGTCTTGGAGATACCGCCAGGAGGAATGAAGCCTGCAGTAGTTCATTCCAGGATGCGCATGGGGAGGTAAGCTCTGGGATGCCAAGATGGTGGAAATGGGCAGGTAGGTAAGGTAGCAGGGAGGCAAAGTGTTAAGGTGGCAGTAAGGTACAGAAGGGGGGTGAATGTGCAAGAGGGTGGAAGGCACTGATGCTGTGTGATTGCAACTAAATTCAGTTGCTGCCTCTATGCATGTCATTGCCTAGTGGCTGCTGCAGTGATGGAGTATTAAATTAGGGGTCATTCACACTATGTACCTTAATACTATCTGAACTCCTCTCCCTGCACATACTACCTGTCGCCATACACTCCTGATCATACTCTCTGCTGTCATACCCTCCACTCTTCTTTCCTGAACATACTACCCACCATCATACACTCTGCACCTCTCTCCTGAACATACTACCCACCATCATACACTCTGCACTTCTCTCCTGAACATACTACCTACCCACTGTCATGCACTCTGCACTCCTCTTCTAAACATACAAGAGAGGTGTGCCTACCACCCTTCTGCACACTCACCCCCTTATCCGCCTTCCACCTTAACAGCCAAACTGCCACCTTAATATCTTTCCACACTGTCATACACTCTGCACACCTTTCCTGAACATACGACCCACCGTCATACACTCTGCACTCTTCTCCTGCATATGCATTATTTCCTATACATAATGTCATACACTGTACACTCTTGTCCTGCACATACCACCATAAAATTTGGCCACACCTACCATTTGATGCTGCAATATGGCAACCCGTGGTGTTCTGTGCACTGTTGGTATACAGAACAGCTCCAGAAATGTAATTTTCTTCTTGTGTGATTGGCTCATTGATGTACTAGGTCTGCACAAAGATCAAGATTAACACTAACACTAAGTCAAATTGAAGGCATCATCTGCAATAGAAGTTTTAGTTATTGTGAGATAGTCTACAAGGGGTAATACTTTTAAAGGGATGCAGACACTGCAGCTTTTCTCATTAGAACTCAGAGTGTACCAGCTGATTATAATGAACCATTCTCTCCCATTCAGAATCAGTATCCAAAGGACATACTGGAACTGTTTTTATTTCAGAGTAGAAAAAGGTAGGACTCTGCAAGAAAGTTTGTTAAAATTCCTAAAATGTACATCATCCCTCAGTGGATATTGTTTTTCTTTTTTTCTCAACTAAAATGGAGTTACTCTTTAAGCTGACTTTACACTGTTAGTTTTTTTCATTTAGCCAGCAGGCCAAAGAAAGAAACTAACACTGACTTTTATGCCAGAGGTCCTGCCGCCATTCTGAGCTCAGTTTGGTGGCATACTATGTAAGTTTATGTGCCTTGTGTTTTTTATGCACTTTATATGGACTCCTTGCACTGTTAGTTGTAGAGTCTAAACACTATTCCCTGCTGTTTGGGGTTTGGCGGTGTTTTTAATTTGTTTTTTCACATATTTTAAAAAAATACTACACTATGAGCAATTGTTTTCTGGTGTTGGTCATCCTTCTGTCTGGCTTGATGGGATTGAGCAATTTCCCTGATGACTTCCTCTGTGAGGTTGGAAGATCTACCATATCCATAGAGTATCAAATGGATCTTCATAAAGAAGACCATTGAATACTGAATGCACTTTTGCTGTTCTATAACTTAGACAGCAACTGGTTCTGGTGAGTGTGCACTTATTTTTGGAGGAGGCAGCACACAGATGGTGATTCACTGAGATTGCAGAGTAATAACACTGGAACTATTTCATTTACACTTATGGACTTTTATTCACATTATTGTGATCTATTTTATTTGATTTTAAACTCAGTTTTGTTTATGCACATTTGTATACTTGTTGAAGAGTATCACTATTATTCATACATCGCTGCTTTTTTCTTTTTTATGTACTTTTTGTGTTTGTATATTCACACATTATAGGGGTCTACCCCTACTGAGGAAATCAACGTGTGACAAAACGCGTATAGGAGGCAGAGCTTACTATCCAACGCTACTTCGCTGTCAGCTGCCCAACATTCTCTGCCTGTCCAGGCCGCACAGCTTTATGTGCTTCTTATGTAAGTGTAACATTTTGTATATAGCAATAAATCATGAAATGTAGAGCACTAGTCCTTGCCCTCTATCTTCCCTATAATTGAACTGGGAGAGATCCGGAGCGCACAGTAGTGCAAGGATCGGTGACATCTCGACCCATATCTGTCTATGGCTACTAGGATTGTTTGTATCCCTGAAAGGGAATCGCTAGTGCTGACCTGCTGGTGAAACGGGTCAGAACTTGAGGTGAGCGGCCATCCATTTATTAGTGAAGGAGAGCACAAGCACTGGAATATTTGCAAGAGCACTGACACTTTTTTTGATGCTGCACATTTTTTGCTTATTTGCACATGCTATTTTTGCACATTTTTGGGACATTTGAATTATTTAATGTTTTTACTTAATATGTTTAACATATAATTTTTTTAATTTATTGCACTATTGATCTGCGCAGTTGTACACATATTTTATCTGTATTTTCATTTCACATTTATTTAAGTGGCGCAGCACTGTATCATTAGCGGTTTGTTATTTGTATATAGTGGAAGCATATTTGGTGTCGGCAGCCGCTTACACATATTTCTTTCTATTTTCAGTGTACTATTTTCAGATTTTGATTTGAGTTATTTATTTAGATTGTGGTTGCGCTGATTTTTTTCTATTTTCTATTTATTCAGTCACTGATTGAAGAAACTTTTCCAACAAATCCCTTCAGCAGAAGTTGATCAAATAACTTCTGTTGAGCAGGGACTGCCACACACACTGATTAAAGTTTGGGCGGTCCCTGCTGAGCCGGCTAAGTTTTGAAAAGTGTATGGTCAACATTAGGCAGCAGTAAAAAAAAAAAAAACAGAGTTAGACTTACTGGTAACGCTATTTCCAGTAGTCTTCCAGGACAGCTCTTGAGAGATGGAGCTCTTCCCACTGGGAAAGGAAACACATTGCTATTAGATTTTAAAAGGCAATCCCTCAGGAACATGGTCGGTTTAAAATGAAAACCAAATGATGGCCCTGAAAAACATAGAGCGAACAGACAAGCCAAAAATAACCAAGTAGTTTGGGAATACGCTGTCCTGGAAGACTACTGGAAATAGAGTTACTAATAAGTCTAACCATGGTTTTCCCCCAGTCATCTTCCAGGACAGCCTTTGAGAGGATGAACAAGTACTCACCAGACTAGGGGGGCAACAACCACCTGGAGGAGCTTTCTCCCAAACGCTTGATCCTGGCTGGATAACGAATCTGAACGGTAGTGGCGGACAAATGTGGAGAAGCTTGTCCAGGTTGCCACCTTGCATATCTGCTGTGGGGTAGCCCCAGCTTTTTCTGCTGCTGCAGCTCTGGTAGAATGAGTGGTCATACCTTGAAGAGGATCTTGCTGCATGATTTTCTTAACACTCAGAGACTGTCAACCTAATCTTGTTTTTGGAAGCCTGTTTGCCTGTGTCCTTGCCTATGAAAAAAAAATGAACAGAGTGTCTCAAGTCCTAAATTCTTTGGTGGCTTCCAGATGGGCCAATAAGCATCTTCTTACATCCAGAAGCTTAAGGTCCTCTTCTTTGCTATTGGAAGGATTATTACAGAAAAAAGGCAATATTATGTCCTGTGACCTGGGAAATGCCGAGGTGACTTTAGGGATATATTCTGGGTCCGTATGTAAAATGATGTTGTCTTTCATGACTTGTAGAAATGGTTCACATATTTCTGAATTTCACTGACCCTGCATGCTGTTGTGGTAGCTACCAGGAACACAGTCTTGAGAATTAAGAGCCTGAAGGAGGGCTCGGAAAGCTGTTCAAAAGGGAGCTTAACCACTTCCCGCCCGCCCTATAACAGATTGACGGCGGGAATGTGGTTGTATTATCCTGACCGGACGTCATATGACGGCGGCAGGATAATACAGCTCGCAGAGTGGCGATCGGTGATGCGAGGTGTCAGCCTGACACCCTGCATCTCCGATCTCAGTAAAGAGCCTCTGACGTATGCTCTTTACCATGTGATCAGCCATGTCCAATCACGGCTGGTCACATAGTAAACAGGAACAGCCGTTGATCGGCTTTCCTTAGTTCATGCCTGACAGGCACGAGTAAAGGAGCGCCGATCGGCGGCTCCCCTGACAGGGGGGGGGGGGGTCGGCACTGGTAATCAGATCATTGATTACCAGTGCAGACCCTCGGGGGGATGCCACAAGAACCACCAGGGATGCCCACCCATGACCCCAGGGATGCCCACCTATGACCCCAGGGATGCCCACTATGGCCACCAGGGATGGCAATCAGGGCTCAGGGAGCCCCCCATTGCCCTCCCCATCAGTGCTGCCCGCCAGTGCCCTCCCTATCAGTGCTGCCCACAAGTGCCCATCATTGCCAGATTTCAGTGTAGCCCACCAGTGCCCATTATTGCCCACCAGTGCCGCCTATCAGTGCCCATTAGTGCCCATCAGTGCCACCCGTCAGTGCCGATCAGTGCCGCCCATCAGTGCCCACCAGTGCCGCCTATCAGTGCCCATCAGTGCCACCTATCAGTGCCCATCAATGCCGCCTATCAGTGCCTAGCAGTGCCGCCTATCAGTGCCCACCAATGCTGCATATCTGTGCTACCTATCAGTGCCACATATCAGTGCCGCCTATCAGTGCCACCCCATCAGTGCCTCCTCATCAGTGCCTGTCAGTGCAGTCTCATCAGTGCAGGAAAAAACGTATTTATTTACAAAATTGTATAACATAAACAAAAACTCCAGTACACACGGGCCAAATGTCGACCGGTTTCTATTGAACTGGCCAATGCCACCCAACGTTTGGCTCGTGTGTGCTGGGCTTTACAGCTAGAACTTTCCCAAGTCCCTCCTGCAAGAAATCCAAAATTGTAGAAGCATCCATGTAATATCATGTAAAGTATCAACCTTGTAGCTTGTAGAAGAAATGTTTTTGACTCGAGGAATCAGATGTAGTGGAGGGAACTCATAATATGTGCTGAAGTTCCATGGATTATGAAAAGCATCCATTGCCACTGCTGGATCCCTTGGATTAAGAGAAAAATAGAGTTTTGCTTTGGTGTTTGCTCTGGTTGTAAACAAGTCGGTGTCTGCTAACCCCCACCATGCAGTTATCTCCAAAATCCATTCTTCCTGAGAGATTTTCTGACAACTCAGAAATCCAGCCAACTGGTTGTAATCTGTCCTTAGATGAATCACTGAGAGGAATTGCAGATTTTTCTCCACCAAAGAATGAGCAAGTATGCATCCTTGAGGTCCATTGTTGCCATATACACATTCTTCTGGAGGATATTCCTTACTGAAAAGATTGACTCTATGCAAAACATTTTGTACCGACTTGTCCTTCAGATTTAAATCAAGCAAAATTCCCCTGAGGGTTTTTCATCAACCTGCATGTAAAAACCTCTCTCTTTTTTTGGTATCGGAATTTAAACATTCTGATCCACCAGATCTCCTAAAAGAGAAAGAACTTGTGTTTTTCGGGATCCTTAGGTAGTTTTGTAATCAGGAACCTTTAGGGAGGCACGGAATCGAACTCTAAGGCATAACCCCCTAAGATTATGCTTACTGAAGAACAAATTCGTTGAAAATTTGCCATTATGGAAAGAAGGCTTCCAATCTTCCTCCCACTGGGCAAATGCCATCACTGTTGTTTGGAGGTTTGCCCAGTAGGGTTGAAAAGGATGATCCTTTAGCTTTTCCCTTATGACCTGTCCAGTGCTTCTTTGGCTGTTTTTCCTTATCTTCCTGGGAAAAAGGAATTCTCCAGAAAAAGATCAGCTACACAGATGTAGCTTTAATGCTAAAGCCCCGTACACATGAGCCAAATGCCAAGCGCCATCGGCCGGTTCAATAAAAACCGGCCAACATTCAGCCCGTGTGTATAGCAGCCAGTCCGACAGAAGTTGGCCGTTTGGCCGGCTTTTGTCGGATGAGCATGCTAGAAAAACAGCAGCCGACCGGCTCCCAATGGCTGAGAGCTCTGATCATAGTGTTCTGATGTCAAAACACAACAGCTAAGCAGGGGAGAGCACTGTACTAATGGATAGTTAGCCCAGCGGCTCCGACCAGAGCTGGCAGTTTTTTTCTTTCAAAAACCCAGCATAAAAAACCTCAGTGTGTGTACCAAGCTTTAGTCTCCTGATCAGGCTTTAGGCCACAGACAATTTTACCGATTTGACTAATGCATCCACGATAAATCTGACTGCTTATAAAGAACTGGAATAGATTTTAAGATTTCTTCTCTGGGCGTTCCTGCTAAGAAATGCTCTTGAAGCTGCGATACCCGAAAATTTTAATTCCTTGCCACGTATGTTGTGGCTAAAGCTTGCTTAAGACTCGCTATATTGGCTTCCCAAGCTCTCTTCAGGATGATATCACCCCTCTTGTCCATGCAGTGCTGCAAATGCCCCATATCCTCTAAGGCTAAGGCAGATTTCTTAGAGACCTTTGAGAGAGGAGCTTTGGAGATTTATTTCACGCAGCCGATGGGTCCTCATCAAATGGAAATCGTCTCTAAAGGCTTGTGGAAAAAATGGTCTTTTGTCAATCTCCAAAGTAACATAAATAATACATCCAAAAGTTTGGGGCTGAGTCTGTAAATTCACATCGAATGTAGCCAGTGGAAGAGTACATAATGCCCCAGCTGCTGTGGAGAATATTTGGAGTAGTGAATAATCAGTATAAATTAACCAATCAACAGCGCTCAGGACCTCTCAATGTCTGAATGATATTTTATTGATCCACTGTAGGTCATGGTGCATACTGTGCTCTGTGACCAAGAACTCCCAGCTAGTTGTAAGGGCAATCTTTATTAAGTTCTTCAGTAGATAAACAAATACTAAAAAGCATGAGAGCCATAAATAAGCGTATAATGCAAGCTGACATCCATTACTATACATGGCAGCTATGGTGGAAGAAAGGACTCTCCAAGTTAGCTAGGGGACAGCCAGTAGCTGTATTATTGTTCTATTGATGGACTGTCGGGGCCCCAGGACTGCCCAAACTAGCACAGCACACCAGAAGTGACTTCAAAGGGAAACTCAGAAGTGGCCAGGAGGAAGCTGTGGATGGACGGAGATGGGAGGCAAGCTATGCGGTTGACGTGACAACTTATTTCGCACTCCGGCGCTTTATCAAGTCACGTGATCTATGGCAAACAAGGATGTTTATATTGACTAACATGAGTGGGGGGTAGCCAGCTGATGGAGAAACTTAATGGCATATTTCACACTTTCTTTCTCCATTGCCCTTACATTAAGCTAACATATAGAATAGATATAAAATAGGGCATTATAACCCCAATCACATAAAAAAATTTATTAAAAAAAAACATTATAAAAACATCACAGCAATCCTAAAAGCAATAGTAATAAACGGTATTAGAGAATGAGATACAAAGAATCAAAGAATAACAATATAATAATAATTAATAATAAGGTCATTAATAATTTACCAATAACCACTAACCGATTAATCACTAATTACTGGCTTATCAGCAATAAGTAACCAATATTAAAAATTACATAAAAAAATTAAAAATATAACAAAATAAAATAAAAAAAGGTGTGTGTATGCACAAAGAGATTGTGCAAAGTCAGTTAAACCTGTCATACACCAGAACGGAGATGAATCATAATTGTTCTGGTCAGAAGATTATCCTATAATGATAACCATGGAATCACCTAATTGCAAACAAATGATCCCAAAATCTCAGGGCAAAACAATACAGTACTTATACCATTGTTATATCAAAAATACCTAACAAAGCCAGACAGCATGTGTTATAGGTCAAAAAAGGAGAGAAGGGAGGGGAAGGAAACCAAAATAATAAAAAGGGGAAGGAAAATAAATAAATATAAGGCAAGGGATTGCGCCATGTGTAGATCAGACAATATTGTGTATTTCAAGGTCCTCATTGAGGTCATTTAGTGACATAGAACCTAACATGTAAAACCAAAAGTTGTCCTTTCTGCATAGACAGGACTACCTTTCATTGGCTGTGAGAGAACCATCACAAATACATTCAATAGCCATAACCTCAAGGCACCCAATCTAATTTTTATGGGTCTGAAAAAAATACGAGGTTACATAGTTTCATAGTTAGTCAGGTTGAAAAAAGACACAAGTCCATCTGGTTCAACCAAAAAAAAAAAAAAAAAAAAACAGTATTGAAAAACCCAACCATACAATCCCATATACACAATCCTATACCCTCAGTTGATCCAGAGGAAGGCGAAAAAACCCCAGCAAAGCATGATCCAACATGCTGTGCGTGTCACATCCATTTTGAAGGAATCTGCAATGCTTAGGAATCCATTTACGCAATGTGCGTTTGGTGCAACCTAAATGTACAAACTCCGAAGAGAAGGTGATGAACTGTTTCATATGAAATACATTTCCTTTATTATCCAGAATATTAAAACGCCTATGACAAATAAATTAGAAGGTAAGGCATTGAAAAAGGACAGAATGTCCACAGATCTCCCCTTCTGTTGAGACTGTAGTTTTTTGGGGACTATCGTGTTTTTTAAGATTTTGAGAGTGCGTGCCCGCCTGAAGGTGATTTGCAAAGCTGAGGACAAAGTTGGACCGAACTTTGGATCTATTTGTAAGATGTTCCAATGTTTACAAATGATTTTTGAAATAGCTTTATATCTATCATTAAACCCCGTGATAAATCTTACCCCATTTCATTCTTGAACCTGCGTGATACTCCTCTTTGGGGGCATATTAAGATGTTTTTTTTAAAAGCTTTCCTTATAATAGGGCCTGGGTTCTTTTTCCCTAATTCATTTGACAGCAGCTCACCCTGCCTGATATATTCTGTTTTTGAACAGTTTCTTCTCAATCTATAAAACTGCCCACTGGGGATATTATTTCTTCAAGCTGGGTGGTGGCAATAAATAAAATATAAGTATGGCAAGGTCCAAGCACCAACAGGCGGGAGGGCCTTATCCACAACATTTAAAATATAGGGATGTTTAAGGAGGGTATCACAAACCACTAGGTCTGAGCATCAAGAGGTATTGAACACACGTATTGGACAAAAATTACATTTATTTTATTGATACATCATAAAAATAGACATATATTAAAAAAGTGATGAGATAGACACACAATCAAATATCATATATCTCATGGTACATATACAGGCACATTTCATAGTCACAATTCAAATGGGATGGGCTGACGCGTTTCGCTGTGTCGTAGCTTTTTCAAAGACCCCTTTGAAATCCCAGATGGACTATTTTAAGGAAACAGAAATGCATATAGTAAACCATAACCATTTTACACAAGATTATAAACAAAAATCAATAAACATTTATTACATAAATTATACGAAAAGGTATAAATATTAGATGCTCACCCTAAAGTGCATGTGCTATCAACATGAGGTAATAAACTCAGGGCATCAGTTGTTCACCAGACACTCCCAAAAGGCCAATGGGCACGACCAACAGTAGGTACCCAGCGGAGATCCCCGAGGGACCAGCAAGAGGAGGATGCCGTGTCCTGTACCCTTGGAGGGAAATAGAGATACTATTTCTAGGCAAGCCAGGAGCCCCTAAAAAGATCAACCAGACTGATATGTGGAGTCCGTCTACAAGGAAAAACAATAATAATCTTAAATCAGCCCCATTTAGCAAATGACAAACAAACCAATCACCAGAGAGGCACCCGAGCAAAAGAATATAGGATACCCCTAGTTTGTTGAAACCAGAAACGGGGAGAGAGAAGGTGGGTACATGGGGGGCAGTGCATTTCAACCAAGTTGGTACTGCCGTTAATTCAGGGCAGTACATCCCACCCATGTCAATACTTATGTCAAAAAATGGGAAGGTCCCCACAATGAGCCATGGTGGCAACTAGCGTAATGAAGGTAAGAATTACTCTCTGTGGGCTTAATATGATTACTGGTTATGATAGTGCTCCCATCGTGGGATAACTCTAAATCCAGGAACATCAGTCTATCTGGGTCGATAACGTGGGTGAACTGTAGTGAGCAATAAAGGAGGAGAACATGTTTGGGCCATCACACCAAATAAGGAAAATGTAATCACTATATCTGTCAAAGGCTATATATTCAGCAAAGGAATTGTTAGCTCAGACATATTGCTCCTCCCAGTATCCCTTCGCTATTTTGGCATATCCCGGAGCAAAATTTGCTTCTATACCAATACCATTTGTAGATAAAATTGATCCAGGAACACAAAGTAGTTGTGCTCAAGACAAAAGACAGAAGAAACACCGGTCAACCCTCCCCTTCCTCCCAGCACCAAATGGGATTGAACTGTGTCCCTGATGCCCAGTGATAACATCATCCTTCCCAGAAATGACGCCCAGCGACCTCAGGTCAAGTGATGCCACTTCCGGCTCAGAAGAGAGTCAGAAGTGAAACGCTGCCAAGGGGATGATTCAATGCCACTTGCGGCCCTCGCTGGGCTCCGAAGGGAGGCCGGAATGGGTCCCCTTCCGCCATGTGCAAATGTAGAATTACCGTGGCCACCAGAACCAACCTCCACCCCCAAAAGCAGGCCAAGTATCTCGGTAAGGTGAACTATGCCTGAAAAAAGGACAGGAGAAACTACCGACTAGACTGAACAGCCCTTGAGAGATGGAGTCCCCCTTCTTAAAAGATAGTTCCTTAGGCAACATGTCACCTTCGGATGGAGGAGACACAAATAACTGACCATGTTCCTGAGGGACCGCCTTTTAAAATCTGATAGCAATGTGTTTCCAGTCCTGTTGGAAGGAGCTCCATCTCTCAAGGGCTGTCCTGGAAGACAACTGGGAGAAAAAGTATTTTTTACCTTTTTTAATTAACAGAAACATATTAGAAAACTAATAACATATGTAAAGATTTCATATTCTTCAGGGTTAGCATAATTCTAAATGTTTGCTTTTATTCTTTCATTGCCTCCCCTATTTTTTTTTTTACTTTCTCACAATGGATAGGGGTATGCACTTACCCTTTGGAGCAGAACTGAATGGTAGGCATTGTATTTGCTATTGAAGCGTATCCAAACACAAAACCAAAAATTTATAATATTGCAGCTTGTCAGCCTTTAGATGTAGAGGATGCAATATAATTATTTTCTACATTTTTTTCCCTTTGTCACTTTGTAAAAGTTGTGAATATTACACTTTTGTCCCGTTGTGTGTAAACTCATTTATCCATAGCATCTATACAAGGAGCCATAGTTGTCATCTAGGCATCACTTTAAACATGTCTGCCTTTGTTCACCCCCATTAGATGATAAATTGATGGAACTTGTAGTTTACAATACAGAGATAACATTGTTTATGCTGTCTTTATAGCTCGAAGAAAGTGAAAAAGACACTACATTTCTTGCAAGATTAAAGTCTGGCACACACTACCAGTGTTATTTTTGCTCAGCCCAACAGGCTGCACGAAAAAAAACTGAGGAGCTTGGGAGGAGCTTTCTGTACTATCCAACTAATGTTAGTACAGCTATCTCCCCGCTGAGCTATTGTGTTCTTACAGGGGGACTACTCCAGAACACACTGGTCAGTGCTCGCAGCCATTGGCTGAGAGCGCCATTGGATGCTGATTGGCAGTTTTTTTTGGCATGCCCATTCTACTGAAGCCAGACGTTTGGCTGACTTCTGTTGGACAAGCTGCTGTACACATGGGCCCAATGTCAGCTGGTTTCTGTTGAACCAGCCGATATCGGCTGATATTCAGCCCGTGTGTACCAGGCTTAACCAATATTTTCTGTACTTGCTGAAAATGTTTTGTAGCCTAAAAAGAGGAAACAATGAAACATGTTAGACTGGTTATATCTAGGTTTGGATATTTATATATCTTTGGTTGCCAAACCTTAAAGATTGTGTGTCTGACAATATGGTTGTTAACTTTAAGAGCTGTTAACTTTTTATTTACCTTGAAAATAGTCTATTCTACATTCTACCATTCTACAAGGAACAAATGTTTTTTTTTCCCATGCTTCTTCAATGACCTGTTTTGCTACCAGAAAGATAAAAAGAATGGACTTTCCTATGTAATTTACTTTATGGTTTCGCACGATCATGTTGTAAGGTGGTACAGAAAGAGATTGTGTTGTAGCAGTGTGTAAAATATGATTTCTTTATCATTGGAACAAATTACAGTGATAGGTAGCCAATACCCCTGAATAATTGAAACTATTAGACTAAGAAAAGATGGGGCTTTGTATAGGCCGATGGAAAGAGGAGGATTACAAATATCACACACTTATATTAAAATTAAAATTATTTTCTTTATTGTGCATATATGTATAAAAAATATATATCACATAGACATACAGCTGCTAGAAAAAGTATGTGAACCCTTTGGAATGATATGGATTTCTGTACAAATTGGTCCTAAAATGTGATCTGATCATCATCTAAGTCACAACAATAGACAATCATAGTCTGTAAACATTCACAGTGCAGGTGGAAAAAGTATGTGAACCCCTAGACTAATGACATCTCCAAGAGCTAATTGGAGTGAGATGTCAGCCAACTGGAGTCCAATCAACGAGATGAGATTGGAGGTACCAGGGTAGGAGCCTGGGTTCTTCAGTTCCTGGTGTTCTTATGGGAAAGTCATTTGTGCCAAATTTGCCCCACAGGGTACCTTGTCACCTCTCACTGCTTTACAATCATTCTATGGTACTATCCTCTTAGCAACCTGGAGATACTGCCAAATAAACTTTCTACATAAATTTAAACCCTAATTCCGATCTTTTGACACACTTACCACCTTTGAATCCCTATGTGTTTATCTCCCAGAATTTAAGTATCTATTATCACAAATGTACAGGTTGGTACTAAACACACAGTCTACATCGGTCCCTTACTATATCAGGGAATGGGAGAGAGAGCTAGGACCAGATTTTACCCCCTCACAGGTTTACAGGATGATCATATTAACACACACCACTTCTGTTAGCTCCTGTGTCCAGGAGTCGTCTTATAAATTTCTTACTAGATGGCACAGGACCCCATCCCGTTTAGCTCAGATGTTTCCGACAGCGGATGTTTGCTGCTGGAAGGGGTACATTCTTCCATTTGTGGTGGTCTTGTCCCAAGCATAAGACTTTGTGTGAAGCCATTACCCCATGGTTTAAAAAGACGACTGTTCGACCCATAGAAAGCTCTTTAATGCACTTTCTTTTCCATCGGGTTCCTTCCTCCTTTAGGTTATACAAAAAAAATGTTGTCCCCCACTTGCTCAATGCAGCCAAATCCCTGATCCCTGGGTTCGGGAAACAGGCTACCTGTCCAATTGGAAAAGGGAAGGGGACACCACCATGCAGGTGGAACGGTGGATACACACAGTTGGAGGCCAACATGAAAAATTTAAAGAAATCTGGTCAGGCTGGATGTATTGCTTCTCTGAGATCCTTACGGAATGAATATAATCCCCATACAATGTTTGATTACATGTATCCCTTTGCTACATTGAACATTGAATATGTCTTATAAACCTCAGGTCTGTTTGGGTATGCTGAAACTGTGGTGAAATATACAGTACTTGGGTTCAATCACCCCTTGTTCACCCACGCCCGTGTTGACGAAGACGTATAGACAGGTGGAGGACCTCTTGTGCTTCTCTTGAAGTGACACGAACATGGTCTGTATATAATGCTTTGACTTTGTTAGACCTGTTCCTGATGTATTAACCAGACATGAACACTTTTTATATATGTGAATTATTGTTATTCTGCTTTCTATTTTTCTTTCATGCAAAACTCAATAAAATTTGAATATAAAAAAAAAACACAGACATTGAAGCTTAACTCTAACTTACACTTTATAATCAGTTACACCAAACATTGTTTTCCTTGTGGCATAAAGGTCTTGCATGAATAAATAAAAACCTGATCATTTTAATCACCCCTGCCAGTGTTAATTGGTTTGTCTCATCCATATAAATAGATACATCCTGTTGGAGAGCTTGAGTTTGTAAAAAACAAATACTTCCTGGCTGGGTCACCATATGAAAATAGAAGAAAGAAAGCATAAAAAATGAAACAAATACAGTCATCTCGGCCTTGAACTGGTAAGCTGCAATAAAATAAATGTTTGCTTTTGGGTTTATTACTGCTTTAACATACTGTTTTTTTCCTCTTTAGTCATGACATTTATCCCCTTCATGACAGAAGGTAAAACAAATCCTAACGTCTGAACACAATTTTGCAACTTTGACATTTGTAAGTAAAACTGCACATATCATCGCTATCAACTACCTATTGTATCCAAGGTGAATTATATCTGTTTTTGTCAGGACATATTTCATAGTTACATAGTTAGTGAGGTTGAAAAAAGACATCAGTCCATCCAGTTCAACCTATGATGTGTGTGTGTGTTTGCTTTTAACCATACATTGTATACCCCTGTATGTTGTGGTCTTTAAGGTGCCCATCTAATAGTTTTTTGAAACAATCAATGCTCCCTGCTGATACCACTGCTTGCGGAAGAGAATTCCACATCCTTACCGCTCTTACAGTGAAGAACCCCCTGCATATTTTAAAGTTAAACCACCTTTCCTCTAGTTTTAGTGAGTGGCCACGTGTCTTATTGTATTCTCTTTCTCTGAATAGGTTTTTCCATATGCTAGGGTTGCCAGTGCAGTATTTGTACATTGATATCATATCCCCCCTCAATCGTCTCTTCTTCAGAGAGAATAAGTTCAGTGCTTGTAGTCTTTCCTCATAGCTGATGTCCTCCATTCCCCTAATTATTTTTGTTGCCCTTCTCTGGTCTCTCTCCAGTTCCAGCACATCCTTCCTGAGGACCGGTGCCCAGAACTGGACAGCATACTCCAGATGTGGCCGGACCAGAGTCTTGTAGAGAGGGAGAATAATCTCTTTATTTCTGGAGTGAATCCCCTTTTTTATACATCCCAGTATTCTGTTGGCTTTGCTTGCAGCGGCTTGGCATTGCATGCCACTGCCAAGCCTGTTGTCTACCAGTACCCACAGGTCCCTTTTCCATCCTAGACTCACCCAGAGGTTCCCCCCCTAGTGAGTAGCTTGCTTTCTGGTTTCTGGCCCCCAAGTGCATTACTTTACATTTTTCAACATTAAACCTCATCTGCCATGTAGTTGCCCACTCCATTATTTTGTTCAGGTCCGCTTGTAAGGTTTCCACATCCTGCATAGAAGATATTGGCATGCTTAGTTTAGTATCATCCGCAAATACCGAGATTGTACTAGATATCCCCTCCTCTAGATCATTTATGAATAAATTAAACAGGATTGGCCCCAGGACAGAACCCTGGGGGACCCCCGCCCAATCAGAGTACTCCCCATTAATCACCACCCTTTGCACTCTTCCCTGGAGCCATTTCTCTATCCAGGTACTCCCCTTATGGTCCATACCTACCTTCCTTATTTTGTACAGTAAGCGTTTGTGGGGAACGGTGTCAAAGGCCTTTGCAAAGTCCAGATACACCACATCCACAGGCTTTCCTTTATCTAGGTGGCAGCTCACTTCATCATAGAAGGTTAATAGATTGGTCTTTAATTTGTCCGTAAATCGTAATGAATATTTCATGATTTTTTTAATCAAATGAAAACTGGCACAACATAATAATAAAAAAAAAAAAAAAAATATATATATATATATATATATATATATATATATATTTAGTTGTAAAGTTCATGCTATTACCATAACTTACTGCCAAAGAACAATCCAATCTATTTTCTCCTGCTTCTGACAATTGCAGTGATACCATATATGTGTATGTTATTTGTTGTTTGTTGTAGTAGGGCCCACAAACAATAGTGCGCATTTTGCCTTTTTTTATCCTACTGAAACTACACTGACCCTGACCATGACCTTGACCCTAACACTGACCCTGGCCTAGATCAAACCCTGATCTAGCTATTTTTCTTTTCTTCCACTTTTTTTTTTTTTTTTTTTCTTTAACACACGCTTCTTTGTTTATTTTGTTCTCCTCTACCAAGGAGTTTTCTCTTTAAAATGTATCTTTTTCTTCGTTCGAAAAACACAAGGGGTTGGTTGAATAGTGCCAAATCAGAGGATATCACAGCCAACAGGTGATCAGGAATCGTCTGCCTTGTTCCTGATTGTTAGTACGGGACCCAGGGCTGTTGATAAGAGCCTAATCCCTGAGCTGGGAGCGTGCTGTGCAGCGTGCTCCTAGCATAAACACGGGTACACATATATGTAGCCCCACGCATAAAGATCTACTTCTATGAGGCTGCATATTTCTGTACCCTTGGTGAGAAGGGGTTAATATGCTGCTTAAACTGGTCTCTAAACAGCAGCTCTCTGGACTGGCATATCCTCAACAACAGCCTTGACCCTGTTGGACTGAAGATTGCAGGACTAGCCTGAAATATGATCTTCAGGCACTGGACTCTGCTTGTGGTGCTTTCTAGACTGTTGTGTAGACATGTGAGTTTTGTTTCATTACGATTTGTTTTTCAGGCGAAAATTTAATTTTCAGAGATTCGGATGTATTTGAATTTCTGAATAGCCATAGTAACCAATGTCAATAAATCCAAAAAAAAGTTATAACAAAATTAAAAAATGTATTTGTTTCATTTGGATTCATTGCAAATAGCTGGTTGTTAACCACTTGCCGATTGTCCCACGCAGATTTACTGCAGCAGGGCGGCTCGGCTGCGCATAATTACGTGATTATGTGCATGCAGTCTCGGTGGCGCGCGTGTGCGCTGCCGGAGCCGAGCTCCGCTGTGGTTAGACAAAGCAGGAGCCAGACCGCGGGAGGAGCGGGCTCGATCGCTGCCGGCCTCCCGCTATCTTCAGAGAAACTGACAGGAGTGCAGCCTGCCTATGTCAACAAAGCAGGCGGCTCTCCTGTCACACAGGCAAAGTGAGATCGTGTGTCTCGGCTAAGTTGAAACACTGATCTCTGTGTGCCTGTCACAGAGCCCCCCCCCCCCCCACAGTTAGAAAGCACATTTAGGCTTACATTTAACCCCTTGATCACCCCTAGTGTTAAATCCTTCCCTGCCAGCGCCATTTATAAAGAAACAGTGCATATTATTTAGCACGGATTACTGTATTAATGTCACTGGTCCCCAAAAAGTGTCAAAAATGTCAGTTAGGGGTCTGATCTGTCTGCCGCAATGTCGAAGTCTCGCTAAAAATCGCTGATTGCCGCCATTACTAATAAAAACAAAAAAAAATAAATAAAAAGTCCAAAAATCTATCCTTTAGTTTGTAAACGCTATAACTTTTGTGCAAACCTATTAAAATACGCTTTTTGAGATTTTTTTTTTTTTTACCAAAAATATGTGCCAGAATGCAAATTGGCCTAAACTGATAAAAAAATTTTGATTTTGTAAATTTTTTTATTGGGAATGTTTTATAGCAGAAAGTAAAAAATATTGTTTTTTTTTCCAAAATTGTAGCTCTTTTTTTTTTTGTTTATAGCGCAAAATCTAAAAACCGCAGAGGTGATCAGATACCACCAAAAGAAAGCTCTATTTGTGTGAGAAAAGGGATATCAATTGTATTTGAGTACAGCGTCACACAACCGTGCAATTGTTAAAGTAACGCAGTGCTGAATAGCAAAAAATGGCCACCAAAAGAAAGCTCTATTTGTGGGAAAAAAAAGGACATCAATTGTATTTGGGTTAAGCGTCGCACGACTGTGCAAAGTAACGCAGTGCCGAATCGCAAAAAAATGGCCCGATTATTAGGGTGGTAAAACCTTCCGGAGCTGAAGTGGTTAAGGAGCAGGCTGCCGTTGCATCCTTTACAAACATGACTGCTCACAGTAGAATGAAAACAAGTTTCGGCATTAATATTAAAAAAAAAAAACAGCATGGGGGGTCCCCACCGGACCTGGTATGGATTTTAAAGGGGGCCCCACACCTAAACTATAAAAAAAATGGTGTGGGGTCCCCCCAAATCCATATTAGACCCCTAGGTCTGGTATGGGTTTTAAGAAGGACCCCACACCAATTTAGAAAATGGTGTGGGCCCCCCAAAATCCATACCAAACCCTTATCCATGTTGGCAGCACGGCAGGCCAGGAAAGTTGGGGGGGGGGGGGGATGAGCGAGCGCTCCCTCTGAACCATACCAGGCCACATGCCCTCAACATTGGGGTGTGCTTTGGGGAAGGGGGATCCCGTTTAAAGCACCTTGTCCCCATGTTGACAAGGAAAAGGGCTTCTTCCCTACTGGGGGTGCGGAGGGTGACTGATCAGAAGCCCCCTTGTTAAAGATCTCCCCAGATCCTGGGTCCCCTCCCCCCCATGTAAATGAGTATGGGTACATAGTATCCCTACTCATTTACTAAAAAAAAATGTCAAAAGTAAATAAAACACTAACACAGTTGTTAAATTATAATATTTTAAATAAATAAAAACATGTACTCTGATGTAAATCCAGTGTCAATCACAATGAACGCCAACCTGCTAAAAAACGCCGCCTACAGAACACTATTGGTGTTTTCGAGAGACACTCTCTCCGAAAGGCAGCCACTTGCCGGTAAGTAAACATGGGGTAGGGTCACCAAGAGACCATGCCCCCTTTGATGTCATGGATAGGGGTCTCTGAGTGATGTCATGGGGGCGCATGACAAGGCAAAATGCCTTGTCTCCTTATCTGCCTGGTTCACACCACTGTGTTACGGTGGTGTGCAGAACAAAAAGTACTACGTGCAATCCACCACCTTACACTACGCGACTGGCAATTGAACTTTAAGAGATATCTGGTTTATGAGGTATGTGGTTTAGATTCAGAAACTTCACAGTCTACTCCTGCAGAGTCTGTGTTTGACTAGGCTCCTGACAACTGATAAGGATATTGTTATTTGCAGTCTTATTGATGCAGTACGGTCTGCTATGCATCTAGGGGGCTGGGAACATCCAACGCTACCACTGCTTCCTTCTGACGATGTTGTGAAGCATTTTCTTTTTGATAGGGAATTCCTTGAAAAAATGATCCCTATCTTTTGTGCACTGTCCAGTTCTTCACCTTACTGCTTGATGATGCCTTTACTTTTAGGGATTTTACCAACAGCCAGTTGGACTTTCTATTTAAATCTTAGTTTGAATTGACTGGAACAACTCTGTCTTCAGTTGGCAGTTCCTTTAATTTGTGAAACTGTCTCAATGGATCACATTCTTTAAAAGGGACTCCTCTAACACAAAACAGGACCCCAGAACTTTCCAATTTGTTGAGCAACTGTCTGCAGCCCTCCACTTCAGTTATAATGGCCTCTTGGCAGTAATATCTGTAGTAATACCGTTGCTAAATGCAGCAAGCACCGTCTTTATTATTGATTTGACCCTGAGCAAAAAATGTCCCCCCCCCCCCTTTTCCCGTTCTGAAACATACATTAATAGCAGCTAGACTCAAAATCAGTTTACTGCAGCAGATTGAACATTGATTGTGATTGGTTGTCAGAGGTTACAGCATATCATTCATTATTGCTCAATGACTGTTTGCTAGAGGTTACAGCACACATTACGGCTCACTGATTACTTTGTTAGAGGTTACTGCACAATTTTACTGCTCACTGCTTGGTTACTAGAGGTTACTGCAAATCATTGCCACTCACTGATTGATTGCTAGAGGTTACTGCACATTATTACCACTCACCCATTGGTTGCTAGAGGTTATTGCACATCATTACCGCTCACCCATTAGTTGCTAGAGGTTACTGCACATCCTTACCATTCACTGATTGTATGCTAGAGGTTACTGCACATCATTACCGTTCACCCATTGGTTGATAAAGGTTACTGCTGATTGGTTGCTAGAGGTTACTTTTTCACACTCACCAAATACCCTCTCACACAACTCTGCACCCCTTGAGTACACCTCTCCTAAATACTGCACTCCCACCACACATCTCTGACATCATCGTGCTCCTTCGACAAACTCTGTCACCACAGTATCTCCTTACACACCTCTGCAACTACCCCCCACCCCACCTCCAACATACCTCTGCCACAACTGCACTCCCACCATACACATCTGTCACCCCTCTTTACCCAATATCACACCATTCCTTATACTGTTCCTCCCCTCAAACAACTCTGCACACTGTACCCCCTTCCCAAACCTGCAATACTATGTCATCCATGTGCCCCCTGCCACCACTGCTCTTTGCCTCTCTACCACTGCCAGCAATACCCCTCTTGCATACCTCTGTACCCCTATCATATCTCAACCTTATCCACTTGCCAAAAGCTACAGTGCAGGCTGGCTGTGCAGAATCACGTTAAATATACTTGATTTTGCTCTTCCAGGTAGGGGCTGCCGGCGCACCGTCTGCGCTGTGATTAGTCATAGCAAACGCCGATCATCGGGTGTCAGCCAATGAACGACTGCCGGCCCCTGCTGATCAGTGACCAGGAAGACAGGACAGAGCTCTGTCTATGTAAGCAATACAAAGCTCTGTCCTGTCAGCAAAGCAGGGAAAAAACAGCACATCCCTCACAGTACATACATAAACACATTTAACCTTTTGATCCCCCAAAATGTTTAACCCCTTCCCAGCTAGTGTCATTAGTACAAGGACTGTGTTTATTTTTAGCTCTAATCACTGTATTACTGTCATTGGTGCCCACAAAGTGTAGGATTGCTCGCTGATCGCCGCCATTACATTTATGAAAAAAATAATAATAAAAATTCCAGTATATATACCATAGTTTGTAGACGCTATAAGCTTTTTGAGATTTTTTTTTTACCAAAAGAAATTTGATTTTTAATATTTTTTATTGGATATGTTTTATAGCAGAAAGTAAAAAATATTGTTTTTTTTTCTTTTTCAAAATCTTCGATCTTTTTTCATTTATAGAGCAAAAAATAAAAAACTCAGAGGTGATCAAATACCACCAAAAGAAATCTCTATTTGTGTGAAAATAATAGATATATATTTAATTTGGGTACAGCGTAAATTGTCAGTTAAAAGAACACAGTGCCGTATAGCAAAAAACAGCCTGGACATGTAGGGGGGTAAATCTTCTGGAGGTCAAGTGGATAATCACTGTCACCACTGTACCCCCAGCACCATAACATTTTTCCCATTTTTTAGGTCATATCAGTGGGGTGTCGTCCCTTTTACTGACGCAATTACTTTGGGACGCAGAGATCTTCTTTCCTCAGCATGCTATCTATATATAGTATGTAAAGAGACATGCTGCACGTTACTTAAAATCTGGACCCAGCCTGCCAAGACACAGACATTCCGGGACAATTTACCAGTTAGTAGGATGGTCCCAGGATAGTTAGTAGGTATGCTATTTGTGGGCAGCCTGGGCTCAAGGGGCAGCTGCTTTGGGCCCAACAATGACTGGGCCTGGGGTGGCTGCCCCTTTTGCCCTGTGATAAAGATGGCCCTGGCTAAAGGTATCATGTCCTACAGCCAGATCTTGGTCAAACAGGCAAGACTCAAAATGAATTCTAGTTCAGTCGAAACCCGATGCTCATCCCTACCTAGAACATACAGTATCTCACAAAAGTGAGTACACCCCTCACATTTTTGTAAAAAAATTAATTATATCTTTTCATGTGACAACACTGAAGTAATGACACTTTGCTACAATGTAAAGTAGTGAGTGTACAATTGGTATAACAGTGTAAATTTAGTGTCCCCCTCAAAATAACTCAACACACAGCCATTAATGTCTAAACCGCTGGCTGTGAGTACACCCCTAAGTGAAAATGTCCAAATTGGGCCCAATTAGCCATTTCTCCTCCCCCGATGTCATGTGACTCGTTAGTGTTACAAGGTCTCAGGTGTGAATGCGGAGCAGGTGTGTTAAATTTGGTGTTATCGCTCTCACTCTCTCATACTGGTCACTGGAAGCTCAACTTGGCACCTCATGGCAAAAAACTCTCTGAGGATCTGAAAAAAAAGAATTGTTGCGCTACATAAAGATGGCCTAGGCTATAAGATTGCCAAGACCTTGAAACTGGGCTGCAGCCATACAGTAGTTTAACAGGACAGGTTCCACTCAGAACAGGCCTTGCCATGGTCGACCAATGAAGTTTTCTTTGGGAAATAGACGTATAATTGCTGCCAGCATTGCTGCATAGGTTGAAGGGGTGGGGGTCAGCCTGTCAGTGCTCAGGCCATATGCGGCACACTGCATCAAATTGGTCTGCATGGCTGTCGGAAGGCTCTTCTAAAGATCATGCACAAGAGAGCCCCGAAAACAGTTTGCTGAAGACAAGCAGACTAAGGACATGGATTACTGGAACCATGTCCTGTGGTCTGATGAGACCAAGATAAAATTATTTGGTTCAGATGGTGTCAAGCGTGTGTGGCGGCAACCAGGTGAGGAGTACAAAGACAAGTGTGTTTTACCTACAGTCAAGCATTGTGGTGGGAGTGTCATGGTCTGGGGCTGCATGAGTGCTTCCGGCACTGGGGGAGCTACAGTTCATTGAGGGAACCATGAATGCCAACATGTACTGTGACATACTGAAGCAGAGCATGATCCCCTCCCTTCAGAGACTGGGCCGCAGGGCAGTATTCCAACATGATAACGACCCCAAACACACCTCCTAGATTACCACTGCCTTGCTAAAGAAGCGTAAAGGTGATGAACTGGCCAAGCATGTCTCCAGACCTAAACCCTATTAAGCATCTGTGTGGCATCCTCAAACGGAAGGTGGAGGAACGCAAGGTCTCTAGCATCCACCAGCTTTGTGATGTCGTCATAGAGGAGTGGAAGAGGAATCCAGTGGCAACCTGTGAAGCTCTGGTGAACTCCATGCCCAAGAGGCAGTGCTGAAAAAAAATGGTGGCCACACAAAATATTAACACTTTGGGGTGTACTCACTTTTGTTGTCAGCGGTTTAGACATTAATGGCTGTGTGTTGAGTTATTTTGAGGGGACAGCAAATTTACACTGTTATACAAGCTGTACACTCACTACTTTACATTGTAGCAAAGTGTAAAATTTGTAAAAAGTGTAAATATTGTTACATGAAAAGATATAATAAAATATTTACAAGAATGCGAGGGGTTTTCTCACTTTTGTGAGATACTGTATGTCCTTCTGTGTTGTCTGTATCTTGGAGTATAAAACCCATATTTCCCTACTCCTACTCTGTTTATACTGGATCATTGCTCCCCTTGTGCTTAGCTCCACAAATTCCTGTCTCTTTTAAAGTAGACAAATGGTTTCCTGATACTTATTCCTAAATATCAAACTGATATGTTCCGCTTCCCAAGGATTTCAGGACTGACTATTATGTCCACACCAGTGCTCTTTTCCTTCCTAGCTTTTCTGTTGAGCAACGCTTACCAGAGTCTTAGATTCTGATAGTTTCTATTGTTCTAAATATCATCTCCTCTCTACTCTTTGAGTACTTTCTCAATTACCTCCCCTATAGTATTGTGGGAGTAATGTAAACATTTTTCTTTTTTGTATAGTCCCTTTAGTGCTATTTTGCCACTTATCTTGGGTTGCAGAATTAGAATTTTGGACAATTCACAAATATGGTCCTTGATCTAGTAAACCTCTTTTTCCATTTTCTTTCATTTAAAAAATATTTTTGTAACTGGATGAATAATTTTTTTTCTATTCTTGGGTCTGGTTCTATGGAACAGAGCTTCCCAAGTCATAAGGGAAACTCAATCTTTAAAAGGGGCTCCCTCTTCAATTCAATTTACCTTGCAATACCTTTTTTATAGAGAAAATTGAATACTCTTCCTCCTTACACTGTATAACATTGGTGGCCTCATATAGGTTGATTTACTAAAGACAAAAAGGGTTTTCACCTTGCTTAGTGAATGTGGTGAAAATTTAAAAGGAAATATACAGGGTAGGCCAAAAGTTGTTCAGTCATTTAGTCATGTCCGACTCCTCGTGACCTCATGAACCATAGCACGCCAGGATTTTCTTTCCTCTGCTGCCTCCCGGAGCTTGCTTAACTTCATGTTCATTGTTTCGATGATGCTATCTATCCATATTGTGTTCTGTTATCCTCTTCTCCTTTTTTCCTTCTATGTTTCCCAGCATCAGGTTCTTTGGCCACATAATGCGAAGAGAGGACTCATTCGAAAAGTATTTGAGTTTCAGCTTCAGGATCTGTCCTTCCAGTGAATATTCAGGGTTGATTTCCTTCAGGATTGACTGGTTTGAACTTCTTGTCGTTCAAGGGACTTTCAAGAGTCTTCTCCAACAGTATAGTTCAAAAGCATTAATTTTTCAGCATTCAGTTTTACTTATGGTCCAACTTTCTCAGCCATAGGTTACTACTGGGAATACCATAGCTTTGACTATATGGCACTTTGTCGGTAGGGTTATTTCTCTGCTTTTTATAATGTTGTTTAGGTTTGCTATTGCTTTCCTCCTAAGAAGCAAGCATCTCTTAATTTCATGGCTACAGTCACTGCTGTGATCTTGGAGCCTAGGAAGATAAAATCTGTCACTGTTTCCATTTCTTCTCCCTCTATTTGCCAAGGAGTGATGGGACCGGTTGCCATGATCCAAATTTTTTTAATGTTTAATTTCAGACTTTTTGGGCTCTCCTCTTTCACCTTCATTAGGAGACCCTTTAGTTCTTCTTCACCTTCTGCCATTAGTGTAGTATCGTCTGCATATCTCAGATTCTTATTTCCCCCTGCGATCTAAATTCTGGCTTGTGATTCGTCGATCCTGGCACTTTGCATGATGTACTCTGCATATAAGTTAAATAAGAAGGGTGACAATATACACCCTTGCTGCACTCCTTTCTCAATTTTTAACCAGCCAGTTGTTCCATGTTCTGTTCTAACTGCTGCTTCTTGAGTTGCATACAGGTTTTTCAGAAGTCAGGTGAGGTGGTCTGGTATTCCCATTTTTTTTCAGTATTTGCCACATCTTGTTGTGATCCACACAATCGAAGCCTTTACTGCAGTCAATAAAGCAGAAGTAGACATTCTTCTGGAACTCTCTTGCTTTCTCCATGATGCAACAAATATTGGCAGTTTGATCTCTAGTTTTTCTGCCTCTTCGATATCCCGCTTGCACTTGTGGTAGCTCTCGGTACACATATTGCTGAAGCCTAGCTTGTAGAATTTTTAGCATAACCTTGCTAGCATGTGAGCTGAGTGCAATTGTACGGTAGGCCAAAAGTAGGTATACATTATTTCTAAAATATTTTACATGATACATTTTAATGGGGCCCCTCATCATTTTGTTTTGTTGGTATGGAGTTAGCTTGACAACACCTTACCATTGGATTGGGCGACATCTCAGCATTGACTAACTGACACTTTCACCTGACCTGACATCTACAGGCTTTCTTTTTTGGGGGGCATGGTAAAGGATAAGGATTTTGAGAGGAGGCCCAACAGAGTGGACAGATTGAAGGAGTTCATCTTACAGGCATATATGGACATTGATGTTAATAGGAATTTGTGTATCACAGTATTGGGGACAGAATGCAAGAATGTTGTGTAGCACTGCCCCCTAGCGAACGGGTACCCCTGGGTTACCAATAGCAACTTTGACATTCACAGGCTATCACTTTATTTCTTGGCTCAGTCAATAATCTGTCCAGGGGTAAGTAGCGGTTTTGTATTTTATTTTATAAATTAGTGATGAGAGAAGGCAATAGTGGGATACTCCAGATTAACTATTCACAAAATTGAGGACTTTTAACTGGTACAGCCAGGCTGTTAATCCACCTTGCTACTTCTTAGGTGGGTTTAGGGTTAAGTCTCTTTCCAGATGACTTGATGAACTAAATTATCTTCAGGACACTCTCCTAGTATCCTCATTCTTGACTGCCGACACCCATCCGCTGACTATCCTACTCTTGGGGTGGCTCCCCTCAGGTCAGGCCCTCTGGGTTCAGCTCCGTTCCTCTGGTGCTCAGGATAACCACCTGAGGCCACGTGCCACTGCTACAGAGGAGGAGGCAGCCGCCACCCTTCCTCCGGGACTCTGCTCACCAGCCAAAGACCCCGCAGCACATGTGCTCCTGGCTTTTATACAGTATCCCAGAATGCACAGAGACAGCCTGTCTCTGCCAATCACCCCAATCACCAGGACTGTATCAAAGCCTATGTATCTATTGGTCAGGTTTCCTCCCACTGTCCAACATGCCTCCCTATTGGACCAGTGTGAAACACTCTCTAGACACAATGTATCACATACTGAGCACACTGAGCAGACCTCACTAACTGATCCTGCTCTCTGGTAGGCAGAAAGCAATATAGATTTGCCTGCTGCGCCTATAGGCAGAGCCAAAACTTAGTCAGGTCCATAAATATTTGGACATCAACACAATTCTAATCTTTTTGGCTGTATACACCACCACAATGAATTTAAAATGAAACAAACAGGATGTGCTTTAACTGCAGACTTTCAGCTTTAATTTGAGGGTATGTACATCCAAATCAGGTGAACGGTGTAGGAATTACAACAGTTTGTATATGCGCTTCCCACTTTTTAAGGGACCAAAAGTAATGGGACAGATTAACAATCCTAAATCAAACTTTCACTTTTTAATACTTGGTTGAAAATCTTTTGCAGTCAATTACAGCCTGAAGTCTGGAATGCACAGACATCATCACCTGGTTATCATCCCTGGTGATGCTCTGCCAGGCCTCTACTGCAACTTTCTTCAGTTCCTGCTTGTTCTTGGGGCATTTACCCTTCAGTTTTGTCTTCAGCAAGTGAAATGCATGCTCAATCAGATTCAGGTCAGGTGATTGACTTGGCCATTGCATAACATTCCACCTTTCCCTTAAAAAACTCTTTGGTTGCTTTCTCAGTATGCTTCGGGTCATTGTCCATCTGCACTGTGAAGCGCCGTCCAATGCGTTATGAAGCATTTGGCTGAATATGAGCAGATAATATTGCCCGAAACACTTCAGAGTTCCTCCTGCTGCTTTTGTCAGCAGTCACATCAATAAATACAAGAGAACCAGTTCCATTGGCAGCCATACATGCCCACACCATGACACTACCACCAACATGCTTCACTGAGGAGGTGGTATGCTTTGGATCATGAGCAGTTCCTTTCCTTCTCCATACTCTTCTCTTCCCATCACTTTGGAACAAGTTGATCTAGGTCTCATCTGCCCATAGGATGTTGTTCCAGAACTGTGAAGGCTTATTTAGATGTTGTTTGGCAAACTCTAATCTGGCCTTCCTGTTTTTGAGGCTCACCAATGGTTTACATCTTGTGATGAACCCTCTGTATTCACATTGATGAAGTCTTCTCTTGATTGCTGACTTTTGACCTACCTCCTGGAGAGTGTTCTTGATCTGGCCAACTGTTGTGAAGGGTGTTTTCTTCACCAGGGAAAGAGTTCTTCAGTCATCCACCACAGTTTTCCATCGTCTTCCGGGTCTTTTGGTGTTGCTGAGCTCACCGGTGCGTTCTCTTTTAAGGATGTTCCAAACAGTTGATTTGGCCACACCTAATGTTTTTGCTATCTCTCTGATGGGTTTGTTTTGTTTTTTTCAGCCTAATGATGGCTTGCTTCACTGATAGTGATAGCTCTTTGGATCTCATATTGAGAGTTGACAGCAACAGATTCCAAATGCAAATAGCACACAATGGTGGTGTATAGAACCAAAAAGATTAGAATTGTGTCGATGTCCCAATATTTATGGACCTGACTGTATACTCTCACTAGCACCTACCTAGGAGGGTGCTACAGTTGCTACTTTGATGCAGGACATTTCGAGCAACAAAGAGACTAAGCAGTGTTACAGTAATGGGGACAGGTTCATGACCCGAATAGCACTGTACATCTAAAGTACTTTTGGCCATATCTTTCTCATCTGTAAAGTAAAACAAATAAATGAATTTAAATAAAATGCAATGATCTGATCAGACATGTATACCTACTTTTGGGCCACCCTGCCTATTTCAACAACAAATAAAGGAAGAAAAGCATTAAAAAAAAAAAAGAAAATGAATACAGTCAGAAAAATCTCAGAATTGGTAAGTTGCAATATAATAAATCACTACTTTGTTATTTAGCAAGATTTCTATCTATTAGAAAAACAAGTGGCTGTTAAAATACAGTAGTATATTTAGACTTTGCAAAAGAAAGAAAATGTTGTTTTTTAAAGTTACTTCCTCAAAAAAAAAAAAAAGAAAAAGAAAGCAGATTTGTTTGTCAGCTTCTGTTTTTCGTGAATTCATGCTGACTTGACTTATAATATTGTTTTCTTGTAACACTCTTCTATGTGGTCTTTTATCAAAGTCTCAAGTATATTCCAAACTACTGTATAAGAGACTGTAGTTATTTGGTAAAGACTTTGAACCCTTTTGAAATATGGGCTAGTCATTATAGCTTGAAAACAATAAAGCTCAACTCTTTGAGGACATGTGGGTGTAAACCACCTGGCCCAAGTGCTTTATTCACCTTTGTCTAAAAGTTTCTGGACCATATCGATTTTAAGCCATTGTGGTTCTTTTAGGGTAATGCCAATCCTATCTCTATTATGGACTTGAGCTCCCCATTTTCCTTTGTATTGGGATATGGAAGAGCCGGGGATCACAAGCCAGCTGACTTTGTAAATGCAAAATGGTCTTTATTTAAAAAAAAAAAAAAAAAAAAAACAGGCACAAACAAGCATAAGCAACATAACACAGTCCATAGCTTCTGGCATGCCAAAAAAACAAAAAAACAACTCACCACCTGCAACACTGGTCCCTTAAAAGGGCTTTAAAGTCCCCACCTTTTCCAGGGGCTGAAAAGGTTGCAAGAGCCTAGCAGGGTCTCATCCAATCAACAGCCTACAGCCCTTTACAACCATGTGCGCTCATCACACTACATCTCAAACACCTGCTGACTGCTTCATGCCCCTTACCAGTCTTCTCCTACAGGCAGGTTATATACTCTCACCGATTCTTCCTGGAGGCATCTTTTATTGTCTAGCATTTATCTCATCTGATATATTTTATAAGTGATAATTTATAACAGTCGAAAAAATTGATGCATTGGGGTATACTCTATTTTGCTGGATGTCCAAGTATTTACAGTTGTGCTCATAAGTTTACATACACTGGCAGAATTTATGATTTCTTGGCCATATTTCAGAGAATATGAATAACACAAAAAACTTTTCTTTCACTCATGGTTAGTGTGTGGCTGAAGCCATTTATTATCAATCAACTCTGTTTACTCTTTAAATCATAATGACAACAGAAACTACCCAAATTACCCTTATCAAAAGTTTACATACCCAGATTCTTAATACTGTGTATTGCCCCTTTTAACATCAATGACAGCTTGAAGTCTTTTGTGGTATTTGTGGATGAGGCTCTTTATCTTCTCAGATAGTAAAGCTGTCCATCATTCCTGGCAAAAAGCCTCCAGTTCCTGTAATTGGGCTGTCTTGCATGAACTGCATGTTTGAGATCTCCCCAGAGTGGCTCAACGATATTGAGATCAGGAGACTGAGATGGCCACTCCAGAACCTTCACTTCATTCTGTTGTAGCCAATGACAGGTCAACTTGGCCTTGTGTTTAGGATCATTGTCATGTTGGAATGCCCAAGTACGTCTCATGCGCACCTTCCAGGCTAATGAATGCGAATTTTCCTCAAGTATTTTTTGATAACATTCATCTTGCCATCAATTCTGACCAAATTTCCTGTGCCTTTTGTAGCGCACACATCCCCAAAACATCAGTGATCCACCTCCGTGTTTCACAGTAAGAATGGTGTACCTTTCATCATAGGCCTTATTGACTCCTCTCCAAAAAGCTGGCCAAAAAGCTCAATTTTGGTCTCATCACTCCAAATGACTTTGTGCCAGAAGGTTTGAGGCTTGTCTCTGTGCTGTTTGGTGTATTGTAAGTGGTATACTTTGTGGCATTTGCGTAGTAATGGCTTTCTTCTGGCAACTCGACCATGCAGCCCATCTTTCTTCAAGTGTCTCCTTATTGTGTATCTTGAAGCAGCCACACCACATGTTTTCAGAGAGTCCTGTATTTCACCTGAAGTTATTTGTGGGTTTTTCTTTGCATCCTGAACAATTTTCCTGGCAGTCGTGGCTGAAATTTTAGTTGGTCTACCTGACCATGGTTTGGTTTCAACAGAACCCCTAATTTTCCACTTCTTGATTAGAGTTTGAACACTGCTGATTGGCATTCTCAATTCCTTGGATATCTTTTTAAATCCCTTTCCCATTTTATACAGTTCAACTACCTTTTCCCACAGATCCTATGACAATAATTTTGCTTTTCCCATGACTCAGAATCCAGAAACGTCAGTGCAGCACTGGATGAAAGATGCAAGGGTCTATCAGGAGTCCAGGAACTTGATGACCTTTTATACACACACACACACACACACACACACACATTGCAAGCAAACAGATCACAGGTGAGGATGGTTACCTTTAATAGCCATTCAAACCCCTTTGTGTAAACTTGTGTGCATGTTATCAGGCCAAAATCACAAGGGTATGTAAACGTATGATCAGGGTCATTTGGGTAGTTTCTGTTGTCATTATGATTTAAAAAGAGTAAACATGGTAGATGGATAATAAATGGCTCCAGCCAAACACTAACCATGAGCAAAAGAAAAGATTTTGTATATTAATTATCTCGGAAAAATGGCCAAGAAATCAAATTCTGCCAGGGTATGTAAGTTTATGAGCACTACTGTACATATTAACATTTTGTACTCTTGCACTGGGGTTAAATTGTTTATACTCCCTTTGTGGACCAGTACATATGAGGGAAACACATCCTTGGCAAGTACCAGCTGAATAGGACTGCTGTGCCCCTTTTCCCAATTGATGTGTTCTGACTAAAGTACTGCTGTGACCATCATCACTACATCCATAACGGACACTCATTTGGCAAATTGCAAATAGATGCTGAGTATTTCTGCCGTAATATGTTGTTAGTTCATAAACCTAGCTTATATGCATTGTAGAAGTTCTACTTCTTGGCTTACTGTGCAGGAAACTTACAGTATTAGGCAGGTATTATCCAGAATTTATATAGCTCCAACAGTTTGTGCAGCGCTCTACAACATGACAGACAGTAGTTAGAATACAATTCAATACAGGATGAATCAGAGGGCCCTGCTCATTAGAGCTTACAACCTAAAAAGAGGGTCAGGTAATACAAAAGGTAATAACTGTTGGGGATGAACTGATGGATAAAATAAAAGTACACTTGTTAGGTAGGGGCAGAATAGACTTCTCTGCTTTTTGACAATCTCTGAAAACCCTTCTTTTTAAACACTACGAGTTAAATACATCTGCCCTGTCTGTCCTCTATATGTAGGGGTGCTGAACTTTGATGAGGGCCACTTATTTGGCAGGTATTTATTGGATATGACTGCTGTGCACTTCTTCACTTTTAACATAACCTAGGAGTTGCCTATCCATATAAATTCACTGTGCACACTGATAAAAATAAATTCTGTTGTATGCTAATATTCCCATATTTGGAGGCACCAAAATTGTAACTTACTTCTGCATAAAACATTTAACAGTGTAATTTAATGAGATCATTTATAAGTGAGTGAGTGGTCACGGGCGGAGTAGGGGTTGGGCGGGGCAACTGGTGGCCAGTAACTTAAGGCCTGGCTAGTAGCTCAGGACTTGAAATTTTGAATTAGAATTACCGAAATATCATTAACTTTTTGATATTCTCATTTTTTGAGATGCACCTGTAAACTAGTTGGCTAAAGTGATTTCTCCACAGGAGAGAAGAGGTTCCACGCCTTATGACATTAGCAGAAAGCTTAAAGCGGAGTTCTACCCTAAAATTAAACTTACCTCCATCTTCTCGCTCCGGGGCACCTGAAAAACAAATGGATAATCGCAATTTTTTTTTTTTTACTTACCTGGTTTAGAAGAAAATATACTCACCTTACTTCCTCTTCCTCCCCTCGGCGGCCACGGCGATTCGTCACTTCCTGGCTTGCAATGATTCCTGGGAGCTGAACGTCATCGCTCCCAGGAATCAATGCGCCTGCACCGGCCCCAACGTCAGTTCCGGTGTGGGCGCCGTCATACCTTGCTAAACAGCTTCTGGGCATGCCCAGAAGCTGTGCAGGGATGACGATGCGGCACCAGAAGTGACGGCGGGGCCGGTGCAGTGCATCGTGGGACCGAAGAAGACACAGAAGAGGATCGCGCTGGGTTCAAGCTGCCCACACCTGAGATGGCAGCGCTGGACAATACATTTTCAAGGTAAGTATTTCTTCTTGCAGGTAAGTGCGACCCGGGACAGATCAGAGGCTATCCATTGTGGAATGCACTAGCCCTGACTGTCCCGGGGGTATTTTTATAAAAAAAAAAAAAAAGTCCCAGGGTGGAACTCCGCTTGAAGACTCATTGAGTGGGATAAGGTTATAGGAGGGACACGTAGGAGCGTGTGCTCAAAAGCTTATCCAATGTCCAATCACCTGAAGGTACCAGCCTGTAACCAGTGTCTATGAATATCCAGGCCTGCATTATTTAGGCCTCATGTACACTGGACATTTTTAACAATGCGGTTAGTGGGGTCTTTTTTTCCTGCTCTGAATGCTCCTGCATGTATCCATACACATAGGCGTTTAGAGGCAAAAAAAAAAAAAATCCCACAGCTAGCGCATTCAGGAGCAGCAGTATTTTTGCAGAACACCAAACGCTCTATGCGTGTAAAAGTGTCTAAACATGTTAATGCTAGGGGCGTCAAGTGTTAAATTCATTTCAATTGGCAGAATATTCTGGTCAATGAAATTAAATGCCCACAAGTAGAGATGGGCTCGGACGTGGAAATTGTGGAGTTTGGGACAAAAGAAGCCAAGGTTTAGATTTGGATTATCATTTATGCAACATGGTCTCTAATGTAGTCATTTCGGCAGAATGGGGGGCTTTATTACACAGGGTTTTTTAAAAAAAAGTCTTATCAAAATCTCCCAGTTTGAATATATATTAGTATATCCTAAAGCCTGGTTCACACCTATGCAGTCTGCCTTTGATCCGTTTCTGCAGTTTCTTCTGCATGCTTTTTTTTTTTCCTTTTTAATTTTGCTTGGAAGATTAAAAAACGCATGAAAAACACAAAGTATTTTCTGCAGCTTCTTTTAAGTCTAAAAAACACAGTTTTGCCCTATAAAAAAAGGGCCTGACCCTTTCAAAAAACACAGCAGCTGAAAAAAGCATAGACGAGAATATATATTCCATAAGAAAACCATGGTAAATGGACTGTTGTGCGTTTTTGCAAAAAGCACCAAAAAACACATTACCCAGGAATTAAGTCGGTAGTAAACCGCTGAAAAAAAAAAAAAAAAAAAAACCTGCAAGACATTAGCTTATTGTGCTAGTATGCATCGCATACAAGCACATTATGAAATACTTACCTTAAAACTAAGCTCCCGCAGCGGCGCCCGGTCACTGCTTAGGGAGCTGACATGCTCCCTTGTCCTTTCTTCCAGGTTTGCAGGCTCCGGCGCTGTGAGTGGCTAGAGCCACGATGACGTCACACCTGTGTATGCACACGGGAGCCCTCTGTTCTGGCAAGGAGCTCTGAAGTTCCGCCACTTTATGCCGGACCTTCAGAGCACATGTTCAGCTGCATGCAGGATGAATATCTCCTAAACCGTGCCGGGGTTTAGGAGATATTCATTTCACCTACAGGTAAGCCTTATTAAAGGCTTACCTGTAGGTAAAAAATCACTAAGCGGGGTAAACAACAGCTTTAAAACACCAGTCATAACAAATATATGGGGAATGTTAGCTTCCTGGCTCATTGAGTTCAGGATCTTCTGGATCAGTTCTGCGGAGTCCAAACTACTAAATATGTATGCTTCTTATAGGGAAGGGACTTGAACTGAAAACCAGAGGATGATCATAACAGCCAGACAACAAGCAATTTTATAAAAAAGGTCTACATTGGGGAGCTCTGGATTTTAAATGTTGGTCATTTATTAAGCGCCTCCCTCCCCATAGGAATGAAAAGCCAGTTTCACATAACTTTAGCTTTAATTTAAGCTTTAAGTACAAGATAGCCAGTAATACGATACAATATCATTTGGTAACATTAAATATATATATATTTTTTAAGTGTTAAAACTGACAAGTTATCCTTCTCATCTAGGCGTTTTCTTGGCTCAGTGGGCGGCAGAGGTATGGATTGAAGTCTTTCATAGCCGTGTGTTTTGATGGTTCCTCAACAACGTCCACTAATCCTTACGTATCCTTGTTTAGCTCTAACAAACAATTGTCCACCTTAGGGCTCCAGTGTGGCAATTCATAGAAGTAGAATGTCCAGAAAGAGACTGAAAGCAGTTCATCTCAAAGGATTGCAGTTCTGTGCAATTCAAAAACTCTTCATAATGATAGCCGTGTTGAAGATCCCCTAATGTGTTCCCAGTTGTTATATAAAGCATAGATACTTGTGAGAGCAAAGCCTGCCAGTCCACCGCGTACTACTCCCCGTAATCCAGCTGTAGGAAGACAAATACATAAAGTTTATGTTTTAAAAGTAATTAGACAGTTGAATTTAGCCCATAAAACTGCCTGTTTTATAAAAATCTGTGAATTCTACTGCAACTCTGTCATAGAAAATCCAGTGTCTGTCAAAGGTTGAAGTAAAATCTGTATAATCTAATCTAAAGATAAAGATTTCCTTTAAACTTTATCGGCATCAACAATATTGGCCTTCAATTTAGCAACCTCTGTATACAAACCACCATACCTCAAACAGTCTGGTGCCACAGTTCCTTCTCTTTAAACCGCAGACAATTCTCCTAGGTACTCATCTTATTTAAAAAATAAAAATGTCTTTGCAAAACTGACCAACAGGAAGATTAACAGTTGTCCAGTTATCCTTTTACTTTGAAGGCAACACTGCCCTTTTATCTCAAGTGATCGCTTATTTAAAATTCATGGGGAATTATTAAACTGTGCATGGAAACCAGACCGCTTCTAGCTTTCATTTTTTTAAATGTTTAACTGAACAAACAGAAGCTGATTGGTTGCCATGCACAACTGTCTCCGTTTCAAATTGCTCCAGTTTTGATGAAATTGCACATAATGCAGCACAGTGGTTAAAGTTCCGCCTAGCAGCAATAGGGTCACCGGTTCAAATTCCAACAATGGCACTACCTGCCTGGAGTTTGCTTGTTCTCCCTGTGTGGGTTTCCTCTGGCACTTGAAAGACACGCTGGTATGTTTATTGGATCCTGTCTAAATTGGCCCCGCCCCAGTATATGTATGTAGGAATGTGAGATGGGGGACCTTAGATTGTACGCTCCTTGAGAGCAGGGACAGATGTGAATGTGCCATATTGCCATATTTAGGTGTAGCGCTGCGTAAATGGACAGTGCCATACAAGTCCCGGTAATAAATAAAATAAAAAGGTGGTGTTTAGGTTCAGATATTATCTCCACGCTACATAAAAAAAAAAAAAAAGACTTGTCTCTGTTTAAAATGGTCTACCTTGACTGCACAGTCAACTGTGCCTTGCATGGGTCTCATTACAAACAGTGGAAACAAAAAACTCCCTAAAAACAAACCGAAATTCCCTGTCTAACCTATATAAAACCCCACTATGAAGAGGACATGGACAGCGTGCATCACAACAATTAGGGTGTAGGTCGACATTAAAAGCCAATAGCATATCACTGTTAAAGTGCAACATTTACAAAAAAAAAATTACAAAAAATTAAAAATGTATTCTATTAAACCTAAAAGGCAATTCTGGGTAGGAGAAAGAACCTACCAAGGGAATGGGTGGGGGCTCAAGGTGTCCAAACCGCCATCCAAAGAAATGAACGAAAAGCAAGATGAGTAAAGGGGAAAAAGGGAGAAAAATAAGTGAAGACAAGAAAACAATAGAAAGAAGGGGGGGGGGGGGGGAGAAAAAGAAGAGGAAAAAAGACAGAAAAAGGAGGAGAAAAAGGGTGTGAGAAGGAAAGTGTGAAGGAGAGGGCTGGTGGGATTTTAAGTGTACCGTAAGCAAAAAAGTAGCAACAATAATAAAATCAAGTTATTTTATTTTAACATAATAAAACCAGAGATGGCCACTCTATTTATCTGAATACATGTTGGTGTTTTCCCATCGTGGTATTGTTGCCTGGACACCTTTTTTGGAGTCTCTACTGGCTTGCCCGAGAATTGGCATTCTTATCATGAATTGCCGATCACACCTTACAGACGTATAGTTGCTTTCTACCACTGGCCTCTCAATATCCCCTATTTGTATCTCTTTGAGAGATAGGGACCTCTGGGTTCCAGTCTATGTAGTCCCTTAATTGGGTCTCATATTACTTAACATATTGGATGTTTAGTACCATTCAGGTCATTAAAGGCTTCCAATTGTATATTATGACAGACCCCTGAAGAAGCAGCCCCAACTAGGCTGCGAAACATGTTGGGTTAATCTCCGAGGTCTTGTACATCGGATGAGTTATATAACACTGATTGCCTATTTTATGTACCTTTGTAATGGACTTCATGCATTTCACTATGTATTGTACATGTTTCCTATATCTGGTTTTGTTATGTTAAAATAAAATAACTTGATTTTATTATTGTTGCTACTTTTTTGCTTACGGTACACTTAAAATCCCACCAGCCCTCTCCTTCACACTTTCCTTCTAACACCCTTTTTCTCCTCCTTTTTCTGTCTTTTTTTCCCTCTTCTTTTTCTCCTCCCCCCTTCTTTCTATTGTTTTCTTGTCTTCAATTATTTTTCTCCCTTTTTCCCCCTTTACTCATCTTGCTTTTTGTTCATTTCTTTGGATGGCGGTTTGGACACCTTGAGCCCCCACCCATTCCCTTGGTAGGTTCTTTCTCCTACCCAGAATTTATATTCAATCGGGATGTTGGTACCTTGTTACAATTTTGTATATCAAACACTATAATTTTCATTTTAAACCTAAAAGGCAGATTTCGGTGTTGATATTTTGGTAGCGCACACACTTCTGTCACTATATCTAGTAAGCAGGCTTCAGGTCAGAGCCTAATTAAAGTATTACTAAACCCACAACAGTAAAATCAGTCTGTTCATGCAGTAAAGCATGCTCGTTATACTCTGTGCAATCTCTGCATTGTGTAAAAAGACAGTTTGATTCCTCCTACAAGCTTTAAAGAGGAAGTAAACTATTCCCACCCCCCCTGTAAAGTAATTTCATAATGTGCTAGTATGCATTGCATACCAGCACATTATGTGACACTTACCTGCAAACGAAGCCCGCGTTGTCTCCGCTGGCGGCCGCATCCATCATTGCCCGTCTACCTTCCAGGTCTGCGAAATCCGGCTGTATTACTGGCCGAAGCCACGTGACGTCACTCCCACGCATGCGGCGATATTTACAGTACCTATAGGTAAGCCTTATTAAAAGGCTTAATTACAGGTAAAAAGTGACTTTACAACCATATTAAACAGGCACAGATGGAAGTCACAAGACTGCTATACACTGCTAATGACTAAAAGGTATTTAGCAGTTTGACTTTACTAAAATTAAATTGCATTACCATGCTCTGTGAGAGACCAGATCTAGCAAATGAAGGGTTCTGGGTTTAGTAATACTAATGACACTTTTCCAATGCAAGTACCAGCTCGGCTCCACTTGGCCCAGCTCGGCTCAGTTTGCTTTTCCACTGCGTGGTAAGAGTCGGAACGTTTCAGCAGCACTGTATAGGCTCTACTCGGCTCGGTTTGCTTTTCCACTAAAGTAGTAAGTGGGTGGGATTAACATTCTCTGACCAATCAGTGGCTAGTAGTGACAAACAATCAAGGCTGCATGCAAAGGATTGTGGGATATGGTATAGGTACGGCCCGCTTGGAACCCCAACCGAGGTGGTGCTGTTTAAGCGAGCCATGTAGTGTGTACCAAACTGTTCAAACACGTACCATGCAGTGGAAAAGCATCAAACCGAGCTGTACCATGCAGTATGCGCCATATGTTATTGCCCCAGAACACAGCCCCCCCCCGGACACTGCTTGGTGACTTGTACCCACAGGTAAGCTTACCTGTATGTACAAGGAATAACTCCTAAATGTGCACCGTTTAGGAGAGAAGTACTATTTCTGCAGCCGGTGAAGTCACTGCATACCGAGTATGAAGTCCCTTCAGAGCACAATGCCACAATCGTGGCTCCTGTGCACATGCAGTTATGACGTCATCACTGCTTAGCCAAACAGTCAGGGTCCACGAACCTGGGAGGAAGGAAGACCTGTCAGCAGTGACAGCACACTGCTGGGGTACTTTGTTTTAAGGCAAGTCTTTCATAATGTGCAAGTATGCAATGCATACTAGCACATTGTGACATTAAGTTGCAGGGGGAATTTCCATTTTCTTTTTAACCCAGACTTTACTACCACTGTAACCGCCATAAAATTTTAGAGAATTTTGCTTACATTGCATGCTTGACAGAAGCTTTTCACCTACATCATTTCTCCTTACTATAATCTGCTATGCTGACTAGTATAGCCCTACCTTGCTTTATTACCAAACAGATTGCTTTTCTATTCGCACAATGTCAAAGCCTTAACATTTAACAATGTAATTAAGTCAACGGGTTTATCAACCCAAAGGCTGTAAAAAAGCCTGTAATTGCTTTACTTAGGAGGTTGTACTTTCCTTACTGCACCTTTATATGATCAATTAACTTTTGTACAAGACAATACCTATGTGTCTATGGAATTTTATTCAAAAGTAAATTTGGGGCATTAACTTACTGTCAAATATAAAAAATCACAGAAAACTGGACCTCACTATCAGAGCGTGGCATAGATGCCACCTACAGCAGGGTTTCCAGATACATGTTCCACGTTTTCACCAACAGCACGCCAATGTCACTGTATTGAGTTTAGAAATCTCAGTAGAACTGCACTGTGGGGGAATATGCACATTCAGGGGTTTACTTAACCACTTAAGCCCCGGAAGATTTTAACCCCTTCCTGACCAGGGGGTATTTTGCGACGCTGTACCTAAACGAATTTGACGTCCTTTTTTTTCCCACAAACAGAGCTTTCTTTTGGTGGTATTTGATCACATGTGCGATTTTTTGATCATGCGCTATAAAAAAAAAAAAAAAAAAAAAAAAAAAGCGACAATTTTGCAAAAACAATATTTTTCACATTTTTTTTATATGAAATCCCCCCCCCCCCCAAAAAAAAAAATGTAAAAATCTAAATTTTTTTTAACATTTTCGGCCAATTTGTTTTATGCTACATAGGTTTGGTAAAAATCGCAAAAAGCGTATTTTGATTGGTTTGCGTAAAAGTTATCGCGTGGATCTAAAGAACACAGTGACAAGACTGCGTGGCATCTACAACCTGGAAAGGAGCTTGGACTTTACCCATCAGGCGCTGGCAGGGGTCAGCATAGAGGAGGGAGGAATGGAGGAGACGCAAGCAGCAGAGGTACGCAGCTGGGTGACTGTTAGGAATGTTAGGGGGAGGAGTGTCAGGGAGGCCAGTCCTGAGTTGATAGACCCCAACATGTTTGCCGAGTTGCAGGTTGAGGGGGATATCAACTCAGGGGTGGCAGTGCTGGAGCATGCGCCCTCCCCCAGCTGCCAGGGGGGGGTCGGCTCCAGGAAGAAGGGGGGCCGTAACTCAGGAAAGGTTAGAAAGGTTGTGGTAGTGGGGGACTCAATTATCAAGAGGACAGAGAGGGCAATCTGTAAAAAAGATCGCGTGAACCGAACAGTATGTTGTTTACCGGGCGCCCGCGTTCGGCATATCGCAGATCTGGCAGACAGATTGTTGTGCGGGGCTGGGGATGACCCAGCGGTCATGGTGCATGTGGGCACTAATGACAAAGTTAAAGGTAGGTGGAGGATCCTTAAGAACGATTTCAGGGACTTAGGTAATAGATTGAGGAAAAGGACCTCCAAGGTGGTTTTCTCTGAAATACTGCCTGTACCTCGAGCCACACAGGAGAGGCAGAAGGAGATTAGGGAACTTAACAAGTGGCTGAGGAACTGGTGTAGGAAGGAGGGGTTTGGGTTCCTGGAGAACTGGGCTGACTTCTCAGTCGGCTACCGGCTCTTTAGTAAGGATGGGCTGCACCTTAATGGGGGCGGTACAGCTCTTTTGGGGAGAAAGATGGCCACCAAGTTGGAGGAGCTTTTAAACTAGGAGACGGGGGGGGGGGGAGGGCTCAGAAGTAGAGTCAGTTAGGAGGGAGCAAAGGACTGAAGGCAGCTGTAGGGTCAGCAGCGACAGTAGGTCCACGTCGTCTATTGGTAGGTCTGTGCGGGAGAACCGCAGACCAAACAGGAATAAACATAACCAATCACGTTTAACTTCCGTAAAACTAAGAGGGGTATATGCTAATGCCAGGAGCCTAGCTAATAAAATGGATGAGTTGGAAATGTTAGTACATGAGGAGGACATAGACCTAGTGGGAATAACGGAGACTTGGTTCGACCCCTCACATGACTGGCTGGCAAATATCCAAGGGTATTCAGTGTACCGGAAGGACAGGGTAGGAAAAAGAGGGGGAGGGGTATGTCTCTACGTCAAGAATAATGTAAGGGTGATAGAGAGGAGTGACATTACGGAAGGGATGAGTATGGATTTAGAATCCGTGTGGGTAGAACTCCATAGGGAAGGAGAAAAGGGAAAAGTAATTGTGGGGGTTTGCTATAGGCCACCTAACCAAGGGGAGGAGGTAGAGCTGGAATTTTTAGCACTTTTGGGTAAAGTGGCAAAGCTAGGATCAGTCATCATATTGGGGGACTTCAATTATCCCGACATTGACTGGGGAGAGGGGACTACACACTCACATAAGGGCCGTCAATTCACGGAAACCTTACAGGATAATTACATGTCACAGTTGGTGGATTCCCCTACCAGAGAAAACACAATCCTGGATCTATTGATCACTAATGACCCAGACCTAATCTCGGAGGTAGGAGTCCAGGACAACCTGGGCTCTAGCGATCACAGGATGATCACATTTAGCGTAAATAACAATATAGCAAGGCAAGTGGGGAACATAAGAACCCTTAACTTCAGAAGGGCAAACTTTCCAAAATTGTACTTGTTGATGGAAAGGGTAAACTGGGACCAAACCCTGGGATCACTGACCACAGAGGAAAAATGGGAATGCTTTAGGAACATATTAAGCAAAGGCATCTTGCAGTGCATTCCTATGGGAAATAAATTTAGAAGGGACAAAGCCAAACCTGGCTGGCTAAACCGGAGCGTTAAAAAACTTATTAGGGGAAAAAAATTGGCCTTCAGGAAATATAAATCAGAGGGCACAGTATTGGCTTTCGACCAATACAAGGAGGCAAATAGGAAGTGTAAACACAAAATCAAGATGGCTAAAATAGACTTTGAGAGACAAATAGCGGAGGATAGCAAAAAAAACCCAAAGAAATTCTTTAAGTATATCAACAGCAAAAAAACTAGGGCAGAGCATATTGCACACATAATTAACAATGATGGGAGGATGGTTACAGAGGACACTGAAAAAGCAACCGTACTGAATGCCTTTTTCTCATCAGTCTTTACACAGGAATCGGAGGGGTACACTGACCATGACTGTATAGTTAGTAGTAATACACAGGACTTGCCACTATGGCTAACAGAGGGGGAAATCAGGGAAAGGCTGGATAAACTCAACACAAACAAATCACCAGGCCCGGATGGCGTACATCCGAGAGTACTCAAGGAACTCAGTAAGGTTATATCCAGACCACTGTTCCTGATCTTTGCGGACAGTATTAGGACAGGAGATGTACCAGGGGAGTGGAGGAAAGCTAACGTGATTCCGATATTCAAAAAGGGTCAGAGGCATATACCGGGAAACTATAGGCCTGTCAGTCTGACATCAGTAGTATGTAAACTTCTGGAGGGGATGATAAGGGACTATATCGTAGAGTTTGCTAAGAACAACAGCATCATCAGTAGTAACCAGCACGGGTTTACAAATGGGCGTTCTTGTCAAACCAATCTCTTAACATTCTACGAGGAGGTGAGCTGTGAGCTAGATAGGGGCAGACCAGTGGATGTGGTGTACCTAGATTTTGCTAAGGCGTTTGATACAGTTCCCCATAAGCGCTTAATTTATAAAATAAGGTCTGCAGGTATCGACAGCAGGGTTTGCTCTTGGATACGGAACTGGCTAAAAGGGCGTATCCAAAGGGTGGTAATAAACAGCACATACTCAGACTGGTCTGAGGTAGTAAGCGGGGTCCCCCAAGGCTCAGTCCTAGGACCAACCTTGTTCAATTTATTCATAAACAGCATTGAGGACGGGATCAGTAGTTCAATATCAGTTTTTGCAGATGACACAAAATTAGGCAGGACAATAACAGCACAGCATGAAGCAGATATCCTACAGAATGACCTGGACAAAATAACGGAGTGGGCAAAGACATGGCAAATGAGGTTTAACGTGGAGAAATGTAAGGTTTTACACTTGGGGACTAGAAACATAAAAGCACAATACACGTTAGGAGGGGAACCCTTGGGAGAATCAAAAATGGAGAAGGATCTGGGAGTCTTGGTTGATGATAGACTAGGCAACAGCATGCAATGTCAAGCGGCAGCTGCCAAGGCTAGCAGAATATTAGCATGCATAAAGAAAGGGATGTATTCCAGAGATAAAACTATAATCCTTCCACTTTATAAAACTCTGGTCCGACCTCATCTGGAGTATTCGGTCCAGTTCTGGTCACCAGTCCTCAGAAGGGATGTGTTGGAGCTGGAGAGAGTCCAGAGAAGGGCAACTAAACTAATTAGGGGATTGGAGGACCTTGATTATGAGGAGCGTCTGCAATCGCTTGATTTATTCTCCCTGGAGAAGAGACGCCTGAGGGGGGACATGATAGCAATTTTTAAATATCTAAATGGGGATCTAGGCTTAGAAAAAAAGCTGTTCAGTCGAAGGGATTGCATGAGAACTCGGGGGCATACAATGCGATTAGAGGAGAAGCGTTTTAACCTCAGGCAACGTGGGGGGTTCTTTACTGTTAGGGCTACAAGATTGTGGAATTCTCTACCACATGAGGTGGTTTCTGCGGGTAGTATGGTGGCTTTCAAAAGACTCTTAGACGTACATCTCAAGGATCAGAACATTCAGGGGTATGCAAGATGATTACAGCCACACACATCTACACAGGTTGAACTGGATGGACTTTTGTCTTTATTCAACCTCACCAACTATGTAACAAAGGGAAAGATTTTTGTCATTTTTTTTAACGCGTAATGGCGGCGATCTGCGATTTTTTTTGCGGGACTGCTACATTGCGGCGGACAGATCGGACCCTTGACTGACATTTTTGGGGTTACCAGTGACATTACTACAGTAATCAGTGCTATACATATGCACTGTTACTGTAAAATTACACTGGCAGTGAAGGGGTTAACTTTTTTTTGAGAGGGAGGGGTTATGTGTGTCCCTAGGGGTGTGATTCTAACTGCGATTGGCTGTGGCTTGAGCTGTAGGAACAATGATCAACGGTCCTACATAGTAGAACCGTATGATCACTGTTTCTACACAGGGGAGAATGACAGGCGGCTTGTTTACATTAGCCGCCTGCCTTTCTCCCTCTCCACCAACAATCACTGAATGACACACGCGGGGGGGGGGGGTTCCGTGACCGCGCGGGAGTGTGTCTCCGGCGGCGTGCGCTCGCTCCCCAGAGCCTCACAGGCTAGTGACGTACCCATACTGTGAGGGGCTGACCGCCGCAGTATATGTACTTGCGGCGGTCGGCAAGTGGCAGATAAACACAGTGTGACTGTATGGCTTCCAACTGACATTTTGGAGAAATGAGAAAACACATGCTGGTCATTTAGCTTGGTGGCACACATGGGTATGAGGTACTTGGACACTGAAAATGCAGTGATAGGGGATTCTCAACTAAGTAATGTTTGGAAAAGCTGAAAAGTGTCACTAAAAAAAAAGCAAAAAATTTCTCCCCATTTTGGATAGAATAAGGGAGGGCTATAACCCCTTACAGTTTTTGGGGGATTCCACTGTATAAGGAACTGACTGTTCCATTACTTTCTTGTAGGTTTTTCTCTTTTTGTATTCTTGTGAATTTCACAAAAAATAAAAGGAAGAAGGGGGAAATGAGGAGAAGGAACAACCAGACTGTCAGACTGCTCTAACGGAACGCAGAAACTGACCAACATTGTTGATGGGTTTTACAAATACCAGTGTGACCAAAAACCCTAGAGGGCTTAAAGCAATGATAAACAGGCTAGATTTGAGATATTTTGCATGTAGTTTTGAACCTTTTAAAAGTGTTATATTTATTTTAAGGACATTGAAAACTATCTGCAGCAGGGACATTTACACACCTCATATATACAGACCTCCAGAACGAAGAGTTCAAAAGTTTTTGCTGAAGTTCCACTTCAGGTATATAATGCAGAGCTGTTCAGGGTTCTCACCAACTGCCCCAAAAACAAGTGTGTGAAAAGAAGTAATTCCCTCCATACACACAACTTTTTCTTTTATACTGTGGTCATGCTCACACGTGGCGTCCCATAGAAATACCAGAGAAGGAAGCCATATAACTGGAAGAGGTAGAGAGCATGACATCACTGCTCCACCTCATCCAATCAGAGCAATCTGCATTTTTTTTTTTTCAATGTAAAGCATTCTCTGAAAAGGTGCCCATGCTGAGTGACCAACCTCCTGTGTTCAGAATGCAGCAGGCCGGCCGCTCAGCAGAGACCTGGAAGCTAGAGGTTTGAGGATGGGGGGGTTAAATCTGCGCATAAGATAAAGCATTATAAATTTTCTCTTGCTTTTACCCCCCGTGACAGTGGCTGGAAGCACTAGTATTATAGTGATCACTATTTTAAGCTAAGTATGTGCAGTACATTCACAAAATTCAGTAGCATTCTTTTTTAATCTGACAAACAAAATGCAATATTGCCTGGCCAAATACCGTACATGTGGTTTAGTTTATTATACAGAATACAGGACCGCAGGCCAACAAACTGATCTGTCTACCACAGAACGGAGGTTGAGAACCAGAATTGTAGAGGAGTAAAGGACCTATACAAGTAAACATTACTGCAGAAATGCAACTCAGCACCCCCACCTTTCTTAGCCTTGGAGGAAATTTCACTTCCTCCTTTTCAAGATGCTTATCCCAGCAATTTCCTTTTTATTTTTCTCCTTTCGGACAGTGGATTAAATACATGAGTTTGAAAGCTTGACTGATGGAGGGCCAGGTCCGGCCCTCAAGCATAGGTCAGAAGAAGGTAGTTGGTACAAATAGACAATGGCTGACTCCTGGGATTTATCCTTGGTTTCTACCTTGTAAAAGACCTAAAAACAAGAATCTAAAGTTCATTTTATTCATACCAGTAGGTGTTATTAGGGAAGGGAGGGGTAGGGTGTGCATTAAGTTGCTGACATCAGCACTTTCAGTGCAGAATTTCCTTTAGAAGAGATGGCCATTCTACAAGCAGCCTGTAGCTTGAGTAACTTTTTCAAAAAGTCTAAGGCCCCTTTCACACTAGCGGACCGTTCAGATCCGCCCGTCAGTTTTTCAGGCGGATCTGAATGGATGCTCCATGCATCTCTATGGGGCAGCGGAGACGTGTCCGCTAACATCCGATCCTGTCCGTTAAATCTGGACGGATGAAAACCACAATTTTCCATCTGTCAGGTGGATCGGATGAGAATGGACAGGCGGTCTGTTCTCATCCGATTCCCCCATAGAGGACAGCGGGGACCTGATGGCTCCGTCTCCGCACACAGAGCGGAGACGGAGCTGCCATCCGCCTGCTCAGCGAGGGAATCGGTGGATCGATCACCCGCTGAGAAAAACGAAGTCCGCCGACGGAGCGGACAGTGTGAAAGGGGCCTTAAGGTTATTTTTTTTGAACAGAAAAAAAAAAAAATCAAGCTAAAGAATATTTTGTATTGCGTTGTCTCTATGTCTCTCGTCATTCAAGTAAATTTTCTATATTTTCACTTACCCCACGCTTTTGCACCTTAGAGGGGACAATACATGAATGGTAGACCATTGTGGGTGCAATGCTGTTGACAGGCTTTACATATGAAATAGTTACAATTATAAAAGGGTATTAAAAGGAGATTTATGGGGTTAATAAAGACAAACATACTCACCGATGCCACAACTGTCCCACATCGGATCTAAAACCGTAATCACTGGGCAGGAGAGGGGGCGGGCACAGCTTGCTCCAGAGCCAAAGCCAGCTGTCAGACACCTGGGTGGATCCCGACAACATGGTCCGGATCTTTCTAGAGTAGCTCTGTGACATCAGCCAACAGCAGGCTTTAGCCGATTCTGAATCACAAGAGCAAAAAGGAAGTACACTCCTGTGACCCACAAGAGATGTATGACCAAGAAGCTTTGTCCATACTTCTTTTTTAAACTCTCTTTGTAAAAATACCTTAACCACTTGCCTACTGGGCACTTTATTCCCTTCCTGCCCAGGCCAATTTTCAGCACTGTCCCACTTTGAATGACAATTGTGTGGTCATGCAACACCGTACTCCAACAACATTTTTATCATTTCTTTGAGACCAATAGAAGTTTCTTTTGTTGGTATTTAATCGCCACAGTTTTTTTTGTCTAAATAAAAAAAAAAAAAAAAAAAAAGGTTTTAGCTTTGGTTTTAAAATTTTGTAAATAAGTAATTTTTCCTCCTTCACTGATGTGCGCTGAGGAGGCTGCACTGATGAGCGTGACTGGGTCTGCACTGATAATCAGTGCCCTGATTATCACTGTAGATGTCCCGTGTGGATTTGCCAATCCAGTTATCGGCATTCCTCTCCTCGTGCTGACAGTAGGTGAGGAGAGCCGATAACTGGCAAATGCCGTGACACCGCTGATCACGTGGTAAAGGGTGACTGTGATTGGCTCTTTACCATGATCTTTGGCACAGTTGTGAATACGTGCTGCAGGGAGGGGGGGTCAAAACCACGCTAGTTCCTCACACACAAATACTGCTCTTTAGGGGTGCCATTATTTTCTTAATGGTCCCCCCACACATTGGCAAACTTGGGGTGCTTTTGGTGTGACAATTTTAAAAAAAAAGGGTTGGGGACATCTTTCCCTGCATTTCTGAAAGTAGGGAAACCCATTGAAATGAATGGGCTGCCCTACACACAGCCACACAGACTTGAACCAAGGCTTGTTCACATGTCAGGTTAGAGGGGCAGTAAAACCATATATAGTTGAGCTGTTTTTACCACCCCAAACTTCTCCCCCTTTAGCTGCAGCAGCTGGGGGTTGTACACATGCTGTGGTTTCAGCTGGAGATATAACCGGATGAATGGGGCTGCACTGCAACCACCCCGCAACTGTGTGCATTGCACAGTTGTGATGTGGTAATGCTGCATTTACGGGCTTAAAAGCAGGTGGTGACGGGCAACATATCTTTACCTCCTGTCAAATGCCTCTGAAAAGCAATCCATGCTTAGATCACTTTTTAGAGGAGCAGCAGAGTTTTCTGCTAACACAAACAAGCCCTAAAAAAGTAGTTCTGACAGGATAGAAATTGGAGGGGGGGGGGGGGGTGTCAGAATTCAAAGCAACATTCATACACACGCAGGCACACACACCCATATAAAGCCCTTTTAAACGTTCTAGTACAGTACTGCCCTGTAGGGGGAGGCAGAGAGCACAGCACACTCCCTGTCCCTTTACTTTCACTTTGCTGAGGCTGACAGCTCCCTCACAGTGCCAATGTAGTTTGGCAGGGGATTAAACTCATCCAACAGCCATCCTCTACCATTATCCCGCGGCACACCTGAGGACCTCTGGTGGCACACCGGCTGAGAAAGGCTGGTCTATACTGTTTAAAATCCAGTAATACTGTCTCATTCTGCTCTGCATATGCTCAGTTGCCCTCCATCTTTTAGGCACTGCTGAGTTTGTAAAGTCTGATCTGCTGACAGCCCTAAAGTGTTACTAAACCCAAGACCCTGCATTTACTATACATGATCTCCCACAGTACACAAAAATGTGATAGTTTTAGTAAATATAAACTGCCAAATACCTTTTCTCATCGGCAGTTAGAGCAGTCTTGTGACTTCTATCAGTGTCTGGCTAAAGCTTGTAGGAGGAGAAGTTGTCATTCTCCACTGATTGTCCTATGAGGCTGCAGGACCCCTGACCCTCTGTCTGGACAGTGTTGATCACATTCCCCTTCCCAAGAAAACAAAAACACTCTCTAGCAATAAACACCAAACTGAGCATGTGTGGAGTGTCCCCAAGGCTCTGTACTATCAGGAGATGAATTGGGGACAGTGGAAGGGCACAGCCATTTTACACAATACACAGGATTAACCCCCTAGGTTACAGAGCGAGTATAAAAAGCATGCTTTACTGCATATACAGGCTGATTTTACCGTTGTGGGTATAATAACACTTTAAAGCAGAAATTAAATTATCCTATCATTTACAGCCAAGAAAGTTGCTTCTGTTTAATCTGCAACTGTCATGGTGCTGTATCCCTGATGTAACAGCTCTCATATAAACGCCCCAGATAGGACTACGACTACAGGTGTGCATGCTGATGCTCCAAGCACCAACTGGCACAGGCAGCAAAAAGTCCTAGTTTTGGAACCATTCCCCAACTTCTCCCACATGAGCAGCGATTGAGAGCTGCTTTGTCCTTTGCACCCTCCCCAACAATGTGGCAGCAGGCCACCTGATTACCGTATGATATACGCAATGTAAGCTCTCCCATCCCATCATAAATTCAGGGAAGCATTGTGGAGACATAGCTATATGGATATAATCTAGAAAAAATAATAACTAAAGAACGGACATGAATTCATACTATAAAAACAAACTGTGTGCTTCCGGACTAATGCAGACAGCAATGAAGATGTCAGCAGTTTCAGTAAAGCACAGCTCAGCTATACACCCAGGTCACAAGTCAACAAAGACGGTTTCCAGTGTACAGCTTCACATTTCTCTACCAGCAGTGTAACACTGTCCCAATACAGAGATGTCCTGGACAGCTGACTACCACTGGGAACTATATTGCTAAATACCTGGAACATGACAGCCCACTGTATAATAGAAGAAGTAACATGAGCCTGCAGACCATCTTAAATGAAAAAAACAACAACCACAAACTTCGCAACATATAAAAAAGGAACAGAAATTGAAAAGCCTGTAGAATCCTAATAAGCAGTTAAAAATTCCTATTTAGCATAGACCTTTGTGGCCTGAACAACCTGTAGACTAAAGACCCGAACACACTCAACTCTTACCCAGAGCCGGTTCTAACTTACACAACCCCAGGTGAAATCCATTGTTATTTCACAGGAATCTTAACACAAGACAACAATGCAAACAGGGTCAGATTCATAAGCTAGAATCCTGCAGAGAGAACATTTGAGGCCAGGCACACGGTTTCTGAATGGCCAGAGGGTAGAATGTGATTTGACTTCTAAGACAAGCCTGTTGGGGTCAGATGTCACTACCTATCTTTATGCATCTTTTCTCAGAAAGAACTAGCAGTGTTCATATTTCTCTCAACGCAGATTTCCTTTAATGGGAAATCTCCACCTTTCCTAACAAAAATCTGTATACTGTAAATTGTATGTGCTAGGCAACAATGTGGAAATGCTATTGATGTGGCAGCACAGTGGCGAAGTGGTTAGCGCTTCTGCCGGGTAGCACTAGGGTTCAAACCACAACCTGCACAGGGTTTGCATCTTCTCTCTGTGCCTACGTGGGTTTCCTCCCACACTCCAAAGACTTGCTGGTAAGTTAATTGGCTCAACTAGGATTGCAAGCTCCTGGGGGGCAGGGACTGATGTGAATGTATAAACACGTAAATCACTGTGTATATTGAGGGTGCTACTTAGCCAGGGGTGTACAACCATTTAACCTTCCCGGAGGCCACACAAAATAAACATTTTTTTTTAGGTTTTGGATAGAGTGGAGATGGATTAGAACACCTGTTAGTTATTATTGCTGTCTGTGTCCCTGTTAGGACAAATAGAGAGGATGAATCTCAGTTTACCATTCTCATTGAAAAAAAAAAAATAGAAAAAAAATCGCAAATTTTCAGTTGTCCCCAGAAAACCAATGGAAGGGAAATCTTCCAATGGGGACACTAGTTCTGGTGAGCTGGGGATCCCCAAGAAATTCCCTTAGTTTACAGGGATTTCCTCTCACTTTCGGGTAGACTATGGGACAGAAAGCGAAGCTAAATCTCTGCTATGGGACACAGATGGCAAAAAAAAAAAAAAAAAAAAAATCTGACAGCAGTTATGACCCTCCATTATTCTATCCAAAATAAAAAAAAAAAAAGTTTTACCTATAGTTCTACTTTAACGATCATGGATATAAATAATATACCTATCCAAAAAATATCACTTCATTTTTGGGGTGTTGGGAGCGCACGCTCACCCCTTAGCTGCCACCAAGCGAGCAACATATCCACACATTGATTTGCCTGTACGAGCCACCCTGCCGCTATAATATATATATATATATATATATATATATATATATATAGTAAGCGGTCTGCAAGTGGTTAAGCAACGTAATGCAGTCCTTAAAGTTTACTGCACTTAACTTTTATTATTTAGTGGGATACAAGTACTGAATGTCTAAAGGAGGGCCAGAATGCAGGTTTATAGCACACAGACCCCCCTAGGCCTGTCCAGAATAAAAAGGAGCAGGCAAGAATTAAACACTGAATTCCTCTAAAATCCTTGTGTAGAACTCTCTAGAACTCAGTAGATCTTGGTCAAGCTATTGCTGTCACCAGCCTCCAAAACCAAGGAGAGTTCTTCCTGGTCCGGGACAGCAGTAAAGAGGCTGCAGAAAACTAAAACCTGCACAAGCTTATACAAAGTATTTTTTTTTTTTAAAAACACAAACGAAAAGTACCTGGAGATTTGTATAGAATTCCTGTCATTGTGCCGGCTGCCATAGTGTTCAGGTCATCTTCTGCTCCTCTAGTCTTCTCAATTAAGACTCCAAAGGCACTGTACAATAATGCTGAAAAAATATAGAAAAATTAAACCCTAACGCACATTTTTGAAAATTTAATTGAGATGCTGACGTGTTGAAATTATTAAAAATTTAATAAAAAAAATTGTAAAAAGTGATTAGATTGTCGTAAGTGTCAGTCACATGGCCATCTATTTCACCATTCAGAAATACACAATATTTTCCAAGAAACCTGTCCTGTGAAACATTGATTTAAATAATGAGATGCTAGCTCAGGAGTTTAAATCGACCTTTAACACTAAACAAATTAAGAACACTGTTGCAATAAAACTCCTAGCCAAATACAGCTGGTGAAATGGTCATAGCATGTCCTAGGACAACGCTGATGTCACACTGGGTCATTTCAAGTGCAAACGTCGTAACCAATGTTATTTGGATTATCAATAATCTAAAAAGGAGTAATTGTTCTATTGCTGTACAGAATGCATCTAAAGCCCCATTACAGTCACTAGAAAAGAAAGTTATGGACACAGTACACTTGTATTTTGTATGCTTCCAAACTAGCACTAAACAAGCAAATATTCAGCGCACTCTCAAGGAAGCCTAGCGCTGCCCAATACTAGTGCCACACTACCAGAACGGCAAGTATGGCATTCAGTATAGAGGGACATCGCCTTTATCTGCCAGCAGTGTAACACAGCCACAGGCACAGGATGGCACTGGACAGCTGACTACCACTGGCACAAAGTACAAATATAGAATCTTCCACTTACCTAAAGATCCTAGAGTGTTAGCCCACATCGCTCCTTGTCTTGTGACCATATTCATAATCCTGCAAACAGGTAAACACAGAATAAGTCTACATTTCACAGAGTTTACTAAAGGTAGTTAAACTTAGTGGAAAGTATTTCACTTTGAGGAAATGAAGTTGAACTATCCATACAGAAAGGCTTCTTCATTGTAAAAGCTGCAAAAACATGAAGTTGTTTTCTACAGGATAGAGAACAAACCATATAGCTAATAGGACTTTAAAGGTAGCCACCATTAATCCCACAAGGAAGAAATTAGTACACACACAAAATATTTTTATTATGTTGTCATAAATACATTTAACCACTTGCCGACCGCCGCACGACTATCTACGGCGGCGGTCAGCCCCTCACAGGCAAAGTGACGTAGGTCTACGTCGCTCGCCTGTGAGGGTTTAGGGAGCGAGCGCGCGCCGCCGGAGGCGCGCTCCCGCGTGGTCACGGACCCCCCCGCGCGCGTGACCGGCGGACCCGATCGCCGCCGGCCACTCTGCGATCGGCGGGGGAGAGGGAGATAGTCAGGCAGCTTGTGTAAACAAGCTGCCTGTCATTCTCCTCTCTGTATGAGAGCTGATCACATGGATCTACTATGTAGATCCATTGATCACTCTGCATACAGTTGAAGCCACAGCCAATCACAGTTAGAATCACGCCCCTAGGGACACACACAGCCCCTCCCTCTCAAATAAAGTTAACCCCTTCACTACCAGTGCATTTTTACAGTAACAGTGCATATGTATAGCACTGATTACTGTAGAAATGTCACTGGTAACCCCAAAAGTGTCAAAAATGTCAGTCAAGGGTCCGATCTGTCCGCCGTAATGTCGCAGTACCGCAACAAAAAAAAAAAATCGCAGATCGCCGCCATTACGCGTTAAAAAAAAAAACAACAAAAATGACAAAAATCTTTCCCTTTGTTAGTAAACGCAATAACTTTTGCGCAAACCAATCAAAATACGCTTTTTGCGATTTTTTTTACTAAACATAGGTAGCATAAAACAAATTGGCCGAAAATATTAAAAAATTTTGATTTTTACATTTTTTTTTGGGGGAATTTCATATAAAAAAAAGGGAAAAATATTGCTATTTTTGCAAAATTTACGCTCTTTTTTGTTTATAGCGCGTGATCAAAAAATCGCACAGGTGATCAAATACCACCAAAAGAAAGCTCTGTTTGTGGGAAAAAAAGGACGCCAAATTCGTTTCGGTACAGCGTCGCACGACCGCGCAATTGTCCGTTAAAGTCACGCAGTGCCGAATCGCAAAATGCCCTCTGGTCGTTTAGCAGCCAAATCCTCCGGGGCTTAAGTGGTTAAAACCATCACATGGATGGTGTGCATGAAGGTTCTATACAACATATTCCTATAGTAAAAGAACCCATAAGTTGCCCATCGTGTGCCAGGGTCTGGTGTCTGTGATAGCACAGAAATGGACGACCTCTTGTATCTGGGCCAAACTGGATTCTAGTGTGTGGATACCAATGGATCGCTACGCTTTTCGCTATGCAGCTTCCTTAGGTCAGGGTTTTTCAACTTCGGTCCTTGGGGCACACTAACAGGCCAAATTTTAAGTATTACCTTGAGGAGATGCAGACTAGAATACTGCAATCACTGAGCAGCAAATTATATCACCTGTGATGTATTTCAGTTTTCCTGCAAACCTGGCCTGTTAGTGGGCCCTGAGGACCGGAGTTGAGAAACACTGCCTTAGGTAATCCGAGTGGACATCTCCACTATCCCCCTGTTGGAGGAGCTATTTCCTCAGGTCGGATCGGCACGTAGAGGAGCCGTGGCTCCTGAACAGGAAGAAGGAAATTGATGGATGGTGGACACCTCTGATACAGGGATAACTCTGTTACCATCATCATTCTTTCACACTGAAAGTGAGAAGATATTTGTTGCTCTGTGGCTATCAACTAAACACCAATAGGATCTCCTGAGGAAGCTGCATAGTAAAACGCACAGCGATCCATTGGCATCTACTGCTGTCTTGCTGAACCGTGCTAGAACTTGGCTTTTAACACGCTGGTTAACTCAAAAGATCCTGGACTGTAGTAAGACTTAACTCTGACACACTGTTTAGCTCAAAAGTCCTGTGAACAGCTCCCTCCAGCCCTTCACTGGCTGAGGTAGCTCCTTGTAACTGCTTGTGCTGCTGCAACTCTCAACACTGCACACTGTACACAACAACTCTTCAGGGCCCTCTCACTAGGCGCACACCCTCTGACACTTCAGGGTCCTCTCACTAGGCGCACCCCCTCTGACACTTCAGGGTCCTCTCACTAGGCGCACCCCCTCTGACACTTCAGGGTCCTCTCACTAGGCACCCCCTCTGACACTTCAGGGTCCTCTCACTAGGCACCCACTCTTTACCGCTAGCTAGCTCCTGGATCCCTTGGACCTTCACCGGAGCGGTCCCCTCTTGCTAGGCAGACCCCCCCAGGGGCAGTTACAGTACTCACGAACTTAGAATGCTTTCCTGAAACTGGACCCCTCTACTCTGCTGGTCCTCGGCACACCAGATCGGCTCTACAGCTCAGCTCTGTCCCCTCAGGCAAGCAACCTAGGACACCCGATTCCTCTGACAGGAGGAGAGACAGCCATACTCTCCCTCCTGGGACTCTGCTTCCCACCAAAGACGCTGCGTCATGTGCTCCCTTCAAACTTATACCCAATCCCAGAATGCTGTGCGGCAGAATCTGCCTTTCTGGGGTAGATACAGGCCTGAGTGCACCATTGGCTGGGTTTCCTCCACTGGCTCCATGAGAGGGTTCTCATTGGGCACAATGGTAGGTGCTAGGCCCACTATACTTTTGCCTACCACCTACCTTGTAGGGTGCTACATGTGCTTCAAAAAACATAGCCATAAACACAAACAAAGTAACTTATAAAGATACATTACTGGTCATCTGAACATTACACAACCATTAAAAGAAAACAATGCCACCAGGAATGAACTAAAATGTAAAAGATAAAAATGTATACTTCCAGACTAGCGCCAAACCACAGGAAAAAAGGTGGTCAACGCACTCTCAAGGAAGCACGACACTGCCGGATACCAGTGCCACATGTCACTAGAACAGTGAGTGTGGCAGGAGGTATTAGATGGCAGCGCCTTTATCTGCCAGCAGTGTAACACAGTCACAGGCATCAAATAGCACCGGACAGCTGACTACCGCTGGATGGGATTATTATTAAACCTTAATTAACTGTAGCTAAGCTTTAAACATTGGCTATTAGAAAAGTTCTCTTTAACCCTTTTGCTGCCAAGGGTGTAAGGCCTATGTTAAAAACAAACACTTGTAGCTGGTAAACGCAGCAAGCCCTACGGCCTTGGCATTTCCTTTTGCTACAGGACCCCAGATATGTACCAAAAATACTGGTAAAAACAAATCAACACACCCCCTTCCCACACATACATGTAAAAGGGGTCCCCATTTACACCAGTGCAGCAGGTTATGGTGCACATGCTGGTGTGCATTGTTACAATGCATCACAAAAAATAAATAAAAATAGATATTAAAACTACATGCACAGCAACAGGTTTCTATGCTTTGTAAGGTGCTGCGTTGCAATAAAATGAATACATGCACACACAGCACTATGGATCAGGTTTTACCACCTGAGGTCAAAAATGGTGTGTAGAGGTAACTAACACGCAAGGATAGAAATATGGGAACCGCCACTGAAGGCTTCATGATTTTTATCCCAGTTCTGGCTTCTACAAGTGACCAGGGACAAGAATGCAGAACAGGAGTTGAGGTTTTTGAGCCTTTCGTTGGCCATTTACTGGTTTCCAATCATTAACTCACTACACAGAGCAGCGAGATGAGAACAGAACAAAACCTGGAACATTCTGAATGGAGACATGCTTGTTCTTGGTCAATGTACGTAGAATACTAATGCCTGGCTAAGCTTTTTTTCTATAATGACAGCTACACTAAGAAATTGGGGGAAAAAAAAAAAATAACTTGGTTAAGTGAAAAATACTAAATTGCCAAAACACTTTAAAAGAAATATGGAAGAGGTCACTGCCAACCTTCTGAAAATCTTGTTATATGGTTGTCGATGGCTTGGATACTTTGACATAGGATAAGTATATAGATCAATTAATGTAATAAATTACATACTTGTAGGACAGGGACTGAAAACTGTTGAAGCCAGAGGGTCTGTATAATGATCAACTAGAACAACAATGGGATTATTTCTAGAACAACCTTTAGAGAAGACCTTGGTTTCCTAGGACAAAGCAAGCTTATACTGCCACCTGCTGGTGTTTTGCAGATTTGTATGTGCTGCTGGGGTTGACACTAAAAATGCTTGCATTAAAAAGCCGTTTTTCTTTGTAAAATCAGCTAAATGCATGGCACCACATCCAGATACACACTGTACAGAGCCCATATTTGTAAAGCAACAGATTTGCCTAATAGGGAACAGTATCATCAGTTCTTACTTTCCAGGAACTTGCTCCTCAACAGTCACAGAGCAGAAAAATACCCAGAAATTTCAGCAAAGGCAAAACATTTTTCTTTATTTCCACCATCCATTGCTTGGTGGCTGCACAGTCTGTATAGGGTTTAACCAGGCTAAAACAGACTGCTGTCACTGCTGCCTTCAAAGCAAGCCTGTGTTAGTTAGCCTAGCGTAGGCAGTTAGTTGTGTATATGTGCATGCTGTACTCACTGAACATTCTTGGGCTTGGACCAGACCAGGTTTTGAGTTTCTCTTAATCCAAGACGCAAACCGTTAAATGCACCAAAGGCTGCTCCTAAAAGTCAAATAAATGATCACACATTACAAATGAAATATAGCAAATAGGTTAATCGGTTTTTACCTTCCTCCCCATATACACCAGTCTGTTTAGTGTCCAACTACAGAAGATGCTTTGATATCGGTTCTGTGGAATGGCACTATGAAATATGCCACATTTCTTGCATGATAAAGATTAACTGTACGAGTCCCAAACTAGCACCAAACAAGTAAAGCTTGTAAGGCGCACTCTCAAAGAATCTCAACACTACTAGAAGCTGAAGAAGCACAGGTCACCAGAACGGTAACAATGGACTTCAGCGTGAAGAAGTAGTGCCTTTATCTCCCAGCAGTGTAACACTATCACAGACATAGAAAGCACTGGACAGCTGACTACCGCTGGAATCTGTGTATGCTCCACATTACAGAACAATACAGAGGGAGTCCTGTGACTATATATGCTGCATTGAGGTCTACAAAGATGTCACTGATCAGTACTAGTGGTGGCCTTGCATGACAACTTTCACTGCCTGTAATTTAGGAAAAGGTCTGTAAATGCCCCATGAGTACAACATATCAGTCCATAAGAGCAGGGGTGCACCGATCAGACTTTTCTAGTCCCGATACCGATATCTGGCATTGTGTATCTGCCGATACCGATCCGGAACTACACACATACACAATATGCATGCGGCTGCAGTACAGAGCAAAGCTGCTGCTTCATGTGTATGGCTCCTCCATTCACAGGTGGAGTGCATCTGATATCACTCCGCCTGTGAGCCGGACCTATACAGGAAGTAGCGGCTCCCATCCCATACTACACCAAGTAAGGGACGGCTGAGCTGGGACTGAGCAAAACCGGATTGGCCCGTGGATTGGTTAATTTTACCGATCCCCGATCTAGCTATTTCGGCAGTATCCACACCAATATCAGATGCGTGCATCCCTACACAAGAGCTCAAGTGCCATAGGGAAAAAAAAAAAAAAAGCTGAATTACCAAACTTAACAAGCTTCCTTACTTGTGTCCATCCTGTCTTTGCTTGGCTTTCCATAACACCATTTTAAAAAAAAGATGATGTCATGCTTGCCAGCTGATGACATTTGTATCTCCTCTCATGCAGGTGCCATAACCCTCATCTGTTTAAAAAGATCTTGGGAGAATGGCTTTTCCAACAACAGATTAATGTAATGTTGTGCACAGCGCATGTGTCATACCGCACAACAGAGGTCCGCTTTAAGGAACTTAAATGCACAATGGTTGTTAAATGCACAATGGTTGTTAAATGCACAATGGTTGTTAAATGCACAATGGTTGTTGCTTAGCAAAAGCTGTCTACAGCAACACCCAATACCTCATCTTATTCTCCCACAGGCTGGAAGAGTAAATGTAAGAATCCACTTATTGATGTCTCTAGGTTTAATAAGTGATACAAAGTACAATATGAAGAAGAATTAAAGCAACATCGTATTAAGTCACAGCATTCAAATGTAAGGCAGCAGTATGGTAGCAAAAGCTTTCACCCTTTCCGAGGTGCCACACTGTCAGATATACCAGGAACCTCTACACAACTATTTACTTTCTTAAAGGAGATATTTCCATTCCTGTGACAACACTTTGGACAGACTATTGGATAGCTGCTTAGGTATAGAGTGAGGAATTGTGGGAGGGCGGATAAGCATCGTGTTTCTCCAATAGTTGATAGTTCTGGAGACCTCACTTACAAAAAAGATGTTTATAAGATAGAACAAGTCCAGATGGGTAACAAAAATAGTGAAAGGTCTGGGTGATAAAACATATCGAGAATGGCTTCAGGAACTTAGTATGTGCAGTCTGGATGAAAGAAGGGAAAGGGGAGATATGATTGAAACCTTTAAATTAGTGATCGACCAATAGTTTTTTTTTTTTATTGGCGATACCGATATTTTGGTCATTGCGTATCAGCAAATATTTTCGTACATTTAAAACATTTTTTTTTTTTTTTAACTTGACAGGTACTCTTGTGGAGGGATCTGGGGGTCTAAAAGACCACAAACACCTCCTCTGCACTTAAAAGCATTCAAAAACGCCAAGTTTGTCTGTTTTGAATGCTGTCTTTTTCTGGTGCCAGTACCCGGAAGTGATGTCATCACATAACTTCCAGGTTTTTGCATGGGAAGTTTTTGCATGGAGACCCGATCAGAGCTGAATGCGGCTTTGATCAGGCCTTTAGCGGCCGTTTAGGCTGGTTGCTCGGGTCTCCCAGTGGGACGGGAGACCCGGGCGAGCCGCAGAAGGTGGCCCCTCCCCCTCCATGTAATAACAGCCAAGCAGCTTCTCAGCCACATCGGTTGCAATTATAAGGCAGCCGACCGTGCGCTATGTACACCAGTACCGGGGTGATGCCTCTAGCTGCAGGTATCACTCCGGTACAAGCACTTTCCTGAAATATCGGTAATTGTGGCTGATCCCGATATATTGGGGAAAGTGCATATCGGCCCTCGTTATATCGGCTTTGCCAATAATCGGTCGATCCCCATTTTAAATACATCATTGACATGACCTAAATCTAACTAGAGGAAAGTTCAAAATGAATCCTAGAAAGTATTATTTTACTGAAAGGGTTGTTGAAGCATGGAATAAACTTCCAGCAGAGGTAGTGAGTCAGTCAACAGTAAATGGCTTCAAACATGCTTGGGACAAACAGATCTGAACTCAGGCTTATTAGTTATAGAAAAAAAAAAAATACAAAACATGTATATAAATTAATAATATTATATTATTTGCAGACTCAATTGACTACTCTGTCTTTTTTCTGCCGTCACTTTTCTATGCAATACCTGGAAGGACTGGATTTTTTTTTTTTAAATCAAGGTGACAGGGCAAAACTGCAAAAAAAAAAAAAAAAAAAAAAAAAAAAAAAAGGAGAAAATTTGGACTGTGCTGACATCCATACGTTACACAATATTTAGAATCGATCCTATGCAGAAGGTGTTGAAAGAGTGTGTGAAGACAATTACATCATTGCATGCAATACTAGAGTTGAACTTTTTTCTGATTTCCAAATTACCGATGGACCAATGCAAGTGCAAAAAACCCCACCTACACATCGGCTTTAAAGGGGCAGAGCATTCAAAGCAGATTTTCAGCATCTACTGGGGAAAAAAAAAAAAAAAAAAAAATCACCTTGTCCATTTCATGCAATCCAGTTGATCTTTAACGTCTCAGACTTGCCCTGGCTTTTATGAAGAAGTCCTGCTTTCTGTTGAATATTTGAGTTATTTTACTGAGAAGTGCATCCAAGGCCAGGATATTACTATACAGTGAGATCTCACTAGAGTCCACAGAAGATGGGGAAAAAAAATAAAAATAACCCATTCAGTATTAACCTTGACTGGTACTGGAGTACTGGCCTTGATACAAAATGGTTCAATACGACCTTTGTTTAGACCAACTAGGCTTAAACGCTTTGCTCCATTGATACATCATTGTTGATGTCAATGGGACATTGGGACACCATGTGCTCTGCCATGATACAAACCTGTCATACAGCAACCTCCAATTGTGAAAAAAGCAAGTTCAAATCTTCCTCGAGTCTTGTTGGCACCAGTAGGCAAAATAAACTCTTCTGAGTCCTAAGGGATGACAAAGTGTACATAATATAGGCTTTTAAAAAGCATCATTTTTTTTCAAAGACTGCACATTACAGTTTATGCCCTGAATATTCAGAATCTTTTTCACATAATAAAAACCTTACAGCGGAGGCATAACTAGAACCTTCAGGGCCCAGGCGCATGAAGCCATAAAGGGCCCCCCTGACCGGCGATGGAGCGTCAGGGCCCATTCACAAATGTGACCCTTACAATTCCTCCACTGGTGTCAGTTTTTTTTTTTTTTTTTTTTTTAGGAGCCCCGTTTGGAGGCTTTGGTGAAATATCAGGGGTCTAAACAGACCTCTGATGTTCCACCTTTGATACAGAGAACGCAGCCCTCAATCTCCACCTCTGAAGCCCCAGCTGCACAGAATAAATGGACAGGAATAGCTCTGTACTGAGGCTATCTGCTCATTCATGAACTGAAGCATAGTAAACATTTTATGGATAACCGACTATTCAATAGGACAAGGAAGGGGCAGGTAAATGACACATTTACCGGCTCCTTCCCCACTCTCCATCCTGACAGATCCTCACCAGCAGCCAGCAGGAAAGGGGGGGGGGGAAGAGGACCGAGCAGTGCTGCAGGGGATGAGATGGTGGTGGTGGTGGGTACACAGGAGCCCGATCACAGCAGGTGGTAGATAAGAGGAGCTGTGGGGCGATATGTAGAAGACCCTTAACCCTCCATTTTCCACCTGCAGCCACTAAAAGGCTGCAGGAGGAGAGTGAAGGGGATCCGTTCCTATAATGTACATGCCACCCCTCCTATCCAGATGTACAAGGGCTTTAAATCCTAACTCAATGTTTTATTTAACTTTATCAGTTCCTTTGGGCCAGGCTGGTCCAAATGAATCCTTTCCTTCACTGTGCCAGCTGTCAGCGTTGTATAAACTTACGCAGCATCAACTACATCCAGTATACAGCGCTGTGTTCTGGCAGGGGTACGAGTATCTCCTGTCATTCCATAAACAAAATTCCAGTAAGCTAAGCAATGCTCAGCTATTCTCAGAAAGCCTTGTATTTTATGAATGAATACAAGGCTTCCTCTGATTGGATATAGTGGAGATTGTGACATCATCCTCCCATCTCTCCACCTCAGCCAATCATCGAAAGCCTTGTATCCATTTATAAAACACAAGGCTTCTTGTGAATGACTTGGGCCAAATTAACTATTAAAAGTTAAATGAAACTGGGGAGTTAAGCTTTGAGATGAGCAAGAGAAACTAGCGAGAGCCGTGGGGGGTCCAGGAGATTGACAGCCCTGAAATATCTTTCCCAACCCACCATGGGGTGACAAGTCTTTGCAAACAAGCAGCTCCGAGGAGCATGGGCAGAAAGAATGGTTGAGTATTCTGGATTTAGTCTCCCCATAAACGCCTTCTTCCTATTAATGCCCAAGTCCAAAATTATAGGTTGAATGCTCTGATGGACATTTGTGTTTACTGTGTGAATGTGAAACATTTGCAGGAGTGAGGTCATTAAAAAATGTTAACAATCACAAACCTGTGAAAATATCGGCATTGTGTGCGTACAAATTCTTGCATGTGCAAACCCAATGTAACCATATCTAAAAGTGATTGGAAAGTCGCATTTTCTTTCCAATAAAAATAACATGTAATACTTACCTGCTCTGTGCAGTTAGTTTTGCACAGTGCAGCCTGGAACCGCCTCTTCTCGGGTCCCTCTTCGGCTCTTCTGCCCCCCCAGCTTGCTATGGGGGCACCCGAGCAGAGTCACAGCTTCGTGTATCCATTCAGACATGGAGCTGCAGTTTGGCCCCAACCCCTCTCTTATTGGCTGACTAATTGACAGCAGCCGGAGCCAATGGCCCCGCTGCTGTGTCTTAGCCAATGAGAGGAGGGTAGTCCAGGATGGCCGAGACCGTTGAGGACATTGCTGGATCGAGAGGGGGCTCAGGTAACCATTAGGGAGGGCTGATGCACATAGCATAGAATGCATTAAGATAAAAACCTTCTGATTTTAAAACCCCTTTAAGGACACATTTCAGACATTTCTTTCCCTGTTGTGATGAAATGCCACAATGGGAAAAATATTTCATAAATGTCTGTTCTCTAATGAAGAGCTTTTCTACTTGCAGTTTTCTAAAGCTTAACTCTACCCCCCCCCCCCCCTCCTCCAAAACGACATCCGCAGCTCCCTCACTAGCATCTTTACTTGGTCTTCTGGGTTCAGGGTCTTTAGCTGGAATGCCTGTGCCATGATGACAAAGTGGAACTAAACTCTATCCTTTTCAGCCAAGGAAGCTGCCATCTTAGCATTGGCTTGATCTGCAACTGCCATGGTGCTGCACATCATCTATCAAATAGCTGGTGTTATAACTGATCACAATTTGGTGAAATGTGACAGTTTGTATTACTGGCATGCCAGGATTGGAATAGTTTTTTTTTTTTTTAAATTAAATCGCTGGGGTTAGTTGCACTTTAAAGTGGAACTAAAACCTCCTTTCCTTTACAGCCAAGCAAGCTGCCACCTAAGCCGCGGTGGGATTTACAGCTGCCAGGGTGCTGCACAGCAGCCATTTGATGGCTTGACAGTTGGTTGAGCAAACAAGCAAATATTACAGTTATTCCCTGCATGCCTTGAATGGAACTATTTTGGGAAAACTTACAGACTGATTGGTTTAGTTCTGTCTGAAATCCTGTGAATGTTTGGGAATTGATCTGAAAATGTAGAGATGTGCATGCACAATTCCGCACACATTGCAAAGATTGTGAACAGACAGGAACATTTCCTTTACTGTGGAAATACACAGTCTAGTCTAATATGTCCCTTCTGGAACACAAAGCCTGCCTGTCACGCATTTTTATTTTTTCCAAAGTTCCATTTTAACTGAAAATACAAACAACCCCTACCTTACCCTAACTCCATCACCCTTCATCTAATGGAGATAAAAAATAAAGACTAGTATGAAATCCAGCATGATGGACAACCATTGCTCCCTCCATAGATAGTGTAGAAAATTGTACCGTATATACGCGAGTATAAGCCGACCCAAATATAAGCCAAGGCTCCTAATTTTACCACAAAAAACTGGGAACTTGACTCGAGTATAAGCCTAGGGTGGGAAATGCAGCAGCTACTGGACCACCACGAAACCCAAAACAGGGGTTGCGGGCATGGTGCAGGGGCTGCGGGCATGATACAGGCAATGCAGTGCTGTGTATATGGTACAGGAGAATCTCCTGGTACCATACCCACAGCACTACATCTCCTGAGGAGATACAGGGGCGGCGGAGTCTCACTTACCTTTCAGTGAGGCACCTTACATTTAAAAATGGCTCCGCCTGGCACCAGCGCATCACCACACATGCGCCGTCTGCCCGGGAATAGCCGAACGCGTACGGGCTTTCCCAAGCGACGGTGACACATGCGCACTGACCGGAGAACAGGTAAGCGAGACCGTGACTCGAGTATAAGCAGAGGGGGGCCTTTTCAGCATAAAAAAAAAACCATGCTAAAAAAGTCGGCTTATACACAAGTATATACGGTAACCACCCAGGGGCAGGACATTATTTGTAGGATTACCAGGTAAAAACAAAACAAAGAAAAAGGAAAACTAATGAAGCCACCACACTCAAGGACTTGTAAGCTGCAATAGATTACATTTTTGTTTTTGGGTTTAGATACAATTTAAAGCAGTATTAAAAGGATAAGTATAGCCAAAGCTTTTTAGGAAATACTTCTATGAATCACAGGATTGCAAAAACGAATGCAGCCATCACATCTAAATAATATAATGTTTGCATTTGGGTTTAATACTGCTTTAACACTCCGCATACATCTTCAGATTATAACTTTACTCTGATTTATAAAGTTTCTTACCTGCGTTAAATACCTTGGATCCACGTTCAAATATGGAGAAAGGGGGCTCATTCCTGTTACTGAAGAGAAACAAAATCTCTTTTATTCACAATGTATTCATATAAATGTATTAAATGATCTATAAAATGGACTGTAAAGCAGGAATAAATAATGAGAGCTGAATCAAACAGGTAAAATGAACGGATTTCCCTGATAATGCAACATAAATTAGGGTAAAAGGGAGGCTTAATGTGCTCTAAAGGCTTTTTACCCAAATGCATTCTCTGCATTAGGAAAAAAAAATAAAAAACCCCTTCCTTGACATGATGCAAATCTGTGATCCTATTGGATTACACTGTATCATGCCATTTCACCACAGGATTTCACCTGGTGACTTTTCCAGTGCCCTGCCTGTGCTTTTCCAGTTCTTTGTGCCTGGAAAATTTTGAACGACCATGGCGTCCAAAAAGTGTTCTTTTTGTGCAAAAGCGCTTTTATACGAACTGGAAAACAGTGACAGTGAAACAGAGTTACGTGAAGAACTGAGCGATAGCGATTTGTGGGAAAATTCATCATCAGGTACAGAAAGTGATGACAGCGAAGATTCCAATGTCTTTTTCTGGCACATAGCTTGTGGAATTTGGGAAGTATATCAAATGATTCTTCAGAATTTCCAACGGAGCGATGTGCCAGAAAGAGACATTGGAATCATCGCTGTTGTCACTTTCCGTACCTAATGACAAATTTTCCCAAGAATCGCTATTGTTCAGTTCAAGTAACTCCTTTTCACTGTTTTCCAGTTCGTCTAAAAGCGCTTTTGCGCAAAAAGAACGCTTTTTGGACGCCATGGTCGTTCTCTATTTTCCAGGCACAAAGAACTAGAAAAGTACAGGCAGGGCACTGGAAAAGTCACCAGGTGAAATCCTGTGGTGAAATGGAATGATACAGTGTAATCTGTTAGGATCACAACTCTGTATCATGTCATTTGGTTTATTTACATTTTTTAAATTGCTGCCGGTTCCACCCCCCTGCGTCACAACGCTCGCAGGGAAGGGAACCGGAAGACAGGTGCCGGCATCGGCCGAGCACACAGCGGGAGGACAGTGGGGAATCGCAGGGGAAGGTGAGTTTTAAAATATAAAACAGATTTCCATGCAAAAAAATTTACCGCTTTTAGCACAGAAATCTGTAAATAATCAGACAGCCAGGGAGGTTAAAAGGAGTTGTAAGGTCGTGGGATTTTCCCCCTTAATGCCTTAATGGGGAAACCCTTCAGTGCTGGAGCCCCCCCCCCCCCTATTATTACCTGAACTCAATTACAGAGTTACATAGTTAGGTTGAAAAAAGACATCAGTCCATCCTATGATGTGTGTGTGTGTGTGTTTGCTGTTAACCGTACATTGTATACCCCTGTATGTTGTGGTCTTTAAGGTGCCCATCTAATAGTTTTTTGAAACTATCGATGCTCCCTGCCGACACCACTGCTTGTGGAAGAGAATTCCACATCCTTACAGTGAAAAACCCCTTGCGTATTTTAAGGTTAAACCGCCTTTCCTCAAGTTTTAGTGAGTGGCCACGTGTCTTATTGTATTCCCTTTCTCTGAATAGTTTGTTCCTTATGCTAGGGTCGCCAGTACAGTATTTGTACATTGATATCATATCCCCCCTCAATCGTCTCTTCTCCAGAGAGAATAAGTTCAGTGCTTGTAGTCTTTCCTCATAGCCGATGTCCTCCATTCCCCTAATTATTTTTGTTGCCCTTCTCTGGACTCTCTCCAGTTCCAGCACATCCTTCCTGAGGACCGGTGCCCAGAACTGGACAGCATACTCCAGATGTGGCCGGACCAGAGTCTTGTAGAGCGGGAGAATAATCTCTTTATTTCTGGAGTGAATCCCCTTTTTTATACAACCCAGTATTCTGTTGGCTTTGCTTGCAGCGGCTTGGCATTGCATGCCACTTCCAAGCCTGTTGTCTACCAGTACCCCCAAGTCCTTTTCCATCCTAGACTCACCCAGAGGTTCCCTCCAGAGGTTCCAGCGACAAGCCCAGCAGCTCCAGCCGCTGTCTCCGGTCCTCATTGGATAGATTGATACTCTGATCACCAACTACAAGAATTGTCTGATCTCTGTGATCACCAATAAGGGTTCCCCACCACCAAGTACTAAGTCATGGTTTGCTTGGGAATCAAATACTTATTTCACTCTGAACTGTAACTCTTTGATGGACTGTTAGCGCCATAGAAATGTGTAATAAGATCAAGCTACAAGGAGGAAGTATGGATTCCTATTGATCACACTCAGCGCCTGATCCATGCTGGAGGTGACCCCCGGCCTTATATGACCCCGCTCTCACACTTACAGGGTACCCCGGCCAGATCTGTATTTGGGTAACCTGGCGACCCTCCGAAGATGCTGCCGAACCCTCCCCGGCCCCCGGGGTGGTTATTGCTGTCCATCTCCCTCGAAGCTCGGCCGCGTGTCTCTGAATCCCCTGCCTGACCTCTCCGCAGCCGCCGTAAAGGAAAGCACTTCCGTTCCCATACGTAACTTCCTGCTTTCCTCGCAGCAACAGCTTCGCTTTACGACATCTGCAGCCGAAAAGTCCCTGTTGTCGTCTGGCACTGTCACGAGCAGCCAATGGGAGGCGAGCCGGTCTGTGCGCAGGCGTACGTCATGTAGTGCGCATGCGCCGAGGGTTAGGGGGCGTCACCAAAGTTCAGACTCCCAGGAAAAGCGCAGAGAAAGAGAAATAGAGGCGGTGATTTGTTTGGGGTTGTCAGTGAGGGGGAAAGTGCCGCCTGAAGGATGAACAAGCGACTCCCAGCGGCCTGGGCGAAGCAATGAGTGCGGTGTTTGGGGTGGACGAAGTAGAAGAACCCCTCAGCAAAAGGGTCCGAACCCAGGAGCCACAGACAGTTACCGAGGGCTCCGAGGAGGAAAGGGGTTTCCCGGGAAGCCGGGGCCCCAGCAGCACCGTGGGGAATAGAGGTGTGTGTGTATACAATGATATGACGGCTGTTCTCTGCTCTCAGGAGGGTGAGGGGAACACGTGACCTGCCTTTGTGGCCAGTCACGTGACTCTCCTCCTCTATGGTGTCTGCTCAGCCTATGGACACCCCTTTTCTTCTCAGTGTTACTAAGCCAACAGTAAAATCAGTCTGTATGTGCAGTAAAGCATGTTTGTTATACTCACTGTGGAACCCAATAGGTTACTCCTCTGCATTGTGTAAAAAGGCTGTTCCATCCTGTTTTCTCTGATCCTCCCCTTCTTCCACTGTCCCCAACCCATCTCCTGATAGTACAGAGCCTTTGGAGTCACTCTGCACATGCTCAGTTTGGTGTGTGTTGCTGGAGAGTTTCTTGGGTGGGTGCATGTGATCAGCACCCGACCAATCAGCACTGTCCAGGCAGAGGGTCAGGGGTCCTGCATCCTGATAGGACAGCTCAGCGCAGAATGAAAACTCCTCCTACAAGCTTTATCCAGACACAGATAGAAGTCATAAGACTGCTATATACTGCTGATGAGAAAAGGTATTTTTTACTAAAATGATGGCATTTCCATGTTCTGTGGGAGAGCAGATATAGTGAATGCAGGCTCCTGGGTTTAAGTACAGCTAAAGACCTAACTTTCTTTTTTTTTTTTTTCATTTTGGATCGAGTAAGGAAGGGTATAACCCCTGGCAGATGTTTTCCCATCTGTGTCCCATTGGGGAGATTTCCCTTCACTTCCTGTCCTATAACTAAAACAGGAAGTGAGAGGGAATCCCTGCCAAGTGAGGAGATCCCTGGAGTCACCAAAACCGGTGTCTTCTATAGAAAATTCCCCTCTATTGCTGTTCTGGGGATGACCCAAAATTTGGCATTTACATTCATTTTTGATATCCGTTAACATGACAAATAGGGTAAATCTCCACAAAGGGGGCACAGATGGTATTTAAAAATAAAAACAGACAGGGGTTCTAATCCATCTCCACTCTGTCCAATACTAAAAAAGAAGTTTGCCTTTGGTTATACTTTAAATTGGAATTCCAGGCTCTTCTGAAGTAAACTTTTATAGTAGTAACTATAGGCAAAGCTTTATTTTTTTGGATAGAGTAAAGCCCTGTACACACGATAAGAAAATCTGAAGGGAAATTTCGTCCGACAACCGATCTGCCGATTTTGGGATTGTTAGTATGGTGCTTCCGACAGCCGACTCTGACTTTTCGGCTGACAAAATCCTGATGTGCAGGCTATATCATTTTTGTCGTCCGTAATACAACGTCCGATTTTCATCTCATTAGTACAAAACATTCGACGCAAAAAATTCCTAAGAGCAAGACTAGGCATGCTCAGAGACGAAAGAACACATACAAAGCAATCCAACATGTGACATCACTTTTTTTTTTTTTTTCAATCAATAGATTTTTATTAGTTTTATCAAAAATAACAATAACAACAAGTTACATCAACTGGATGTAGATAACGGGAAATAACAGGACAGTGGAGCTTCATTACAATGGTCGTCAGTAAAGCGTTAATACAGTAGATATTGATAGCAAACTTCTATGCAAGAGAAAAACATATACTTAATGGTGGGATTGTAGTTCAGACTTCAAGATGGGAAGAGAAGAGGAGAGGTCGCCCCTACCAACCCGGCTCAGAGCCCCAAGGGGAACAATGTCACCGAGCCAGGCGGCGAAGCCACCCCTCCATATGGGTAGTAGTACATAAAACTTACTGTGGTCTATAAGGCCATGCCAGCCAGGCTTTATTAAACTTGTGATAAGATGGAGTATTTAGGGAAAGAGCTTTTTCCAGTTTATAATTTTCATTCACTAAACGTATTGTTTCGGAGATACTTGGTGTGTCTATGGTTCTCCATTTACGCAATATTAAGGTTCTGGCTCATGACATTAATTCTGAAGTAGAATTCTGTCGTACAGGAAAATTAGTATGAAAATAACCTCTTCACTTTCCACATCAGACTAGCATGCCACAAAAAACGGACGACAGATCGTTCGATAATCTGATCGTGTGTACGGGGTTATAACCCTTGTCAGTTTATTTTTTGCCATCTGTGTCCCATTGGGGAGATATTCTTTCACTTCCTGTTCCATAACCAAAACAGGAAATCCCTGCAAATTAACCACTTTACCACCGGAGGATTTTGCTGTCTTCCGTCCAGGCCACTTTTTGCGATTCGGCGCTGTGCGACTTCAACTGACAATTGTGCGGTTGTGCGACGCCGTACCCAAACGAAATTTACGTCCTTTTTTTCCCACAAATAGAGCTTTCTTTTGGTGGTATTTGATCACCTGTGCGATTTTTACTTTTTGCGCTATAAACAAAAAAAGAGCGTTTATTTTGAAAAAATAACAATATTTTTAACATTTTTTTTTATATGAAATCCCCCCCAAAAAAGATGTAAAAACAATTTTTTTTTTAATTTTTGGCCAATTTGTTTTCTGCTACCCATGTTTGGTAAAAAAAATAGCAATAAGCGTATTTTGATTGATTTGCGGAAAAGTTATTGCGTTTACTAACAAAGGGAAAGATTTCTGTCATTTTTGGTGTTTTTTTTTTTTTAACGCGTAATGGCGGCGATCTGCGATTTTTTTTTTTTTTTTTTTTTTTTTTTTTTTTTGCGGGACTGCGACATTGCGGCGGACAGATCGGACCCTTGACTGACATTTTTGACACTTTTGGGGGTACCAGTGACATTACTGCAGTAATCAGTGCTATATATATGCACTGTTACTGTAAAAATGACACTGGCAGGGAAGGGGTTAATTTTATTGGAGAGGGAGGGGTTAATGTATGCCTGGTGCTTACTGACGTGTGGGGGGGGGGGGAGGTGACTGTGTGAGTCATGGACAGATCGGATGTCCAGCTATGCTGAACAGTCCGATCTGTCACTCCCTGTCACTATGGAGATCCGCCCGCTGTGTTTACACACAGCGGGCGGATCTCCAGACTCGATCCCCGATGATCGGGTAAGAGCAGCGGCGATCGCCGCTGCTCCTCCCCTGGCCCGACTCCCGCTGTGAATGAAAACAGCGGGAGCGAGCCTCCAGCGGCGCGCAAGCACCGCCCAGAAGGGGGAGTGTCTGACGACGTAGTACTACGTCGTCAGACGATAACGAGCCACTTTGCCGCAGTAATATTACTGTGAGCGGTCTTAAAGTGGTTAAGGGAATCCCACGGGGTTCCCCCAAGTCAGCAGGACTAGTGTCCCCATTGGAAGATTTCCTTTTTTGTTACTTTTCTGGGGACAACCCAAAATGGGAGATTTGCTTTTACTTTCAATAATAATGGTAAACAGGACAAATAGAGACTGAGAATCTCCCCAACTGGGACACGGGCATCAATAAAAACTGTCAGGGGTTCTAATTCTTCTTCACACTATCCAAAACTGAAAAAAAGTGTTGCCTTTAGTTGTACTTTACATCGGCTCCCGCCCCTTCTAATTACCCTGTAGGATGAGGTCTTCAAACTATGGCCCTCCAGTTGTTCATGAACTACAATTCCCATCATGCCTAGTTATGTCTGTTAATGTCAGAGTTTTACAATGCCTCATGGGATTTGTAGTTCCACAACAGCTGGAGGGCCGTAGTTTGAGGATCCCTGGTGTAGAAGGAAGATGCCTATAATTTCCTATTCTCAGGGCACTTCAGTCCGGTCACATGGTCATCTCCTAGTGTCTTCAGGGGGGAGGAGAGAGTGCCCACAATGGCTGCCCCATAATAAGTCTATGGCCCCTTTCACACATAGGGTCCATTCAGATCCGCCTGTCAGTTTTTCTGAACGGATGCCCCATGCTTCTCTGTGGGGCATCGGATGTCAGCGGAGATATGTCTGCTAACATCCGATCCGGTCCGTCAAATCCGGATGGATGGAAACCCTATTTTCCATCTGTCTGGCAGATCGGATGAGAATGGACAGGCGGTCTGTTCCCATTTCCCCCATAGAGGACAGCAGGGATCTGACAGCTCTGTCTCCACACACAGAGCATAGACAGAGCTGTCATCTGCCTGCTCAGCGGGGTCGGCGGATCGATCCCTGCTGAGAAAAACTGAGTCCATCGGTGGAACGGACTGTGTGAAAGGGGCCTATGGGTGACGTCACCGCACAGGCTCTACAGCTGTTGTTGGTGATCTCTCCACCCCCTGAAGCCATTGGGAGCCAATCACATGACAGGACTGGAGCACCATGAGAATAGGGAAGTATAAGAATCTTCCTTTTACAGGGTGGCTAGTATAGGAGTTAGAAGGGGGGGCGATGGAAGCTTAGTTAGGAATAGCCCTGACTTCCACTTAAACACTGATGTTTAGTAAGATTTTCTTGGTAGGTGAGTACAGTACCCAACACATTGTCTCCCTGTCATGGTGTGTGTTCCAGGTTCTTCATGTAAAAGGGCCACACTTTATGGTGGCAGAAAATGCTCTTGCGGCCCTTCAGCAGCTGAAAACAAAAATGTGAAGGATTTATACCTCCTGTCCACCTTTTTCTACCCCCCCCCCCCTCATTCCCAGAACTTGTACTATTATTGCAAACCTCCCAAACTTTGAGATGGGGATGAGGGACACCTTTTAGCAAAAGTATGTAGGTGCAGGACACGCCCCCTGCCACACCCCCTTAAGGGAGAATTCTATAAAAACATTATTAGTGTGTGTTTTTTTTTTTTTTACCACTACTATACCTTTTATATTGGCTTTTAACATTTACAAATGCAGCAATTTATGACGCTTTTCCACTGCATGCAACCGAACGGTTTGGCTTGCTTTTGCGCTTTTCCACTGCATGGTACGGTGTCGGAACGGTTCGGTGCGGCGGCGCTTTTCCACTACATGGAACCGAACGGTACGGTCTCGCTTAAACAGTACCACCTCAGTTGTGGTTCCAAGAGGGCCGTACCGGTACCATATCCCACAATCCTTTGTATGCAGCCTTGACTGTTTGTCACTACTAGCCACTGATTGGTCAGAGAATCGTTGTTATCCCACCCACTTACTATTAGTGGAAAAGCAAACCGTACCAAGCGGTACCATGCAGTGGAAAACCAAACTGAGCCAAGCTGGGCCAAGCAGGGCCGAGTGGAGCCGAGCCGGTACTTGCAGTGGAAAAGTGCCATTAGAAATTGGATGAATGGTTTATCAATGGGAAACACTTTTTGAAAGATAAATATTGCATTTTATTTACAACTAAAAAGATTGGACCAAAATGAGGGACAAATGAGGAAGAAAGAGGGACATTGTTCCAAATCAGGGACAGACCCACAAAATCAGGGACAGTTGGGAGCTATGTTATTGTCCCATACTGCAAAGTGTTCTGTGATTGGAGGAGGAGCAGATTAATGGCATGATCTCCCTTCTCATTCACAGTGCATTGCATTAGAACAAGTTCTGTGACTGGCTGAAGGAGCAGTTGAGCAGCACAAGTCCTTTGCACACTTTTAGGAGCTCCTGTTGGGGCTCGGCTACACCTCTGTTGGTCTGTGAAAAGGAATCTAATGTGGATTGCTTTTCAGAGTGGTGCAGGTGTGGCTGATGGGTATTCAGGTGATGATACTAGGAGGGGGAAGTTGGGAGGGTGGTAAACGTGACTCAGCTGCCTATTTTTACTGTCCCCCACCTTCCCTCAGATGCAAGTGTAAAGTGCCATGAAGTGTATCTAAACTCAGGGATAACATTTATTGTACTGCAGTTCTTAATGTGATGGCGGCATTTGTTTTATTCTTCACACATTTTTTCTTTTATTTTACCCTGGTAATGTTGTTAACATATTAAAAAAGAATAGCGCACACATGCAGAAGAAATAACTACCAAATTTGAAGACCATCCATAAATAAAAATGGGGATTTGGTCCCACCATATGGCCATATCGTGCTCAAGCCCACCACTGCGTCAAAGTACCCCATTATCAGTGGGTCCTACACTATCCATAGAAAAGGGGTGAATCCAGCCTCTCCAACCCTTGGAGACAACACTCCTTGCTGGGAGAGATGTGCAAATGCACTACAAAGGACTCCTCCTGTATCTACTTGATAGTGGACACTGATAGAGTACAGGTGTGTGTGGGGGCTGGGATGCTCAACCTCGATAGTCTGGTCAGACCGAATACATAATAAGCAAAAAATTTGGGGGAGCATACCCATGTATTTCTAAAGCTGGTGCAGCTTTGAACCAAAAGACATGTATATTAAAAAAGAATAGCGCACACATGCAAAAGAAATTACTACCAAATTTGAAATAAAAAAAAAAAAAAACCCAGTGGTGACTCTAAACCACCACAAGAACCCTTATAAAAAATGTAACATTAATTTGGGTAGTGTTGAATGACTAATTGTCAGTCAAAACTATAAAAGCGCTGACAATGGCCCGACATTGAATATGTGTAAACAGGCTGGTACTCAAATGATTAACTCCCTCACATCCGCGCTACAGCCTATATACGGCTGCAGCGCGGACTTGAATTTTCGGGAGGCCGTTTTTAAACGGCCTCCCAGAAAGACTCTCCCCGCGCGCTCCCACGAGCGCGCATCGGGGAGAATCTGTGTCGGCCGTGTCCCTTGGACACGGCCGATCACAGATCGTGGTGAATGGCCAATCACAGCGGCCATTCACCACGTGATCAAGCCGTCCAATGAGAGATGATCTCATATGTAAACATATGAGATCATCTCTCATCGCCGGCGCTCCTTCCTCACTCGGAGACTGCAGTGTGAGGAAGGAGGGGGAGCCGTCAGCCGCCAGGGACACACAGCAATGTAATCAGGGCACTGATCACCAGTGCCCTGATTACTAAAGGTAAAAAAACATACACACATTGCCCCCCCATCAGTGCCCCCATCAATGCCCACAATCAGTGCCCATAGTGCTGCCAGTCAGTGCCCATCAGTGCCTGCTCATCTAGGCACTGATGAGCACTGACTGGCAGCACTATGGGCACTGATGGTGCTGCCCATCAGTGTCCATCAGTGCCGCCCGTCAGTGTCCATCAGTGCCATCCGCCAGTGCCGCCCGTCAGTGCCCAGCAGTGCCACCTCTCAGTGCCGCCTATCAGTGCTGCCTATCAATTCCGCCTATCAGTGCTCATCAGTGCGGCATATTAGTGCCACCTCATCAGTGCCCATAAGTGCCACCTCATCAGTGCCCATAAGTGCCACCTCATCAGTGCCCATCAGTGCCGCCTCATCAGCGCACATCAGTGAAGGAGAAAAATTTATTTTCAAAATTTACTCGCAGAAAATAAGAAAAACTTTTTTTTTTTTCCAAATTTTCCCTTTTTTTCTTTTTTTTGTAAAAAATAAAAAACCCAGAGATGATTACATACTAGGGATGTAACGATATCAAAATCTCACGGTACGATACAATTTCGATATTGACCTCACGGTACGATATTTATTGCGATATTGTGGAAAAGCTCATGGTATTGTTAAATAGCTCATGATAGTGTTTGTGATGATAATAGCGAAAACATACCGACATTTATTCTGCTTTTGCCAGTCAACAGGCAATTTATTGTTGTATTTATGGATCCATGACAACATAAAACACTGATCAAATAGTGCTTTTAAAGTGCAAGTTGTAGTCAGGAACATCAATATTCTGTATAGTAATATTTGGTTGCATAACTGATTCTTCTGTGCAATGTTCAAGTTAAGAAGCAGCTAGAACAATTGTAAACAAACAATAGGCAATTCCCTTTAAGTGCAAACAAAGATCAAGTTAAGTCAGGTTTAAATGTACAAGGCAAATAAAGGCAGCCTTTTAAAACTGGTATTTAGGAACATAACTTAAACTTAAATAAAATAGTCAGTCAAAAAGCCTTTAAAAAAAACACTGACCTATCATTTAGCTTATGTTCACGTTTTTCATCAGAAAGATCAAAATATCTACATTGCAAGGAAAAAAAAAAAAAAAAAAAACAGTAAAAAAAATCCTTAAACTCTGGTCTATGTAGTTAACAATGATTTGTTCTGCGGAATAAACTATGTTTATTCCTCTTGCTTTTTGACGGACACCTGTCCTTTTAATATTGTAACCCAACCTTGGACGATATTGAGACGACCACGACGATACGATATCGCGATATCTTCGATATCGTTGCATACCACCAAACGAAAGCTCTATTTGTGTGAAAAAAATGATAAAAATTTCATATGGGTACAGTGTAGCATGACCGCGCAATTGTCAGTCAACGTGTGCGAGCGCTGAAAGCTGAAAATTGGCCTGGATGGGAAGGGGGTTTAAGTGCACAGTAGGCAAGTGGTTAAACTTGCTTCTGTGTCAGTATCTCAAAGTACCAGTGGCAGGAGGTCCGACTAAAGCAAAATAGCATTTTCATAAGGAGATCAGCAAAGCCAGCCCGGATGTTTGTCTTATGACAGGTTTTCTTAAAGCGGAGATTTGTAGATTTTACATGACCCCTTTTGATAGGAGTATTGTTTTCTGTGAGTTGGCCGTTCATAGACTTGCATAGACATAACAAGAAACAGAACCTAATAAAATAATGACTAAATATGGCTGCCCCCATGCACACACACATTAGAAGTGCACCTACAAAAATGTATTATTGAGCAGTAATAAAGATTCAGAACAGTAGCTGGTGTGTCTCACATACATCGAAAAGTACAAAAGAACAAACTATGAGGGTTTGTGTCCATTATATATATATATATATATATATATATATATATATATATATATATATATATATATATATATATATATATATATATATATATATATATATATATATAATTTTGAAAGGTGTTTGTTTTCAGGGAGTCTTTCTCTTACTTACTGAGTCATACAGAGCAGAAGGGTGCAGATGAGTCACACCTCTGAAACTGCCATCATATTCCTATTATTAATCAAATCTACCGTCCTCCTTTCTTAGCTGATGTCACATGTTCTTTACACAGTCCTTGAGAGTGGATGTTCATCAGCCAAATCATTTTGACCCTGGATATATTTATATACACTAACTAGACCACCCGCTCTGTCACTTTTTTCTAATCTTTTGTTATAAAAAGATATTTGTTAATTTCCTTCCTTTGTTCCCTCTCTAAATCACGTCTTTACAAGATGCTGTCCATAACTGACCTTCATACAAGATGTGGCCTTAAAAGAAATGCATGCCTGTCCAATGCTTTGTTTTATGTCTTGTCTTCCCTTTTGCATATTTCAGTGTTTTATTTGCTTTTGTGGTTGTCACCTGGCATTGTTGTGATGTTAAAGGAGAAGCACAGCCAAAGCTCAGTTGGCTGTTCTTCTGTGGATCAGAGTAGTGCAGTTTGTTCTGCACTCCTGTGACCTCTTTGCAGCAGAAGCCCGCTGTCGGCTGACATCACAGAGCTGGTCCAGGCTCTGGGAAGGATCATGACCATATGACCATATGGTCTAGATCTGCCCACATGCCTGGACCGGCACCAACTCCGCCTCTCTGCGAGCTGCTGAGACCCTGAGTCTACCGCCCACGCCCCCTCCGTAGCCCAGCGCTCCAGTGAGCATGGTTGGGAGCAGAGCCGGTGACTTAGTCACCAGCTCTCTGCTCAGGGAGCACTTGGAACCAAGCAATCGACAGTGTTTGATCGGTGTTAGAGCTGGCGTGAGACAGATGCAGCATTAGACCAATGCTGCATCCAGCTAGGTAAGTATGATTTAACAAAAAAAAAAAAATGCTTCTTTTAAAGCAGTGCTAACATTTATTATATCCACTTGACCTTTCAGGAGATTTGCCCCCCCTTCATGACCAGGCCATTTTTTGCTATACGTTATTGCGTTACTTTAACTGACTATTGCATGATTCCCACAAATGGGGTTTTAGGTGCTATTTGATCACTACTGGGTTTTTTTTTTGTTTTTTTTTTGCGCTATAAACAAAAAAAAATACTGACAATTTTGAAATCCAATGTTTTTAAATTTTTGCTATTAAACCCATCCAATAAAAATGTTATAAAAAATCGAATTTATTCATAAATTTAGGCCAATATGTAATCTGCAACATTTTTCGTTTTATATATAAAAAAAAAAAAAAAAAAAAAAAAAAAGAAATCCAAGTAAGGGTGTATTGCTTTTTTTGTATAAAAGTTTTAGGGTCTACATAGTTGCATAGTTAGTGAGGTTGAAAAAAGATATCAGTCCATCCAGTCCATCCTATGATGTGTGTGTGTGTGTGTGTGTGTGTGTGTTTGCTGTTAACCGTACATTGTATACCCCTGTATGTTGTACATTGTATACCCCTGTATGTTGTACATTGTATACCCCTGTATGTTGTACATTGTATACCCCTGTATGTTGTACATTGTATACCCCTGTATGTTGTGGTCTTTAAGGTGCCCATCTAATAGTTTTTTGAAACTACCAATGCTCCCTGCTGATACGACTGCTTGTGGAAGAGAATTCCACATCCTTACCACTCTCACAGTGAAGAACCCCCTATGTATTTTAAGGTTAAACCGCCTTTCCTCTAGTTTTAGTGAGTGGCCACGTGTCTTATTGTATCAATCGTCTTTTCTCCAGAGAGTCTACAAACTTTGGGAGATATATACTGGAATTTGTATTCAGCGACGTAAAGTGGGACTGCAATAGTATGGCAGCCAATCTGACACTGACTTTGTGGGAACCAGTGACACTAATACAATGATCAGTGCTAAAAATGTGCACTGTCACTTTACTAATGACACTGACTGGGAAGGGGTTAAACATCTAGGGCGATCAGAGGCTGGTTTTTATTCTCGGCTTTGCAGGAAATCCAAGTCCAGCGCATCGCCACAGACGGGACAGAGCTCTGCCTTGTTTACATACACAGAGCTCTGTCCTTCCTCCTCGCTTATCAGTGGGTACCAGCTGTAATCTATTGGCTGACACCCGCTGATCAGCTTGTGCTGTGATTAATTGCAGCACACCTGGCGCACCCCATACGTGGAAAAGCAAAATTACGTATATATGTGATTCTGTGCAGCCGGCAGTAAAGCTACAGTACACGGTTGGCAAGTAGATATTGCAGCTTACCAATTCTTGTGATGGCTGAATTAGTTTTCTTTCTTTATTTTCATCTGGTGATCTCTCCAACAAGTCTGTTGCTTTTCAAAAGAACAAGCTCTGTTGCAGGTGTAGCAGCTTCATAGATAACACAAACCATATGCCACTAACGGATGCTTACAATGATTCGCTTTTATTTATTCATGTGAAACATTTATCCCAAAAGAAAAACTGCTGCTGTAATTGCTTGTGTAACTGCCGTGTAAACTGGAGTTTGGCTTCAATTTGTTAGTATATCTAAATCGGCTAGTCCTTCTAACACTCCCTTACCCCCCCCCCCCCCCCCCCCGACTGACAATGCTACTATCCAAAGGTGTCTCTGTTGATACTTTATCCAGAGTGGGGGCACTCTAATATAGGAGTAGTATTACCAGCCTGATCATCAGGTGAATACAGAGTGAAGAAGGCCTAAAAAAAAAAAAATAAAAACTGCAATATATTCCATGTTTAGCTTTGGGTTTAATACTGCTTTAACTTAGTATTTACTTATGTTCCATGTCTGTTTCCCAACCGTGTTCCATTTACCCAAAGAAAGATTAAAAAAAAGATGGGACTTTTAGGTGTCAACCAAGACCTAGATTTCACAGAAAGCATAAAATGATGTACTTTATTATACGGTAGAACGCGTAAGACATAATTTAACCACTTCCCGCAAACCTACGTAGCCCTACATCTGCTCTGAGAATTGGTTGTATCGGGGTAATGCCTGCAGCTAGAGGCATCATCCTGGTACCATTTTATTTCTTTTTTTTTCCTTTTTAAGAGCTGGTGGTCGGCTTTCAAGTGATAACGGCTGATGTGGTTCGGGAGCCGCTCAGCCATTACCCCAGCGAGTGGGAGGGGACACCCTCTCTGCCACCTTCTGCGGCTCTGCCCGGTCTCCTGTCCCACCAGGAGACCCGAGCAACCAGCCGGCACCTCAACCAGCCGGTTGGAGTCCGGATTCGGCTTTGATCGGGTCCCTGATGTAACCTGAAAGCGGCGTGATGACGTCACGTCCGGGTTACTGGGCGGCTAAAGGCGCCAAATTTAAAAGTGTCAGTATTAAAAAATGCCGTTTCTCTATCGTTCATTGACGGACGCAGTTCTCTCTGATCCATATCAGTAGGGTAATAATGCCTCCTACAGGAGTAGGACACTAGCCAGAAAAAAGTTCTGGCTACGCCTATGGGCAGTCCCGGAGGGTACACCCTTTCTCTTCCTGCATAGGATGCCAGTTTTAATCTGCCTAGTCAGGAGTAAGGACCCAGTTCCTTGCTGGGATATTTGGTCCTGGCATAGAAGTAATTTTTTTTTAGGTAGATTTTTCTTCTTTTTTTTTTTTTGCTAATCTTTTTTTCTCCGGGTCATTTTTCCTGTGAGATACTCGAGCAATTATGCCGGGCTGGGCGACAGACTGGACCCCCATATCCAGCGGTCACCCCAGTCTGGCCATCGAGCACGTGCAGGCCTTAGCTCCGCGCTGGGTCGGCCGCGACATGGTCCCGCTAGACGGGGACTTGCCCCGCGAGTTAAACATCTCACCAGGACGCAGATGTCGCAGTGTTCCTATTTGGCGTGGGGTCCGCCGGTGGCGTGGGGTCCTGTCATGAGATGGCGCCCGCCTGTGTTCCCAGTATGGTGAGTAAACATTCCCTCCCCGCCCTCTTCTCTGGCGGATTTTGGGGTGGACGCGGGCCCTCTCTCTGGGATGAGGGCCTAGTGTGCAGGCCGCATGGGGGGCTGGGGGAGTGCGCTGTCCTCGGCACTCGACCGATCTTCTGCTATGGATGGGCATTTGGGGGGTCCCCCTGTGGGCCCAGATTACCGCGATATGCGGGGGCGCCATTTTGTTGTAGCCTCTGTCTGGGAGTGCCTGGAGGACAGGGTGTCATGAGGGTGGTCTCTCCCTCTCTGTGGGAGTCTGTTAGCGCACACGCCTGACATCCCGGGGGGCGATGTAGTGCTGTGGGGCCGATTTAAAAAATTTTTTTTTTTTAAAGTTGCTGGCGGGTTCCTCAGGATCAATATGGACCCTGCAGGCCATTTGTTCCCACCTGACTTATCCCCCCCCCCCACTGAGGCCGCAGGGCCTCCTGGATCTCTGCTGTGCGTCAATGCCTTTTTGGCAGTTTGGGAAGCATTCGGGCCCAGGTGAAGGTGATGGGTGCGCTGAGTCGTTTCCCTGCCTCATCTGGTGTCTCGGGAGTCAGAGTCTGGCTCAGCCGCCGCAGACGTGGGGCCTCCCTGCCGGGTCTGTTACCTCATACCCTGTCTCCTCAGGTGATGAAGATGACATTTCTACCTCCCCTGCCGTGACAGGCGCTGGTGGATGCACTGGCTGTTTCGGTGACACCCTGCGATTTGGGGGTCACAGCGGCAGCTGCGCCTGGGGTGCAGGTGGCTCACATGCCATCTGGAGATGCTCTTTTTGCTGGCTGCTCATGTAGGAGGGGACCGTCCTGAGACGTTCCCCTGGGGTGTCTAAGCGGCCGTTCGACATTGCCCTTTTGGGGAAACTCTGGTACACAGAGGACTGCTCCGCCTTTGGTGGACGTATGGTCTCTAGCTGAATGGGACTACCGTTGTTCCAGTGGAGGAATCTCGGTCCAGTAAGAACTTTGGGGATAGGCGCGGGCTGTAGCCTGCGATCTGTACTCCCTGGCATAGTCTGCACTGGGAACAGTGTTTGTTTTCTCTTTTCACGCAGACTCTGCCTGATGGGCGGAGTTCATCCACCGTGACTTGGTGTGGGGCATATCCCTCTAGCCCTGGGGGAGCTGTTGGACCAGCTGGTGCAGGGGCTGCAATTTTGTTTGTGATGCCGCGCTGGTCGAGGCTCCCTTGTAAGGTCACCTTGTAGTTTTCGGCGGTGGTTATCCAGCGTCTACTTGACCGTAGTGTTGGTCTTTTGGATCAAACTAATATGATGGTCTTAATGGATCTCCCTGTTCAGGAGGATTGCCTGTTGGCGCTACCCTGGATGACATTATATAAGGGTCTCACGGGGGAGGGAGAAGAGTGTTTGTTTTCTTCCACAGGCTAACAAGGGTAAGGGCCTTTGTCGCAGTCGGGGTTCTTCCCTTTCTCTCCGTCCCTCGGGGACGGTTGATGTGGCGAAGTCCTTCCAGGCTTCCGTGTGTGGTTCCAAACGACCCTGGTCTGGAGAACATGAGATTTGTTTTTTTTTTTCCAGACCTGCGGACTAGGCCTACTTGGCCTGAAGGTTCTTCCTCACCCATCTAGGGGGTGGGGGGGGAGGTCCTTGCCGGTAGAGGACCTGCGGCTGGCCCGAATCCCAGGCTGCTGGGTTCAGGAGGTCATGCGGTCCAGTTGCAAGATCAAGTCCCGACCTGTTTTATCCGTTCTATCGGTTTGTGGCGTTGCCCTTTGCCATTGGGTCTAGCTTATGCTACTAGGGTCTTCACAAAGGTGTGGCTCCAGTCCTGGCGCTGTTGCGGTAGCAGGGCGTATCGGTCCGGGGTTCCTGGCCGATCTGCTTCTCCGTGTGGAGTCTCCTATGGTGCTGACAAACGGATTTGGAAGTCACCACGAGTACTCTAGAGGAGTTCAGGTGGGTTCTGAATGTTCAGATGTCATCCATAGTCCCTTCCATGAGACTGGACTACCTGGGCGTGACTTTGGACTCGCCCTCAGTCAGGGTGTTTTCTCCCTCCGGGGAAAAGACTCTTGGAACTTCAGACTGCGATTCATGTCCCTCACATGGTCATCCCTTCGGACCGGTATGCAAGTTTTGGGACTGATGGTGCCATCTTTCGAGGGGGTTCCTTTCGCTCAATCGCTCTCGGGGATCCCCTAGAAGGAGATCTTTATCGAATAGGACTAGAATCCAAACTCTCTGTACTTTTGGATCCGGCTGAGCTGGCTGACCAGGGAGTCTTGAGCTGGAATCCTCCCTCCCCTTTTTTCCTGAACATTTATCACCGCAGATGCAAGCCTGTCTGGGTGGGAAGGAGTCCTCGGCAGGTTCTCTGCTTCGGGAGTATGGTCCCTGGAGGATCCAGGTTACCGATCAATGTCCTCAGTCGACAGGCCTTGAATGCAGGGGAATGGTCCCTTCATCCGGAGGTGTTTCTGCAGTTGTGCCTTCGTTGAGGGCACTCCAGATGTGGACCTGTTGGCATTGCATCTCCAGGATAGTGCTGCGGTTTGTGGCCCGCTCCTGGGACCCCCTGGCATGTGCAATGGTGGCACCATGGGTTCTGTTATGGGCAAGAGCATTCGCTAGGTTCAACTTGAACGATGCTGTGGAGTTTAGCATGGTCATCTGCGCACGGCTGCCGCCGGTATGGTCGTGTGTGCATGCTCATGGATGGGCCAAGGTCAGTCTCCACTGCGGTCTGCCTTTCCTCCTCCCAAGTTGCTGCTAAGAATTTTTCACAGGATCGAGGTGGAAGGGATTCCGGTCTTTCTCGTGGCTCCGGACGGGCCTCGCCGAGCTTGGTAGGCTGGCCGCAGACGCTCCTTGGAGAATTCCTCTCAGGGAAGAGTTATTGTCTCCAGGGCCCATCTCCCGTCCGACTTTGCGGCCACTGACTTTGCTGACTTGGTTGTTCAATGCCAGGTGCTGAAGGATGGGGGTTTGACTGCTTCAGTGATTCCCACCCTGCTTGAAGCATGGGAAGCGACTTCTAGGGTGATTTTTGTTCATCATTCGAGACAGTCGTATATTGCGTGTGCTCCCCCTCGCTCTTACTCGGTGGCCCGGATCTTTGCTTCCTTCAATGGGGAGTTGATCACAAGTTGGCCTTGAGTACTGTCAAGGGTCGGGTTTCGGTTTTGGCAAATTTCTTCCAAAGGCCGTTGGCCGCCTGTGCCCTGGTGCGTGACTTCTTCCAGGGGGTGCGACACTTGGTGCTTCCGGTGTGATCTCCGTCACCCACTGGGGACCTTGATTCTTTTAGACCCTCTGTTTGCGTGTATTCGAGGCTATCCCCTGCCTACCTTATTACAGAAGGTGGCCTTCTTGGTTGCTGTCACTCTGCGTGCAGGTGTCGGCACTGGCGACATTTTCCTGTCGTTCTCCCTATATGTTGATCATGGGGCCAAATGGTACTTCGTCCGGATCCGCCCTTCCCTCCGAAGGTGGTTACTGGTGTTCACTTGCGCGGGGACATTGTATTCCCATCCTGTGTCCTGAGCCCTCACATCCTAAGGAATGTGCATTGCTTACTCTGTTTTAGAGTGCTGGCACTCCAGGTGTACTTTGCGACTACTGAGTCTTTTTGTGAATAAGGCTCGCTCTCTGTACTTACGGATGGCCTGCGAATGGGACTGCCTGTGTCTGCTGCGTCTATTACCGGATGGATCGGACCGACGGTGGTGCAGGTTTATTCAATTATCGGTCAGGTCCTACCTTTTCCTGTTTTGGCGCGTTCTACCTGGGCGCCTAATGCTTCCTGGGCTTTTTGCCTTGTGGGCATCTGTGCGCCAGGTTGCAAGTCGGCTAGCTGGTAGTCTGTTCACACCTTTACCACGTTTTATAAGGTGGATGTGCTGGCATCTGCAAATGCCACTTTTCGGCCGCAAGGTTTTTTTGCTGGCTGCTGTTTGGAGGGCTTTTGGCCTTCCTTGAGGGTGTTTACTGTTTGTTTTCAGGTGGGCCTCATCTTTTGTGCTGATGAGTCCTATGTTGCCTGGTCGGCTATGTTTGGCCTTGGGGACTTGTTATTTTCTGCGGTTCCCACCCCTCCTTTTATGGCACTGCTTTGGGACGTCCCTACTGATATGAATCAGAGAGAACTGCGTCCGTCAGTGAATGATAGAGAAAACTGGATTTTTGACTTACCGTAAAATCCTTTTCTCTTAAGTACGTTGACGGAGGCAGTACCTGCCCCTCTATTTTGAGTTGGGTTGGTGTTACTTTTCTGACACTGCTTTGATACAAAATTGGCATCCTATGCAGGAAGAGAGGGGTGTACCCTCCGGGACTGCCCATAGGCGTAGCCAGAACATTTTTTTCTGCCTAGTGTCCTACTCCTGTAGGGGGCAGTATTGCCCTACTAATATGAATCGGAGAAACTGCTTCCGTCAATGAACTTGAGAGAAAAGGATTTTAAGGCAAGTCAAAAATCCAGTTTTTTTTCTTTTGACCCCGATCTCTCCATAAAGAGTACCTGTCACTACCTATTACTTGTCACAAGGGATGTTTACATTGTTTGTGACAGCAATAAAAGTGATCAGATTGTTTGTTTTTCCCTTTTTTTGCCCCCATCGCCGTGAGCTCGCGCATTAAGGCTCCGTTCACATGTCAGCGTATGGATCGCGGGCAGAACTGCCGCGGTTCCGCCCGCGATCCGGAGATTATTGCAAATCGAGGGACGCCTGTGCGTTGCCCGTTGATTTGCAATAGCCCCCCAAACGCTGAGCGATTTTGCCGCGATTTCTGCCTGCCGAATCGCGGTAACATCGCGCAAAAAAAAAATTGCGGGACGCAATACGCTCCAAAGAAGCTCTTGTACTTTTTTGGGCGTAATGCGTCCCGCGATTTTTTTTTTTTTGCGCGATGTTACCGCGATTCGGCAGGCGGAAATCGCGGCAACATCGCTCAGCGTTTGGGGGGCTATTGCAAATCAACGGGCAACGCACAGGCGTCCCTCGATTTGCAATAATCTCCGGATCGCGGGCGGAACCGCGGCGGTTCTGCCCGCGATCCATATGCTGACATGTGAACGGAGCCTAAAGAAAACGCATGCGGAAGTTGCGCCCCCAAATAAAAGCGCTGTTCAAACCACACAGATGAGGTATCGCCGTGATTGCCAGAGCAATAATTCTAAACAAAGAGCTACTCTAACTCTAAACTGGTAACCATTAAAAAATTTGAAAGCGTTGTCTATGTAAATATTTGACTGTAGTTTGTCTCCATTCCGCGCGCGTGTGCAATTTTCAAACCATAACATGTTGGGTATCTGTTTACTCAGCTTGACTTCATCTTTAACAATATACAAAAAAGATTGCCTTTTAGTGCCGGTTCACACTAGGGCGACCTGGTCGCGGCAGGTCGCCTCCCATAGGGAAGCTACGGACCCGTTCTAATAGGAGCGACACAAGTCGCTCCGACCTAGAAAAAGGGTCCGGAGCTTCTTTGGGGCGACCAGGAGGCGACCGCCATAGACTTCAATGTTATGAAGTCCGTGGCGGCCGCTCCAAGGTCGCGGCGCGCTGCTCGCACCGCGACCTCGGAGGTCGCCACCTAAAGTAGCGTCGCGGTAGTGTGAACCGGCGCTTACGGTTTATTTTTTTCTTTAAATGCAGTGAAATGTATTTTTTAAAAAATGGGGTTTGAAAGACCGCTGTGCAAATGCCGTGTGACAACAAATATTGCAATGACGGCCATTTTATTCTCCAGAGTCTTTGCTAAAAATATATAATGTTTGGGGGTTCCAAGTAATTTTCTAGCTAAAAATACAGATTTTAACTTGTAAACAACATGTGTCAGAAATAGGCTCGGTCCAGAAGTGGTTAAACTTGAGAAAAATTAATCGCTAAAAATCGTACAATTTCTATTGTATGCTTTCAAGGCGTCTACATATGTTTTAAATTGATTCTCCCATCGCTTCTTCAAGAAACGCTTTACTCAGACTCGTATCCACCAATATTGTGAGCACCTCAAACATCCCTCTGAGGGTTCACTGGAGGCAACCCCTAACAAAACACCACAATCTGACCAAAAAGAGAAAGCAAAATGTGGACTGCAGGATAGAAAAAGGAAAGTGTACCGTTATTGCTAATATCTGTTATTTAGAACAACCACTGGAGGGCGCCTTTGCACTACCAAATGAAATGGATGCTCAAAGAGTCCAACGTCTGTGGTGCTGTGTAGTGCAAACATAGATGTCCCTCGGTTCCAAAGTTGCAGTCCAGAGACACCTATGCATGCACTATACAGCCCTACAAAGTTTGGACCTTTTTTTTTTTTTTATCATCTATTTCATTTGGTTGAGCTGTGGTTGTTCTGAATAACTGATTTTGGTGTACGTTTAGTAAACTGAGAAGTTTTCTCTCAGTTCACTTCTCGGCAATTCTCAGAGAAAAATTATCAACTCTGGCACCCAGTTTAGAAGGTCGAGAACTTCAATTCCCAAAGGGTGATCAGAGGAGAATTTTTTTCTCTGAAAACGGCCGTGATCCCTGTATAACTGGGTGGACTGCCTGTAATCTCACGAGATTTTGTGAGATTACAGTGCCGCCAAGTTTTAAAAGTGAAACCAAAGTTTAAATGCACTCGTAATGACATGTTCTGACACATGAAAACTTACTGAATATCTATCGATCTATACACACACATATACAGTATACATACAGTGTATATACATATGTACATACATTATATATATACACCAGTACATACTATATATATATATATATATATATATATATATATATATATATATACACCCATACATACATACCATATATATATATATATATATTTTTTTTTTTATTTTTTAATTTTGAACCCACTGGTGCTGATATATCGGAAGAAAGAAGTCTTCTTCCTCTGATCACACAGCTTCTCCCCCTGATTCTCCACCTCTGAGCTGGGGAATCTGGAATGGAGATATTTCAGAATAACGGCTGTGTGATCTTCAGATCTCCCTTTTCTAAACTGGCCGTTTGTGACAGAAACGGTCATGTACTGTGATGAGAAGAGAAGAACATGTTCTCTGCTCCTCATCTCAGCAAACTAAACGGTAACTCATCAGAGATCAGTCGTGATCCTCAGGATCACGGCTTTTCTCTGTTTATTAAAAGTACACCTAAATCAACAATAATACACTTTTCTTTTCCACTGCAGTCCACAGTTTATTAACCACTTTTGGTCTGATTTAGGTGATTTGTTGAGGGTTTCCTCTTATGAATGCCCGGAGGGATGTTTTGAAGTGCTCTCAATTTTGGTGGATATGTGTCTTTTGAGAGGTGTGTTTCCTGAAGAAGAAATGGGCAAAACATGTTGAAACTAATGCTTATAGGAACATCTCTTTTAAACATCCACTCAGTGCTGTATCTTGGCCTAGGTCAACAAGGCCCAGGCCTAGGGCAGCACTTTGTAGGGGGGGCGGGGCCGCAAAAAATTGGACTTGTGTTTGCTGCCACTGATTATTTCACTTATTTGTATAAGGACTATGGACTTTCTATTTATTATACAAATAAGTGACATAATCCTAGGATTACAATCAGTGGCAGCAAACACAAGTCCAAATATCTTAAAAGAACTGATGGGGCTGCACTGATATGCTCTGATATGCTGCACTGATGGTCACTAATATGCTGCTCTAATGGCCACTAATGAGTTGCCAATGGTGGGTACTGATAAACTGCACTGATGGGCACTAATGAGGCTGCATTGATAAGGCAGCACTGATGGGTACGAGGCGGCACTGATGAGCTTCACTGATGGGGCTGCACTGATAGGGTGCCCTGATTATTTCAGGGTCTGGTGTCTAAGTGTGGTAAACCCTACCAACTGACCTCAAGGGAAGAGGCAGTGGTGGTGCACTGATGCGGCTGCTCTGATAGACTGTGGTTGTGGTTTACAGATGACAGGGCGGGTTATAAACAGGAAGGAGTATGGCCTTTACAGGAAGGGGTGGGTCATATTTCAATTAGGGGGTGTACAAGTTTAGTCAGGCCTAGGGTAGCACAAAACCTAAATGCACCACTGCATTCACTATATTACCAAAAGTATTGGGACGCCTGCCTTTACACTCACATGAACTTTAATGGCATCCCAGTCTTAGTCCTTAGGGTTCAATATTGAGCTGACCCACCCTTTGCAGCTATAACAGCTTCAACTCTTCTGGGAAGGCTGTCCGCAAGGTTTAGAAGTGTGTCTATGGGAATGTTTGACCATTCTTCCAGAAGCACATTTGTGAGGTCAGGCACTGATGTGGACAAGAAGGCCTGGCTCACAGTCTCCACACTAATTCATCCCAAAGGTGTTCTATCAGGTTGAGGTCTGGACTATGTGCAGGCCAGTCAAGTTCCTCCACCCCAAACTTGCACATCCATGTCTTACTTTGTGCACTGGTGTGCAATCATGTTGGAACAGGAAGGCCCATCCCTAAACTGTTCCCACAAAGTAAGGAGCATTAAGTTGTCCAAAAGGTCTTGGTATGCTGACACCTTAGGAGTTCCCTTCACTGGAATTAAGGGGCCAAGACCAACCCCTGAAAAAAAAACCCACACGATAATCCCCCCTCCACCAAATGATTTGGACCAGTGCACAAAGCAAGGTCTATAAAGACATGGATGAGCAAGTTTGGGGTGGAGGAACTTGACTGGCCTGCACAGAGTCCTGACCTCAACCTGATAGAACACCTTTGGGATGAATTTGAGTGGAGACTGTGAGCCAGGCCTTCTTGTCCACATCAGTGCCTGACCTTACAATTGCGCTTCTGGAAGAATGGTCAAACATTGCCATAGACACACTCCTAAACCTTGTGGACAGCCTTCCTAGAAGAGTTGAAGCTGTTATAGCTGCAAAGGGTGGGCCAGTTCAATATTGAACCCTACAGACCAAGGCTGGGATTCCATTAAAGTTCAGGTGCGTGTAAAGGCAGGCATTCCAATACTTCTAGTAATATAGTGTATATGCAGACACCTTGAAGTTGTACAAGGGAAATTGCACGGTTTGACATGATTACTTTTCACAAGTTTAAATTTGTGTATTGTGTTCTGGTGTATAATACAATACATTATTTTATGCTTACTTTGAAATTTCTGTCTTGGTTGGCACTTTAAAAGTCTTCTTCTCCTCCCTCCTATAAACACATGGCAGGCATGGGAGCTCGTGCACAAAATCATAGTCCTACGTGATTTTGCACAGCTGAGCCGCCCTGCCGCAGTAATACTACGGTGGGCGGTCGGCAAGAGGTTAAATTAAGTTTAACTTATGATAGGTTTAAAGACATTTTAGAGTAAAGAAGGGTTATAGCCCCTGTCAGTTTTTTTTTTTTTTTTTTTGGTCAACTGTCTCATTGGAGAGATTTTTCTTCACTTCCTGTTCCATAGCCAAAACAGGAAGTGAGAGGAAACATCTGCAGATTAAGGGCATCTCTTGGGAACCCCCAGGTCACCAGAACTAGTGTCCTCAATGGAAGATTTCCCCTCTATTACTTTTCTAGGGACAACCCAATATATGGGAATTTCTTTTACTTTAACTTTCATTGATAATGGTCAACAGGACAAATCTAGAGAGAGTGAATAAACCGACTGGGGACGGACACAGACGGCAATACAAAATGACAGGTGTTCTAAGCCCTCTCTTGCCTTTTTAGTTCTACTTTAAAGTATATCAAAGTTGAGAAAATAATGAAGGCTGCCGTTTCAGATTTTTCCTTCTGAAAATGCTAGTTCCCTAGCTTGCTAATCTAACGACTTCTATAGTCACTCCTGAAAAAACTATGCAAGTCCTGTATTGACATTCCAGGTCAGTATGTCAGAGCCCGAAAGCCAGGCAGCTAACCTTTTCAGAAGAAGGTTGACAATGGCTGCCTCCCTATTTCTTTTGTAAAGCTTTATATTTAGCATTATGTCCATATTAACAAAGTACACAATGGGCTTGATTTACTAAGGGAGGGTTCCTCAACCAGGGTTTCATGGAACCCTAGGGTTCCTCCAGAGGTTGCTTGGGGTTCCTCGAGCAATAAGCTGTTTTTTTCCTCTCTGATAAGCTCCCACTGACTTTTATTGATATTTTTTAGCTGTCTGTCAGGGGGTATTTCTTCTCACTGATCATCAAAATAATGTATTATGAGCTGTAGATATAGTCATTTTTAGCAGGGTTCCCTGAGACCAGAAAGGTATTTCAAGGGATTCTCTGTGTTGAAAAGGTTGAGAAAGGCAAATACAGTTCACTGTGTAAATGCAGTATCCACCGAACCACCCAAGGGTTGAGGCTGCATTCACACTTGAGCATATCGTTTTTCGCGCGTTTTTTAACCGCGATTTTCAGGCGTTTTTGGAGGCAGAAATTGACATCTATCAAAAATGCTTGTAATCAGCCCAAAAAGAAGCTCATGTACTTTTTTCAGCTACAGGCATTTTGCTTCAGGCGTTAAAACGCTCAGATGTGAACAGGGGCCATTTAAATGAATGGGGTTTTACTTGTTGGGCGTTTTGGAACGTGTTTTTTTTTTTTTTTTTTTTTGAGTGTTTTTGGAGCTGAAAAACGCTCATAAACGCCCAGGTGTGAATGGAGCCTTAGGGCTTAGCTTGTACAATTTATTTAATTTTTTTTTTTATAAGAACAGTCTGTGAAACAGTATCAGATACCTGCTGAAGTCAAGATAGACTATGTCCATAGCACCACCCTCATCCAAAACATAAGTGAGCTAATCAAAAATTCAAACATTTCTGCCTGACTGTTTGGCCTAAAGATGGGAAGGCCTGGAGGAAAAAAAAGGAAATATATTCATTATCATTGTAAAAGAACATATCTTTAACATTCTATTTAAACTATATAACCTGAAGACCTTAATGAAAAATGTTTGAGACTTTATGTAAAGTCTTAAATTCTTGCAAGTTCTCTGAAGTCAAACAAATCCTGGAGTTCAATTCAAGTAACACTGTACTTTCCCAATGCAGTTCTAAAACAAGAGAAATATGCATTTCTGCCACTAGGGGGCATTGGAGGAGAAAGGCTCCAGTTACGTTTTCTTGTGGGCTCCATATTGTGCATTCTACAGTTAAGTGATTGTTTGGATACAGTAGCTGATCATTTTTGTCCTCTCAGGCCTTTGACAGGTAAGAGGTTGTCTTTCTTTTCCTTCTCTCAGTAAAATGGTGAGACTAACCTCTAGAGTCTGGAAACATTTCTGCTGAGAGAGAACCTTCACTTTGCAAATATTGTGAGAAGAAATATATTTTTCCAAATGCTACAAGGATGACAAACACATCTTGGCATGCTGGAGGTGCTCTAAAGACATTAACCACTTCCTGCCCGCCCTATAGGCAATTGACGGCGGGAAGGTGGTTACATTATCCTGAGTGGCAATCGGTGCTGCGGTCTGTCACTATGACACACCGCATCTCCGATCTCGGTAAAGAGCTGACGTAGGCTCTTTACCATGTGACCGGCTGTGTCCAATCACAGTTGGTCACATAGTAAACAGGAAGAGCCGTTGATCGGCTTTCCTCAGTTTGTGCCTGACAGGTAGAGTAGAGGAGAGCCAATCTGCAGCTCTCCTGACGGGGGGAGTCTGTGCTGGTAATCAGATCATTGATTACCAGTGCGGACCCTTGGGGGGGATTCCACTAGAACCACCAGGGATGCCCACCATGGCCGCCAGGGATGGCAATCAGGACTCAGGGAGCCTGCCCATCAGTGATGCACCCCATGCCATCTATCAGTGCTGCCCACCAGTGCCCATCATTGCCATCTACCAGTGCCGCCCATCAGTGCCCACCAATGCTGAATATCAGTGCGGCCTCATCCGTGCAGGAAAAAACATATCTATTTACAAAATGTTATAACCTAAACAAAAAAAGTCTTCTTTTCCCAACATTTTCGGTCTTTTTCTTTTTGTGTAGCAAAAAAGAAAAAACCTTGCGGTGATCAAATACCACCAAAAGAAAGCTCTATTTGTGGGGAAAAAATGACATAAATTTGGTGTAGGTACAGTGTTGCATGACCACGCAATTGTCATTCAAAATGCAACAGTGCTAAAAGCTGAAAATTGGCCAGGGCGGGAAGGGGGGAAAAGTGCCCGGTATTGAAGTGGTTAAAAAATACTTTATGAAACTAAATGATGAGGGTCATAATGAAAGTGCAAGTAGCTTTTCCCTCCAGAGTTCTCATTCCAGAAACACTTTCTGCTGCTTTTGGATCATTACAAATTTTAAAAAGTAAGTTTTAGCCTTTTTACTGAATAAGCTGTACTTTGATTTCAAGCATAATACATGTAATCGTAACAAAATAACTTTACATTTGACAAACTACTCCACATGTGTTTTGTATTAGTGGTGTATCAAAATGAATATTTTGGTGCTGAAACCAAAAGTTTAAGATGCACTTGGCCAAAACTGAAATTGACGGTTTTGAAAAAAATTTATTTTTTTTTTTAAACTTATTATATTCTACTTTTTAATTAATATCATGAACTTAAATATACATTTGTCTGCCATTATTGGCACCTTTTTGAAGTGGTGTTAAAATCCTGCTAATTGCATTTTCGGTGCATATTTGACAAACCGCACCAAAAACTCACCTCCCCATTGAAATGCATTGGGAACGCAGCAAGAACATATCAAAAATACACCCGCGATGCGTTTTTTGAGTCACACCATTAGCAGCCATTATTGGCACTTTTTTTTTTTTCCTTTTGGACACAACACTGAAAAGCCTATTTTCGGCTGATAATTTTCACTAGTTTGTATTGGTGTTGTTATAAAGGTCAAACCATGACACTGAGCATCAGGAGAAGGACTGTGAAAGGGACAGGGAGAGGTTCACAGTCTGGGCCCCTACGGCATGTTGCAGTACTGTTTAAGTGCCTATTGTTCTCAGTGACCCATGTAAACAAATAATTGGACAGATGTCCTTACCAGGGGTATAACTAGAAATCACAGGCCCCACAACAAAAATGCCAGTGTAGAATTTGCACTGTGGCATGGCATATGGAGTGAGGTGGTGCAGACTAGATAATGTACTGTATGTTCTATGTATACTTTTTTCTTTTAAAACCATATAACTGTTTTTTTATCAGAATTTCCAAGGGCCAGATTTGCAGAGCCCAGTCCCTAAAGACTTTGCAGGGTATGCCTATTAAGGACAAGGTTTTTTTTCGGATCTCAAAACTGCTTCTTTGGCTAAGGTGGTCTGGTTGTTGGATTTAAATCCAGACATACCATTGCCTTCCTTTTGTGTGGCTCCAAAACATGGTAAGGAGTTCACTTTCCACTGTGGTTAAGGCTTTGCTAGTCTGCCACAGCCCTAATTTGTCATTCCAACGCTTTGTTTGTGTTTCCTAGTGGCTCCTAGAAGGTACAGGCTGCCTCTCGATTCTTGCTGGGCAAGTGATGATTTGACAAATCATCACTCCTGCATCAGACCTGAACGGGTTCCTCCCTTTCTTGTGACGACCCACTCCACTAGGAGTGTTGGCGCTTTATGCGTCTCTCAACATTTAGGCTTCAGTTTCCAAGGTCTGTAAGGCAGCCAACTTGTCTTATGCTTATACACTGGCAAAGTTTTACCGGGGGGGTGTTTTGATTTCGGTGGATGCTGACCTTGATCGGATAGTCCTACAGGTGGCCTGCTGGGATCTTATTTGCTTTCTTTTTCTGGTAAGTGGATTGTTCTTGTTGAGTTTTTATGCTGTGAAACTTTATCTGGCAGCGTCCAATCACCTAAAGGTGGAGTATAATCTAATAGTCTCAAAATGAAGCCTCTTTTGTCCTGTAAAAAAAGTTTTTTTTAACAGGAAAGGCAAACATTCTATTTCTCAAAAAAACACAGGATAAAATCTGACGAAATGGGAATGTTTCAAACCAAACGCATACTTGTTGAGCTTGTAAAAGCTGGCGTGGGCTTGAAACATCTCTATTTTTTTCAGATTTTATGCTGTAATGCTGGCTTTTTGATAATCAAAGAGAAAAGCTAAGAAGTGGACTCTCTGGTTTCCAGATTTAAACAAGGCAACCATAATTCCAGTGGAAGAGTCCCCGGCTGACCGGAAGGCGGAGGCTGTGGCCCGCACTACGTACACTGGCTGGTTCGGCAATGAGGCCAGTATTCATCATTGCCCTAGTGTCAAAAACTCAGACCAAGGGGGTTAAGTTCCTTCACCGTGACCTGGAGAGGGGAACCGCTCCCCCCTGCCTTTTCCGAGCTGGTGAACCATCTGGTCCAGGAGATGCAGTTTATTTGTGATGCCTCTTTAGATGTGGCTCCCCTGATTGCTCGCCTCTGTTTTGGCAGTGGTCCTTCAGCGTGTCTAAGTGCTGGTCTACGGATCAGACTTCAAAAAAGGGCCTTGACTGATCCTTCCTTTTCAAAGAGTTCGCCTGTTTTGAAGCTACCCTGGATGACCTCATTAAATGTCTCACCGGGGTGGAAGCGTGCTTTTCCACAGGCTACTAAGGGCAAGGAACCTCGTCATGGATGTGGGCCTTCCTTCTCAGCTCATAAGTTTTTTTTTTTTTTTTTTTTTTTTTCGTCCCTCAGGGTTGACTAACAAGGGCTCGAAGCCTTTCAGGGCCTCTTCTGGAGGATCCAAACTAACCATGTCTGGCAAGCCAAGATCGGGCTTCTGCAGACCCTTGGACAAGGCTCCTCCTGCATGAAGGTGCGCCCTCACCCGTATTTGCTGGTTTCTGGACCCGTGAACTTCCCTGGTGCAAGAAAAGTGGGTCCACAAAGTAATTTGGTCCGGCTAAAAGATCTAGTTGCGCTCTTGTCCCCTGGCATGTTTTTTTTCCTTCCAAATTGTCTGTCCCCAGACCGCTTACAGGGCCTGTTTGGGGCAGTACAAGACCTGTTCCTTCAAGGGGTGATTGTCCCGGAATGTTTTCAGGGTTTTTACTCAAACCTGTTCAATTCCCAGGAAGGAAGGGCAAGTGCGTCCAATCCTAGACCTCAAGATGCTAAACTACTTTGTGCGGGTTGAGAATGGAGTCCATTCGAACAGTGGTGCCTCTACAAAATGTAAAGGTAGGCATCCTTAATATCAATTAAAGTGCCAATCACCAGTGTTTTCTCCGCTTTACTGTGGTAGTAGAGCATTATCAGTTTGTGGCGTTACCCTTTGGTCTCACATCTGCTCCTCAGGTCTTCAGTGTTAGCCCCAATGTTAGCTTTGCTACGCCAATGGGGGATCGCGGTACTGAGCTACTTTGACGATCTCCTTCTGTGCGCGGAATCTCCCTCTGCTCTGGTGCAGAACATGGAGATCACAATAGGAACTCTGCGGGAGTTTGGCTGGATTCTGAATGTTCAGAAGTCTGCTGTGGTTATGTCCACAAGGCTGGACTATCTGGGCCTGACTCTTAGTCAGAGTGCTCCTTCCTCTGGACAAACTGCAAAAATTGCATGCTGCAATTTGCCTCCTGCTGGTCAACAAATGGTAACTCCTCCGGACTTGCATGCGGGTGCTGGGCCTGATTGTGTCTACTGTCTACCTACGAGGCGGTTCCATTTGCACAGTTCCATACGAGGTCCCTGTAAAGGAAAATTCTGACCAAATGGGACAAGACTCTGCAGTCTCTTTGCAATCAAATCCGGCTGAGTCGGGGCACGAAGGAGTCCCTGATATGGTGGCTTCATTCTTCGGCTGGGAAAATCCCCCCCCCTTGTGTTGGACAGTGGTCACCACAGATGCCATCCTGACTGGCTGGGGAGGCGTCCTCGACAAGCATTCTGCTCATGGGATCTGGATGCTGGAGGTGTCCAGACTCCCGATTTAATGTCTTGGAACTCCGAGAGATCAGTCTGTGGACAACCCTTAAGACGATCCATCCAATGATCCAGACAGTGTGCATTACATCAGAAAATGCCAGGGCCTATGTCAACCACCATGCCTATGTCAACCATCAAGGGGGCACAAAAAGTGTTCTGGTGGCTCTGGAGGGAACTGGCATTCTAAGGTGGGCAGAATGGTTCATTCCAGCCCTCTCCACTGTACACATTCCCGGGTTGGAAAACTGGCAGGTGGATTACCTCAGTCAGCAGCTGTGTCTCCATTGGGGCACCCCCGAGATGGATCTGTTGGTGTCTCGGCTCAGCAGAAAGGTGCATAGGTTTGTGGCTCAGTCAGGGGATCCTCTGGCGGATGCCACAGACGCGATGGTATCATTTGATTTATGCCTTCCCTCCTCTCTGGTTTCTGCCAAGATTTCTTCGCAGGATAGAGGCAGAAGGGATTCCGGTCATCTTAGTGGCTCCGGCCTGACCTCGCCAGGCTTGGTATGCTGATCTGTTGCCGCTGATCGCCAATTTTCCTTGGCAGCTTCCCCTCAGGGAGGCTCTGCTGTCCAAAGGACCGATCTTCCATCCTGATTTACAGCCACTGGCTTCGACTGCTGGCTGTTGAATGCCAGGTGCTGAAGGATAGGGGTTTATCTGAGTTGGTGATTCTTACACTGTTGAAAGCTTGTAAATCTACCTCCTAGGAAGATCTACCTTTTGTACGTGGAAGACGTACATTGCGTGGTGTGAGTGGGGTTCTTGGGGTTCTTCCTCGCTCCTTCTCAGTGGCTCGAATCTTGACCTTCCTTTAACGGGGGGTTAAGCAGAAATTGGCCTTGAGTACCATCAAGGGCCAGGTGTTGGCTTTGGCGGTCTTCTTCCAATAACCTTTGGCCATACACTCCCTGGTGCGTACCTTTCTTCTGGGTGGCTGACATTTGGTTCCTCCAGTGTGGACTCTGTTGCTGCCTTGGGATCTTAATTTGGTGCTTTCAGCTCTACAGAAGCCTCCCCTTTAAAAAAAAAAAAAAAAAAAAAAATTTGTGAGATTCCCATGCTTACGATGTCCCAAAAGGTGGCCTTTTTAGTGGCTATCTCCTCTGCGTGCGGGGTGTTGGAACTGGTGGCGTTATCCTGTCCTTCACCTTACCAGGTGATTCACATGGTTAAGGGGGTTCTTCGCCCCTGTCTGTCATTCCTTCCAAAGGTTGTCTCGGATTTTCATTTGAATAAAGACATTGTGTTGCCTTCCCTGTGTCCCAGGCCAAAACATCCGAAATAAATTGCCTTGCATGCCTTGGATGTGGTCTGGGCAATTAGGGTGTACCTGGCAGCTACGGAGTCTTTTTCAGGAAGTCACCCTCTCTATTTGTGCTCACGGATGGACCTCAAAGGGTTGTCTGCTTACTGTTTGACCATTTCCAGATGGATCAGACAGATGGTGGTTCAGGCCTTTTCCATCAGGGGGTCAGGTTCCTCCTTTCCCAGTCAAGGCGCATTCTAGTAGGGCGCTTAGTGCCTCCTGGGCTTTCTGTCATCAGGCGTCAGTGACGCAGGTTGCAAGGGGGCCACCTAGTCGTTAGTGTACACTTTTACAAAGTTTTTTTATAAAGTGGATGTGTTGGCATCTGCGGATGCTTCCTTTTGCCGCCAGGTTTTGCAGGCTATTGTTTAAGAGGACCTGATCCTCTTTGAGGGTGTATTGTTTTTTTGTTGTTCCCACCCCTCATGTTTAACACTGCTTTGGGACGTCCCAATGGTTATGAATATCAGGAGCTGTGTCCGTCAATGAACCAAAGAGAAAATTGGATTTTTGACTTACCGTAAAATCCATTTCTCTGATGTTCATTGACAGACACAGCTCCTGATGATCGTAACCATTGGGACGTCCCAAAGCAGTGTTAAACATGAGGGGTGGGAACAACAAAACTCTTCTCCTCTGTGGAGTATTCACAGCCTTTGCTGAATACTTTTGTTGAAGCACCTTTTGGCACCAATTAGAGTCTCAAGTCTTTTTGAGTATGATGCTTCTAGCTTGGCACACCTATTTTTGGGCAGTTTCTCCCATTCTTCTTTGCAGGACCTCTCAAGCTCCAACAGGTTGGATGGGGAGCGTCTGTGCACAGCCGTTTTCAGATCCTTCAGGACCTTAGAGTCCTTGTAGGTGCTTTTTGGCAAACTCCAGGCAAATTGTCATGTGCCTTTTTACTAAGGAATGGTTTCCGTTTGGCCACTCTACCATACAGGCCTGATTGGTGGAGTGCTGCAGAGATGGTGGTTCTTCTGGAAGGTTCTCCTCTCTCTACAGAGGTCCTTCTCCCCCCGATCGCTCAGTTTGGCTGGGTGGCCCGCTCTAGTCCTAGTGGTTCCAAACTTGTTCAATTTACGGATGATGGAGGCCACTGTGCTCATTGGGACCTTCAATGCCACAGAAATATTTCTGTACTCTTCACCAGATCTGTGCCAATTTCTTGGACTTCATGGCTTGGTTTGTGCTCTGACATGCACTGTTAACTATTGGACCTTTTCTATAGACAGGTGTGTGCCTTTTCAAATTGTGTCCAATCAACTGAATTTACCACAGGTGGACTTCAAGTTGTAGAAACATCTCAAGGATGATCAGTGGAAACGAGATGCACCTGAGCTCTATTTTGAGTGTCATGGCAAAGGCTGTTAATACTTAAGTACATGGGATTTCTCTTTCTCTTTCATTCATTGATGGACACAGCTCCTGATCTTGACTATTGGGTTATACAGCCCCCTACATGAGTAGGACACCAGGCAGAAAAAGAACTTGACTACGCCTGTGGGCAGTCCCAGGAGGTATGCTCTCCCTGTCTGCTATAGGTACTCCAGTTTTTTTCTGCCTAGTCAGGCATAAGGACCTAGTTCCTTGCTGGGATCTCTGGTCTTGGCAATTTTTTTCTTTTTTAGATTTTTTTTTTTTTCCCTGTGTGATCTACTATCAACTGCCGAACTGGGAAATGGGCTGGATTATCTAGATCCAGTGGTCACCACGGTCTGGCCAGTGAGCACACGCAGACCTCAGCGAGCGCTGGGTTGGCCTTAACAAAGCCCCAGCGAACAGGGGGCTGATCAGCGAGTTAAACGCCTTGCGAGGTCGCATACAATCGGGTCTTGGCCTGCGTCGCAATGTTCCTCCTTACTGACAGCCCCCATTTCCATAGTGAGGAGGTTCTGTCTGGAGCTGTGTCCGCCTGGTTCCTGGTATAGTGAGTAGCTATCTCCCCTCTCCCCACGGAGGGTTTTGGGGTTTGACACGGGCCCCTCCCTGGGATGGTCGAACCCCCCCCCCCGGTTTCCCCTCCTTCCCGTTAGGCCTCTCTGGTTCTGATGGTCCTGTGGGTCATCAACCCCCCCCCCCCACCTATACTGGGGTTGTATGGTGGTCTGGCTACCTCCTGGGACTGGGGCAGGGTGCTGTACTGGCGATGGGGGCGGGGGGTGCACCACTGGCGATCGCCGGTAGGGGGGGCGGGATCCTGCTACGCCCCCCCTTCTTGCTCTGTGTCTTGCCTGGGCCCAGAGATCTCTCCTGGGAACCTTGTGAAGCCGTGTGGGGCAGCCCTTTTGTAGTAGGCTATTTTCTGTATAGGATGGTGGCCTGTTTATGAAGCAACGGCAGCCATTTTTGTGTTAGTCTGGCATTGGAATGAATGGCAGTCATTACTGTGGAGCCTTCTGGGTGGCCATTTTAGCTGGGCGGCCATTTTTAGCTATGGGAGCCTCTACTTACCCCCTGGTGCTGACTCCTTGGACGGTGACTGCCTGGTGGGGTTTTCTCCCTCTCCCCCTCCTCCCCCTCCTCCCCCTCTGTCTGTCTGTCTCTCTCTGTCTGTCTGTCTCTCTTTCTCTCTGTCTCTCTCTTTCTTTGTTTCTCTCTTTCTCTCTCTCTCTCTTTGTCTCTCTCTGTCTCTCTCTTTGTCTCTCTCTGTCTCTCTCTTTGTCTCTGTCTCTCTCTTTGTCTCGGTCTGTCTGTCTCTGTCTCTCTGTCTGTCTCTCTCATTCCTCTATTCCTCAGAGTCCTTGGAGCACATTTCCCCACCTGACCCCCTCTGAGAGTCTGCAGGTCCCAACCATCCATTGATGCACTGATGGCGGTCCTTTGTGTCCCGGGTGGAGGTGGCTTTTGGGCGGCGGGATTAGTAAAGGCGCCCCCCGCCTTCACCTGTGTCCTCAAATTCTGAATCTGATTTGGCGGACGGGGCCCAGCCTGAGGGGTCTGCTAAGTTCTCAGATAGTGAGAATGACTCCTTCACTCCTGTAGCTGCGCACAAAAAAGGCGCTGGAGGACGCACTGATTGTGTCTGTGCGTGAGACTTTCAAAATGAAGGACGCAGCTGAAGCTGCGGCAGAGGCATCAGTTCCCTTTAGCACTCATAAGCTGTCTAGAGCGGCGAAGGTCTTTCAGTTTTCCTTCCTATTCTGACAAATTTGTCGCAAAAGAGTAGAAACGTCCCTTTGTGGTCCCTAAGCTATTTCGCAATAAGAAGTGGACTGTTCCACCGGTGGTGGATCCACCGGTTTCCAGGTTGAATAAGGCAACCATGATTCCGGTAGAAGAATCGCCAGCTTTTAAGGATCCAGCTGACAGAAAGGAGGCTGTGGCCCGCTGTATGTTCACTGTGGCTGGCTCAGCATTTAGACCGGTCTTCACTATTGCCCTGGTGTCAAACTCTGACCGAGTGGGCTAGGCTTTTTATGCCGTGACCTGGAGGATGAGTAGCTCCCCCCTGCCTTTGCTGAGCTGGAGGACCAGTTGGTCCAGGGGCTGCAGTTTATCGGTGATGCCTCTTTGGATGCAGCTCCCCTGATCTCTAGACTGTTTGTTTCGGCAGTGGTCCTTGGGCATGTTTTGTGGCTCAAATGTTGGTTTTCGGACCAGACCTCTAAAACAGCCTTAACTGACTTCCTTTTCAAGGAGATCACCTGTTCAGAGCCACCCTGGATGACATTAATATTCTCACAGGAAGAGCACCTTTCGTCCGCAGGCTAGTAAGGGTAAGGAACCTCATCGCAGATATGGCCCGACCTCGGCTCACAGGAAGGTTTTTTTCCTCCTACAAGGTCGGCTAACAAGGGTTCAAACCTTTCAGGGCCTCTTGGGGAGTATCCAAGTGAACTTAGTCTGGCAAGTCCAAAGCAGGTTTCTCCAGACCCACAGACAATGCTCCTTCTGCATGAATGTGCACCCTCACCCGTGCCTGGGGAGGTGGGATGTCTTCGCTGGTTTCTGGACCTATGAATCTCCTTGGTGCAAGACAAGTGGGTCCACAAAGTAATACGGTCCATCCATAAGATTGAGTTTCGTTCTTACCACCCCCCCCCCCCCCCCCGAGAGGTTCGTTCCTTCCAATGTGCGTCTGTCTCTAGACTGGTTGCAGGACCTGTTGCTTCAAGGGGTAATTGTTCTGCTTCCAACTCTGGAACCTTTTCAGGGGTTTTATTCAAACCTGTTCACGGTCCTGAAGTAAGAAGACAACGTGTCCAAGTCTGTATCTCAAGGCCCTGAACTGCTTTGTGCAGGTACAGAAGTTCAGAATGGAGTCTATTTGCATAGTAGTGGCATCCTTTCATCAGGGGGATTTCCTTGCCTCTATCAACATCAAGGACGCTTACTTACACATTCCAATATTTGTCTGTCACCAATGCTTCCACCGCTTTGCTGTGGGAGAGGAGCATTATCAGTTTGTGACGTTACCCTTTGGTCTTGCCTCTGCTCCTCGGCACCTGGTTGGCGACCAGTTTAGCCTTGGGAATTTTTTCTTGCGTGTTCCCACCCCTCATGTTTGACACTGCTTTGGGACGTTCTGTGTGGGTGTGTTGGGGGGGCGACTGGTCTGATTATTGGAGGCTGAGTTCCCAGCAAAGCTAGAGAACTGACCACACTGTGCTCTCCTGCTTAGTGCGGTCAGCTTTAACAGGAAAGCAGAGGGACTGGCAAGGAACCCCAGGGATTTCACACAAAGGAAGCAATTGGATACCAGGATAGTTTTTCATACAAGTGCATGATACAGCAGGCACATATCAGGAATTTGAAATTTGAAATGTTGGGGTAACAAACACTTTAAGGTCCACTTTATGCAAATGTCTTACACAGTTAGAATACTTAGCTGCCAATGAATTTAGAATATTTATTCTACCTTTACCTGTTCAGCTTCACAGGTTTGTTGCATCTCCAAAAATTTAATGCAATAAAAGTAACCGTGATTCTTGCAATTCTCATCATGGAAATAAGTGATGGGGCTGTCAATCACATGACAAGTCATTGCACAAAAACAGGTTGAACTGGAATTACTTATCTATTTTGAAGGTAAAAAGTTTTCATGCACATATATTTAGCTGTATGGATGGATTTTTGCTTTAGTTTGATCATCTCCGATACATTCTTTATATGATGCAGATATACTTTGATACCCAATTTATTCCCAAAATTAAATGGCTAATTTTAAAAATGAAATGAAATTATCATCTGTGCAGATTTCAAGGCTGTTGACTCATTTATTTAAATGTTAAATCATTTATTTACTGGCATGTCCTATCTATATATAGTAATTTCTCCGAACCTTTGTGATTCATATGTGTCTGTAACTGGGTGGGTACGTTTGCAACTTCAGAAGATTTCTTTCTTTACTTTTAGTTTCATAACTGAACTCCTCCTCCTTATAGTTTTATAATGTCTTTGACCTTTTGCTTGTAGGTTAAATGTTCCTTAGCATAAGATTTGCTTCCTGAATGCCTTTTTCTTAGTTTTTTTATATTGAAGTTCCTTTCATTCAATGTGAACACTCCCATGGTTTGTTTTTCTGTTAGAAATTCTTGTATGTAAATGGGCATGGTTTGACTTCTTTTAGGTAATGATCTGTTTCTGTGTTTTACAGTTCTCAAGCAGAGAACCCTTCATTCCTGGTTTGGACATAAAGGAAGAAGAGCAGAAGAGCATAAAAGGTATTTGCAAAATCTCCATTACAGTCTCATGTTGCATATAGTTTTAGTAACTAGAGACTCAAGTGTATGTGTAAATAATACAGTGTGTGTGTGTGTGTGTGTATGTGTATATATATATATATATATATATTTGTGTTTGTGTGTGTGTGTGTGTATGTATGTATGTATATGTATGTATATGTGTATGTATATGTGTGTGTTGGACAAAAATATGGAAACCCTGTAGGTGTGAAAGTGATGGCGTGATGCAACATTGGACTGTAGGTGGCATAAACTCCAAATCTACAAAGAACACTAGACACACCAAACTGGTTTAAAAATGGCTGTGGTCTTGTTTATTGGTTGGTAGCTGTTCACCATAAATTTTTTTAATCAAATACTTTAAGGCTGTAAACCAAAATCAGTGGGGTACTCTGCAAATATTCCTCTGGCGACTGGCATAGGCCCCCTTTAGCCTCCTGCTTAAATAGGGTCCTGTGAATTTCTGCAATGTTCTGAGGGGGTCAGGTGACCTTAAATAACCTGGCTTAGAGGACCTTCCCCCAGAACATTCCCAATATTTTTAGTTTTTTTTGACTGATCACAAAATCCCCATTAAAATCAATCAACAGGAGGCTTAAGACTCCTACAGCCACCATCCCATAAGGGAAAGGGGGTCCTTTAAAACAGCCCCCCCTTTCCTCACATTCTTTTTTTTTCCGCTGTGAGCCTGTGTCCACAAACTGTGCAGAGGGAACGCACTAACCAAAACATTCACAAGTGCGCTGCAATTGACAAACCACTAGATACCGATATTCATGCTCAGAAGAGAAGAGGGTGGTGCAACACCCATAATATGTGGAAGATTGTAATATAGTCAGATGAATAGAGCTTCACACTGTCCCTAACCGTACCTGTTTGTGTGGTGAACACCGTCCCAAACTTACATCCAGGACTGTCTTGTCCCAACAGTAAAGCATGGTGGAGGCGCAATCTTGGTGTGGGCAGCCATGTCTTTGCATTCTGCAGATCCCATCAGCTTGAAAGGTAGAGTCCCTGCCAGCAACTATGTACAATTTTTTTTTTCCGACCAGGTTTACCCCATGGTGCAGACATTGTTTCCCAAAGACCGCGCCATTTACCAAGACAATAATGCTCCGGTTCACACAGCTGGTGTTGTCAAATTGTGGTTTGACAAGCATGCGGATGAAGTCTCGCACCTTCCTTGAGCACCACAGTCGCCGGACCTCAATATCATAAAGTCACTATGGTCCATTTTGGAGAACAAAGTTTGTGCTTTTGTCCCGCCTCCAGAATCTCTGCAAGGTTTGAAACAACTTTTGCATGAAGAGTGGTATCAGATTCCATTATCCACCATCCAAGACTTCAGGCGGTCCTGGAATGCGTAACAACAATTCTTCTACCTGCTGTTTCCTTATTCTTGTCCAACCCCTGTATGTATCATGTTTTTGTGTATATTTTTTTTCTTTTATGGGCTATTTTTCACAGTTCTCAAGATAACCTTCCCGTGTGGGTTAGGACACATATCCCGTATGTCACTGGAAGACCAGCATAAAATATCTTTTAGGTTTCCCTACTTTATTAAAGCTAAAGCATGAATATTATGTTTAGATGTTTGAGTTGGCCTAATTTTAACAATGTAATCACTCTCCTCTTGCTGAGCTATGGCTGTGGAGCAGTTGGCAGAAGAGGGTAACCTTTTTCTGTGTAAAATGGAATAAAATTATGTTGCATGTGAAAGGTGATGAAGTGGTGAGGTGATTCAACTTTCCATCATCTAGCAGAAATGTTTATCTATCTATAATTGCCTTTAATGCATGTTTAGTAGTTAGTTTTGTAGCAGCAGCATCTAATTAAAATGCATGTTTCTTTTTCGTTCATTGATGGGCACATAGGTTGAAAAAAGACACAAGTCCGTCTGGCTCAACTGACTCAACCAATAAAAAAAAAAACAAAAAAAACTGTAAAAGCCCAACCATACAATCCCATATACACAATCCTATACCCACAGTTGATCCAGAGGAAGCCAAAGAAACCCCAGCAAAGTATGATCCAAGTTGCAGGGGAAGAAAAGTCTTTCCTGATCCCCGAGAGGCAATCGGATATTCCCTGGATCAACTTTACCTATAAATATTAGTACCCACTTATATTCTGTCCATAGCTCCAGATCTTCTTGACTATTGGGTTAATGCTGCCCCTTCAGGAGTAGGACACTAGGCAGGAAAAAAATTTACCTTGCCTATGGGGAAGTCCCAAGGGGTATGCTCCCACTTCCTGCTATAGGCACTCATTTTTTTTTTTCGATGGCTAGTCAGGAGTATTATTTGTAGTTCTCACAGGAACAGAAATCAACTGCCGGACTGGACGACGCACTGGATATTCTAGATCGTTACGGTCTCCCCAGTCTGGCCAGCGAGCGCAACCCGATCTCCGCTCCGCGTTAGGCCAGCTGCGACATTGCCCCACTGGATGGGGGCTGGCTGGCAAGTTGAACGTCTTGCGAGGACGCTCAGACCTGGTCTCCTCTGGCCTGCAACACCCCCATTCTAAGATGGTGCGGTGGTTTGCCTGGAGCGGTGCCCATCTGGTTTCCATGGTGCGGTAAGTAGTGTCCCACCTTTAACTGGAAGCCTGTTGGGGTGGACGTGGGCCCCTCCCTGGGATGGTCAGACCCCCTCCTTCCCATCCTTCCTGCACAGCGCCCCCCTATTTTATCGGGGTCCCATTTGCCCACACCTAGCTCCCCCCCCCCCTTTGGAGTGTCCATACAGACCTGGCTGTTCTGGGGATGAGAGCAGGTGAAGGGGGCCGGTTAGATGGCTTCTGTATCTATCGGCCGCCATGTTTGTGTAGAGCAGGGATTCGACGGTGGGCCTCTAGTGTTAAATCTGGCGCTTCCTCCCTCTCTCTGATCCCGCACGACGTGCAGCTGAACGCTCTGCTCTGTACCTGAGTAGTGTGGTTAGTCCCTGTGGGGGTAAATGGCTCTCCCTCTTCTCTACTATAGCAGCAACTTGGTAAGCTGGGACCTTTGGTGCTGCTTGTGCAGCAGTGGGGATTTTTTTAGCAGCGTTTTCTCCCTACTTGCTAAGGTAGTACCTGGGTTAACCATGGAGTCCCTGGAGCATGTTTCACTTCCTGACCCGTTCTGAGCTCTGAGGCTGCGGGGCCCAGTCCGCTTTGTCTGTTATGACGGCAGTCCTGGAGTCACTAGTGTCCAAGGTGGATCTGGTACTACAAAACAGGACAGGCAAAAAGCGCCCCCTGCCTTTGCCTGCATCCTCTGTCCCCTCAGATTCTGTGGTTGATTTGGCCGCCGTGGACGCAAGTCTGTCTACTGAGTCTGCGTCCATGTACCCTGAGTGCTCTGATAGTGAGGATGATTCCTCTACCACTTCATCCGCTCACAAAATGTGCTAGTGGATGCACTGATTGTAGCAGTGCGTGAAACTTTAAAACTGGAGGACGCAGTTGCTGCGGCGTCGTAGGAGCCGTTACATTTCGGTACCTGGAAATCCTCTAAGGCGACAAGGGTGTTTCCCTTTCCCGCCTATTTTGACAAAATTGTCATGAGTCAGTGGGGTTCACCTAAATGCAGTGCCGAGGTGCCAAAGTGTTTCGCTAGAAGGTATCCTTTTGAACAGCCTCTGTTGAGATGAGATCATTAACGGTCTTACGGGGGAGAAGAGCACTCTTCTCCCACAGGCGAGTAAGGAGGCTCGTCGCAAGATTGGCCCTTTCTTTTTGGCTCACAAGTTGCCCTTTTGTTCCTCCAGGATCTCAGGACAAGTGATCTAAATCCCCTCGGACCCCCTCGGGAAGTTCCAAGAGACCCTGGTCTGGTAAGCCGAGAGCAGGTCCCTTCCAGACAGACCCCCAAACAAGCCCTCTTCTGCCTGAACGGGAGCCCTCATACGTATCTGGGGTGGGGGGACGTCTTCGCTTTTTTATGGACCTGTAGACCTCCCTAATTCAAGGCAACTGGGTCCATAAGCTGATCCAGTCCAGTAACAAGATCAGCATTTTCTTTGCTTTGCTGTGGGCGAGGAGCATTATCAATTCGTGGCATTACTCTTTGATCTAGCCTCAGCTCCTCCGGTGTTCCCAAAAGGATTGTCCCCGGTGTTAGCATTGTTGGGTAAGCGGGGGATTGCGGTACTGGAGTACCTGGACGATCTCCTTCTGCAAGCGGAGTCTCCTACTGCCTTGAAGGACAACCTGGACATCACTTTGAGAACCCTGCAAGAGTTTGGATGGAAATTGAATTTCCAAAAATCGTCTCTGGTTCCGTCCACCAAGCTGGACTACCTGAGCCTGACCTTGGACTCTGCCTCAGCCTGGGTGTTTCTTCCGGGGGGAAAACTCCAGAAGTTTCAGGATGTGATTCTACTCCTCCTGTGGTCCAATAGGAGGTCATCTCTCAGGGCTTGTGTGCAAGTGCCCCGGCCTGATGGTTTCCAACTTTGAGGCGGTTCCTTTTGCACAGTTCCATTTGAGACTTCTGCAAAGGGAGATTCTTGCCAAGTTGGACAAGAATCCACAGTCTCTAGACAATGTGATCCTGGTACAAGAGGGTCACTAATTTGGTGGCTTCGGTCTCTGACTCTTCAACAGGAAAAATCCTTTCTTCCCTTGTACTGGACGGTGGTCAACATGGATGCCAGCCTTTCCAGATGGGGCGTCTTGGGCGCGGATTGTGCTCAGGGGGTTTGGATCAGTGGGGCTGCCGATCAATATCCTGGAAATTCCGGGTGATCCGGCTTTGCCTGACCCATTGGACGGATGTCTGCTGGGGTCCCCGGTCAGGATTCAGTTGGACAATGCCACGGCCATGGCATATGGCAATCACCAAGGGGCACAGAAAGTGTCCTAGTGGCCCGGGAATTCGCTTGCATTCTACAGTTTGCAGAACACTTTGTACCAGCCCTCTCTGCTGTGCATATTCCTGGGGTAGAAAATTGGCAGGCGGACTACCTCAGTCGGCAGGCGTTGGTCCAGGGAGAATGGTCTTTTTATTGGGAGGTGTTGTCATCAACTGTGTCTCCAGGGGGGGAACTCCCGAAGTGGACCTGTTGGCCTCTCGTCTCTAGAAGAAGGTACAGAGGTTTGTAGCACAGCCTTGGGATCGTCTGGCCGACGCCACAGACACTCTGGTGGCTCCTTGGGGCCAGTATCATCTGATGTATGCTTTTTCTCCTCTGAAACTTCTACGAAGACTTATGCGAAGAATCGAGGCAGAAGGGATTCCGGTCTTTCTAGTGGCCCCAGACTTGCCTCGCCGTTGGTCACGATGTCCCTTGGAGACTCCCTCTCCAAGAAAAATCTTCTGGCTCTAGGGCCGATCTTCCATCCTACTTTAGCCATGCCATTAAAGCCAACTTCCGCTGGCTTTAATGGCATGGCTATCTAAAGCCAGGTGCTGAAGTATAGGGGGGTGTCTGAATCGGTGATTCCCACACTGTTAAAGACTAGAAAATCTACTCCTAGAAAGATTTATCATCGTGTTTGGAAGGCGTACATTGTGTGTTGTAAGGCTCTGGTGGGGGGGGGGGGTTTACCAAGGGCCAAGTATCGGCCTTGGCAATTTTTCTTTCAAAGCCCTTTGGCTATGCACTCCTTGATTCATACTTTTATTCAGGGGGTCTGCCATTGGATCCCCCGGTGAGGTCTGTGTTGCCCCCCTGGGACCTCAATTTGGTGCTGTTGGTTCTTCAGAAAATATTTGTGAGATTCCTCTGCTCACTTTGACACAGAAGGTAGACTTCTTGATGGCTATTATTTCTGCACACAGGGTATTGGAGTTGGCTGTGTTGTCTTGTTGTTCCTCCTTATCTAGTGGTCCACAGAGACAAAGTAGTACTTCGTCCCTGTCAGTCGTTCCTTCCTAAGGTCGTTTGTTTTCCATTTAAATGATGAAATTGTGTTGTCTTCCTTGTGTCCCAAACCTAAACACCCTAAAGAGATTGCCTTACATTACCTGGATGTGGTTCAGACATGCGGGATGTGTCTGGCGGTGACGGAGTCGTTTAGGAAATTGGACTCCCTAATTGTCCTTACGGATGGACCTTGAGAAAGGGCTGGCTGCGTCTGCTGCGACCATTTCCAGATGCATCAGGCAGACAGTGGGGCAGGCCTATTCTATTAAGGGTCAGGATCCTCCTTTCCCTGTTAAGGCGCATTCTACAAGGGCGCTTAGTGCCTCTTGGGTCTTTTGTCGGCAGACGACCGTGGTGCAGATTTGCAAGGCGGCCACCTGGTCGTCTGTGCACACTTTCACAAAATTTTATAAAGTGGATGTTTTGGCATCTGCGGACGATGCCTTTGGCCACAAGGTTTTGCAGGCTGCTGTTTGAGCGGAACAGTCCTCTTTTGAGGGTGTAATTTTTAGGTGAGCTCCAGTTGTTCTTGGTTGAGATCTTGTTACCTATTTAACTGTTTAGCCTTTTGGGAAATTTTTTCTGTTTTTCCCACTCCTTATGTTGACACTGCTTTGGGATGTCCCAATGGTCAAGAAGATCTGGAGCTGTGTCCGTCAATGAAGGAAAGAAAATTTGGATTTTTGTCTTAACGTAAAATCTTTTTCTCTTATGTTCATTGATATACACAGCACCCACCCCTCTATTGAGTTAGGTTATATATTCTTCTGACACTGCTTGCAACAAAAGTGCCTATAGCAGAAAGTAGGAGTATACCCCCTGGGACTGCCCATAGGCGTGGTGAAGTTTTTTTTTTTCCTGCATAGTGCCCCACTCCTGTAGGGGGCAGCATAACAAATGGTCAAGAAGATCTTGAGCTGTGTTCATCAATGCACATCAGAGAAAAGGATTTTATGGTAAGGCAAAAATCCCATTTTTCTCTAGGCTTGAATTCAGCATCTTATTTGGCATGTGTGAAGAATTCCCCCAGACATATGATTGGCTACTTATGTAATTGATTTACTGTTTTTACCAGAGGTGTGCACATTGAAGTCGACTTGCATGTGTTCGCTGCAGTCTCTCTTTATAGAGATAAAGTTGTCAATAAAACAACCTTTTCCTGTTGGGTGGAGAAGGATTATAACCTCTTTTGGATTTACATTGATATGCTGGGGTGATTTCTCTGCATTCTGTGCTCAGGGCACCTGAGCCTCCCTGGGAATGCAAGTGACTGGAAATCTTTCCAGTGGAGGTCAAGACATCAGTAAAAACAGGACTATTATTTTAAACCCTTACTGCTCCATTCTGGAGAGGAAAGAAAAAAGAAACCTTTCACCCTCCTCTCCCTGGACAGCAGTCTGGGAGATAATTTGGTTCTTAGGATGTGTCTCCTACTGTCCAGGAGCAGCACACGTTTGTTGATTTCTTGTCTTGACTGGATGGCTGTTGGGTCAGTGGTCCTACTGTTGATGACTGGTATGCTTTTGCCTTGATCAGAGGGTTCCCCTTTTTCTTTTCGGGCTCTTGCCACTTTGTAGGTATAGAAGGGTGACTCCTGAACCCCCTTGGCTGGTGAGCCCTGTCCTCTTGAGCTTTTTGAGGTGGGACTGTGGTGTGCTCTGGTGGTGTCTTGTTGCTTGTGATCTTGTGGACAGGAGAGCTATTGGAGGTGACATGCAACCCAACCCTTGAGTTTGAATAGCTCAAAGTCACTTCTGGTGGCTCAGGATGACCTACTTCTGGTGCCACCAGGACTAAGACACAGAGGCTACATGGTGTGGGGGATTTGCCGCTACCGTCCATAATGGAGAGGAACAGGATGTCTAAGTGCAGCTGCGTCCTTCCTGCTAGGCTTCTATATCAGTTTGGTGGGGGTTAGGGGGTGCATTGTGTTCCTTGGTACTTTCCCTCCCTGGAAGTTGCATTTTGCTTTTTTCTGTACTGCTGCCTGTTCTTTTCATAGGTACCTTTTTTTTTTTTTTTGTCTGTGGAGCCTTCACTCTAAACCCTTGCTAGTCTCCTGCTGCCTCTAATTAAGAAAAGCTGGGGCAGCTGTAATGTATTCATGCAAAGCCTTTGGTATGAGTATATTCCGAAGCTGGCAATGTGTGAAGTTTCTGCTTTCATTTAGTACTGTTACAAATGAATTGTGTGCATCTTAGTTTTTCAGAGTGGTACTTGCATATTCTGTTTAAAGCTGGTACTTCAGTTCAATTGCCACCTCCCTCTCAGGAGAAGGAAGATAATGTTGAAGAATCTTCATCTGATGTGTCAATAGAGGGAGATGAGTCCCTAGTACCTGCTAGTGAAACGGGAAGAGATTTGGCCTTAGGCATTTTTTTTTTTGTATCTTTTGAGGAAATGAAATGCTGACGAAGGCTGTCCCCCACTGTCAGCATACAATGGCACACAAGAGAGAGTGTGGCTAGGGGAATCGGGTAAGATGTGTGTTTTTTTTTTTTTTTTTTTCCTTCGTTCAACCTGCTGGTTGTCATCTGTAGGCTGTGATGATTGTCCTCCTTCTGAGAGTGAAAAGATATATATTTGGTGGTGGGAGGGAAAGTCCTAATATATCAGAGGCCTTCTTTGGTCTTTCTTCATATCTATAATATGCACAAAGGATGCAAGTACCTGGGTCTGTGGAGCACATATAGATGGAAAAGTAGTCCAAGGCTGTTGGTCCAAGGGCAAGTCTATAAAGTCCTTCAAAGATCTCTTAGAGTTGGGAGTGTTATGGGCAGCACTGCAGACCTTGCATTAAGACCTAAGCGGTCATCCGCTCCAGATTTTGTCAATATTATCAGAGTGACAAAGCTAAACAGGTAGGGGACACTTGCCTGGCAAAGATTACCCCCCCCCCCCCTAAATGGAAATGCGAATTATGCCTTTTTAGCAATTCACCACAAAGGGGACCCTCTGTTTTGTAGCACAGCTGCTTGAATCATCACCAGGTTCAGGATTGGGCATAGATTCTGAATCAGGAAATCTTCCTTGTGATAACAGGGAAGTTGGGTGCCCCACAGATAGATGTGCTTGCCAGCCGGTCAAACACACAAATAGGAACTTTCTTTTCTCAGAACAGAGAGCCAAATTATCTCTGACTAGATGCATTAGCACAACTTTGAGCATATTACGTTGCTATGTATTTTCCCCATTCAAACTAATGGCTCCTTTTTGGCCAAAAAGCCATTTTTATTTTTTTTTTTTTCATTCTTCTTCACCTAGCTGCAGTTTCTCTTCTGACGCTGTATTTCAGGGAGGATCTTCTATTTCAGGGCCCAGTCGAGAAGAAATTCTGAAGCTGGCAGCTTGGTGTTTGAAGAGAAGCAGCCAAAAAGTAAATGTCTGTCAGTCAGAGTAGTGGAAAACTTTACCAGTAGGTAAAAAGTCACCAGAGCTATTAATGGCAGAGCCTGGGTTTTTTTTTTCCTGGTACCAGAAGATGTTTTTCATATTTTATCCATCATATTTTGGAATTTCTTTAGGATGGTGTTGCTGAAGGTCTTACTGTTGGTACGCTGAAAGCTTAGGTGGTAGCACAGTTGTCTTTGAAAAAAATAAATTACAAAACCTGTGCTTGTAATTTTTTTTTTTTTTTTTTTGTGGTGTCATTAAACAAATTAAAAACTTAACCAGATGTAACTGTTTATTGCTACTTTTAAAATTAAAAGTAATTTCAACAACTATTTCTCTAGTATCCTAATGTTCTGAGCTCATGCGTTAAAAGCTATCATTACAACTTTTTACACTGTTCTACCGCTTGTAGTACTTAATCCCATGTTGCTAGGTGCTCCCCAAGTCTAGTTTTAAGACCTGGCCTTAACCCCCCTCCGAGACAAATCCAACAACAGCTAGTTGGAGACATAATGGTAGCGTGTCTTGACTTTGAGCCCTTTCCCTTGACAAAAGGAATGCAGAGGGAAGAAGGAAGTGTTTGTGTCCCATCACATTCTTCTGGTCTCAGAAAGGTGCTCAGAGATGAGACAGGCTTTCGTTTTGACAAAAATAAGGATTAATAAAGATCAGCGCAAAACTCGTAATACCAGCAGCCAGCAATGAAAGGTACACCAGTCCTCGCATATAAAGTCAAAAGTACCGTATATTGCAGCGCTTAGTGAAATTTTAAGTAAAAAAAGTCCATCAGTCCCAAGATCAAAGGATATGTCAAATAGAAACACCTCCAATAAAGAATCTGTCTGATGTCAATCAAGCATATAGTCCTCAGATGTAAAATCCATATATGCAGAGATGAAAGGGAAAAGATCATGGTGCAGTACATCACAATTGGTGAAAAACACGCATATAGGGAGGGTTCCACCAGTGCAGGGTTAATGCTGTATAATGTGTACACACTTCCTCCACCCCTCATGCAGTTCACACTCACCAAAGCTAAGACAATCACTTGCTTGTAACAATACAGGTTTGGTGTGATGATTCACATGCACTTGGAAGATACAGCAAGCCAGCACCACAGGGTCTTCTCCCAATCTCAAGGTCAATAATCCTCAATGTAAAGTAAAATGGAAACAACATTTATGCACTATACTTTTGACTTCCGTTTGACAAGCCTGTCTACTTCCTTAGCTGTTGTCGGATTTGTCATAGGGAAGGGGATGGGTCTCGTCAGACCTCATAACAAGGCTTAAACACCTAGCCACTTGAAGCAAAGTGCAACCATATATTGCTTACTACTTACATGTACTTTGTCCAATGAGGAGCTTAACAGTGTAAAAGATAAATCTCCTTTAATCATTGTAAATTATAATAATTTGTTCTGTAAACCTTTGTGAACGTATTATTGCATTAGCAAGTTGTCTGTCCTTGGGTTACAGGGTACTGATAGTACAGAAGCTAATGGTTGGGTTCCAACTTTCCTAAAATAAAAAATAAAATAAAAAAAGTTTCTCTTACGTCCTCCGACAGTCGCCGCCTCTTCATATTCGTCACATATGGGGTATTAGACTTTGCTCCGAAGGAGTAGCTAGGCAACAGAATATGTTAACAATAAAGCTTTAACATATCCCACCCTCAAGGGGTGGTCCCCTCAGTCAATACCCTCCTACTTCCTGCAACCATATCTCAGTTTTAATGTCTAGCTTGTCAGGAGTGGCTGGCTCTCTCTGTGCTGGGACTTTTTGTCCCAGACTCTTTCTTCTTTTTGATATTTTGTTTGAGTTTTCTCTCTACCTTTACTTAGCTGTTATTTTTGTCAGCATTAGTTAGTTCTTCGGACGAAGAGGATCATGCGGACTGGGTCTCGGGCTGATCCCCCTGGTCGCAGGTCGTGGGTCAGTGGCTTCCCAGTCTGCCATCGAGCGTTCAGCCAGGTAACGCTCCTGGCACGGTGAACGACCCATCCCTGTTCGGTGCAGGGATGATTGGTGAGGTGGCTACCTCACCGGACGCTGTGCGGTTTCTGAACCGCCATTGTGTGCGTCTTGAATTGCGACTCTCCCTGCCTCATGTGCAGCGGCTTGTTCGCCTGTGCGGGTTCCCCACGCCATGTGAGGTAAGTGTATCTATGTGGGGACCTGTCTGTCTGGGGGGGGTCTCAGTCTGGGACTGTGTAACCTGCCTTTAATCACACTGCTTGTCTCCCTATATCTCGGCTGCATGCTGTGGGCTGCAAGGGGGGGGGGGAGCTGTATGACACTGAGTATGTCAGGCTGGGCAGTGTGAGGAGCTGTGTGCTGTGGGGCATGTTTTTAATGGCATGTTGGGGCATATACAGCGATCGCTGCGGCGATCTAACATGTATCCATATAATGGGATAATATTGTGTGTGATTTTATGCACTGTGGAGCGGCGATTTCGGCGCCAAACGGCGCCATTTTACCGGCGCCCGCTCCGGCCGCATGGTTTACATGCACGGCGGCCATTTTCTTGTAGCCTCCATAGGCTTACATAGAGCGCCCTGGCAGCATCACTTCCTCTCTCCTGGAAGCACCGATCGAGGCAGCAGCAGCAGCGGAGTCTCCTCAGGTTTTATCCTTCTATTCCTGTGTTCCATTGCCTGTATTCAGTCTGTATATTCCCTGTGGGGGTCTCATTGTGCCTGAGTGTGGTGCGGTGGGCTGCGCTTGCCGCGCTTGCTGTAAGGGGGCAGTTAACCCTTGGTTGTCTGGCATACAGGGGCAATGGATTCTCAGGAGGGCAAGTTTCCCACAGTATTGGTGGAAAGCCAGGGGACCGCTGTTTCCCCCCCAGGGGGGGATTTGGCCACGATTGTGGCTGGCCTTGCTGCACAGGTGCAAATGCTGGTGGCTGCTCAATCTACTAAACGGCCCAGAGTTGCTCTGTCCTCTGATTCTGAGGGTGAAGGTGATGGGGCTGTTCTGGCGGGGACCCCCCTATCGGGGTCCCGCTCCTCTCTTGATCTAGTGGGGTCTGAGGTAGAGGCTGAAGTTGAGGGGGTTGATAATTCTCCCCCTGGCTCGCCTGAAGAGCTTGCAATCATGGATGAGTTGATTGCTTCCATTAAGCAGACGCTACGTTTGCAGGACGAGGTGTGTCCCCCAGCTGCCTTGGCGGCTTATGGGACGCAGAGAAAACGCAGGACGCCGCAGGTTTTTCCCTGCAATGCTGATTTTCAGCGCGCTGTTAAGGACCAATGGCGCGATTTGCGCAAGCCTTTTGCGGTACCAAGTAAATTTAAGCTGCGTTATCCTTTCTCGCCTGCCACTGATGAACGGTGGTGTGTGCCTCCGCCAGTGGATCATGCTATTGCGGTTTTGAACAAAGCCACTGCGATCCCTGCAGAGGGATCCCCTGTTTTCCGTGATGCCACGGATAGGAGACTGGAGTCTCTTGCCCGTCATACTTATTCTGTTACGGGTTCTATGCTTAAGGCTCTGTTTGCTTCTCTCATGGCGGCCCAGGCGATCGCAAGTTGGACGCAGATGCTTAGGCGCGTCCTAGTGGCCGATTCGGCCTCGGCGGCGACCCTGGATATGGTGGATCAGATCCACCAGGGTGTCATGTATCTGTGTGATGCGGACCTGGACCTGATTCCGTTGGCCGCGCGTGTGCACGGCGTGGCGGTGTTGTCTCGCCGCCTGGTTTGGTTGAAATGTTGGTCGGTGGACCAATCTTCACGTAAAACCTTAGCCAATCTGCCTTATGATGGGTCTCGCCTTTTTGGGGAGTCCCTGGATGTGTTGATTAAGGGGATTACCGGGGGTAAGAGCACTCTCTTGCCCCATTTCCCCAAGGCTAAGGGGGCTTCTGGGAAGAAGCATGCTCATTTTCGGCCCCCTCAGGGGTCCTTTCGTGCCTTTCGGCCGCACTACAAGGGCAAACCGTTCAAGGGCCAGGGCTCTCAGAAGAAACCCTGGTCTGGGAAACAGAAGTCCGGCCAATCCGGACCTGCGGCCCATAACAGTTCGGCCTGAAGGGGCGCCCTCACCCAGTTTTGGGGTGGGGGGACGCTTGCTCGGTTTTCTTCAGCCCTGGTTGGCCCGTGTGCGGGACAGATGGGTTCTGGAAATCGTTCGATCTGGTTACAAGATCGAGTTTCTCTCTCGGCCAGAGAGCAGATTTTTTCCCTCAAATCTACAACTGTCTCCAGAGCGCCTGCGGGATCTGCACCTGGCGGTGCGGGACCTGAGGGCTCAGGGAGTGGTGGTTCCGGTGCCTCATCGGGACAGATTTCGGGGGTTTTATTCCAATCTGTTCACCGTGCCCAGAAAGGAGGGCAAGGTTCGTCCTATTCTGGACTTGAAAGCTCTGAACCGCTCTGTGCGGGTTCGCAAGTTCCGCATGGAATCCCTGCACTCGGTGGTGGCTGCCCTGGTTCCGGGGGAATTCATGGCCTCCATCGATTTGAGGGATGCGTATCTTCACATCCCCATATTCGAGGGTCATCAGAGATACCTTCGATTTGCCATTGCGGAGGATCACTACCAGTTCGTGGCGTTGCCCTTTGGGCTCGCCTCGGCTCCGCGGGTCTTCACCAAGGTGCTTGCACCGGTTCTGGCATTATTGAGAGCCCAGGGCATTTCTGCCCTGGGGTATCTGGACGACATTCTGATTCGGTCTGCGACCAGTCAGGGTCTGGAGAAGGACCTGTATGTCACGATGCAAACTCTGCAGGAGTTCGGTTGGACGATAAATGTTCCAAAGTCGACACTGAGTCCGTCGGTTCGTCTTCCCTATCTGGGAATGATACTGGACTCGGTGCAGGCGAAGGTCTTCCTGCCGGAAGACAAACTCAGGACTCTTCAGGAGGAAGTCAGGTCCCTCAGGGACGTTCCGAACTCGTCTCTGCGGACGTGTATGAGATGTCTGGGATTGATGGTCTCGGCTTTCGAGGCGATTCCTTTCGCGCAGTTTCACACGCGGGGTCTCCAGGCGGAGATCTTGTCCAAGTGGGACGGGCGACCTCAATCTCTGGATCTTCAGATCTCGTTGAGTCATCGCACCAGGGAAAACCTTCTGTGGTGGCTCCAGTCCCCGTTGGTGTCCGGGGGCAAGTCGTTTCGTCCGATCTCGTGGACGATAATCACCACGGATGCCAGCCTGTCGGGCTGGGGTGGTGTTCTGGGCGTTCTGTCCGCCCAGGGGACCTGGTCGGAGGGGGAGTCTTCCCTCCCGATCAACATTCTGGAATTGCGTGCGATAAGGCTCTGTCTTCATCGCTGGACGGACCGGCTGCAGGGCTGCCCGGTTCGGGTGCAGACGGACAATGCCACGGCGGTGGCCTACATCAACCACCAAGGGGGCACCAGGAGTGCCCGAGCGGCTCGAGAAGTGGCCGACATTCTGTCTTGGGCCGAGACTCATGTCCCGGCGATAACGGCGGTTCACATTCCGGGAGTGGAGAACTGGCAGGCGGACTATCTGAGTCGCCAGACCCTGGATCAGGGGGAATGGTCTCTCCACCCGGCTGTCTTCCAGATGTTGTGCGCGAAGTGGGGTCTTCCAGATGTGGACCTGTTCGCGTCTCGCCTCAACTACAAGGTGAAGAGGTTCGTGGCGAGGACGCGCGACCCTCGGGCAGACGCGTCGGACGCGTTAGTGGCCCCGTGGCATCAGTACAGGCTGATGTACGCGTTTCCACCGATTCAGTTGCTGTCCCGGTTCCTTCGCAGGTTACACTCGGAACGCAGCACGGTGATTCTTGTGGCACCGGACTGGCCTCGCCGGTCCTGGTACGCAGACCTCGTGAATCTGGCGGTCGACGCCCCCTGGCGTCTGCCTCTTCGGGACGATCTACTGTCTCAAGGACCGATTTACCATCCTGCTTTACAGTCGCTGGCTTTGACGGCCTGGCTGTTGAGACCGAGGTCCTGAAGGAGAAGGGTCTCTCTCCAGAGGTTGTTCATACCTTGATCAACGCGAGGAAGTCTTCCTCGGGAAAGGTTTATTACCGTACTTGGAAGGCCTATTTTGCCTGGTGTGAGTCCAGGGGGTTTTCACCCCGCACGTACTCGGTTTCCCGTGTGCTGTCTTTCCTTCAGACGGGTGTCGATCAGCGTTTGGCGCTGGCTACGATAAGGGTCAGGTGTCTGCGCTGGCCGTTCTGTTTCAACGTCCCGTGGCTTCCAACTCCTTGGTTGGCACTTTTATTCAGGGTGTGCGGCATCTGGTTCCTCCTAGGAGGGATCCTTTGCCCCCTTGGGACTTGAATCTAGTCCTGTCTGTGTTACAACGTGCTCCTTTTGAACAGATCAGGGAGATATCGTTGTCTATGTTGTCCAAAAAGGTCGCCTTTTTGGTGGCGATCACTTCGGCTCGCAGAGTGTCGGAACTGGCGGCTTTGTCCTGCAAGTCTCCGTACCTGGTTGTTCATTTGGATAAGGTGGTCTTGCGACCTAATCCTTCTTTTCTGCCGAAACGAGTTTCGGAATTCCATCTTAACGAGGATATTGTTTTGCCTTCGTTGTGCACGAAGCCTAAACATCCAAAGGTGAGACTACATTCTCTGGATGTTGTTCGGGCGATTAGGGTTTACCTTAAATCGACTGAGTCTTTTCGAAAGACGGACTCCTTGTTTGTTCTTCCAGAGGGTCCTCGGAAGGGCATGGCGGCTTCCGCCTCTACCATTGCCAAATGGATCAGGCAGACCATTGAACAGGCCTATGCCTTGCAGGGGAAGGTTCCCCCTGTGCCTGTGAAGGCGCACTCTACTAGATCTCTGGGTACGTCTTGGGCCTGTCGTCATGGGGCTTCTGTAGCCCAGGTGTGTAAGGCGGCGACTTGGTCGACCGTACACACTTTCACAAAATTCTACAAAGTAGATGTTCAGGCATCGGCGGATGCTTCCTTTGGCCGCAAGGTTCTTAGTGCGGCTGTTCCCTAGGGTCCCTTGTTGGGGACTCCTGGCTGTTGGGATAAGTTTTTGTATCCCCTGGTTTTTTGTCTTTTCCTGGGTTGTTGCTCCTGTTGAGCACTTATTTTTGCTGTTGCCCAGCTGGTTTCCTTCCTTTGGTAAGGTTCCTTTCTTTGATGTGGAGACTGCGTTGCCTTTCGGCGCGGATGCGTTTCCCACCCCTCATGTTTGCACTGCTTTGGGACGTCCCCATATGTGACGAATATGAAGAGGCGGCGACTGTCGGAGGACGTAAGGGAAAACGGAATTTTTGTAAAATCTTACCTGTAAAATTCCTTTCTCTGAGTCCTCCGACAGTCGCCGCCCCCGCCCCTCTTTTGGGGTTTGAATGTATACTCTACTGCTATTCCACTAAAACTGAGATATGGTTGCAGGAAGTAGGAGGGTATTGACTGAGGGGACCACCCCTTGAGGGTGGGATATGTTAAAGCTTTATTGTTAACATATTCTGTTGCCTAGCTACTCCTTCGGAGCAAAGTCTAATACCCCATATGTGACGAATATGAAGAGGCGGCGACTGTCGGAGGACTCAGAGAAAGGAATTTTACAGGTAAGATTTTACAAAAATTCCGTTTTTTGTGTGTTCTTGTGTTTTTTTTTTTTTTTTTTTTTTTGCAAATAAACATGTTAGAAAGTTATTCTATGTGTCATATTGCCAATAAATTGTCAAAATTGAGATTTCTACTGTCTTGAGAGAAAATTGCAAACTGGATCTGAAGCAGAAGGCCTCGATAAGATATGCAGCATGAGGGATAAGTACACCAGAGTCTGCATTTTGGAAAGACCGATACTTTACAAGTCCTTTTTTGACTGCTTCTTTAAACCGTACACTCCAAACAGAGAAGAAACTTAAAAATATGGGGCTGCTTTGACGCTTGTGGGAGATTCTAAACAGAGTACAAAGAAATGTGAATTCACTGTTTTATATTCTGCCACTTCCCATTATTATAGGATTATTGGTACAGATTTCATCATGCAGCTGATCCAAAGCATATCTTCAATTTATGAAAAACCTCTTTGGCCAAGATACAGGAATCCACAGTTCTGTCTTTAAAAGGCTGGTCTTTATTATTGGCCGTTCTCAAACCTAGTATACTTCTGTGGGAAGACCTTCACTGTACAGTCAGAAATTTTTCCTCCAAGTAAATTGAACATCTGGGAAGAGCTGCAGAAGGTGTGGAGAGAATTTCCCTGAATATCTTTAAAAATATCCAGAATGCAAAATCCCTTCAAAGCTGTAATTGCTGAAAATAGTGCATTCTTTGATTTAAATATAATGTTTGATGAACAGTTAAAGAGAAAAATGAAAGAGAAAAATGTTGTAACGACTGTGAATGTGTTGACTTGCATTTCCAATCAATTTAATCCTACCTTGATGAATAGAAGTATCCATTGCTATAACAAATGTGAAAAATGTCTGAGTAATTCAGAATTTCTCTTTCTTTCATTGACTGACACAGTCCAGAATCTTCTTGACCATTTGGTTATGCTGCCCCCTAGAGGAGTAGGACACTAGGCAGGAAAAAGATTTACCATGCCTATGGGGCAGTCTCAGGGGATATACTCCCACTTGCTGCTATAGGCACTCAGTTTTTTTTATCTGCCTAGTCAGGAGTAAAGACCTACTTCCTTGCTGAGATCTCCAGTCCTAGCATTTTTTTCTTTTAGTTTTTTTTTCCTCTTTTATTTTTTTTGTTCGTGTAAGAACTAAAATCAACTGCCGGACTGGGCAAAGCACTGGATATTCTAGATCCTTATGGTCTCCCCAGTCCCGTCAGCGAGTGCGACCCGATCTCCGCTCCACACTAGGATGACTAGTGAGGTTAACATGTGGCGAGGGCGCTCAGACCTGGCCGCGACCTGAGTTGCGGCGTACCTCTGGCCCGCAGCACCCCCATTCCAAGATGGTGCGGTGGTCTGCCTGGAGTGGTACCCACCCGGTTCCATGGTGTGGTAAGTAGTGTCCCCCCTCTCCCTTGGGAGTCTTTCGGGGTGAATGTGGCCCCCTCTCTGGATTGGACCCCCAGGTTCCCCTTCACCTCCTCTAAACAGTTACTGTGGGTCTTTTGGCTCCCAACCGCCCCCCCTCCCCCTGGGGGCTTTCAGGTCTTCGAGATTAATAAATCCACCCTAATTCTGGTGGAGGAGTCTCCAGTTTTTAAAAGATCCCTTTGACAGGAGAGCCGAGACTTTGGTCACCCACACGTTTACTGTGGCCGGTTTGGTCCTTTTAGGGCGGTGTTCGACAAAGCATTGGTGTCCCAGAATTTAACGGAGTGGGAAAAGCTTTTGCGCCAGGATCTGAAGGGTGAACAGATTCTCCCTGCCTTTGCGAAGTTGGCAGACCGGTTGGTCCAGGGGTTGCAGTTCGTCTGTGATGTCTCTCTGGATGCGGCTCGCGTAGTCTCTAGGCTGTCTGTGACAGCCATGGTCCTTCGACGCAGGACATGGCTGAAATGCTGGTCTGCGGACCAGACTTCCAAGAAGGCCTTATCTGATCCCCCCTTTATGGGGGATCACATGTTCGGCTTCTCTCTGGATAATATCCGTAAAGAGAATTTCAAGACAAGGGATCTAAGTCTGTAAGGACCTCCTCTGGAGGTTCCAGTAGGACCGTGTCTGGTAAGTTGAGAGCGGTTCCTTCTGGACCTGTGGATCTCCCTGATTCAAGACAAGTGGGTCCATGAGCTGATTCGGTCCAGGTACAAGATCGAGATTCGGGCTTAACCTCCAGAAAGGTTCTTTCCTTCCTAACTGCGTTTTTATCCCCAGACCGCCTGGGAGCTCTCTTCGGGCGATGCAAGATATGCTACCCAGAACGGGTGATTGTTCCGGTCTCAGAATCCCAACATGGTTTTTTTTTTTTTTTTTTTTTTTATTCAACCATGTTTACAGGTCTCAGAAAAAAAAGCGAGGTACGTCCAATATTGTACCTCAAAGCTCTGAACTGCTTGTGCGGTTACAGATGGTCCAAATGGAGTCCATTCGTAAGGTAGTGGCATCCCTACATTAGGGGGATCTTCTGGCCTCTACCGATTTACAAGGACGCTTACCTTCATATACCGATATGTCAGTCATCTGCGCCTCCTCCGCTTGGACGAGGAGCATTATTAAGAGGTTTTGCCTCGGCTCCTCGGGTCTTCACAAAGTGTTGGCTTTGTTGTGCCATCGGGGGAGTGCAGTACTAGAGTACCTGGATGATCTTCTGCGAGCAGTGTCTCGGACTGCTCTGACGGACAACTGGGAGAATACTGTGCAGACTCTGCAGGAGTTCAGTTGGAAATTACATTTCCAGGTATTGGCTCTGGTTCTGTCTGCCTAGTGGGACTATCTGGGTTTGCTCTGGACTCGGCCTTTAGCCACTCTGTTCCTCCCATGGAACAAGCTCCAAAATCTGCAGGATGAATTTGGCTCCTGCAGTCAGTTATCTTTCAGGACTGGCTTGTGGTTGCTGGGTTTGATGGTGTCTACCTTACAGATGATTCCATTTGCACAGTTCCTCAGAGACATCTGCAAAGAGATTTCTTGCCATGTATCAATCTGATCCTGTGTAGCCGGGATACGAAAAGGTCTCTAATTCGGTGGCTTCGTTCTGGCGCTTCAACCTGGAAAATCTTCCTTTCCCTGGACTGGACGGTGGTCACCACGGATGCCAGCCTGTCCCAGTGGGATGGCGTTTTTGGCACGGATTGTGCTCGGTGTGTCTGTACTCTGGAATAATCCGGACTACCGATCGATGTACTGGACATTTCCTCTGGAGGTGTTTCATCAGTTGTGTCTCCGGTGGGGAACTCCCGAGGTGGGTCCTGTTGGTCTCTCATCTCAACAGAAAGGTGCTTAGGTTAGTGGCACGGTCTCGGGCTCATCTGGCCGATGCAACGGTTGCTCCTTTGGGGCCAGTATTGTCTGATATATTAATGAGGGTTATATGCTCATTGAATGAATAAGACGGCACAAACACAGCTAGCACAAGTCCTGAATAATGGATACAATAAATAACAGCAATAGGTGCAGCGCTTATGTATAATGAACAGTCTGTGTATAGTCCACAAACAGGGATGAAATAGGAGATCGGTGTTAACCCAATTCCAATACAGGTAAAAATCCAGGGGCCACCACCAGCAATCACCCAGGTGTTCAAGCCTCTTACCAGATGTAAGCGACCCCCATTACAAGGGTCAGTCCAGCTTATATAATAAACCTCCTGGAGAATCCACACCAGTCCCCTCAGCAATCCTTGTCATATAACCCGATATCCACAGGTAACAGACCTCAGATCAGAGAGAGAAAGACACACTCCACATGGTGCAGTATAATACAAGCAGGTTTATTAAACATAAAAATGGCCACTTACACAGTAACAGTCAGGTGTTCACTCATCTAGTGATCAGCAGTAGCAGTCAGCAGCAGCTCTGATAACCGAAAAGATGGCCGCGGTGTCCTCCGATGTACTGAGCATCATGCCAGCCAAGCTCCGAAGGACTATACACGGACTGTTCATTATATAGAAGTGCTGCACCTATTGCTGTTGTTGTCTGATATGTCTTTCCTCTTCTAGAACTTCTGCCAATAGTCCTGCGTAGGTTGGAGGCAGAAGGGATTACGGCCATCCTAGTGGCTCCAGACTGACCTTAATGGTCTTGGTATGCAGATCGGATACGGTTGGTCACTGATGCTCCTTGGGGACTTCCTCTTAAAGGAGATCTGTTGGCCCAAGGGCCAATCTTCCATCTTGCCTTACAGTCGCTGGCTTATTGGCTTGGCTGTCGGAAGCCTGGTGCTGAAGGATAGTGGGTTGTCTGAATCGGTGATTCCCACGCTGCTGCAGACTAGTAAATCTACTTATGGGAAGATTTACCATCGTGTTTGAGGAGCGTACTTTGCAGGTGTGAATCTCCTGGGTTCATCCCTGCTCCTTTTCGGTGACTCGGAGTTTGGCTTTCCTCCAACGAGATGTTGAGCAACGTCTGGCCTCAGGTACCATCAAGGGCCAGGTTCGGCCTTGGCGGTTTTCTTTCAATGTCCTTGGGCTATGCATTCTTTGGTTCACACCTTTTGTTCAGGGGGTTCACGACTTGGCTCCCCCAGTGCCCTCGTGGGATCTCAACTTGGTGCTGTCGGTTCTTCAGTAACCGCCTTTGAAAAATATTTGCGAGATTCCTCTGCTTATATTGTCCCAGAAGGTAGCCTTCTTGGTGGCTTTTTCTTCTGCACCCAGGGTGACGGAGCTGGCAGCTTTGTCTTGTCGTTCACCTTACTTCGTGGTTCACGGAGCTCTTTCCTAAGGTTGTTTCTGGTTTCCATCTGAATGAAGACATGGTGTTGCCTTCCCTGGGTCCTAAGCCTAGGCATCCTAAGGAGATTGCCTTGAATTCTCTGGCTGTGTTTAGGGCGTCCAGGGTTTAGCTGGCGGGCTACCCAGTCAATTAGGAAATCAGACTCGCTATTTGTCCTTTTTATGGATGGACCTCGCAAGGGTTTAGTTATGTTTGCCACGACCATTTTCAGATGCATCACAGACAGTGGTGCAGGCCTATTCAATCAAGAAGAATGAAACATTGTAAAAACAGCGCCATCAGGAAAGTGCTAAATAAATACAATCCTTCAATAAAAGATGAACAATATAAAGTGCACTTGGTGAAAGAAATGTATCAATAAAATTATATCTAAAAATATACATATAAAGTGCAAGCATCTAAATACTTTATTTGCACCAATTCACTTTAGCACTAAAGTGCAGTCCAAAAATTATGAGTCCACTGAAAAATTTGAATAAGGTGCTGGACAAAAAAGTGCTTGTAATGCTCCACGCAGTGAAAAGTGCTCCAAACGGCCCCTTTTGGGGATCCTCTCACCAAATGCTAGGGGATAATCAAGCCTCAAAAAGCAATGACTCTCCAGTGTAGCCTTAGGGATGGATGGATCTGTATCTCACTAAACGAGCCTCCAACCTTTGCTGATAGCCCCTCTTGGTTAAGCACTCATGGTTAAGCACTCAGAAGGAAGGGAAGGAGCCAGACATAGTGAAGCCCGCAATAACTTTTATTCAATAAAATAAGCAAAAAACTACTCACAAATGTAGGTAAAATAGACAGCGTTTAAGCTAAACCACATGCGAATGTATTGTGCGTCCACTTCCGGGATCGCTAGCCGGCTTGCGTTCCACGTCCTGTGGACGGCAAAACTACACAACGTCACTTCCTCTATCTCGTGGAACGCAAGCCGGCTAGCGATTTTAGCGCGGGTTTTAAGTTTATATTTTTACACTATTCAATCAAGAGTCAGGTTCTCCTTTCCCTTTTTAAGGTGCATTTTACACAGGTGCTTAGTTCCTCCTGGGCCTTCCTCCATCAGGCGTCAGTGATGCAAGTTCGCAAGGTGGCCACTGGTCGTCTGTGCACACTTACACAAAATTTTACCAAGCGGATGTGTTGCCATCTGCAGATGCTGCTTTGGCCCCAAGGTTTTTTTGGCTGATTTTGAGAGGACTAATCCTCTTTGAGGGTGTATGTTTCAGGTGAGCTCCAGTTGGTACTGGTTGAGCTCCGAGTTACCAGGTTGGCTAGGTTTAGCCTTTGGGAATTTATTTCTGCTGTGTTTTTTTTTCCCACCCATCATGATTTGACACTGCTTTGGGATGTCCCAGTGGTTAAGAAGATTCTGGAGCTGTGTCCGTCAATGAACGAAAGAGAAAATTGGATTTTTGTCTTACCGTAAAATCTTTTTCTCTGATGTTCATTGATGGACACAGCACCCACCCCTCTATTGAGGTGGGTTATATTTCTCCGGACACTGCTTACAACAAAAGTGCCTGTAGCAGGAAGTGGGAGTATATCCCCTGGGACCCCCCCCCCCATAGGCATGGTAAACATTTTTTCCTGCCTAGTGTCCTACTCCTGTAGGGGGCAGCATAATCCAATGGTCAAGAAGATTGTGGAGCTGTGTCAGTCAATGAACATGAGAGAAAAAGATTTTATGGTCAGACAAAAATCCAATTTTTTGAGCACTAGGGTATTAGAGAAGCTCCAGATACTTGCCACAAGTTACAATCAACAATGATTTTTAGAGCACCATATACTGTAAGTGCAGTTTTTACATGATGGGATGCTAGAGGTCAAAGTTGGATTTAGAAGCTCAGCAGCTTAATATATCTAAGATAGAATTTGGAGCTGTGCTGCTAGTGTGATTTGTTCCACAGTTTGCTATGTTACATAGTCAGGTTGAAAAAAGACACAAGTCCATCTGGCTCAACCAATAAAAAACGAAAAAAAGTAAGGGTCCTTTCACGCGAACGATCCGATCAGATCTGCCTGTCGGTTTTTTAGGCGGATCTGATCCTCCATGCATCCCTATGGGGCAGCAGATGTCAGCGGGGACATCTCCACTGACACCCGCTGCTATCCCATTACGATCCTGTCCGTGAAATCCGGACGGCTGGAAACTCTATTTTCCATCCGTCCAGCGGATCGGATCGGGTATAAATCCCCTGGCTAACTGCTTTCAGAGAAAAACACCAGTCAGTTGGCCAATTTGTGTTGTCAAAACAGACTGCTGCTGTAATATACAGTACATGCATGCATATTTATACATACCTTTTTTTTTTGGGTAAAAATATGGCCTCAATCTTATCTCTATGGTAATATATACTGACCTCCCTGATTTGAGATCCAGTATCTCCAGAGGAAAGTTAAGTTTTTTTATTCTAATCTGGCTGGAGGGGCGTGAGAACCTTTTTTAGCAAAACCACCTCCAGATGCCCTTTTAAAATGTGAAAGCTTTATTTACCTCCAAACTTTGAGTCTTTGTTGCTGCCTTGATATGCAACTCATCCACATCTAGCCTCCATTAAAGTGCGTCTTTCTCTCCAGCCGATCTCTGAAGTTCCCTACCTATTCCTTCCCCTCCCGCTCCTGACCGATCTTTCTTCTCCTTTTTTTTTTATTTTATTTTACCTTTACCTCTCCCCCCTTTCCTCCCCCCCCCCCCCACCACCCCCTTTTTTTCTATAATTTTCTTGATTTCGGTTTCCTCTTCCTTCTTTTTCTCATTTTTTACAGGCAGTCATTCTAACATCTGGGCTGGATAGCATTTCTCGTTGATCTCAGGCCCACTGCCCTGCTACTAATATCGCTCTGCCACCCTGATACTGTACTTGGTTCTATATGGTCATATGTGTCATCCTTTATGCTGTTCTATCATTTCTTTTGGTATCTGGATGTACTTCTATGTATGCTGTTAGCTCTGGCTGCTTAGTTCTTTCTCATTTATGGTAAGGTTAATCACTCCTGTGCTTGTTTTGCACTTGGTGTACTTTCTAGTAACCTACCCTAGGGACACCCCCCCCCCCCCCCCTCCTTGAATGCAACATGCCTTGTACTGCCTTTTGTTACAATTTGTACTTGTTCCTCCTTTTTTATCTTTTTATTCTTTAATAAAATATTTGAACAAGAACAAAATGAAAGCTAGTGTTAGTCAAGTGTTTGTTAACCTCTGTCATAAAAAGTGAACAAAACATATCCCTTAGGCTGCATTCACACTTGAGCGTAGCTTTTTACCGCGGTTTTTTCAGGCGTTTTTGGAGGCAGCCATTGACATCTATCAAAAACGCTGGTAATCAGCCCAAAAAGAATCTCATGTACTTTTTTCAGCAGCAGGCGTTTTGCAAAACGCTCAGATGTGAACAGGGGCCATTTAAATGAATGGGGTTTTACTTGTTGGGCGTTTGGGAATGTTTTTTTTTTTGAGTGTTTCTGGAGCTGAAAAACACTCAAAATCGCCCAGGTGTGTAAGGAGCCTTATAGAGTGTGTGTGTCTCAGTTAGGAGCACTAAGTGTCATTTTTGTTTTGCTTCTTTGATCCTCTGCTATCAGCATAAATCACTTCTGACAAGTTTTCCTGACACCAAGAGAAAAAAGGTGTCTGGGGAGGGGATCTCCAGCGCACAGCTTGTGGTTGACCACCTCCGCTCCATCTAATCAGCTCTAAGAGCTCTCCCCACTGAGCTTGCAGAATGTAACTTCAGCTCTCCGACCCTTTTTATTCTGACATGCATTGCAAGCTTTTATAAATTCTGGGCTTTGAACGGCTGTAGAGAAGAGAAGACTGCAGATAAACGGATACAACTTATGTAGGAGGGTTTTTTTTTCATTTCTGAGGCTAGTAAGGGTATATGTAAGGGTTTACAACCACCTTAAACTCAATGTACACCGCGTCATTGCAAAAAACATTTTGCATTGAAAACAGATTTGTATAAATCTTTAAAGCACTTTTTTTGCTATTTATTTCTCTATTCCTATAGCCTTTTTTTAAAGTCATGTAAGACAGCACCAATCAGCTCTGTGCAGACACAGATCCATGCTTCAGCAGAGTACTAGAAATACCTCCCTCAGAACTTTCCTTGAGGACAGGAAATACCTGGTAAAATGTCATGTGACTTCTGAACAGCAATGATCTACCACTTCTGGACTGGAAGATTTTCCCCTTAATGATCAGGCCATTTTTTGCGATTCGCCACTACGTTCCTTTAACTGACAATTGCGTGGTTGTGCGACGCTGTACCCAAATTAAAATTGATGTCCTTTCCCCCCCCCCCCACAAATAGAGCTTTCTTTTGGTGGTATTTCAATCGCCTGCAATTTTATTGGTATAATTTTTTTTTTTTTGCACTATAAACAACGAAGAGCAACAATCCTGGAAAAAAAAAAACGATTCAGTTTCTGCTATATAACATTCCCAAATAAAAAATAAAAATCTTTTTTTTTTTTTATCATTTTATGCCAATTTGTATTCTGCTACATCTTTTTGGTAGAAAAAATCCAAATAAGCGCATTTTGATTTTGTGCAAAAGTTATTGCGTCTACAAACTGTAGGAAAGATTTGTCATATTTTATTTTTCTGCTAGTAATGGCGGTCAATCAGCGATTTTTAGCGGGACTGCGACATTGTGGCAGACAGATCAAACACCTGACACTTTTGGGGGGACCAGTGACATTACTACAGTAATCTGCTAAAAATATACACTGTTACTGTAGTAATGACACTGGCAGGGAAGGGGTTAACCCAGGGGCAATCAAAGGGTTAAATGTATGCCTAGGGGGTGTTTTTCTAACTGGGGGGAGAATGGTCTTAAGGAATCAACACCGGGACCTGTGATCCTTAATAGGAGGAACACAGGAGCCCTGTGATTATTGCTGAAAGAATAACGGTCTGCTGTGTTTACAACGGCAGACCGCAGTTCTCTCTCTCCAAGCTAATTGCTTTATATTGGAGTGACCTAATCTTTATACATAAATAGATACAATTATGGCAATTAAGAATTCTAGGCATTCCAAAATAGCATAAAGGACAGCATGCAGGCGTCGTCGTCTTTTTTTTTTTTTCTTCCTCCTTTCCTCATTTGCAGAATGCACTCTGGATCTCTTGAGGTAATTCTATATGGATACTTAAGCATGCCGAATTACACCGAACACTGCCTATTTACTATTTGCTAAAGTCTGTTTTGTAAAAGATACACTTAAAGTGGAGTTCCACCCATTTTTAATAAATTGGATTACATAGATGTATGTAATCCCCTTTAAAACGACTTTTACCAATGGAAAGTTGTTTTTTTTTTTTTTTTTTTTTTTTTTTTTTTTTTTTTTTTTTTTTGCTAGTAAATACCTTATTTTCTGCTTTATTTATCCTCTTCTCACTTCCGGGTTCGGTCGGCGATTACGTCATTCGGCTATTCGCAGTGTGTGCTGGGATGTATCTCAGGGCATGAAATCTCGCATTATTACACAGGAGATGAGCTGCACTGCGTGCTCTGCCCCGCCTCCTCTCAGTGAGCTGTACTGTATGTCTTGTATTGAGGCCATGCTCCGCCCCGCCTCCTCTCAGTGAGCTCAGTGAGGATATAATGCTTTCAGTCCTCGCTCACTGAGAGGAGGCAGGGCGGAGCACGGCCTTAATACAATACATATGCACACAGTACAGCTCACTGAGAGGAGGTGGGGCGGAGCACGGCCTTAATACAATACATATGCACGCAGTACAGCTCATCTCCTGTGTAATAATGCGAGATTTCATGCCCTGAGATACATCCCAGCACACACTGCGAATCGCCGAATGACGTAATCGCCGACCGGACCCGGAAATGAGAAGAGGATAAATAAAGCAGAAAATAAGGTATTTACTAGCAACAAAAAAAACAAAAAACTTTCCATTGGTAAAAGTCGTTTTAAGAGGATTACATACATCTAAAGTCACTAAAATGGGTGGAACTCCACTTTAATGGTTGTAGCCCACAATGTGAGGAAATGTATGGGATTGCGGGGTTAAGTTACTAAATGTTTTATTGTTATACAGGTGTCCTAATAAAAGCGGCCGCATATCCGTGAAGATGAGCTCAGACGAAAAGACCAGCGTCTACCAGCAAAGCAATAACAAAGAAAAGCATGTGGAGAGCATTACAGGAACTCAGTCCGAAGATCATAACTTAAACAGTTCAGAAAATGACAATGGTCCTGAATCTTCCTCAGACAATGGCATGCTGTATTTAGATAATGAAAGCAACTTGGCAACAAAGCCATCTCCCAGCTGCCCCCTGACAAGCAACCCTACATCACCAGATTCTGAAGAATCAGAATATTGCCCACTAGACGGTGTACCTGAAAGTCCACTCTCGGAGCAAGATGGTGGCGACTCGGGAACAAGTCTTCAAGACACGGAGCCTTATATGCTTAAAGATATCACATCTTCAGAAGGCATGGAAAGTGAACCAGAGATGTCTGAAGTGAATAAGCACATTGATTCTGGTTCCAAGGATGACCACGACACTAAACCTCAACCAGAGCATGACCAGGAAAAAAACAAGTCCGTATCAATGTATTCTTGTAGTGTGAAAAAACCTAGTAGTGGAGAAGTCGTGACTTGTAAGGAAGAACTTCCTGATCTGTCTGATGGTGGAGCAACAGGAGGTATAGGCTTCAATGAATGTAAAGCAAAAAATAGTGCAAACCAGAGATTTTCCAAAGTGTCTGGTCATCTTTTTCCTGAGAGCAAGGACGAACAAGCAAGGTAGTGTATTTCGTGTTTTATTTTTACAGGATTGGCAGCATGATAATGGAAATGATTCCACTGGAATTGTTTTTTTATGCTTGTAGTCCTTGTCGCATGATCAAGGTGAATTTAGGTCAACATAAAAACCTTGCTTGCAGGCTTTTTCATATCATGATAGGTGTTTTACTGTGTTTGTATGTATGTATGTATGTATGTATGTATGTATATATAGAGAGATACCTCAATCGCTACGCTGAAGTTGATAAAAAAAGTTGCATGTCTTGAGGAGCCTCTGGCTTTCCTTTTTGGTTTTATTGCAAAACCACACTGGAAGAGTAAACCATTTTGCATGTCTGACCAAACTCCTGTAGGGACCTAATATCGTACATTGTCACGAAACCAGAGAACCAGTGGAAACTTTAAAGCATATTTTACCCCAACACTTCATATTCCTGATATGTGCCTGCTGTATGAGAAAGTATCCTGTTCTCTTTGTATTGCTTAATTTATGTGAAATACTTGTTGTTCTTGCTAGTCCCCTTGCTTTCCTATTAAAATCTGACCACACTAAGCAGGAGAGCACACCATGGCCAATTCTTTAGCTATCTTGGGAACTCATTGTGCTCTCTTCCAATGATCAGGCTTGTCCTGACACGCCCCTGCTGCACAGCCATTCACTGGGAAGATCAATGTGCTGCTGCTTCTCCTCCCGCAGTTCTTATGCAGATGAGAACAGTGGGCAAGTGATCACTAAAAAAGGGAAAAGAATTTGTTTTTTTTTTTTTAAGATCTATACAAAATGTTTCGCCTTTCATTTTTTATTTTAAACTGAATGGTTTTGTTTTTTACAAGATGGTCGTTTACAATCACTTTAAGTGTGTTAAAAGAAATTGGCTTCATATTTTAGTGTGTATGGACCTTAACATCTGAATCGTAATTGAGCGTACAGGTTTCCTACTATACCTGCATCTGGTAGAGGGTGTTCTCAATTTCTAGTCAAGGTACCCACATGGACAAGTGTTTGTATATAGAAAATGGCCAGAATTACCTGTGCGATATATGGAAGCATAGATTGTGGCCTGCAGGCTTACCAAATGTTTCTTACTAAAAAGTCAACCTGTGCCAAGACTATGCAAATTGAAGTAATTACATTTTCCGAGCAACTGATAAAAACAATACATCCTCCACTTCTATAACTGAAATGGTAGCTCTCTCATTATTTTATATGGAAGCAGAATATTGGCAGTCTACCAGCCTTCTAAAATATACCCACAGCGTGTGTTTTGTAAGGGGGTTAGAAACCCTACTTTAGTCTGTTTTTGATTTTTGACACTAGATTGCTTCACAATGCATGCAGCTACAGAGGTCTGTGATGGCTTTTTTACTGCTTGTCAAGAATGTGTAAAATCCATAAAGTCCAAAATCTGGACACAGGTGCACTTAAAGTATAAAATCATATGCGATTCAAGATGGAAGTTACCTTTAGGTGTCTTAGAGCTAAACAATCAAGATAAAACAAAAAAAAAAAAAAAACTCCAGTAAAAGCGCTATAGCCTCCAAAAGACCCCAAGTGGGGAAAAAATAAAAAAAGTGCAATAATGAAAAAAGTCCTGTCTGAAAAGTCTATGATGAAGTAGAAAATAGATCAAATGAGGGATAAGACGTTCTCCAGTCAAACTCCTAGGATTTCTGCTTTGCCTTATAAGAAATAAGCACAGTCTATGGGGTCAGAGTCTTTAATCTGCCCAATAAAGGTTAAACCACTAGTGCACAGGACCATGCAGCTCCATTAGCGAGCGGGACACTGGAAGCTGTAGCGATATAAGAGAAAAGGCAGAGCGCACCGGGTACTTGTGCAATACAGTTTTTATTAAATGACCAAACAAAGATTAAAAATAGGTTGCACTCACAAGGGTTGTGTGGAACAGAGCGTTCACGTGGATAGTTGCAGCCAGCATACAGGATGTGATCCTCCGGGTGGTGGGAGAGCAAAGGCTAAGGGGAGAAGGGATCCAGCTTGCAGCAGCAGACTTCCGGCCAGGGAGTCCGAATCCTCGGTGAGACTGGTCCCACCTTGATCACGTGACTCGGAGCTGTTCCAGCTGACAAGGGATACTCTGAGGTTGCTACGACAACGCGTTTCAGAGGGCGTGGCCTCCTTTAGGTCTCCAAAAGTGGGAGAGGAGAGGGAAAGAGGTGTTAGAGTGGAATGTTTAGGGAAAAATTCTGCTTTAACTACTTGCCGACCAGCCACCGTAGTTTTACGGTGGCAGATCGGCTCTATTACGCGATGTTACCTGTATGTGTAATAGAAAGTGAGGGAGCGCACGACGATTGGACAGGGGGGAGCCAATCAGGCAGACCGCTGTTCTGTCACCGATAAACACAGGGATCCTGTGTTCTTCCTATTTAGGAACACATACCTCTGTGTTCCATCTATTGAGTACATCCCCCATACAGTTAGAAAGCACTCTCTAGGAGCACACTTAACCCTTTGATCGCCAGTGTTAACCCTTTCCCTGCCAGTGTCAGTACAGTAACAGTGCATGTTTTTAGCACTGATTACTGTAGCAATGTCACTGGTCCTGTCAAAAGTATCAGTTAGGTGTCCGATCTGTCTGCTGCAATGTTGCAGTCCTGCTAAAAATCGCTGATCGCCTCCATTCCTCGCAAAGAAAAAAAAAATATTAAGCAAAAATGACTTTGTCTTTCCCCTAGTTTTGCAGACGCGATACCTTTTGCGCAAACCAAACAATATGCACCTATTGGGATTTTTTTACCAAAAATATGTGGCAGAATACATGTTGGCCTAAATTGATGAAAAATAAATAGATTTTTAAATTTTTTTTTTTTTTTTTTGATTGGGTATGTTTTTTATAGCAGAAAGTAAAAAATATTTTTTTAGAACTGTCGGTCTTTCTTTGTTTATAGCACAAAAAAAAAACAAAAAACGCAGAGGTGACCAAATACCACCAAAAGAAAGCTCTATTTATGGGAAAAAAGACATCAATTTTATTTGGGTACAGCGTCGCACGACGGCGCACTTGTCCATTAAAGTAACGCAGTGCCGTATGGCAAAAAATGGCCTGGCCATTAAGGGGGTAAAACCTTTCCGGTTAAGGGGTTAAGTACGGTTTGCTGTAAGGCCTGATTTCCAATTTGCGTTGCAGTAACGCAGTACAATGCACATTGGTATTGAATGTCACCCTGGCAGACAGCGAGGCACCACAATTTATCTGTGTTAAAAGGCACTACAACACTCAGCGAGATACTTGGCAGCCAAGGCATTTTTTATTGTAAGATAAATACCCAGAAACTAGTGTAATTTCTTTGTAACAGCTGGTGTAGATAACAGTAGATTAATTAAACTGGAATATCAATTGAAGAGACATCACAATAAAAACCCAAAGAGTCATTCAATTTGATTGCATCCACCCAGAACTGAAATGTAGAGTTGGGTAATGCAGAGATTTTAACTGTTGGTTTAGCCGACGCGTGTGAAAACCCTGCAAGTGATTTCAATAGGTCAGGTTACAGTTAAGAAAATAAAATAATTGCCATATGTGCCAAATTTAAGAACTGTTACCGGTCTGGAATGTTTGTATTTGATTTCTTCTTTTAAGATTCTGGTTAATTTTTGTGATCTGCGCCGAGCCATGTAGTTATAGACCATTTGTTCACTCCAGTAGTTCAAACCAGAGTGTAATGTGTCGGTAAATTATTCTACGGTTCATACTGTCAGGATATGCATTGATGATCGCGATATGTGATTTACCTATCCACCCAAAATTGATAAAACTATTTTTGTTAGGTGCTGGAGAGTTGAACCACTCACAGGCTTCTGTTTGTGTTTGTTGCTTGGATGTAGTTTCTGGCTTTGTTTTTCCCACCTATGATTCTGTATTCTTGCTAAAATGTTCATCGTAATAAAATTATGAAAAATTCTGTCAGGACATGGTAGGAAAATCTGGGAAGTTACTTCTCATTCCTGAAAGCCATTTAAGAGGTATACAGAGGAAGGACTATGCCAGTTTTAGGGTTTGATTTAGATCTGTGAGCTGCGTTTAATGCACACGCTTTGGCACTTGTTGGGTCAAGTGGTGTGTTAAGGCAGCCCATTCATTCATTTTGAAAAGGCTGCTCATGCATCAAAACACAATATTCACAACCATCTAACTGTTGGCCATATCAATGATGAAGAGGAGGCATCCGTCCCTGATAGACAAAAATTGCCAAATAGGCCAGAAGGGGAAGAGGTGGGACTTTGAGTGATGCCAAAAAATCAAGTAATCGAAACAATGTTCAATAAAAAGTTATAAATGTATTGACCTGAGTTAAAACCTCCCCACAAACTTTTAAAACAACCACATATGCAATAGCACCCCAAACGCTGTGCGATGTTGCAGCGATTTCCGCCTGACGAATCGCGGTAACCTTGCGGGACGCATGACGCCCAAAAAGGTACAGGAGCTTCTTTTGTGCGTCATGCGTCCCGCGATTCTGTTTTCCCGATGTTACCGCAATTCGGAAGCGGGGATCGCGGAAACATCACACAGCGTTTGGGGTGCTATTGCAAATCACGGGCATCACACAGGCGTCCTGCGTTTTGCAATGATTCCAGATCACGGACAGAATCACGGTGATTCTGCCCGTGATTCGCTATGCCCACATGTGAACGTAGCCTTAGGCTTTTGGTTTTAGGTATGCTTAAAGGGCTTCCTGGTAATGTCCTATAGCTATTACATAAATATAGCCACCTTTATCGGTCTTGGGGCAACTTTAAAGTTCTGTGAACATAAGTGAATAGACCAATCTTTTGCAGTTAATAATTTCTCTGTTCATAGCAGAGATACACTGCAGTGACTTTGTATGCATTATGTCCTCGCCAGATGATGAGGTACATTGCACCCTGTGGATTTTCGTTCTTTGCCATCCTGGAAGTTAAACGTGGAATTTGGAAGAAGTGGTTTGAAATTCAGAGAGTTGAATGTACCTTCAAGGATGTGTAAGTTACTGTTCCAGTGAATGTTTGTAGCTTATTTGCGAGACTAATTACTTTCATATGGAGAAATTAGAATACTAACACTTTATGGGAGGCCTCCTCTTTTGTGATGTCCCTTGTGACTAAAAAAAAAAAAAAAAAAAACTATAAAAGTACATGGCTGCATCAAGTAAACACGGCAGAGTTTTTAATGGCAGTCTGAACTGGAAGAACTAAATCTGCATAGTGAATATCTACAACTAAAAAGAAAAAGTTTGTTGCATTCATATATAATTCACAAAGGATAAGGAAGCCGTTATTCAGAACTTCCTCCATATTATTGTAGTTACAAACATCAAGGCACAGTCAAAGAACATAGTTGCCATTGAAGATGTTCATAGGCTAGACACTAAACATGGCATAAAGCATGGGTGTCCAACCTTTTGGCTTCTCTGGGCCACATTGAGTGTAGAGAAATTTTCTCGGCCCGCATATAAAATTTATACTATAGTTAAGGTATATAAGTAATAAAATGCTGCCGCGCCCTTCCCATGCCTTCGCAACCCCCGCACTAATTTAACACAACTAGAGGATGATGAAATGGAATCAGTATACAGAGGTTTACTTCTTCTGAGAGATATTAAAGAAACACTCTAACCATCATGACCACTTAAGTGATTTGAAGTAGTCATGGTGGTAAGAGTCAGAAACACTGCACATGCTCGCCCCCCCCCTCCAAGGCAGCCTCTTCCTACCGTTAGTTGGAAGCCGCTGTGGCCGTGCCCCTGACCTGACTTCCTTCCCAGCTAAAAAAAATTGGCAGGGGGCAGTGGGCCGCATTGCCTGGGGTTCTGGGCCGCATGTGGCCCCCGGGCCGCAGGTTGGTCATGCCTGGCATTAAGCATCTTGCTTATTTAATTATAGTTTTATATTATTTTAATGAATAGGTGACTTGTTTTCATACCTTTTTAGGTTTTAGCCTTTCCTTATAATGGAAAGGAACGTGCTGACTTTTAAACCATGTGTTGGTTGTATGCCAACTGCCATTGTCTTACCCTAGAATGCCATCTTCCCTCTTAAAGTGATTGTAAAGTCTCGTTTTTTTTTTCTTTTTAAAATAACAAAACTTGTTATACTTGCCTCCTCTGTGCAGTTAATTTTGCACAGGGCAGTCTGGATTCTCCTCTTCTCAGTTCCCTCTTCCCTGCTCCTAGCTCCTCCCTCCTGTTGAGTGCCCCCATGACAAGCAGCTTGCTATGGGGGCACCCCAGCTAAGCTGCAGCTCTGTGTGTCCATTCAGACACGGAGCTGACGTTCCGCCCCGCTCCCTCTCTCTCCTGATTGACTGACTTTGACAGCTGTAGGAGCCAATGGCGCCCCAGCTGTGTCTCAGCCAATCAGGAGGGAGAGTCCCGGACGGCCGAGGGACTCGTGGACATCGCTGGACAGAGATGGGGCTCGGGTAAGTATTATGGGGTGCTGAGGAGGCTGCTGCTCACAGAAGGCTTTTTAACCAAATGCGTAGAATGCATTAAGATAAAAAAACTTCTGCCTTTACAACTCCTTTAAGGAGGTGTATAAACTCCAGCATTGAGGACATTTGTGTTGTTCTAGCACTTAACACTACAGTTTATCTAAGGCTAAGTGAAGAAGCAAAGTACTCCCATCCCAAATTAGGAAGAGAGGATGACAAGTCAATATCAAGTTAGAGAAGGCAAAAGATGGTGTCAATGATGAACTTTAGTGGCTAACTAAAAATAACTAAAGCTGAAGTTTAGATATGGATATTTTTGCATAGTTCCATTGGTCCAGCTTGGACTAATGTGAGTATGCGTGTTCCATACCTGGCTGATCCCCGCAGCTTTTGGGTTTAGCCGATCCGCCTACTTAGGTTTGTCACTACTAGAAGTGAGGTACCTAGCCGATTGGTTTCAATGGCCGGACAGGAGCAGGGCTACTTGGAGCTCTCCGGAATTTATTACACAGAGACCAACAATGGTTGAAGGAAGTGCCTGTGAGCTGCCACATTCAGCACATGCAACTGTTGCCGATATAGAACAAGAGATATCTGACAATCGCTGATTGTCTAGCTTAGGCTACTGTTTCTAATCTAGACAGTCAGTGATTCAGAAAATGCAGAATATAAAGCCCCGTACACACGTACCGATTGTCGGCCGTAAATATTCGGCCGACGGCCGATTGTAGGCTTGTTAGTATGATGCTTCCGACAGCGCATTTTCGGCCGAACAGAATCTGTCGTGCAGGCATTAAAATTTTTGTTGGCCAACACCAGAACGGCCGATTGTTCGCCAGTCAGTACAGATTTCGGCTGACAGACAGCAGATTTGCAAGACTGGGAATGCTCAGAAAAGAAAAAAGACAAGGAAAGTTAACCATCACATGACATCACTTCTGCAGTCGGCTGTTGTTGGCCGACAAAATTTGTGTGCAGTCTTTTGCAGTTTTCAACAGACAGGACAGCCCTGGACAAAAGACGGCCGATCGTTCGGCCGACGATCAGTACATGTGTACGGGGCTTTAGAGTTACAGCTATTGGACATATTAATCGCAGGCAAATTTTTATTTTTTGAGTGGAATTCCACTTTAAGGCTTCTGTCATAATAACCTAAGGAGCTTTTAGATTTCCAAACACTTGTATTTTTAAAATATATTTTTAGTTGGCCACTAAAAGGTATCTGTTTGACAATATTTTTTGCCTTTTCTACCTTTGCATTTAATCTCAGCTAACGCCGTACATCATCTTTGTGTCAAGATACCCAAACTTGCTGCTTTCATAATGAAACGTCATGACGTACACCAAAGCAGACATAGTTAGTTATAGATGTAACTGCATGTACACTGGTGGTGGTGGTAGTGTTTCCCGCAGATAGAATTTTCCTGGCTCCGAGCCCTTACGGATGTCTCGGTGGAACCATGTTCATTTTAAATCAGACTTGGCAGCATCTGATATAAAGATTGTGAAGATGGTTCTTAAGGCCTTTGAGGCCTTGCTCTGCCAAAAATAGGCTAGCATATGGCATGAAAACAACAGCAAAGATCAAGTACTTTCAGAAGTAGGCTGTAAGTTTCTTTGGGGGTTAATCCACTAAGTTTAATAATGCTGAAAAAATGCAGTAAAATAAATCACGCGTAAACAAATGTGCAAATGTTCAATTCGTTAAGATTTGCGTGGTAAATAACCACTGCGATAAAGTTTTGATTAATACGGTAATTACCGCATTTTTTCATGCGGTAATTTATCGCATTAAGCTGGTTGCTAAAGAACGGGCTGGGAAGCCAACCGCCACGTCTTTAACAACAGATGATTCATCAGCTGTCAGCGTGTTCCCTGCTGACAGCTGAATGTAAAGAAAACATGCTGGCAATTAAAAATGATGAAAAAAAAAAAAAACGGTATGGGGTTCCCTCCAATGCATATCAGACCCTTCAGGTCTGATATGTATTTTAAGGGGAACCTTACACCTAAATGTAAAAAAAACCTACCAGACCCTTATGCAAGCATGCAGCCCCGCATGTCAGGAAAGGGGTATGAGCGAACGAAGCCCCCCCCCCCAAAACTATACCAGGCCACATGTTTTCAACATGGGGGTTTGGGGTGGGGTGGCACTCTGCCCCCTCATCTCAGTCCCTCCCCTATGTGGATGAGTATGGAGTACATTGTACCCCTACTTATTCACCAGAAAAGTGTCAGAAATAAAACACACAAAGTTCAAAGTTTTTGACAATTCCTTTATTAAAAAATAAAAAAATAAATGTCCCCCAAAGTAGATCCAACTTCAGTCACGATGCCTGCCGGACCTAATAAAGCTAAGGGGAGGGGCCACCCAGTGACATCACCTGGTGGCCCGACCCCTTGTGACGTCACTGCCCCAGCATGCTCCTGACTAATCGAGTGGGGCATCTGATAAGTGAAGAACCAGATGCAAGTAGGATTTCCTTGACTTGATTTTCAGAATCTGATTATTAGTAGTTGTCTTGTAACTAGTAATTACCACATCTTTCTGTCCATACACACTGCAATTTGTGCCAAAAGACATTTCCGGTTTATCGCTGCCTGTAGAGGCTTAAAGCCAAACTCAGAGCTCTAACTTTTATATAAATATATTCCTCAATAACCATGAAGGTTGCATATCTGTTTGTGTGCACCAAATGGCCAGATATTGCCTTGTAAAATTAGTGGTGGTTGTGACCTCTTGTTTCTGTCAGTTTTGTACATAGCTTGTGCGGAGAGGAGAGCTGTCAGAGGGAACTAGCAGACCCAATCCTATAGAAAACTACAGGGAAACTGATACAGGAACAGTCACCCTGCACACAGAAAGCTGCCAGCAGTAACCTGTCCTATTACAGGAAACTCCTGTACAAAGACAAAGTGCAGATGTTTTTTTCATGCTGGGTTACTGCACATATATGGATATACACATATTAAGAAAAGTATATCCAAAGCTTTTTTGGCCATACTTCTCTTCTGGGTTACAGGGGTTCACCTAATTTTAAACTACTGTTACCCAGAATCCGCTTAAAGCAGACTATTGCCCACTGTCAGCTGATAAGGAATTCCAAGCTCTGGAAGAATCCCAATGATTTTGTCGGGATCCACCCAGCTTGCCTGATTGTCAGCTGGCTCCAGTTCTCAATGTGCGGGTAAGAGCTGAAACCTGCTGTGGACACCTGCTTCGCAGTCTGGCACTTCAGTGAGTGCCGGAGGGGCTGAGTGGAGAGCAATGACTGACAGTCAATGTTCTTCGCTTGTAACAGACAAATGATGGAGCAATCGGCAGTTACGTGATTATTAAGTTCTCGGGCTTTGAGCCGACATGGGACAGCTGCAGCATCACACCGATGATGCAGTATAGGTTATGTATGTTTTAAATTCCCATACTTCTATTTTTAAGAGTGACTATGCTTGGCTCTTGTATTTAGACTATGTGTTTTAGCCCTGACTTTTGCTTTTAACCCTTTCGCTGCCAGATTCACACTTCACACGGACCTGACAACAGGGGTTTTACACACATTCTTGGTGGCTGCAGCCAATGGGATTGTGTGTAACTCTGAAAAGCAGACCCCTGCCTGTCGGGTGAAAGCATTCTGGCGGTTGTTCTGCCACCCAATTGCTTCCACACAGTAACATGCCCACTCGCCAGGTACTGGCATAGCGGGTGCTGCGGATAGGGGGGATGGAGCTGAGCAGACTCACTTCTGCTCTCCTCCCCCCTCGTTGTTGCTGACCAGGAAAGCAATGTCTTTGACATCACTTCCAGGATCAGCCTCCCGGTGTCCTCGAACAGCACAGCTGGGAAAGCATGTAATGAAATGCAATCTGCATTTCTTTTAATTCAGTGGAGCACAGAGGAGACATGCAGGATCTTTTAGACCCCATATTTCTCCTTAAAAGAGCCTGTCGCCAAAAAATTTGTAACATAGGACTTGTCCTATGTGAAGAAGGGGAAAAAAATTGGGTAAAACACATTTTTTTTTTTTTCTCAATTGTAAAATATGTAAGTTACACTCAAGCACATACCCCCCCCCCAATATGTGGCAGCCCCTTTACCCCCACATACACATATGTACAAACCAAAAACACATGTGTCAGGGGTGCCTATGCACGCGCAAAAGCGTAGATTGCGATACCTATGTTGCGTATCACCAAGCATGCCCTAGTGGTGCAATATTTCTAGCATCAATCCTCCCATAATGCTAAACTGATGACCTATAGGGGCCTTTTAAAGTGTTGCCTATGGAAAATATAGGGTACTTAAATTTACAATGCTGGGTGTGATGGACCCCAGTACTTAAGAGGAATGTGTCCATCATAAAAGCTTCCTTTGCCTGGTAACGGAACGAACCAAAATCCCGCAGCCCACCCAGTCACTGGTTGGGACACAGTGTGGGGATGTGAAAAACATAAGACTGTTTATTAAAATACAGGCACAAAGAGATGAACACTCTAGAACAATCCCCTCCTCTTTGGATAATGACACAGGGCGGGGTAAACTGTACATCCAGTAACAGGAGACACTGGTACATTCAAACTTTTTAACAAATAATTCAATCAGTGACTGGGCAAGTAGACTGGGGGGAAGAGGGTTTCTTCAACGGTCCTTCCTGCTGATAAGGCTGTCTATGTGCCCAGGTACTGATTGAATTTTTTTGTTGAATAATTTGAATGTACCTTGGTCTCATGTTACTGGATGTACACTTTACCCTGCCCTGTCTTATTATGCAAAGAACGGGAGGTTGTTCTAGAGCAGGGATAGGAGAACTGTGGCCCTCCAGAGTCCCATGAGGCATAGCAAGACTCGGACAACCACAAGCATGACACCCAGAGGCAGAGTCATAATGGGACTTGTAGTTTTGCAGCAGCTGGAGGCCCACAGTTTGCATATCCCTGTTCTAGAGTGTATATCTTTGTGCCTGTGTTTCAATAAACAGTCTTCTATTTTTCACCACCCTGAACTGTGACTCTTAACTAGTGACTGGGTGGGCTGCGGTATTTTGGATCGTTCTGTTACCGGGCAAGGAAAGCTGATATATATGATGGACCTACTCTTCTTGTGTACTGGGGTCCGTCACATATTTATTTTGTGCAACCTCATCTTTTTTTATATTTTACCAAAACAATTGGTAATTTTACTGTATTTGTATGCCCTAAAATTAACTTTAGTGTGTTCTTTGCGGTAATATGTGAAATTAAAAAAAAAAAATTGGAACTACTCCTATTTTATTCTCTAGGGTGCCTGCTTTCAGAAAATATATAATGTTTTGGAGATTTTTATGTAATCTTCAGGCCTAAGATGATTTTTTTTTTTTTTTTTTAAAAATGTGTGCAGAAAAATGTACCTGCACACGGCTGTCAGATTGGACACAATGGCTGTGTCTGCGCAGCTGCTGCGTCCCAATGACCCTGATAGACTAATTTTACCAGGGGTTCCCTGAGACCTGGAAATTATTTTAAGGGTTCTTCTGGGATAAAACAGTTGACGGAGGCAGGTCTGAACACTTAAAAGTCTCATAGAAGCCTATGAGAAATGACTACACAGGTGCACCTAACAGCAGAAAGGATTTTGACCATGTGATGTCAACATTGTGGCATGCGGTGACTGTCAGGTAAGTATCTATCTGGGTTGGAGGAGAGTGGGTTACTTTAAGTCGGGTTCCTGGCAGGTTTGATATGTGTACTTTTATATGAAATTTATATTTCTCCTTTTGAAGACATGCTTCTTAAAGTGGATCTTAGGTCCTCAATACTTTCCTGTCCTTCAATAGTCCAGTGTCCCTTCCAGGTGCCAGGATGCGGCTGTCTTGGTCAGTGTAGGATGATGTCACTGAGTGCAGTAATCCCGTCACCCAGGACTGTGAACTAAGCTACACGTGCACTGCTTAGCCTACGTTCTAAAGAAGACTGCAAGCAGGCACATAGGTTTATTTTATTGCAGAAATGACACTGCATGTCTTTTTACTGCAATAAAAGCCTGTCTGCCTGCAGCTTCCAGTTTGGCATCAAGGATACAGAATGCTGTACTGTTTTGATCCATCTGTCAGACACATTAGAATAAAAAAAAAAATCCCTTCTGTTGGTTGTTTTTACCACTGTGTTCTCTGTCCTAAGTTTGGCTGGCTGCATTCTGGCAGAGAGAAGCAATAGGAGATCTGGATATTCTGATCCAGGCCATGTACATTCCTCACTGATATCCAGATAGAATGAAAATACTTTAAGAGTCCATTCACACTTCCGCGACTTGTCAGCCTGACAAGCTGCGGTCCTCCCGCTCCCACTGTGTAGTACCCGTTCTAATAGGAGCGACATAAGTCGCTCCGACTTAGAAAAAGGGTCCTGTACTACTTCTGGGCGACCTGGAGGCGACTTGCATTGACTTCCATTATGTGAAGTCCGTGCAAGTCGCGCCGAAGTCGCGCTGCATGCGACTTCACAGGTCGCCCCCGAAATCGGAGCGACCTAATGTGAACGGAGGCTAAAGGGATTGTTTGCTTTTTATGGAAAAAGGAAATTGATCCCAAGCAAAATGACTTTTAGGGCTTGCAAATTTTTGTGTACTTTGCTTGATCATTAAATCTCTTGTGAACCGATTATCAGGCTACGTATGGCTAGTTACTGTGTTACTCATTTGGATCTGTGTGAGAATGATCATGATTTCCGGTTAGGGTGCTTTCACACGGGGTAGACCGTTTTTTGATCCGCTCCGTCATTTTTTTTTTGACGGACACGGATGACACTTGTGTCATCTGGTCTGTATGTCCGTTTACCATCCCATCCATTTGCAGATGATAAACGGAGATAATGTATGTCAATGGGATTGCGGATGTCAGCGGATGACACCGCTGACATCCGTTTTTGCATCTGTTCTGTTTTTTTAAACGGAAGAAAAATAGGGTTCTCTTCCGTTCCAAAAAACGAAACTGATAGGAAAGGATGCAAATCTGATATCAGCGGATGGTCATCCGCTGACATCCGCAATCCCATTGACATGCATTATGTCCGTTTTTCATCCGCAAATAAATGGGATGAAAAACGGACATACGGACAACCCGTAGTCCGTGTTTACTAAAAGCATGAAATGATTTATATATGTGGTATTTGGTTCTTGTGAAATTAGGACTACTAAAGTCTACGTATGACTGCTCCTTTTCAACTTTAATTTGTCTTTAAAACAGAAAAGATAATCAAGGCTCATCCTCTGACCTAACATGGCTGGGGACGTCACTGGAAGAGATGAACAGAATGCCAGTGTGTCACAATTATCAACCACCATTGATGCCTTCTGTTAACCATACTATCACCGTAAGGGTAAGAGTATACAGTCTTCCAGTGGACCAAACATTTTACTGAGTCTTGTCACAGGAGGAGATCATCACTTTGGAACAGGTTTTTCAGAACCTTATAAATGATTGCCAGATATATTATTACATTTTTTTTGTTGCAATAAAGTTTTCAGAACTGGTATTAATCATTTTGTAAATGTTTTCTGAGGTTTAGGCTTAGTGTTCGGATTTAGGATTGGCTATTGAGGCTCAAGTGACATTTAAGGTGCTTGACAAGTGCTTGCATGGGCACAGCACTTTCACATGGGAGTGAATAGATATTGCTCAACCAGTGACTAGATTGGGTTTGCAAAGGGGTTATTTCTCTTAAGTTCTAGCAGCAGAGAAACAAAGGTGAGGTAAGTATATATGCTTTTGCTTAGCGGTTATAAATCTGACATGGAAAATTAACTTAGCATATCTCCATTGGGTGAATTAGCCTCAATCCAAAGCGCCAATTGTCATAGCTCTGAATTCTCTTCCCTCTATCAGCATAAGCCCCCACCCATGCCTGTTAGAGCGCAGAGATGCTGCGTAAAATGTGTGCTTCAGGAGGGTGGGGAGAGGAGAGACTGCAGATAAACGGGTACAACTTATGCAATTGGATTTGTTTTGGTGTATTACCCGAGGCTAGTCACTTCACTGGATATACAACCACTTTAACATGCACTTGTTGCTTCAAGCACAAATGCACTTAGAAATTTTTGTCCACTGAATTGCTAAAAACTGCCATATGAAAAACATATATTCCAATTTATACATTCAATTTTTCTGAAGTTAAAAACGAACATCCATTATTGGAATACTTGGGCTATAGACCCTATCCAACATCATTTAATAGATATTTATGTAGTTACATTTAGTATTGTAAATGGAGGTATTTGATAAAGGGTAAAGGGATATGACACTTTAATTTGAAGTGTAAGGCTATATTTATGTCTCCATAAGAATACATGGTTTCCCCACTACTACTACCTATGCTGTATGGTGCTAGTAAAAAAGATATGTGTAGATTCCTTTTTTCAATCTTCTGCGGTGCGGTCAGTTGATGCAGAAATTCTGGCTCCCTTGTGTCATGGAGCACTCAACAACCGGGCTAAATGTCATGAGCCGTGACATCACCCACTGGTCTGTCTGTCTGTCTGTTCTCAATCCTCTTCCCTGCAGCAGCTGCTCCATAACAGGGAGCCCAAGCTCCTGCATCATGTGATAACTGCTTAAAAAAGGTAATTGCACACATCTTTTTACCAGCAGTATACAGCAGAGGAGAGAGGAAGGGGTGTTTTTAGGCAGACTTGTATGTTGCCTTTACTTCCACTTTAAGGAAACCAAAAGTGGTACTTTGGGTTAATAGTGACCAATAGTGGGTCCTGCCATTCGACACCCTTATTTGTCAAAGTAAGTTAAATTTGTAATCTGCTCTTCTAACCATTTGTTGATTTTATTTTTCAGGTTGACAAGTTACAGGACAATGTGGTGCCTATGCCCCATCCATCTTCCTTTACAGACACATGGGACAACACACATGTGAAGATGCCCTGCTCAAAAAGCAATGCGTATCCAGTAGATGACCATGTGAGAAGTTGTGGGATCCAGTTACCTTTTTTAAGTTTAAAAAAGTAGTGTATATGTATATAATAATTGTTTTTCCTTTAAATTCTGCAGAATGGTGTGAAGACAGTAGGAAGCCGATGGAAAATCATTGAGTCATCTTTGAAGGGCAACATAAGAAACCCACATCAACTGAAGGTGTGAATGGGGTTGTCGCTTTTACTTTTTACTACTTAATGCTTAATACTGTGAGGTTAGATATATGGGTGCTGACATAGCTTATTTTATTTTTGTAGTGTAGCTTCCAGAACTTTCATTATAATTCTGGCTTTATTACCTAGTGAGTCATTTACCTAAACAAGCATACAGCAGCAAGTTTACAAAGCTGAACTCGTGAACTGCATGCTTGTTCAAGGTCAGCGAGTCACTAGGTGGTGAAGCAAGAATCTGGATGGCAGCCAACATCTAAAAACATGACTTTTTTTTAAAAAAAATTATACCCTATTGCAGTGCACAACAACACCGGTTTTGTGGTGCACTTCAATGTGTTAACTGCTACTGCACAGGGTATTCAGGTTTCTGCTCAAAATTAGTGGCACCGCAATGTACTGTGGTTGGGCAAATGCATTGATGCACTGTGTAATGGCTTGGTAAAACTTGAGTTAATGCACATTGCCACAATGCACAAGTGTAAATGGACCTTAAAAATGGTGACCTTTTCATTTAAAATAATTTTTATCTAGATTAATGTTTTTTAATATTTGTTCGTTTTATGTTCATTATTAGAAAAAATGTTTCTTTGTATTTGGGTAAATATGGATACTTTATTTTTACCATTTTTAGGCTGCTGGCAGAGCTCTAAGCAATTCCGAATAGTAGCTTGTGTTAAATGAAGACCTAAATGAGTCAGAAGAAAAACTTACCTTTTTTTCATTTGCTAGAAGAGAGAGGAAAGTCTTAAACCTGCAGCTGCCCGGTGCACATTCAATCGACTACGCCACGACCGTGGCTTATGTCATTTACCAAGGGGGCACCAAGGGTGTCCTTGCGGCCTTGGATGTGTCAATTCTTCGGTGGGCAGTGCGCCTTGTTTCAGCTCTTCCGCTGTTCCCTTTTCAGGTATGGAAACCTTGGCAGGCGGATGCCCTCAGTCGACAGGCCTTGGATGCAGGGGAATGGTCTCTTCATCCGAAGGTGTTTCTGCAGTTGTGCCTTCGTTGGGGGCACTCCAGACGTGGACCTGTTGGCATGGCATCTACAGGATAGTTCTGCGGTTTGTGGCCCGCTTCCGGGACCCTCTGGCGGGTGCAGTTGTGGCACCATGTGTTTTGTCATGGGCAAGAACATTTGCTAGGTTCAACTTAAAACAATGCCGTGGAGTTTAGCATGGTCACCTACGCACAGCTGCCAAGGTCAGTCTCAGCTGCGGTCTTCCTTTCCTCCTCCCAAGTTGCTGCCAAGAATTCTTCGCAGGATCGAGGCGGAAGGGAATCCAGTCTTTCTCGTGGCTCCGGACGGGCCTCGCCGAGCTTGGTACGCCTGCCTGGTCAGGCTGGCGGCAGATGCTCCTTGGAGAATTCCTCTCAGGGAGGAGTTATTGTCTCCGTGGCCATTTTCCCATCCGACTTTGCGGTCGCTGACTTGACGACTTGGCTGTTGAATGCCAGGTGCTAAAGGATGGGGGTTTGGCTACTTCAGTGATTCCCACCCTGCTTGAAGCGCAACTTCTAGGGTGATTTTTGTTCATCATACAAGACAGTCGTATATTGCGTGGGCTCCCCCTCACTCTTACTCGGTGGCCCGGATCTTTGCTTCCTTCAGTGGGGAGTTGATCACAAGTTGGCCTTGAGTACTGTCAAGGGTCAGGTTTCGGTTTTGGCAAATTTCTTCCGAAGGCCGTTGGCCGCCTGTGCCCTGGTGCGTGACTTCTTCCAGAGGGTACGACACTTGGTGCTTCTGGTACCTCCGTCACTCACTGGGGACCTTAATTTGGTGCACTCTGTTCTTTTGGACCCACTGTTTGCTGCGAGTATTCGAGGGTATCCCCTGCCTACCTTATTACAGAAGGTGGACTTCTTGGTTGCTGTCACTCTGCGTGCAGGTGTCGGCACTGGCAACGTTGTCCTTTCGTTCTCTCTATATGTTGATCATGGGGCCATGTGGTACTTCGTCCGCATCCGTCCTTCCCTCCAAAGGTGGTTTCTGGTGTTCATTTGCGGGGGACATTGTATTCCCATCTTGTGTCCTGAGCCCTGACATCCTAAGGAATGTGCATTGCTTACTGTTTAGAGTGCTGGCACTCCAGGTGTGCTTGGCGACTACTGAGTCTTTTCGTGAGTCAGGCTCGCTCTCTGTACTTACAGATGGCCCGTGAACAGGACTGCCTGTGTCTGCTGCGTCTATTACAGGATGGATCAGACAGGCGGTGGTGCAGGTTTATACATTTAAGGGTCATGTCCTACCTTTCCCTGTTTCAGTGCGTTCTACTCGGGCGCCTAGTGCTTCCTGGGCTTTTCGCCTTGTAGGCATTAGTGCTCCAGGTTGCAAGTCAGAAACCTGGTAGTCTGTTCACACCTTTACCACGTTTTATAAGGTGGATGTGCTGGCATCTGCAGATGCCACTTTTCGGCCGCAAGGTTTTTTGCTGGCTGCTGTTTGGAGGGCTTTTGGCCTTCCTTGAGGGTGTTTACTGTTTGTTTTCAGGTGGGCCTCATCTTTTGTGCTGATGAGTCCTATGTTGCCTGGTCGGCTATGTTTGGCCTTGGGGACTTGTTCTTTTCTGCTGTTCCCACCCCTCATTTTATGGCACTGCTTTAGGACATCATTACTGATATGAATCAGAGAGAACTGCGTCCGTCAATGAACGATAGAGCAAACTGGATTTTTGAATTACCGTAAAAATTATTTTCTCAAGTACATTGACGGACGTAGTACCCGCCCCTCTATTTTGAGTTGGTGTTACTTTTCTGACACTGCTTTGATACAAAACTGGCATCCTTTGCAGGAAGAGAGGGGGTGTACCCTCCGGGACTGCCCATAGGCGTAGCCAGAACATTTTTCTGCCTAGTGTCCTACTCCTGTAGGGAGCAGTATTACCCTACTGATATGAATCAGAGAGAACTGCGTCCGTCAAAAATCCATTTTTTTTTATGCTTTTATTAGTAGTGACATCATACCTCTTGAACATTTGTTTAACACCTTCTCCCACTCTTTTTTGAATCTGTTTTTTAAAAGGTTGGGAAGATTTGGACTCTAAGCCCAAAGGGGTTTATGTCTTTCCTAATATAGTTCTCAAAAGATTGAATATGCCAATGTAGCAAGGATTTATTTTCCACGGTTTTGCCTAATCTAAGGAAAAGAGATGAAAGATCAGATTCCATGTGTTCTGTGTGTCCAAAATCTTTTTAATATCCTGACATGCGCTTGTCCCACTCTTTGCCTTTATAGTCAGCCATATACCCTAAAAATTGAGTGAATGATTATCAAAGCAGAAATCTCCCACAAGGGCAGAGGGGAAGGGTATTTGCTACCCATAGATTAAATCAAAGCATAAGGTGGGGAGATCCTGAAATTAATTTAGGAAAGTTGGGTTCCCTCATAAAGAGAAATTGGACCTTTAAAGGTTCTACGAGTGAACATATAATTATGGTATGCCCTGGAAGTGACGTCAAACTATGCTACCTAAAATTGTCCATAGGTGAAGCTTTAAAAGCCTTTACAGGTTATCAGTTTAGAGTTAATTGTGAATTATGGCCCTAGAATTCTTACACTCACACCAATACGGCGATACCTCACATATGTGATGCAGTCACAGTTTACACGTGTGTGCTGGACCTACATGCCCATTTGCTATTGTGTGTATGCATGGGGGACGGGGTGCCTTTACATTTTTTTTTTTTTTCTAATCTAATTTTATTGTTATCACAAGGGGGTGAACCAGTCCCCTTATGATAGCTTTGGGCAATGAAAGGTACTCTATTGGACTTATGTTTCCCCTGTCCTTCAAGGCAGGTGATCCAACACAGATCATGTTTGATCGTCTGCTTCCCTGGCTGTAACAACCAGGAACTGACCGCTTGGAAACTGTAAGTGATGGAATCTTTGTTGCTGCATGGATCATTTGTCACCTGAGGAGATGGGGGAACAGATGTTCCTCCATCTTTTCTTTGGGCAGCTGTCCCGACTGCTTACTGCAGTTTCAGGCTCCCCAGTGGACCAGAAGAGCCTGGGAACCAATGTAGGTGGCAGCTGGAAGGGGGTCTTCCAAGTTGGTGTTTCTCAACCTTTTTCTCAGTCATTTTTTTTTTTAACTCTGCACAAACTCAAGGCACTTCAATACTAATGTAAAAAAGAACAAATAGTTTTACATAATGCAACATCCATACACGTAGGACACCCAACGTTGGAGGCAATTTATTCTTTCAAAGCAAATACACCTTTACACACTGGTACTGACTAGTATTCCAAAGTTTCTATTCTCCCTCACTCAGCTAATGTGACCCCAGTGCTGACGGGGAGGGGCAAACAAGAGTGCTGTACAGGTGCCCGATGTCCTCCTTATGAACTGATGATAACATTGGTTGTATGCTTGATCCAACGACTGGCTCTTATACCGCTTTTTAGGCAATTTGTGGGATTTTGCCAAGACACCCCTGAAGAAACCTGAAGCGCCCTGGTTGAAAATGTTCTGTTCCAAGTAGTGTAAACAAGATCAGGTGGCTGTTAAGCTGTCTGGATTGCTTTTACCTGACAGCTAATCGCCGGGTTAACAAAAAAAAAAAAAAAAAAAAACAGTACCAGGATCAAGGCTGCAGCTGCATAGAACCACTGATATAACCACTTGCTGTCCAGAACATTACTTTACATACATTACCGTGCCTAGTGCCTAGGCACACTCCATTCTTCTAGGTTTACAGGAGCATAGCAGGAATGTTGAGAGGCTTGCTCCAGAAACAGCAGTCTGTTTTACAGAGACCTAATGCAATCGATAATTAAAAAATTGGGTCTGGAAACAGAACACCTGAAGAAGTTTTATTTCTCCTAAACTGACATGCTCCCAGAGTGAAGGAGAAGGTGAAGGAGTCTAGGATAACTTTATTACAGTCTGTCAGAACACATAAGGCAAGGCAGACGTTTTGTACTAGAAATTCCATAACTTTACATCCTGTTATCAATGTTCAATTATTTTTATTACAATCTTTATTGTGCCAATAAATAGAATGTTTGTTTATATTTGTAAACTTTCAAGAAGCTTTTTCGGCCCATTTATACTTTTTTCATCTGTTGATATGCATAACCCACAACACATCCTCTGAGCTGCACTATAGCATTATTTTATATATATATATATATATATATATATATATATATATATATATATATATATATATATATATGATGTGTGTGTGTGTGTGTGTGTATATGTATACAGGCCTAATTCATTGTAAATGGCACCCTAATGCAATGTATACAGTAAAAAAAAATATATAATATTTTTTTTTTTTTTTTTTTTTTTTTTTACTGTATACATTGCATTAGGGTGCCATTTACAATGAATCAGGCATGTACTTGTACTTATACATTGCAGTAACAGACATTAAAATTCCCATTTTATTGCATGTTACTGCAATGCAAAATATGAATCTACTCAATTTTGTCTTTCAGTGTTGCTGTTCTAGAAACCTACAGATGGCGCAAGTGTACATCTCATTCGTAACATTTAAATACTTTTGTATCTTCTCTATTTGCAGGCAGCGATTTTGGCATATAATTTGACATATTCCAAAAAATGGGACTTCACCGCTTTAGTCGACTTTTGTGTAAAGGTATTGTGTTTTCTTCCCTTAAAATGCTAAGTAACTTTAGTTTTCTTTTCTCTAGTTGACGACTTAAACCTTATAAATGTACACTTTAGCTGAACATAAACCATGTGTAGTCTAATAAAATTATAATGTATTTTTGGCTGCATGACAGGGCAAGCTGATTAGATTATTAGGGGAATGATTCAACAAAGCCTCTTAGGTTTTATTATGTTAGACTATAGAAATACTGTTGAAGTAAAAGGTGCTATTCATATACAGTGAAGTTTTTTAGTAGGTTCTTACATAAAAATAACCCAGAAACTGTTTTTGTTTAACCACTTCCTGCCCACCGTCAAATGACAGAACGGCTATTGTTCTGGGACGCCGTCATATGACGCCGCACCAGAACAGCCTCTCTTGCGCTCCCGCTGGGGCACTGCGGCGATCATGGCCGTGCCGTGTTGCTAGGACACGGAACGACCCCCATCTTGGTAAAGAGTGGCTCTTTACCCATGTGATCGGCTGTGTCCAATCATAGCCGGTCACGTAAATGAGGGAGGGCCGTTTATCAGCTCTCCTCGCCTCACACTGTCAGAGTGTGTGGCAAGGAGTGCCGATCAGCGGCTCCTCCTTAAAGGGGAACCTAGAAAAGGTAATTGGGGCACTGATCATCAGTGTCCTGATTACAGAAAAGCTCAAAAACCGTGCCGACTTATCAGTGCCACCTATCAGTGCCACCTATCAGTGCGGCATATTAGTACCTTCTCATCAGTGCCCATAAGTGCAGCCTATCAGTGCACATCAGTGAAGGAGAAAAATTTCTTATTTTCAAAATTTACTCACAGAAAATACGATTTTTTTAAATACCACCAAAAGAAAGCTCTATTTGTGTGAAAAAAATAATTAAAAATTTCATATGGGTACAGTGTAGCATGACCGCGCAATTGTCATTCAAAGTGTGAGAGCGCTGAAAGCTGAAAATTGGCCTGGGCAGGAAGGGGGGTGAAAGTGCACTGTATTGAAGTAGTTATAGAGTACCCTACTGCTTATTGCCTCTTTATTGAGACTGTGCCAAAGTATAATGTATGGTGTTTTTCATAACTTTTACTTCAACCTGGTATATAATTACGCATGAGCACCCAGCATTAGGAGATACAAGCAGGCACCAGTTTTTGCCTGCACCTGCCTTCAAGTGTTCGATCATGTACCCATCCGAGTTTAAGTCTTAGAGCATTTTGAGCTATGTAACTTAAGCTGGCCATAGATGGTTGGAATCTCTGCCAGTTCAGCAGGGATCTGCTGAGATTCTAACCATCTATGGGCAGGCAGATGTGACTAAGTCAATCCCATTGATTGGCTTTGGTACAACCAGCATGTTGAATTTTTGGCATGTGATTATTGCCAGCAGCTATACCTGTTAGTTAATCACTGTGTTCTCCCAGCAGGGACCCCTCCTAGGCCCCCATACTGGGAGAACAAAATAGCTCTGCGGGAGGGATTCCCTCATCAACACTAACCCATGGTTGCAGGAAGAAAATTGCACCATCTATGGCCTGCCTTAGGGAGGGGACTTATTTGCATTTCAGTAGCTCCACATTTGAAGGCATCCATGGGTATTCATTCTTTACCTAACCTAGAAGAATTGACATTCAGCTTCTCTTTATGTGGTTTCAATTGCAACGCTGACCGTTGAGCGACTTTCTTTCCTTCAATCATGGTAAGCTCACCATTTATGGCCTTCTTTGTAGCCATTGTGTTTTCCCGGCGAGGAGGGCGTCATGAACCGCCCTTGCCGGAAGAACACAGTGTTTATTGTTTGCAGCTGTGGCCACTGGCAATAATTGCATTCTCAAAATCAGAAATGCTGGTTATACCCAAGTCAGTCGATGGATCGAATCTCGATCGGTCCCTACTGAAACGGTTAAGATTCGAACCGTCTATGGCCAGCTTAAAAATTCCTTTTGCGCTTGGCATCCTTGGAGATAGAATGTCTTTCTCTTTATTTCTTTTCTGCTGGAGCTACGGCTTCCTCTGGTACAGCCTTTTCTTTGGCTCCCAGTAGTCTGACACCAGAGCCCAAGCTTGGAGACTCCCTGCTAGTAAATATGTATATTACCTGTGCAGTTATCTTTTTCTTTTATTTCAGATACCAATGTCACTGTACCCCCAAATCCAGCTTTTTACTGCGGGAGAACTAGTCTTTACTGTCTGCCTCATGAATGTTTGCATTTGTTGAGTGCTGGGGTTTTAGGTTACCTAGTGTGCTATGCTGCCCATCCTACCCCAACTATTCACCTAGGAGAGAGCCTTGGGGTTCTTTACTCATGGGCTTTCATTGCTGGCTTTCTGCTTCTGTGTGGGGGTTGGGATGGGAAGAAATGTTCTCCTTTCCATCCTTGTGGCCTTTCTGATCATCCCACCTGTCCTGGAAATATTTTTCCAATCAGAAGCATTGTAAGGACTGTGAGCATCCCGAGTGAAGCTCTTTGTCTGAGCCTACTTTAGAGAGCATCATTAAACTAGTCACAGAGAGCTACCAGCAACTTTGGAGGCCATGAACAATGTGTCTTCTAAAGTCCAGGGTCAGAAATACGTAATATACCGCTGTGCACATTGATCAGAGGTCAGGAGTATTGACCACTTGCCGTCTGCTCACTAGAGCTCTACTGCGGCAAAGTGGCTCGATAACGTCTGGCGACGTAGACCTATGTCGCCAGACATTCCCCTCTCTCGGAGGCGCGCTCCCGCTGTATTCAGTCACAGCGGGAGTCGGGCCAGGGGAGGAGCAGCGGCGATCGCCGCTGCTCTTCCCCGATCGTCGGGGAATCCCCGATCGCCTGCTTGTGTAATAGCATAGCATAGCTGAACCTGCGATCTGTCCCTGTGTCACTCAGTCACCTCCCCCCACACACGTTAGTAAGCACCAGGCATACATTAACCCCTTCCCTGCCAGTGTCATTTTTACAGTAACAGTGCATATATATAGCACTGATTACTGCAGTAATGTCACTGGTACCCCCAAAAGTGTCAAAAATGTCAGTCAAGGGTCCGATCTGTCCGCCGTCCCGCAAAAAAAAATCGCAGATCGCCGCCATTACTCGTTAAAAAAAAAAAAACACCAAAAATGACATAAATCTTTCCCTTAGTTAGTAAACGCAATAACTTTTGCGCAAACCAATCAAAATACGCTTATTGTGATTTTTTTTTTTTTACCAAACATAGATAGCAGAAAACAAATTGGCCAAAAATGTAAAAAAATTGTGATTTTCTATTACATTTTTTTTTGGGGAGAATTTCATATAAAAAAATGTGAAAAATATTGTTATTTTTTTCAAAATTTACGCTCTTTTTTTGTTTATCGCGCAAAAAGTAAAAATCGCACAGGTGATCAAATACCACCAAAAGAAAGCTCTGTTTGTGGGGAAAAAAAAGACTTAAATTTCACTTAGGTACAGCGTCGCACAACCGCGCAATTGTCAGTTAAAGTCGCACATTGCAGAATCGCAAAAAGTGGCCCAGACATAAGATAGCAAAATCCTCCGGTGGTAAAGTGGTTAAACGTTCAGCGTGCAGGAGCAGGTAATATACAACCCAGTCTGCAGGGATAAGGAGTAATTGACACTGCTCCTCCCTCCTCCATATCTGCCGCTATATTGCCAAGCAAAAAGTATCCAGTCCAAGAGACCCACTTGTGTACTCTTGTAATTCTGCAACCAGATCTTTGGTTTAAAGTGACAAATAGGCATTGATAGTCGCGTTGAGGAGGTTGCAAACATTTTGTAAAATCTTGGGTTTTGGGGTTAGTGTCACTAAACTCACATCATAAAAAAACTATTAATAAGTGGTGTATTACATGCTGTTCATACCCAGTTAGTCACTATGAGATTTATTTTTTGTATTCTGAAAAAAAACCTGGTTGATTCTGCTGTTCTTCATCTCCTACTTCTGTCCAAGTCTCCAATTCAGCTAGGAATTTTGCAGCTGTGGTGGCAACTCAGCACATGCTCAGTTTTCAGTGAGTTACTGTATTGAGCACCCCCCCCCCCCCCCATCACATCTGAGCAGCCCTTGTGAATATAGAGTCACACATGTGGGCGTATACACAGTGATAAATGACAGCCCACTCCCTCCCTCTACCTCCTCCACACCCACTAGCCAGCTAAACACAATGGGGCAGAATATTACATGTAGATTGATGGTGGCTTCACCTCCCTCTTATTCTAAGACACAGGCTGGATGGGTGTGACACAGCCTGTGACTGGCAGAAATCCTCCCACACCATGTTGGTTCCACAAAATAATAGATTTGATTTCAAATGTATATTTGTATGCATATTTAAAACATTTGTGATATTATTTATGTATTTTTACTTTACTTTGTATTCCAAAGGCTGTGTTTTTTTTTTTTTTTTTATTTTGAACATGTGACCAGCAGCAGAGAATTAGAAGCTCCTCCTGCTTGTGTTTAATTGCACACAGGCTGGGAAAGAGCTGTCTTTGGGTTAGGAAAAAGATACTTCAGTGTTTTCTTTTTTTATTAAACATATGAAACAGTTACAAGGTCTGTAATGCAACAAAATAGCACATTTCGTAAAACGGCAAAAAATCATGTAAACTTTCAAAGTGTGCTAGCATTTTATACTAACAGTATCACAAATATTGTATACAAAGGTAATAGTGAACTTAATGTAAATGACACTGGGAGAGGGGGGGAGGGCTTGGAGGGAGTAAGAATGAGAAAAGAGATTGACACTCTCGCATGGGACGTGAGGAGAATGTCAACTATGTAAAGGAAGGATAACCAAGTATAGGAACTATGACTCTTACTGGCTGAACAATACAACTAGAATACTGGTATTATGACATTGTAGTTGAAATGGGGGGGGGGATAGGGGGGAAGAGGAATAGTGTTATCCATGAGATCCATCTAGAAGCGACCAACAAACCAGTGATAGGTACAGTCTTATGAAGGGGGGAGAACGTGGAGGGTGTTGTTTTACACAGTCAATATTCCTAATGAATTGGACATGGAGGCCTTTAAATACCATTCCGAGAATTGAAAGGGTATCATCAGAGCTTTCAGCTCGTCTGCATGGAAGGCATATTGCATGAATGGGCGCCATCTGGAGAAGAATTTTTCCATTGACGAGAATTTATCAGTGTCCAGGTTTCCTTTTTCCATATGTAGAAGTGTTTTGAGATCTTTGCAAACCATGGAGATCGTTGGGGAAGTGTTGGAAGTCCAGGTTTTTTAGAATAGCTTTTTTGGCTGCCAAGGTGCATAGGTGGGTCCACGGGGGCAGTCGTTTACATTTTCGATCGGTTGAGGGCTGTGAAGACTCTTCGTATCCAAATAAGAGCAAGTGAGGGGATTTCTGCAGTTTGATTCCCAGAACTTTCTGTAGAAAGGTCAGTACCTGGTCCCAGAAATGGGAAATTGTGGGACAATGCCAGAATCTATGCTCTAGCGTTGGTCTATTCCCACCGCACTGGGGGCAGATTGCAGGAGTCCTCGGGTCGTTGATGTACAGAGCCGGGAGGAAAGCCCTGTGAATCAGTTTGAATTGGGTCTCTCTCCAGGTCTCCATCAGCACAGTTTTTCTAATCAATAGGTACCCTTGCAGTATTTTCGGAGCGATATCCTCCAGGGGGAAAACAGTACCCCATTTATCGAACATGGTTTCCGTGGAGAGTTTATTAGAGTGTATAAGCAGTTGATCATAGACACTGGAAATGTTGTAACCTTTGTTCTTGATAAAGTCATCCATGACTGACTTTTGAAAACTTTTAGCAGTGTTGGGTGAGCAAGATTTAACATAGGCTACTGCCTGACGATAGTAAAACTGATGGGACGAGGGCAAGTGGTATTCCCCTGCATCAAGGTATATTTTAAAGAAACTATTGATAGCTTAATTTCCTGTACCTCTATTCTGCATTATAAATTGTATTTGATTTTTTATTATTCTGCACGTTGCATAAAGCTCTCAACAATATTAGATACATTTCTATGCCTCCACTGTGGTTCATATGAGCCATGTAGATCAATAGGAAGCAATCATTTTGAAAGCTTTGGGTTCAATAAAGATTACATTATGGCTTTGCCTGTATTGTGTTTTGTCTATTCCTGTGTAGATTGCAAGGCCACTGTGTGCGATTACTGTTAATCACAATCTAGTTCTAAAAATAGGGGTCACAATGGTAGAGGTGTTTTTTTATTTGAAGCATCTTATGAGATTGCTGTGTTCCATTTTAGATCTATGAAATTATTATCTGAAGCTATGATCCTCGAAGAGAGAATCGTTTTTGCTTTACTACCATTACAATTTACATAGTTGCATAGTTTGTGAGGTTGAAAAAAGACATCAGTTCATCCATTTCAACCTATGATGTGTGTGTTTGATGTTAACTGTACATTGTATATCCCCTTATGTTGTGGTCTTTAAGGTGCCCATCTAATAGTTTTTTGAAGCCATTGATGCTCCCTGCTGATACTACTGCTTGTGGAAGAGAATTCCACATCCTTACTGCTCTGACAGTAAAGAACCCCTTTCGTATTTTAAGGTTAAATCGTTTTTCCTCTAGTTTTAGTGAGTGGCCACATGTCTTATTGTATTCCCTTTCTCTGAAAAGTTTGTTCCTTATGCTAGGGTCTTCACCAGTACAGTATTTGTACATTGATATCATATTCTCTCTCAAGCGTCTCTTCTCCAGAGAGATTAGGTTCAATGCTTGTAGTCTTTCCTCATAGCTGATGTCCTCCATATTCCCCTAATTATTTTTGTTGCCCTTCTCTTGACTCTCTCCAGCACATCCTTCCTGAGGACCGGTGCCCAGAACTGGACGGAATAGTCGAGATGTGGCTGGACCAGTCTTGTAGAGTGGGAAAATAATCTCTATATTTCTGGAGTGAATCCCCTTTTTTTATACATACAGCCAGTATTTTGTTGGCTTTGCTTGCAGCGGCTTGGCATTGCATGCCACTGCCAAGCCTGTTGTCCACTAGGACCCCCAGGTCCTTTTCCATCTTGGATTCACCCAGAGATTCCCCCCCCTAGTGAGTAGCTTGCTTTCATGTTTCTGACGCCCAGGTGCATTGCTTTACATTTTTCAACATTAAACCTCATCTGCCATGTATTTGCCCGCCCATTATTTTGTTCAGATCCGCTTGTAAGGTTTCCACATCCTGCATCAAATATATTGGCATGCTTAGTTTAATATCATCCGCAAATACCGAGATTGTGCTAGATATCCCCTCCTCTAGGTCGTTTATGAATAAATTAAACAGGAATGGTCCCAGGACAGAACCCTGGGGGACCCCACTTTCCACACCTGCCCAATCTGAGTACTCCCCATTAATCACCACCCTCTGCACTCTCCCCTGGAGCCAGTTCTCTATCCAGGTACTCACCCTATGGTCCGTACCTACCTTCCTTAGTTTACAAATGCATTTGACACAGTTCCCCACAAACGCTTTCTGTACAAAGTCCAGATACACCACATCCAAAGGCTTTCCTTTGTCTAGATGGCAACGCACCTCATCGTAGAAAGTTAATAGATTGGTCTGGCAAGAATGATTATTAATGAATCCATTCTGTTTACAACTAATAATACCGTTATCATTACTAAAGTCTTGTATGTAGTCTCTTAACATCCCCTCCAATATCTTGCAGACTACTGATGTTGGGCACTTATAAATTTATAAAGGCTTTGCTTCAGTTGGCCAGAAATTGATTTTTAGGGGTGAAATAAAAATGGAATAAAAGTTTTCCGATTTTCCCTTTTTGAATGTTGACGTGAAAATTTATGCCAAGTTGTTGGCCAGCAGACTGCAGGCAGTGCTGCCCTCCTTGATGGGACAAGATCAGTCTGGCTTCATGAAGGGAAGACAGCCCTCGGATGCCACCAGACGCATGATCAACATTATACACCATGCAAAATACAGTCAAACGCCTTCTCTGCTTGTTTCTATAGAAACAGAGAAGGCGTTCGACAGAGTGCACTGGGGATATCTCCTGGCAACGCTCCGCAAGTCTATATTTAATTTAGCTATTGAACCCCTCGCTGAGGCCATCCGCTCCCATCCCCACATATTAGGATTTAAACTCCATCGTCCAATCCATGTCATAAACCTATTCGCAGATGAAATCATTCTATCACTGACGAATCCCACAATATCGCTTCCATTTGCGCATGAACTCCTTAACCAATTCAGCACCATATCGTTTCACAAAATAAACTTTTCTAAGTCCTTGATCCTGAACCTAGGACTGTCCCCCTGCAAAATCTTCTTTGGAATCCTCCTTGCCATACTCTTGGGCCGACCAACATTTCCCGTACCTAGGTATCTCCCTGACCACTACCATTGACAAAATAGCTGATGTAAATATTGCCCAATTACTACATCCGCTCCACCAGGACCTAGCTTCCCTAACCAAATTTGAAATTCCTTGGGTGGGCAGAATTGCATTGTTTAAAATGTTAATACTCCTAAAAATTTTATACCTCTTTCGAACACTCCCGGCCCCACTTAAACCGTCCCATCTAAATGGTATCTCCAGATGCCTCAAGCAATTCCTTAATCAGGGGAAAAGAGCACGCTGCTCCTACAAGCACCTTCTCCTCCACAAGAGAGCTGGAGGCTTAGGCTTCCCTGACATGGGTGGCTGTGTAATAGCACAACTTCCATGATGGTTTGCCAATACACAGTCCTCATGCTGGGTTACATAAAAGGTGTTCTGTTCAGGTGTCATAACTAAAGTTCGGTTAGATGGTCAGTACAATAATTTAGGGATTCAGAAGAAAAATATAAATCATAGCAATTTATTGTAAATAATATTTATGCAAGTACATCACCGTACAGATATTGGCTTAGCCTTTTTATATGTGACCAGTATAAACACAAAAAACAAAGAAACAAGACATACAACGTGAAACATTAAACATTTAACAGGGTACCGGCCGGTGCATAATAAAGAACATCATTAGAGTATTGGTAATCAAATATAATTATTTCTGGCGGTGTACACCGTTTCTTTTTTTTTCAAATTATTTCTTTATTTCTTTAAGTTCAGTTACATATACATTGTATTGAATACATTCCAACTTTCACAATTACAAATTATACAATATTTAGTTCAGCTCAAAAGAGCCATAACCTTCCTTTAAACATTCTATAGCCGAACATTTCAACTTTCACGATTACAAATTTCAAAATATTCAGTTCGACTCAAAAGTGACCAAAGTCTTCCTTAGGCATTCTATAACCGAACCCAAATCTCCCATTTCAATCCTTTTCCCTCTCTCCCCTCCTCCCCACCTCCAAAAAAAAAAAAAAAAAAAAAAAAAAAAAAAAAAAAAAACCAAAATCCTTTTTCTTTTCCCTTCCCCCTCCCGCTCAAATCTCTCTTCCCCTCTCTTCTCCTCTCCCGAACCTCTTCCTTATACTTATTTATCCATTATATCTAATTCTTTCTCTGTGTTTTAAAGTTGTCCTTCTCCTGAGTTTACGTAATCTATCCATTGTTTCCATTTCTTCTCATATTTATCCGTTTGTTGGCGGGCGGAAGAGACCAAGCTTTCCAAGTTATTTATTTCCTCCACCTTCCTAAACCACGTAATTATATTAGGTGGCTCAGTCTCTTTCCACCTGAGAGGAATACATGTCCTGGCTGCATTTATTAAATGTGGTATAATAGATTTATTGTAATTTTGTATCGGTATGCTAGAGACGTGGAGCAGAAACAAAGCCGGTTCTTTGGGGATATAGCTTTTCGTAATTTTTTGTATTATCTTCAGAATCTGTTCCCAATACATTTCTAATTTAGGACATGCCCAGAATATATGAAGCATTGTGCCTCTCTCTGTCCCACATCTCCAGCATCGGTCTGTATTCGCTATAGAGATTTTATTCATTTTAACCGGAGTGTAATACCACCTGGAAAAAATTTTATAATTCATTTCTTGAATTTTAGCACACATTGAGGTAGCAAATACTGACTTAATTATTTGATTTTCTTGTTCTGGTGAGAAAGTAGTGCCCATTTCCCTTTCCCATTCCCTCAAGAAAGGGAATTTATGCTGTACCACTGATGTCATTAACAAGGAGTACATTTTGGATATAGTATGTTCCAGTATTCCATTTTGGGTGCATATTTTTTCATAGGGTGTTACCTCTTTATCCCCCTGAGGGGGGGCTTTCAATGTTCCCAGAAAGTGGCGTAACTGAAAAGCCCTCCATGAGTCTAGGCCGAAAGGGCCTGACCCATCTGTTAACTCATCTGTGGTCACCCATCCTGTGTCTGAGCGGAAATCAAGAATCTGAAAGATTCCCCTTTCTACTAAAGCCTTAAACTTCCTGTCTTGACACCCTGGCTCAAAGAGGGGGTTCCCCAGGACCGGGTATAGTAAGGAATTCTCCCGTATAAGATTGTCTTGTTTAAATATTTTTGCGCATATTTTAATCGTGTTTCCTATAACAGGGTGATTCTTAATAGCTGTTGGCAAGTTCTTATGACACCAGGGGGCTCTTTTCAGTGATACCTCACATTGTGCCTGCTCTATGTTTGGCCATAATTTATATTCTCTATGGCGACACCAATCAATCATTCTGCCTAATTGAACAGCATGATAATATCTCTTCATATTCGGAATCGCCAGCCCCCCATCTGTTTTGAATCTAAATAAATATTTCTTCCCTACCCTGGGGCGTTTTGATTTCCAAATAAAATCCATTATCATGGTTTCAATCTGGGACAAGTATCGAGGTGGAATGTGGATGGGAAGTGCCTGGAAAATATACAGAAATTTTGGTAAAACACTCATTTTAATTATATTGCACCTTCCCATCCATGAATACATTCCTCCTTTCCACTTTTGTAATAATACGTTTATGGATTTTAATAGGGGGATAAAATTCATCTTAAACAATTGTGAGATTTTTGAAGTAATTGACGTCCCTAGATATTTTAAAGCCGTCTTTGTCCAATTCAACTTAAAATTTGCCCTTAATTGTTGTTGAAGTGTCCCTGCTAGTTCTATTCCCATTGTTTCGGATTTAATAAAGTTTATCTTCATATTAGATTGGGTTCCGTACTTCCCTAATTCGGTTAATAAATTAGGAAGTGATATAACTGGCTTTGTAATCGAGAATAGAACATCGTCGGCGTACGCTGATAATTTATATTGGTCCTTCCCCACTATGATACCCGAAATGTCTGGGTTCATTCGGATTCTACACAGGAACGGTTCTAATGATAATACGAACAGGAGCGGGGACAGGGGACAACCCTGTCTCGTTCCGTTTGTGATTAAAAACTCTGTAGAAAGAATTCCATTTACTTTTACTTTTGCTGAGGGGGTTGAGTAACTTTGTTTTATCCATCTTAACATTTTTTCCCCTATTCCTATGTAACGAAGGACTACGAACATATACTCCCACCTTACCCTATCGAACGCTTTCTCTGCGTCGGTGTTAAGTAGAACGGTTGGTATTTTATTTTGGTGAATTATATGTAATAGGTTCAGCAACTTGGTCGTATTGTCCCTCGCCTCACGGCTTGGGACAAATACCACCTGATCCAGATGGATCAATTTCGTCAAATATTTCTGTAGTCTAACTGCTAGGATCTTTGTAAAAATTTTAAAATCCGTGTTCAACAGGGAAATTGGTCTGTAACTTTTACACGAGGTGGGGTCTTTCCCCTCCTTGGGGATTACCGAAATATGTGTATGTATAGTTTCTTTAGGGATTGTTTTCCCTGCCCCCCACGCATTAAACATATCTTTCATGAATTCTTTCAGGTATGGAATTAGTTTCTTATAGTAGTGAATCGTAAACCCGTCAGGTCCCGGCGCCTTCCCAACTTTCGTATTTTTTATAGTCTCCATTATCTCTGTTAATGTAATTGGTGACTCAAGTATCTTACTCTCCTCTTCAGACAGCTGGGGCATTTGTGAGATTTGTACATACTCCTCCATTTGAGATTGTGGGGTTATGGGGGTTTTTAAATTATATAATGTTTCATAATATTTTTTGAATTCCTGAGTTATCTGTTTAGGGTATGTGAGTTTCTGTCCTGCATCCGTTACTAAATGTGGAATATAAGTCGTCAAGTTTTGATCTCTAAGTGATTTTGCTAATAACTTCCCACATTTGTCCCCTGATTCATATGTGATCCTTTTCGTTTTTTGAATTGCTGCTTTAACTCTAAAGGCTAGAAGTTCATTGATGTCCCTTCTTATCTTCAGAAGTTCTGCCTTTCCCTCCTCTGACGGTGCATGTTTATGTTTCGCTTCTACTTTATTTAGCAGTTGGAGTAACTGTTCTAGTTGTTTAGTTCGTTGTTTTTTGATCCTAGCCCCATGTTTAATAAAAATACCTCTTATAACTGCTTTATGCGTTTCCCATATTATCCCTGGGTCTGAATCTACAATAGTATTGGTTAAAAAAAAGAATTCCATTTCTGATTCAACTTCTGTCATTGTCACCTGGTCTTGTAAAAGGTTTTCATTCAATCTCCACGTTATTTCTCTCCTTTCTCTTTTGTCTGGTAAGTCGTAGGTTATTGTAATTGGGGCATGGTCTGACCAAGTTGCTGAGCCTATCACTATGTCTTTTATTGCATGTAGTTGATTATGCGGGATTAAAAAGTAATCTATACGGGAATATTGTTGATGTAAATAGGAATAGAATGAGTAATCTCTTTCTCTTGGGTGCATTATACGCCATGCGTCTATTAATTGTCCCTCCTGTAATGTCTTAGCGAACTGCTTTCTTACTCTAGGCGGAATTGATGATATGCCCCTTGATGTGTCTTCTGAAGGGATCAAGGGTATATTCATATCCCCCCCTATTATTAAATGGCCCTCTCTGAAGTCATTAAGTGCATCCATGCTCTTCCTCAAGAAGCAATCCTGTTTTACATTTGGGACATACATGTTAACTAGTGTAACTATGGTCTCTCTTATAGTCCCTTTCACAAACAAATAGCGTCCATTTGGGTCGCTCATAATTTGGGTACATTTCCAAGGTATGTTCCTTGATAGAAGGATGGATACGCCCTTTGACTTTGCCTCCCAGTTGGTTGAGTGGTATACTATAGGGAAGGAATTATTACCAAGCTTTGGACATTTATCCTCCCTGAAGTGTGTCTCCTGCACCATTGCAATATCTACCCTAGATCTATTCAGATCGTCCAGCAAGATTCTCCTTTTCTCTGGAGTGTTCAGGCCTTTTGCATTAATGGATAAAATTTTTATGTTTTCCATTGCTCAATAGGAGAGGAGTGGAAGAGAGAGAGAGGATAAAGGCAAAAAAAAAAAAAAAAAAAAAAAAAAAAAAAAAAATTGAATTTATGGAGGGCAGATGGGGAGAAGGGGAGATACCCTCTTGGCCTCTCAATTTAAGAGAGGTCGCTAAATAGCTTTACGCTGGGTAGCTCATCCAAACTATGTTGGTACTATGAGCTAATTCCTAAATGGGGTTATGGTTGGATTGGATTAGAGAATACCACTCTCCCTTCCCTCTCCCAAACCCCGACACTGATCATTTCCATAATCTTCGGCATGTCTAAATTCATTCCTTTTTTCTGTCTACTTCTCCCGGCCTATTTTTCTCCCGACCTTCCTCTGTATCACACTAAAGGGAGGAGGGGGGAAATTGGAAATAAGCGTTAAGTTGCGCCTATGCCACCGGGGACAAAAAAAAAAAAAAGAGGAAAACAAAACCCTTGATAGTAAAGAGAGAGAGAAATGGGAGCTACTAATATGAAAATGAAAGGGGTCTGTATGTTACCCCCAGTCTACTCCGTTCCCCTTTTCCCTAATATGATGTCCCCTTCATTCCATATACTGTTTCCGATACCTACCACGCCCTCTATTGGCTTGTCAGCATACTGGTCTCAAGGAGAAGGAGAAAAAAAAAAAAAAAAAAAAAAAAAACAAAAAAACCCCAGGGGAAGGGGGTCCCATTTCTGTCCTCTCTTTAAAATCATTCAGTCAATTAAATCTTGACTTAAGCAATTTAATGGCTATTCGTCTACGATCCCTAAAAAAAAAAAAAAAAAAAAAAAAAAAAAGGGAGAAAGGAGACAGAGCCCTCGATAGTAAAAAGAAAGAGAAAAAGGAGCCAAATAAATTTGATTTGTAAATGATAGAGGTCTGTATATTACCCCCATTCTGTACCGATCCCCTCTTCCCTAATACAATGTCCCCTAACTCCAGGTACTGTTTCCAGTCCCTGTCACGCCCTCTATTAGTTTATTACATGCTGGTAACAGAAACAAACAAAAGGAAAAAAAACATAAAACAGAAAGGGTGAAGGGGAAGGTACGGAGAGGGGCGAACTCCTCCGTCCCCTCTCCCCCCCCCCCTCCCCACCCCACCTCCTCTCTCACAATGCTACAACTATCACTCCCTCTCCCCCCCTACAAGTTCTTCAGACCTACAGGTAATTAATTGACTCTTTCACCACCCTTCACACTTTCTGAAAAATATCTGTAATATACTGCTATCCCCGGGGCAAAAAAAAAAAAAAAAAAAAAAGGGAGGTAACCCTCCTTCTCTCTCCGTGATCTTCACCCTTCTTAGGGACCCAAAAAAAATGGTCCTTTAAGCATATGTATTCCATATGTATTCCAAAAGAAAACCCGTAGTGCTAATCGTGACTCAATTTTACAACAATTTGCCAAATTATGAATGTGCAGGCAGCTCCCTGCTGTCTTACCCCACCTACTTCAATTAGAAGATCATCTACTAATTGTGTGCCCAAAAAAAAAAAAAAAAAAAAAAAGAAAAAGAAAATTTAATATATAGCTTCACACAACCTGAACCAATAAAACACCCCCAAAAGAGGGGAAGAAAAAAAAAAAAAAAAAAAAAAAAAAAGGAAAAAATGTTATACAACAAACAAAAACACAGACCCTTCATAACCCATAAAGACCCCCTACACTCTCCACACTCGTGATTCGTGACTCTTGTGCTCTATTAAAGTAAGTATAAAAGAAAAAACAAACAACACCCCAAAGAAGGAAGGGAAAAAAAAAAAAAAAAAAAAAACCCCCTCTTTTCCAAGTGTTTAGAGAAAAATACGTATCAAGTTCACTGAGAATAAGTTTTATACGGGGGTGTGGAGGGGCGAGTGTCTCTTGATCCCTATCGTAGGAAGGAGTTTATATTGAAAATTAAAAAAAAAAAAGAAAAAGGAAAAAAGGAGCCCAAAAAAAGAGTCCCTATGGTGACATTCCTACATCATTTTTCATTTCCGCTCTCTCCTTCAGCTTGATCCTCCAGTCTCTCGAGCCTCTTGGAACCATGCTTTCCTATTTCTGTTTCCATTCATCCCCCCTTTAAGGGGGTTCCAGTTTAAATACCCCGTTTTCCTAGGGTCAATTGCGCACCAATCCTCCACCCGGATAGGTTCAGTACCAAGAAATTCGAATAAACTGGGTAGATCTGTCGGGGTTCGCAGAACAAACATGTCTCTTTCTTTGAAAAAGGTTACCGCCAGCGGGTAACCCCATCTATATCTAAAACCCAGCTGCTTGGCTCTGTCCAATACTGGCCGCAGTAATGATCTGCGATATAAAGTATTTTTAGACAAGTCCGGGAGTATTTTTATTTTAGAGCCTGCGATTTCGATTATGCCTATATCCCAGGCTTTGCGAAGGATCTCCTCTTTTTGTGTATAGTGATGGATCTTGCATACAATATCACGAGGTCTGCTAGGGTCTATTTGTCTGTACCCTGCTACTCTGTGGACCCTGTCTATTTCCAAGGGGGCCGCAGGGTGGGAGGTAGGGGCAAGCACTTTTAAAAAAATGTCTCTCACCTTCTCCTGCAGGTTTTCCCCTTCCACTTCTGGTACACCTCTCAGCTTTAAATTTCCTCTGCGGCTCCGATCTTCTATATCCTCAATACGAAGCTGCATATTAATAGTGAGCTCTAGAAGTGTCTCTGTGGTTCTCTTTACATCAGCCACTTGATCTTTTACACGTATGGTTTCCGCTTCATTTGAGGTAACTTTGTTGGTCAGTTGGGTCATATCCTTGCGGAGCTCCTGTATGTCTCGCTGGTGTGTTTCCTCAATCCTTAAAATCAAAGCTTCAATCTCTGTTTTTGTCGGCAGAGCTTTCAGTAAGTCCTTAATTTCTGGGCTACTACTCTCTTGCTGGTTACCGAAGGCTGCTTCAGCTTCTCTCCCCATCACCACAAGGTTTGCTGGGCTCTCTTCCGACAGCTTTTCACCTTTCTCTGCTCGCTGCTGTACGCTCTGTTTGGGCTGTACACCCCCACGCGCGGCCGCCATCTTTGTTTCAGGTGCCCCGGGTAGACAATTTTGGAAGTATCGCTGGATACCGCCGTCCGACTTCCTCTGTGACTGGCGCCTGTCCGCCGCTGGTCTTTCGCTGGTCGAGCGGGTCACTGGGCGGTTCCTGGCCGTGTTAGTCGTTAGCATGCCGCTATAGCTGTGCCGTGTCGGGTAAGTCCGGGAGAGGGGTTAGCGGGAGCTCCTTCTCACACGTCCTCACATCTCGTCCTCTCTAGGCCACTCCCCCCTGCCACATGCCTTTCCTGTGTACACCGTTTCTGTATCCTCCTATGATGTGTGTCTGTGGACTTGTAGGGGAAATTGGTAATCAGTCTTTTTATGCTTGATGAAGCAGAGTGAGTGGGGATTTACGGTGGTGGGTGGCTGGGGTAATTTTTCCTCCACTTGATAACATTTACACTGTCCGAGGGTATGGCAGTATCCTTTTCCTCTTTGCTCCGAGTCTATGCTGTGACTCGTGGTTAGGTCGGCAATTGCTTAGATTTCCAGCTACTTCCCTCTCAAAGTGTAAATGAAGTGTCAGGTTTCAGCGGATCATTGGTTGGGGATGGTTCATTTTGATGTTAGGTATGTCCTTAATGAACTTATTGTTATGGAGGTTTTGCAGAGTATATAAGTATCTCCTTTTATATTGGCGGCACTGATGGAGGGGTGTCAAGTGGTTTAAGTATAACACCGTTTCTTGGGGACTATGCAGAGTGTGTATCTGTGTTGATTAGTATAGGGATTATTTCAGTATTTTGCTCAGTCTCATCAGAGACACTCTGTCAGCCGGGCGGCTGATTCTTCACCCCTCTTCCTGGACGGAGGACGGGAAGCAGAGCGGTGCGGCAAGGAGTCGGAGGTCAGGTAAGTGGAAACACTACAGCCGAAGAGATGACCCAATCAGGCAGCGGGGAGGGCTGGCCGCGGTTTGCCTGGAGACACTGTGATGATGCGGGGGTGCGGTAACCGAAACGGTTACCGCTCCCTTCCGCGTCATCACGTTTATGCGGCCGGCCCGCCCTCCAGTGGCGCTTCCGCTGCCTCATTGGTTGATAATCTCCCGGCTGTTACTGCTGCTGCTAGTCAGTCACAGTGTCTCCAGGCCCTCCCCGCTGCCTGATTGGGTCATCTCCTCGGCTGCTGCTGGCCAGTGACTGACAGTAAGGGCAAACTGCGGACCCGGAAGGACACCTACCTGTACCAGTGCTATACGCTGAATGTAAAAATGCCCCCCTCAGTGCTCTTTAGCCCCCCTCAGTGTTCTTTAGGCCAGTGGTTCTCAATTCCGGTCCTCGGGACCCACCAACAGGCCAGGTTTGCAAGATAACTAAATTACATCACAGGTGATCTCATTTGCTGCTCAGTGATTGCAGTATTCTAGTCTGCATCCCCCAAGGTAATACTTAAAATCTGGCCTGTTAGTGGGTCCCGAGGACCGGAATTGAGAACCACTGCTTTAGGCCCCCCCAGTGTTCTTTAGCCCCCCCAGTGTTCTTTAGCCCCGCAAACCGCGGCCGGCTCTCCCCGCTGCCTGATTGGGTCATCTCCTCGGCTGCTGCTGGCCAGTGACTGACAGTAAGGGCAAACTGCGGACCCGGAAGGACACCTACCTGTACCAGTGCTATACGCTGAATGTAAAAATGCCCCCCCCCAGTGCTCTTTAGCCCCCCTCAGTGCTCTTTAGGCCCCCCAGTGTTCTTTAGCACCCCCCAGTGTTCTTTAGCACCCCCCAGTGTTCTTTAGCCACCCCCCAGTGTTCTTTAGCCACCCCCCAGTGTTCTTTAGCCACCCCCCAGTGTTCTTTAGCCCCCCCAGTGTTCTTTAGCCCCCCCTGCTCTTCAGCTCCCCACAGTGCTTTTCATCTCTTCCCCCCACCCCCCCATGCTTTCTGGCTCCCCAAGTGCTCTCCAGCTCCCTGGCTCCCACCTCAGTGATTTCCAGTTCCCCCCAGACAGTGCTCTCCAGTCCCCCCCCCCTCTCCCCCTGTGCTCTCCATCCCCCTGGTTTTCCATGCTCCCCCCCCGCACCTTCCAACCCCCCCTACAATGCTTTCCAAACCCCCCCTTAATTCTCTCCAGTCCCCCCTCCCCCCCGTGCCCTTCAGCTCCTCCAGTGCTCTCTGCTTCCCCTGTGCTCTTCTATCATGTCTGCAGCCTCTGACTACCTCCTGTATCATGTCCGCAGCCTCTGACTACCTCCTGTATCATGTCCGCAGCCTCTGACTACCTCCTGTATCATGTCCGCAGCCTCTGACTACCTCCTGTATCATGTCCGCAGCCTCTGACTACCTCCTGTATCATGTCCGCAGCCTCTGACCACCTCTTGTATCATGTCTGCAGCCTCTGACCACCTCTTGTATCATGTCTGCAGCCTCTGACCACCTCTTGTATCATGTCTGCAGCCTCTGACCACCTCTTGTATCATGTCTGCAGCCTCTGACCACCTCTTGTATCATGTCTGCAGCCTCTGACCACCTCTTGTATCATGTCTGCAGCCTCTGACCACCTCTTGTATCATGTCCGCAGCCTCTGACCACCTCCTGTATCATGTCTGCAGTCTCTGACCTTCTCTTGTATCATGTCCGCAGTCTCTGACCACCTCCTGTATCATGTCTGCAGTTTCTGACCACCTCCTGTATCATGTCCGCAGCCTCTGACCACCTCCTGTATCATGTCCGCAGCCTCTGACCACCTCTTGTATCATGTCTGCAGCCTCTGTACAGTGTGTGTCGTAAAACGTTTGACATTTTGAACATGGGAGAGGCAGTGCTGTCTAGCCACGCTAAAGGTGCAAAGCACCAGTCTGCAGCTGCGTGCTTGACAGCTTCCAATCCGATCGCTGGCTTTTCACCCGTGCGCCTGAAGTGACACCGGCTCCCAGCTGCGGCATTGGTGCTTCCATTTCATCCACTGTAAAGCAAGGGACCATTTTGTGTCACGCTGTATCCAGAAATGAAACCCTAACTGCAGAGGTACTGTACACTACAAAGATTGTCATTTATTTTAGTAAAAATATGCTGGGTGTGACATGGATTTTGTTCTTATTTAACATGTATACATAGACATTTCATGAAACATTAGGTCATGAATATTTACGTGAAGTCATGGAAAAGTCATGGAATTTTATTGGTGACAATGTGTATGAACCCTGTCCCAGTCTCCACTGTGCTGGAGAGATTGCGGCCAGCAAGGTACCCTCCTACACACATTTTGGTCATGTAAATCGCTTACCAGTTTCTGGAACAAATTGTTTTCTATTAATCACCAGAGTAATTGTACCACCCGACCCAGCCCTGGCTATCTTATTGCTTGGAATTGACGCCCTTCCACCCTCAGTCAGGATAGTGGTCTCTCATATACTGATAGCTGCGAAACTAGTTATAGCAAGACATTGGAGGAGTACTTTTACCCCTAATCCCTCTGAAGTGCTCATCCAAGTCCAGTTGAATTGTCAATACGAACTACTCCTAGCCCTTAGGTCCTCATCCTATGCCTCCTTCGAAAAACTTTGGAAGCCTTGGATGGATTGGTATCAATAATTTCCTGAAACCCTTCACCAACACCTTCCTGTGTACTTGATCTTCCACTTTAACCCCATAGTGCAGAACACGACCCCACCTTACCTTGTATTATTGTAGCTATGTTGTACGCTTGTTACCTTTCATATATTACTGTTGATATGTTCCTAAGTATTTCTTACCATACCTGAATTCCGTGTACTCCATTTCAGTATGTTGTGATTGTTTACATTGGAAAACCGGTTACATCTGTTAAACAAGCGGCTGCGTCCGCGACCAAATGTTATTCTTCCTTTTTCGAAACTTCAATAAAAAACATTTGACATAAATTGCACAGCTCTAAGTCTCCATGGTGGTCTATTTGTTGACCAGTGTGCATTCACAGCATAAGGAGTGATACCTCATTGTAATGTCTTCTACTGAATGCCCTTTTGGGTTTTTATATAGAAAATTTTGTAGTGTACTTGATGATTGCATGTTTATTCATTGCACATGCTGAGGGATTACCCCTTATGGATCTGCTCTAGAAGATCCAAAGCCAAGTGTGCCAGTTGTGGTTTATATATTTAAATGAACAGCTGTGTGAGTCATCATGTAAAATTCTGAGGCAGACTTATAACATACACAGTATTTACAGTATGCTGTGTGTTCAGCTTGATTATATTCCAGCAGGGTCAATATATTAAAGTTATTGAAACCTTATATTGGTATTCTTTGCGATTCTATCTGGAGAGGAACTTATGTAAATTTGTCTGTAAATTTTGGCCATGTGTTTTTCAGTTTTGTGCTCAGCATAACTTGGTACGTTAAGTGTTTTAATATCAGTAGTTGTTTTCTGCTTTTTTTTTTTTTTTTTTATAGTTTTTTTTTTTTTTTTCTATTCAGTTTTCAACTCTTCTCATTGACCACATTCCCTTGGAGAATCCAATGTTCATTTATTTTTGTGAATTAGGGTTTTGGTTTATAATCATGTAAATTAAGTGATCTTAGTAGATTTATTGATTTTTGTGTTTTTAGTTTGTTTTCATGCTGTTGACTTTGCTATCAAAGTGGTTTCCCTTTCTTTGCTTTTGATCCCCAGCCCCTTGTGGAGGTATTTTTTTGCTGCTTCTTTCTTTGCATGAACCGTATTGCCTGTGGAGATGTTTACCTCCTGAGTGTATCACAGGGGGGAAGTTTCCCCCTTACTTCCTGTCCAGGTGACTACTATTGGACGAAACAGAAAAAGAGGGAAAATCCTAGTGGGGACATAGCATTTAAAATATGACAGAGGTTTCAATTCAAAACAATAAAACTAATTTACCTCATTAGTTACTTTTATTTTACATCTTCTTTTTGTTACTACCTGTTTCTTTAAGCACATTACCCAGAATTCCTTTCAATATTCTTCTGTCCTTCATGAGAACACATGATGTAAACATGATTGATCTGAGAGCTAAGTTTATGTCCTGCTCAATTAGATAAGCTTGATAAATGGATGCTGGCTGTATTGCAGCCATCCACGTCTATGACCGATCTTCTTGTTTTCTTGTTTTGAGCCTGGGAGTGTAGTATTGTGGTGTGTTTTATCCATTGATAACATTAAGTATCAGATCACAGTATGCCTCAGGGATTTCTTGTAAAGCAGAAGGGATATTTGTCCTTGGCGGCCTGCACAAAGACTTAAAGAAGAAAAGATGTGTTCAATTTATAATAAAGCCAGAAGCCTTGATATCCTTAAGCCCACGTTTAATCTGCTTATGATTTGCCTTCCGTGGTTCCACCTTTTCCCCTAATCAAAGTGCACATTAACTTTTTTAAATAAACTTTTTCTCTTTTCATGACCTATTTTGTTTTAGATCCAGTGACCTCATAACTGGGTCACTGTGGTTTCTTATGCAATGCAGGTACATCAAGTTGGTACATACCTTACTGAAAAGAGAAGACTGCACTAGGTGATGCTTGCATTTGGTACACAGCCTCCAAAATGGGCTGAAATTCAATAAATGGAAGGCCAGGACTAGATGATGTTGGATATCCTTCAGCCTGGAAATGAGGCGGTCTACATATGATCTGCTGCAATTTCTAATGCACACTGTGACAAACTCACAATGAGCAGTGTAATTGGAGTAAGCAATTTCAGTATAGGAGAGGAGCCGGTACAAGTGTGAAAGGCTGAAGGGAAGGCTGGAGTTCTGCTTTATATAATAGGGCATGATTGTTCATGTAAAGGGTCCTGTGTTTGTGTCTTGGGAAGAAAAAGAAATAGTAACCAATATAGTGGATTGCGTGACTTAACACTGTCTGCTTTTAAGTGATTGTAGTTGCCTACGTGATATTGCTGTTGCGGTTTTTGAGAGAATTAAATGATGTAGTATTGGAATACATATAAAGTCAGGATAAAAAAGTTAATTACGGTACTTTTTTCTGCTTAAATTTTGTCTAGTTTAATGTTTAAGTTTAATTAGTGTTACAAGGAAAAGGTTTTTATTCTTCTATAATTCTTAACCTCCCTGGCGGTATGATTATGTCAGGAATTCTGTACCAAAAGCGGTACAATTTTTTGCATGGAAATTTGGCGTTATGTATTATAGGCCTACAATTCTTAGTAATTACTGACTTAAACCTGACCAAAACAAGACTCTAGTAGACATCACAGATGTGATAAATATGAAACACAAACGCATGAATTATAATCTAATCAATAATATAATCTTATTATATAATATATATATATATATATATATATATATATATATATATATATATATATATATATATATATATATATAAAAAAAGGAGGTGATACAATGTAATCTGAATTTATATATAATAAATTATATATATATATATAATATATTATAAATGTCTTATATATAATTTCAGATTACATTGTATCACCTCCTTCTTTATGTGTTTGTGTTGGTGCAACTTTTGAATTTCCCTCCCAGTTCCGCTCCCATGCACCATTGCTGCTGCTGCAGGGAACGGAACCAGGATGTCATCAGAGCGGCGGGGATCTTGGCGGCGATCACAGCAATGGGAGATCATCGCTGGATCGCCAGGAGAAGGTAAGGAACACTGCCGCAGGCTCTGCACATCTACCCCGAGCGTGACTCGGGGATACCGATCCTAGCATGAAAAATCCACCCGAGTCACGCTCGGGGATACCGCTAAGGGAGTTAAATATCCAGAGTTTTTTCAAAGCTCCTAGATAATAATGGGGACAAGTTCAACTGGTACTGGCAATGGTAAACCATGCATGAGACAGGGACACTCAGGAACCATCCAAGCAGGTTATCCTACACTTTTAGGGCTCTTTCACTTCAGCGGAGCAGCGAAAACTGACAGGCAGACTCAATTGGACTCTCCAGTCTCCTCTATGGAGCTGCGGGTGTCAACGGGCATGTCCGTTGACACCCACCAATATCCTATCCTCAAAAAGACAGATGGGGATCTGTTTGGTTATCGGATTGCAGTCAGGTATGAATTTATATGCTTACACCCGACTGCCCATAGAGGAGAGTGGGCTGTGTCTGTGTCCGCTCTGCATTAAAAGTGTGGATTCCCCACTGAGCAGGAGTACTCCAACGGAGCCTGCCCCATGTAGAAGGGGCCTTACTGAGCAATAAGGCTGTAAACTACAAAATCTTTAGACTCCAAGACCCAGACCAATATATATTAGGATCTGAAAAGGCAATAAAGTTTGTTTGCCCCATATCCAACACAAACCCTAGAACCCCCTACGAGGTGTAGGTGAGAAACTTAGGTCCCGCATATGTAGCGACTACAATCCTGCAAGCCTGTGTGTGTGTGTGTATATGTGTGTGTATATAATATATATATATATGTGTGTGTGTGTGTGTGTGTGTGTCTCTCTATCTATCTCTATCACTGCTCAAAAAAAAATAAAAGTACACTTTGAAAACACATCAGATCTAATGGGGGGAAAGTATCCTGACGAATTTCTGTACTGATATGGACTGGGTATTGTGTTAGGAACGAAAGGATACCACAACGTTTGATGGAAATTAAAGTGATCAACCTACAGAGGGCTGAATGCAAAGACACCCTGAAAATAAAAGTGAAAAAATGGTGCAGCAGGCCAGTCAATGTTGCTGAAATTTCAGTGTAGCAACTCAAAATATTACCCAGTAGTTTGTATGGCCCCAACGTGCTTGTATGCATGACTGACAACATTGGGGCATGCTCCTAATGAGACGGACAGTGTTTAGGGTATTTCCTACCAGATCTGGACCAGGGCATCACTGAGCCCCTGAACAGACTGAGAAGCAACCTGGTGGCGTTGGATGGACCGAAACATAATGTCCTAGAGGTGTTCTATTGGATTTAGGTCAGGCGAGCGTGGGGGCCATTCAATGGTATAAATTCCTTCATCCTCCAGGAACAATGTGTCCAAGGATTTCATCCCGATACCTAATGGCAGTCAGGGTGCCATTGTTTAGCCTGTAGCGGTCTGTGTGTCCCTCCATGGATATGCCTCCCCAGACCATCACTGACCCACCACCAAACCAGTTATGCTGAACGATGTTATAGGCAGCATAACGTTCTTCACAACTTATCCAGATTTTTCCAGGTTTGTCACATGTGCTCAGGGTGAACCTGCTTTCATCTGTGAAAAGCACAGAGGGTCAGTGGCGGACCTGCCAATTCTGGTGTTCAATTGCAAAGCAAATCAAGCTGTGGCAGTGCCAGGCAGTGAGCACAGGGTCCACTAGAGGAAATTGGGCCCTCAGGGCACCCTCATGATGTTGGTTTCTGATTGTTTGATCAGAGACATTTACACCAGTGGCCTGCTGGAGGTAATTTTATAGGGCTCTGGCGGTGTTCATCCTGTTCCTCTTTGCACTAAGGAGCAGATACTGATCCTGCTGATGGGTTAAGGACATTGTACAGGCCTGTCCAGCTCTCTCATAGAGTAACTGACCGTCTCCTGGAATCTCCTCCATGCTCTTGAGACTGTGCTGGGAGACACAGCAAACCTGGCAATGGCTTGTATTGATGTGCCATCCTGGATGAGTTGGACTTTCTGTGCAACCTCTATAGCAGTGATGGTGAACCTTGGCACCCCAGAAGTTTTGGAACTACATTAATAGCTTTTATTTCCATACAGGCAAATGCATTGGGAACACTGCACAGTCTATTCCAAATCAAAACGTGAAGAAATTGTTTCAGATTTGTTATTATTTTACAGAAAGTGAAGACAAGAATATTAGGCTTTTCCAAAAATAGCAGTCTCTGCATTGTTCTTTACAAACTCAAACATTTACTATATTAAGGCATTTTGTTACCCTAAAAAAAAAAAAAAAAAGAAAAACAGATCTTGTTCCCTTTAAAGCATGTTATACAGCACAGTGCTTGTGCTGTGTAATTTGGCCCCCTGTATCACCTAAAATACCTGGCTGATTATTCCAGTTTCTACCCTCTCCTCTGTACACTGACCACAGTGTATCATGACTGCTGAGCCCTGACACCGTGGTCAGCGTACATGTCTCTGTCATCCACAGCTATCTGCAGCTCTCCTCGGGGCCCCCCCCCTCTCTGCCTGTCAGCTCACTAGCATCACTCTGTTTCCCTATCAGCTGCTACAAAATTTATGTGATCTTTACACCATCTCTTCTGTTAGATTACAGACTGTAACCTAGTGCCTGTGCTTTATTAAAAAACGCAGATTTCTACCTGATTTCACAGCGCTGCTCGGCCGTCACTTGGCTCCCGGCTCTCTCCAACTTGCCTCCCCAATTGATGTCAGAGGAAGTTCTTGGCCCTGCCCCCTGGAGATGTCTGCTGGGGAGAGAAGAGAGGTGGGAGTCACATGATCGCTGATAGGAGCTGTGAAAACGGGTAGAAATCTGCTTTTTTTTTTTTAATAAAGCACAGGCACTAGGATACAGTTTGTAATCTAACAGAGGGGATTGTGTAAAGATCACATAGTGTCTTAACAACCGCTTTAACTAAAAAAGGCTTGAAGATTTAGCTTTTTGTGAATCACTGAACTAATATTTAGTTCTATAACCACAGTTTGCGAACTGCTTCACCATCTGTGTTGCATGGAGTCGACTAACTTCTGGCACCTTGGAAAAGCCCAGGACAATTGAACTACATTTCACAATTCCTTTGCATTACCTGGTTTTACCTCAGAAAAGGCATTTTTTGATGTCACCCACAAGTTTTCTATTGGATTAAGGGTGGGGATTGGGCTGGCCACTCCATAACGCTAATCTTGGTGGTCTGGAGCCAAGATGCTGCTCACTTAACGGTGTTTTTGGGGTCGTTGTCTTGTTGAAACACCCATTTCAAGGGAATTTCCTCTTTGGCATAAGGCAACATAGTTACATAGTTAGTGAGGTTGAAAAAAGACATCAGTCCATCCAGTTCAACCTATGATGTGTGTGTGTGTGTGTTTGCTGTTAACCGTACATTGTATACCCCTGTATGTTGTGGTCTTTAAGGTGTCCATCTAATAGTTTTTTGAAACTATCAATGCTCCCTGCTGATGGAAGAGAATTCCACATCCTTACCGCTCTTTAAGGTAAACCACCTTTCCTCTAGTTTTAGTGAGTTGCCACGTGTCTTATTGTATCTCCTTTCTCTGAATAGTTTGTTCCTTATGCTCGGGTCACCAGTACAGTATTTGTACATTGAGATCATATCCCCCCTCAAGCGTCTCTTCTCCAGAAAGAATAGGTTCAGTGCTTGCAGTCTTTCCTCATAGCTGATTTGTGTTGGCTTTGCTTGCGGCGGCTTGGCATTGCATGCCATTGCCAAGCTTGTTGTCTACTAGTACCTCCAAGTCCTTTTCCATCCTAGACTCACCCAGAGGTTCCCCCCCTAGTGAGTAGCTTGCTTTCTGGTTTCTGGCCCCCAAGTGCATTACTTTACATTTTTCAACATTAAATCTCATCTGCCATGTAGTTGCCCACCCGTTATTTTGTTCAGGTCCGCATGCAAGGTTTCCACATCCTGCATAGAAGATATTGGCAAGCCTAGTTTAGTATCATCTGCAAATACTGAGATTGTACTAGATATCTCCTCCTCTAGATCATTTATGAATAAATTTAACAGGATTGGTCCCAGGACAGAACCCTGGGGGACCCCACTTTCCACACCCGCCCAATCCGAGTACTCCCCATTAATCATCACCCTCTGTACTCTCCCCTGGAGCCAGTTCTCTATCCTTATGGTCCATACCTACCTACCTTCCTTAGTTGTACAGTAAGCGTTTGTGGGGAACGGTGTCAAAGGCCTTTGCAAAGTCCAGATACACCACATCCACAGGCTTTCCTTTATCTAGGTGGCAGCTCACTTCATCGTAGAAGGTTAATAGATTGGTTTGGCACGAACGATTTTTCATGAATCCATGCTGATTACTACTTACAATACCGTTTTCATTACTAACGTCTTGTATGTGGTCCCTTAACATGCCCTCCAAAATTTTGCAGACTACTGATGTTAGGCTGACCGGCCTATAGTTACCCGGGATATATCTCGGCCCCTTTTTAAATATTGGTACCACGTTGGCTTTTTTCCAATCAGCTGGCACCATACCCGTCTGTAAACTATTCTTAAAGATCAAGAATAATGGTCTGGCAATCACCTGGCTGAGCTCATTAAGAACCCTCGGGTGCAAGCCATCCGGTCCCGGGGATTTATTTATGTTAAGTTTCTCTAGTTTAGCTCTAAGTCTATCTTCTGTTAGCCATGGCGGCACTTCCTGAGGTGTATTATTTAGTTCGGCCTTACAAGCAAGGTTCGTGTAGCCCCCTGATTCTTTTGTGAAGACTGAAGAGAAGAAATTATTTAACACTTCCGCCTTTTCTCTGTCCTCAGTGGCCATATTTCCTTTATCATCTTTTATGGGGCCAACATGACCTCTTTAAATATTTTGATATATTCAAAATAATCCATGATAACTTTGAATATATCAATTTGTCAAAATGATCCATGATAACTTTGAATATATCAATTTGAGAAACGTTCCCATGTCACGATGCTTGCACCACCATGCTTCACTGTCTTCACTCTGTACTGTAACTTAAATTCAGTGTTTGGGTGTCATCTGACAAACTGTCTGTGGCCCCTAGACTCAAAAGAAACAATCTTTCTTTCTTCAGTCTACAAAATGTTGCGCCATTTTTCTTTGAACCCGTCAATGTGTTCTTTGGCAAATTGTAACCTCTTCAGCACATGTCGTTTTTTTTTTTTTTTTTTGAACAGTGGGACTTTGTGGGGGCTTCTTGCCGATAGCTTGGTTTCACATAGGCGTCTTCTAATTGTTACAGGACTCACAGGTAACTTCACACCTCCTTTGATCACCCTGGAGCTGACCATTGGCTGAGTCTCTGCCTTTTTGGCTATTCTTCGATCCATTTGAATAGTAGTTTCCTGTTTTCTTCCACGTCTTTCTGGTTTTGGTTGCCATTTTAAAACATTTAAGGTAATTTTAGGCTGAGCAGGCTATCAGTTTCTGCACTTCTTTATATGTTTTCATTCTTCTGAACAATGTCTGGAATGGCTGATTTTACGCAGATTTTCAGAGAGAAATGCACTATGCTCTTATGGTTCTGTGTGTTATAGACATGTATGTATGTATGTATATATGTATGTGTGTGTGTGTGTGTGTGTGTGTATATATATATATATATATATATATATATATACATACACAAAATAGGTATGTGATCACCAAGCAAAACATGACTTGGTACTTGGCGGGGAAACCCTTGCTGGTAAGCACATAGGTAAGACATTTCTTGTAGTTGGTGACCTGGTTTGCACACATCTCAGGAGGTATTTTGGTCCACTTATCTTCACAGATCTTTTCTAAATCCTTAAGGTTTTTTGGCTGTTTCTTGGCAACTTTGTAAAGGATTAAGGACTGGAGACTAACTAGGCTACTCCATGACCTTAAAGTGCTTCTTCTTGAGCCACTCCTTTGTTGCCTTGGTAGTATTTTTTGCAAAAAAGAGAGATTGGCCCACGGGACTTTGTGTGAGGTACGTGTTGGTGGCTGGAAAGAATTGAATTACACAGTCGATAAAAGCAATATTGTGATTTTATTGCATAATATGCACAGGTTGTAAAAAACAATTGATAACATGTGCTCAATGGCGCATGCTGTAGCTCAAAAGGCTATATGTGGGAAATAAACAACACAGGCATTTGTAAATAACATGTTGGCAGAAATCTTGGTGTAACCACTCATTGATACATACAACATAATGAGATAACATGACAGTTGAATATAACATTGTGATCTGACGCGTTTCGGGAGCAATCTCCCTTCTTCAGAGATCAGTATATTCAATGTGTATCTAAAAAAAAGAACATTGTAGTAAAGATATGCAATATTATTATGATTTTCAAAAATTTCCGTCAGAAGATGGAAACTAGATGGAGTGTGCGATACTCGCAACTCAATGAGACTTAGATGGGATAATGGGGATTCCTGTGTGACAGCGGCGTGTTGTATCTGACCCGGGAGCTGAAGGATCCCAAAATGGCAGCCAGAAGTACGGGTACTTGGTAGGTGAGTGGTGAGTGTGGAAAAACAGAAAAGGAAACAGAAGCACCTTCCAACCTGTCATGTAAAAATATGTAGTAGTAAGGGGGTAGCCATTGCTTACAATTAAAAATATCAGACATGGTGTGCATGAAATAAAAAGGGTAAGTGTGGGAGGAAGAAGGAGATTCCCAGTGGAAAATGTGGTGAAGAGTGGAAATTGCCGTGAGTGAGAGGGAAGAAGTGGAGAAGTGATAACAGTGTGTCAAGCCGGGTAAAGTGAAAGAGGAATAAGGTGGGGATATGGAGCAGTTGAGCCGAAAGGGGGTGAGAAAAGAAAAGGGGGTCTGTGGGAGGGAATTGATGAAAAGATAGCTCAGTGACTGACCTACCAATTAGATCCGAAGCCGACAGCACAGATGGGGTCCTAGCGTCATGCAGCGGGCATGAGGAGATCAATCAGCGCAGTGGCGTCTGTGATCTCGTGGAGGAGAGGAACGCTGGGGAGCGGACCTCTCCAACCCGCAGATGTAACAGCACGTGATCAGCGCGGTGACGTCAGTGAACACACTGACGTACAGCGCTAGGAGGTGCGGCATGACGCCGATGTGCAGGTGGACCCGCTCGTCCCGTGGGAGGGGAGGGGCGGGGACAGCAAGGGAGAGAGAGACTCCCTCTTCGCACATCGCAGATCCCGGGGCCAGAACTCCCACCACTTGACACACAGAATTCTCATAATTGTGTCAAATTGGATGTAAAAACAAAGTATATATTGATCTCAATACATAATGGCATAAGGCATACAAAAATACAATAAATAAGAGTATAGTTGATGAGAAAGAGAGGGGCACCAAGATAGAGTATCCAGCCAACAGGAAATCGGATCATTAATGGGCACAATGGGTGTCTTCCACCCGAATATAGATTCAAAAGGGGCAATGGTCCGATTCCCACCAAAACACTCCTCCATCCCAAAATATACACAAAAAAGAGAGATTGGCCCACGGGACTTCTTCTTGAGCCACTCCTTTGTTGCCTTGGTAGTATTTTTTGGGTCATTGTTATACTGGAAGACCCATCCACAACCCATCTCCAGTGTTCTCGCTGAGGGAAGAAGGTTCTCATCCAAGAATTTACAATACCTGGCCCAGTCTGTTGGCCCCTCAATGCGGCAAGGTCGGCCTGTACTTTTTGCAGAGAATCGGTCCCGAAGCATGATGTTTCCACTCCTGTGCTTGAATGTAGGGATGGAGTTCTTAGGGTCATAGTAGGCATTTTCTTCTAACACGGCGACTCTCATCTGACCACAGCACTTTCTCCCAGTCCTTCTCTAAATCATTCAGATGTTCGTTAGCATGACTGTACATGTGCCCGCGTTCACATCAAAAGGGGAGTTAAGGAGGAGAGGGGGTCTGCCTGAACACGTTACATGTTATACCCATATTTAGGGTGTAATATGTAACATGTTCAAAAGGAGAACTTATTTTTCAAGTGACCCTAAACTCTAGTTAAAAAAAAAAAAAAAAATGAAAGTATGCTTAAAGTATTTACCTTTTACCAAAAACTGCCAATGCAGATAAGAAGCATTTGTAGCTAAAAACAAACTGCAGCTTTGACCAAAGTTGAATAATGCCCTTACTTTTAGGTGTAGGCAATATACACACCTCAAGAAACCTGACTGGAAAACTCCCAGGGTGGTGCTAAGAGATGTCTAGTTACTGTTCACCATCACAGGAACGTTGAGCTCAGAGTTACTCCATCAAAGGAGAGAGAGCACATTCGAGGGGGTGTGAATTGGAGAAAAAGCTTGTGATAGTGAAGGTGAAGAGTCTCTAGGAAACGATGTTCTACAAGTTTTCCAGTCAGGCTTCATGAGGTGCATAAATGCCCTACACCTTTAGCAAGGGTTTTTAATCAACTTTGGTCAAAGCTGCATAGTTTGTTTTTCTATCTTATCTTTTTTTTTTTTTTTTTTTTTTTTGCATAGGCAGTTTTTTTGGTAAAGATGAACTGTGGCTTCAAAAAGTACCTTCCAGTGTTCTCAGACTTCTTCAAAATCTCAAAATTCCTTTTTTTGGGATTAATACCAGTTTAAAGCCCAACTCCAGACAAAAAAAAACTTTTCCATGCAATGGGGCGGTGCTTGCACTGCACGAGTTGACTGCTCATTTTTGTTTATGGTATTGGAGTACATACTTGCCTAATCCTCCAATCCTCCCCACACATGACGGTCCCTGTGCCTCCTGAACTCTCTCCTCCGCCCCCCCTGGTCTTGTATGGTGGTCAGTTTGTGATGTCATTATGCCTATAGACCTGCTCTGAAGGTGAAGACATCAGAACAGTCCACAGTTGGTACGTATACAAATTTCTCCTCCCCTAGAAAAAAACAAACAGTTAACCAATGCAGTGCAGGCACAACCCCACTGCATGGTAAAACTTCTTTGCCCAGAGTTGGGCTTTAAACAGATTTTTTTTCTGACTAAAAAGCATGTGCCTATTCCAGAATGGCAAAGATTGGCGTTTATTACAAATAATCTGAAAAGTTAATACATTTTGTATGCTGGACAGTTGCAGCAAAGTATAATACTAAGATTACAATGTCAGTATAATTATCATACTAAGGCTCCTTTCACACTTGTGCGACTTGTCCTGCGATTTGGAACTGCAAAGTTGCATGACGAGTCCTTCATATTTGTGCGACTTCACGTTGCAACGACTTCAAAGTTGTCCCTGCTTTACTTTGGTCCGACTTTGCAATTTGAGGTCCATAGGCATTGCTTCAAGTCCAGTCAAAATCGCATAAAAAAAAATTGCGGTAAAATCTCTTGACTTTTAGGTCGCACAAGTGCGAAAGGGGCTTTACTCGGTGATAAAAGCCATCTACATCCTAACAAGAGCCAAAACCGATGATGAAACAACTACGAATGCACATATAATTGCAATGTACATTGAACTTAAATACAGTGCCTTGAAAAAGTGTTCATACCCCTTGCAATTTTCCACATTTTGTCATGTTACAACCAAAAACGTAAACCTATTTTATTGGGAATTTGTGATAGACCAACACAAAGTGGCACATAATTGTGAAGTGGAAGAAAAATGATAAATGGTTTTCAACATTTTTTACAAATGGATATCTGAAAAGTGTGGTGTGCATTTATATTTAGCCCCCTTTTACTCTGATATCCCTAACTAAAATCTAGTGAAACCAATTGCTTTCAGAAGTTACCTATAAATAGGTAAATTGGTAAATAGAGTCCACATGTGTGTAATTTAATTTCAGTATATATGCAGCTGTTCTGTTAAGCCCTCAGAGGTTTGTTAGACAACCTTGGTGAACAAATAGCATCACGAAGGCCAAGGAACACACCAGACAGGTCAGGTATAAAGTAGTGGAGACGTTTAAAGCAGGATTAGGTTATAAATAAAAATATCCTAAGCTTGGAACATCTCACAGAGCACTGTTCAATTCCTTATCCAAAAATGGAAAAAGTATGGCACGACTGCAAACCTACCAAGACAATGGTCATCCACCTAAACTGACAGGCCGGGCAAGGAAAACATTAATCAGAGAGGCAGCCAAGAGGCCCATGGTAATTCTGGAGGAGCTGCAGAGAACCACTGCTCAGATTGGGGAATCTGTCCACAGGAGAACTATTAGTCGTGCATTCCACAAATCTGGCCGTAATGAAAGAGCAAGAAGAAAGCCATAAGAAGACTCGTTTGCAGTTTACGAGAAGCCATGTGGGGAGACACAGCAAACATGTGGAAGAAGGTGCTCTGGTCAGATGAGACCAAAATTTTACTTTTTGGCCTAAAAGCAAAACGCTACAGTATCCAACAAAAGTCAGTACACCCCTCACATGTTTGTAAATATTTTATTACAGTTGTGTTCAAAATTATTCAACCCCCAATGCTGTAAAGGGTTTTAGGGAATTTAGTGTACATTTGTAATTGTATTCAGAATGAAATCCTACAAGGACTTCTTAAAGAACCATATGCAACTAAAATGACATCAATTGGTTTTGTAATACAGTAGTAAATGTTTCTTTTGTGAATTCTTCATTGACACAATTATTCAACCCCTTAAAGACTACCACTCTGAAGAACAGAGGTTTGTTGAAGTGTTTTCAATCAGATATTGAAAACACCTGTGGATGTCAGGGAGCAGCAATAAAGCCTAATAAGCACCAATTAGGCAGCTTTAAAATGACTGTGATACTCAGCTCCTTCTAGACATTTACTGGTGTAGTTACAAACATGGTGAAGTCAAGAGAATGGTCCAGGAAGACAAGAGAAGAGGTGATTACTCTTCACAGGAAGGGCAATGGCTATAAGAAGATTGCAAAGATGTTAAACATACCAAGAGACACCATAGGAAGCATCATTCGCAAATTCAAGGCAAAGGGCACTGTTGAAACGCTACCTGGTCGTGGCAGAAAGAAGATGCTGACTTCGAATGCTGTGCGCTAACTGAAGCGTAGAGATTAGAAAAGTCCCCGTGTGACTGCTGAGGAACTGAGAAAAGATTTGTCAGATGTGGGTACTGAAGTTTCTGCTCAGACAATACGGCGCACACTGCATAATGAAGGCCTCCATGCCAGAACTCCCAGGCACACCCCCTTGCTGTCTCCAAAGAATAAGAAGAGTCGACTGCAGTATGCCAAAAGTCATGTGGACAAACCACAGAAGTTTTGGGATAGTGTTCTGTGGACTGATGAAACAAAATTAGAACTGTTTGGGCCCATGGATCAACGCTATGTTTGGAGGAGGAAGAACAAGGCCTATGAAGAAAAGAACACCTTGCCTACTGTGAAGCATGGCGGGGGGGTCAATCATGCTTTGGGGCTGTTTTGCTTCTGCAGGTACAGGGAAGCTTCAGCGTGTGCAAGGCACCATGAATTCTCTTCGGTACCAGGAGATATTGGATGACCATGTGATGCAGTCCGTCACAAACCTGAGGCTTGGGAGACGTTGGACCTTTCAACAGGACAATGATCCCAAGCATACCTCCAAGTCCACTAGAGCATGTTGCAGATTAAAGGCTGGAACATTTTGGAGTGGCCTTCACAGTCACCAGACTTAAATCCGATTGAGAACCTCTGGTGGGACTTAAAGAAAGCAGTTGCAGTGCACAAGCCTAAGAATGTGACTGAACTGGAGGCTTTTGCCCATGACGAATGGTCGAAGATACCCGTAGATCGCTGCAAGGCACTTGTGTCAAGCTATGCTTCACGTTTAAAAGCTGTTGTAACTGCAAAAGGATGTTGTACTAAGTACTAAGATTGAATGTCACTTGGGGGTTGAATAAAACTGATAATGATGTGAGCACAGAAAAGACATTTGTGGTTATTTCATTTATAAATGTTATGTTATATTTGTCTGACCTACACGTGCCTCTTTGATTTAATTGTAAGCAGGATGACTGAATGATCAAAATCAATGTCAAACTGGCCAAAACAATACATTTCAGTGGGGGTTGAATAATTTTGAACACAACTGTATGTCTTTTTATGTGACAACACTTAAGAAATAAAATCCAAAAAAATCATGCGCTAAAATTATAAATGTGAAATGAGAAAAAATGTGTAAATGAAAATGAAAGCAGCAAATACACTGCTATAGAAAACCAAAAACAATAATCCCAATAAAATGTGTAGCGCTAACACCGGTATTGAATGTAAAAGTGATACTCAAAAAATACAAATCATATAAAGTTATATAGTGACATATCCTTATCAAAAACTGTGCATTTTTGTGAAAAAGAGTCCATCACAAAAATAAAATGAATCAATAGAACAAGTCCCAGGATGGACGGTGATAGATGGAAGACTGTGATCCCAAGGAGGTGGTGAAGCAGGAATACACCAGTGAGAAGTATGAGAAATGGCTGCTTACCAGAAACGAAGGCCCCCAAATTAATGGATAGACCCCCAGCGCTTAGATATAGGACTACAGTATTAACATTCCTTCAGTTGTCATGGGAGGAGATGTGCATCAGATATGGACTCTCATAATCCGCTCCAGGGATAGTAAGAACCAAATGTGCAAGGAAGAAATAAAAGGCACATAGCGTAATCCAGTAAATGGTAAAGGAAGTTTTAATAGGAAATGCACTTACAATTTTTCCATAAAAGCAAGCAGGCCCAGTAAAATCGCGGCGTCCTGCGGTAGATACAAAAGCCGGCGTCTCAGGGGGCGTGGCAGCGTATAACAGTGTAAATTTGTTGTCCCCTCAAAATAACTCAACACACATCCATTAACCACTTCCCGACCGCTCACATTGAGCGTACTGCGGCAAAGTGGTTCGTTATTGTCCAGCGACGTAGGTCTACGTCGCTGGACTCCTCCCCTTGTGGGCGGCGCGCGTGCGCTGCCGGAGGCTCGCTCCGCTGTATTCAGTCACAGCGGGAGTCGGGTCAGGGGAGGAGCGGTGGTGATCACCGCCGCTCTTCCCCGATCGTCGGGGATCGAGTGTGGAGATCCGCCCGCTTGTGTAAACAAAGCGGGCGGATCTCCTAAGTGACAGGCAGGGACAGATTGCAGGATTCAGCATAGCTGAACCTGCGATCTGTGCCTGTGTCACACACTCCCCTCCCCCCACACACGTCAGTAAGCACCAGGCATACATTAACCCCTTGATCACCAATAAAAGTTAACCCCTTCCCTGCCAGTGTCATTTTTACAGTAACAGTGCATATTTACAAATCCAAAAAGATCCTGCGCTAAAAATGAGTGAATAAATTAAATAACGTGAATGTGAAAATGGTGAAAGCAGCTGAAAAACACTTGATTAATAGTAAATCAAACAATATAAAAACAGAAAAATGGTGCAGCGCTATCAAAATATGGTGCAACCCATACAGTTGTGATATAACGAAAAAATGTTAATTAGATAACACTAGATAAGAAGTGAGCATAAAAAGTCCATAAATCAATATTCGTGACTCCAAAAAAAGTCCCAGAAAGGTGATGTTAGAGCGGAAGGCTTAAATCCCAAGGAAGAGACAGGAATACACCCGTGATATATGTCAAGGTGGCAGCTTACCAGAAGCTAAGGCCTCCAACCTAATGGAACGGTGGCTTTTTTGGTGGCTATCACTTATGCTCGCAGGGTGTTGGAACTCGGGGTGTTATCTTGTCGTACCCCCTATATAGTGGTCCACAAAGAAAAGGTGGTTCTACGTCCACGCCCTCCTTCTCTGACTGTTATTTGAATGAAGACCTTGTGCTGCCTTCTTTGTGTCCTAGGCTCGCTCATCCCAAGGAATTTGCGTTGCATGCACTGGATGTGGTTTGGGCGATTTGGGTGTATCTTAGCAGCCACGGGCAGACTCACTGTTTGTGATCACGCACGGGCCAAGAAAAGGACTGTCCGCTTCTTCTGCGAGCATTTCCAGATGGATCAGATAGACGGTGACTCGGGCCTATTCTGCCAAGGGTCAGATTCCTCCTTTCCCTGTAACTGCGCACTCTACTTGGGCACTTCGTGTTTCTTGTGCCTTCCGTCATCAGGCATCAGTGGTGCAGGTTTGCAAGGCGGCCACTTGGTCCTCAGTGCACACTTTCACAAAATTCTACTAAGTGTGTATTTTGGCATCTACGGATGCTTATTTTGACCGCATCGTTTTGCAGGGTCTGTTCCCTCTTTGGGGTTGTATTGTTCAGGTTGAGCTCCTGTTACTTGGTTGGCTTCTTGTGTTTTAGCCTTGGTATTTTTGTCCCACATGTTTTGGCGCTGCTTGGGGACATCCTTATGGTTCTGAATATGGAGTGTTGTGTCCATCAATGAAGGAAAGGGAAAATAGGATTTTTGTTACTCACCGTAAAAATCTATTTCTCTGAGTTACATAGTTACATAGTAGGTGCGGTTGAATAAAGACAATAGTCCATCCAGTTCAACCTGTGTTGGTGTGTGTGGCTGTAATCATCTCACATACCCCTGAATGTTCTGATCCTTGAGATGTACGTCTAATAGTCTTTTGAAAGCCACCATGCTACCCGCAGAAACTACTTCTTGTGGTAGAGAATTCCACAATCTTGTAGCCCTAACAGTAAAGAACCCCCCACGTTGCCTGAGGTTAAAACGCTTCTCCTCTAATCGTATTGTGTGCCCCCGAGTCTTCATGCAATCCCTTCGACTGAACAGCTTTTTTTCTAAGCTGAGATCCCCATTGAGATATTTTAAAAATTGCTATCCTGTCCCCCTCGGGCATCTCTTCTCCAGGGAGAATAAATCAAGTGATTGGAGACTCTCTTCATAATCAAGGTCCTCCAATCCCCTAATTAGTTTAGTTGCCCTTCTCTGTACTCTCTCCAGCTCCAACACATCCCTTCTGAGGACTGGCGACCAGAACTGGACAAAATACTCCAGATGCGGTCGGACCAGAGTTTTATAAAGTGGAAGGATTATAGTCTTATCTCTGGAAAACATCCCTTTCTTTATGCATGCTAATATTCTGCTAGCCTTGGTAGCCGCCGCTTGACATTGCAAGCTGTTGCCTAGTCTATCATCAACCAAGACTCCCAGATCCTTCTCCATTTTTGATTCCCCCAAGGGTTCCCCTCCTAACGTGTATTGTGCTTTTATGTTTCTAGTCCCCAAGTGCAAAACCTTACACTTCTCCACGTTAAACCTCATTTGCCAAGTCGTTGCCCACTCCGTTATTTTGTCCAGGTCATTCTGTAGGATATCTGCTTGCTGTGCAGTTATTGCCCTGCCTAATTTTGTGTCATCAGCAAAAACTGATATCGAACTACTGATCCCGTCCTCAATGCTGTTTATGAATAAATTGAACAAGGTTGGTCCTAGGACTGAGCCTTGGGGGACCCCGCTTACTACCTCAGACCAGTCTGAGTATGTGCTGTTTATTACCACCCTTTGGATACGCCCTTTTAGCCAGTTCCGTATCCAAGAGCAAACCCTGCTGTCGATACCTGCAGACCTTATTTTATAAATTAAGCGCTTGTGGGGAACTGTATCAAACGCCTTAGCGAAATCTAGGTACACCACATCCACTGGTTTGCCCCTATCCAGCTCACAGCTCACCTCCTCGTTGAATGTTAAGAGATTGGTTTGACAAGAACGCCCATTTGTAAACCCGTGCTGGTTACTACTGATGACGCTGTTGTCCTTAGCAAACTCTACGATATAGTCCCTTATCATCCCCTCCAGAAGTTTACATACTACTGATGTCAGACTGACCAGCCTATAATTTCCCGGTATATGCCTCTGACCCTTTTTGAATATCGGAATCACGTTTGCTTTCCTCCACTCCCCTGGTACATCTCCTGTCCTAATACTGTCCGCAAAGATCAGGAACAGTGGTCTGGATATAACCTTACTGAGTTCCTTGAGTACTCTCGGATGTACGCCATCCGGGCCTGGTGATTTGTTTGTGTTAAGTTTGTCCAGCCTTTCCCTGATTTCACCCTCTGTTAGCCATAGTGGCAAGTCCTGTGTATTACTACTAACCATACAGTCATGGTCAGTGTACCCCTCCGTTTCCTGTGTAAATACTGACGAGAAAAAAGCATCCAGCACGGTTGCTTTTTCAGTGTCCTCCGTAACCAACCTCCCATCATCGTTAATTATGTGTGCAATATGCTCTGCCCTAGTTTTTTTGCTGTTGATATATTTAAAGAATTTCTTTGGGTTTTTTTTTTACTATCCTCCGCTATTTGTCTCTCAAAGTCTATTTTAGCCATCTTGATTTCGTGTTTAGACTTCTTATTTGCCTCCTTGTATTGGTCGAAAGCCAATACTGTGCCCTCTGATTTTATATTTCTTGAAGGCCAATTTTTTTCCCCTAATAGTTCATTGGTGGACACAGCACTCACCCCTCTATGGAGTTTTGATACTTCTGATACTGCTGATTACTAAACTTAAAGGCCTATAGCAGAGAGGGGAATGTATAACCAGCTAAGACTGCCCATAGGCCTAGCCAAGTGTTTTTTCTGCCTAGTGTCGTACTCCTGTAGGGGGCGATATAACCCTATGGAACTCAGAGAAATGGATTTTTACAGTATGTAACAAAAATCCTTTTTTTCTCCACCTCACTTTCGTTTGTTTGGAATGAGCAGTGCATGTTGTGGTCATGTGCACTGCTCTACACACCTTACAAATCCCACAGTCCATCTTGGGAGTGAATAAGATTGTGGTCTACTTTTTTGTATACAGTGGGACCATGGAAAACAAACCTAGCCACCCTCTAAAAGAAGTCCGATCACAGCAGTAAAATCAAATATTTTATTATATTGCTGCTTATCATTTTTATTTTCCTTTTTTTTTTTTTTTTTTTTCCATTTTTAATCTGATGATCTGGCCAGTAGAATTTTTTTTTTTAGTTAATCTAATTGCAGCTGCAGTGTCCTATTTTCCTTTGGAGGAAAGAGCTGGAACTCTATAAGATTGTTGGCTGCAGTTTCCCATTAGTGTTTGAAAGTCATTAATTGGCTTTGAAAGACAATAAAAAAAAGAAACTGTTCTGCTTCGCTGTTTAAAATATCCATGGACCTTCTGGGAACACACAACTTTGCATCAGCCACCTGTCCCATTACTTTCCAGCAATTATTGTTTAAGAAATAACTATTGGTACGTGCTTGAGATCTGGTATAATGCACTAACCACTGGATGGGAAGATACATTATATTGTATAACAGAAGCATTATTTTAACAATGTATCGTCCTTGCTTTTTGAGACACAACCACTAATATTCAGGTATTTCCCCTTTGTTTAAATATTAAAGATCTGCAAAACTTATCATATGTGAACCCTAATACACATGTACAGTATCTCACAAAATTGAGTACACCCCTCACATTTTTGTAAATATTTTATTATATCTTTTCATGTGACAACGTGAAGAAATTACACTTTGTTACAATGTAAAGTAGTGAGTGTACAGCTTGTATAACAGTGTAAATTTGCTGTCCCCTCAAAATAACTCAACACACAGTCATTAATGTCTAATCCACTGGCAACAAAAGTAAGCACAGCCCTAAGTCAAAATGTTCAAATTGGGCCCAATTAACCATTTTCCCTCCCCGGTGTTCTGTGACTCGTTATTACAAGGTCTCAGGTGTGAATGGGGAGCAGGTGTGTTAAATTTGGTGTTATCGCTCTCACTCTCTCATACTGGTCACTGGAAGATTAACATGGCACCTCATGGCAAAGAACTCTCTGAGGATCTAAAAAAAAAAGAATTGTTACTCTACAAAAGGATGACCTAGGCTATAAGAAGATTGGCAAGACCCTAAAACTGAGCTGCAGCATGGTGGCGAAGACCATACAGCGGTTTACCAGGACAGGTTCCACTCAGAACAGGCCTCTTTATGGTCGACCAAAGAAGTTGAGTGCACATGCTTGGCATCGTATCCAGAGGTTGTCTTTGGGAAATAGACGTATGAGTGCTGCCAGCATTGCTAAAGAGGTTAAAGGCTTTGGGGGGTCAGCCTGTCATTGCTCAGACCATATGCCGCACATTGTATCAAATTGGTCTGCATGGCTGTCATCCCAGAAGGAAGCCTCTTAAGATGATGCACAAGAAAGCCCAAAAACAGTTTGCTGAATTCAAGCAGACTAAGGACATGGATTACTGGAACCGTGTCCTGTGGTCTAATGAGACCAAGATAAACCTATTTGGTTCAGATGGTGTCAAGCGTGTGTGGCGGCAACCAGGTGAGGAGTACAAAGACAATGGTGTCTTGCCTACAGTCAAGCATGGTGGTGGGAGTGTCATGGTCTAGGGCTGCATGAGTGCTACCGGCACTGGGGAGCTACAGTTCATTGAAGGACCATGAATGTCAACATTTACTGTGACTAACTGAAGGAGAGCATGATCCCCTCCCTTAAGAGACTGGGCAGCAGGCCAGTATTCCAACAGAACGACTCCAAACACATCTCCAAGATGATACCTTGCTAAAGAAGCTGAGGGTAAAGGTGATGGGCTGGCCAAGCATGTCTCTAGACCTAAACCCTATTGAGCATCTGTGTGGCATCCTCAAACTTAAGATAGAGGACCGCAAGGTCTCTAACATTCACCAGCTCTGTGATGTTGTCATGGAGGAGTGGAAGAGGACTCCAGTGGCAACCTGTGACGCTCTGGTGAACTTCATGCCCAAAAGGGTTAGGGCAGTGCTGGAAAATAATCGTGGCCACACAAAATATCGACACACCCACCCACCCACCCACCCACACAGCTGCTCTGATTTTTGAAAGTGATGTCTGCTGCGGGGTAGAAGAACCCCAACATGATGTCACAAAGAGGGGCATTTTGGGGATGCAGGGTTGTTTGCTAAGCAACATGTTGCTAAAGGTGGAGTTAGCCTTTAATAAGGATTTTTTCTGCGTTTCTCAAACCAGTGTCGATATCCGAATAACCCAGTGTGTTAAGTATGTTTAGGAAACCCATCCAAATCCTTCATCTGTAAAAGGCAGTGTTCAGAATCTCTGCTTAGTGGCTGAAGGATACATTCATATTTTGAAAGAAATTATTCTAACTCAGTCAAGAAGTAAAGGGATTGAAATAAAATATCTTGACACCAAAAAGATGCTAAACTGATTTTTTTTTTTTCTTTTTGCATGCACTCGGCATTTTCAATCTTGATTATTCCTTCTTGTGATGTGATGGATAGGTCTGTCCAGGATCATGCGTCTTGTGTTAGTTTTGTATGATTTGATGAGCTGTCAAGCAGAGGGTTTTTGTTCTTTTTCTATATTTCTTTTTTTTAATAGTGGCCAGTGCCGTCTCCTCATCTTGTTTAGACTGTCAAGTAAGCTTGATCGTTCCCTTCAGAGGAGCAGTGTACGTTGACACTGGGTCATTACTTACGGCAATATTTATTCCAGCATCTGTTAATACAGTGATAGACATTTTTACTCTCTTAAAGGTACAGGTATCCTCCAGGTATTTCTCAAAGCATGTGGGTATATAACAGCATACTGTATGTACTGGGTTTTAAAACTTTATTGAATAAGTACAAAGATATACAAAAATGCAACTTTATGAAATTGTAAATTGAAGTATTAAAAAATTGTGGTAGAGAAACTACTAGCTGTTACACACAGTGCAGTTTGGTTCACCAATAAAATTCACACAACATTCCCTTTTATTAAGGAACTGCTGTTCTAAACATGCAGTCAGCTGTGGGAATTACTACTGGTTACAATTAGACTGAAGTATATGCAGAAGCGGCATTGCTGTGTCAGTGCACTTCTGTGCTCCATATTCCTGCTCTAATTGGTGTGAATGCCAACCTTTCATGATTATTTCTGTTTTAGAATAGTGATCTAGACATCAGTGACCATCTTTTTTAATTTTAATAATCTTCTTTGTTCTTTTAAGTTGTTTTTATGTGTTTTATGAGTAGCAATTACCATTACAAAATAACTTTATTGATTTATCTTTGTCTTCTATCTGTTAGCATAGATAATTCAGTAACTAGGCCTCTAGTAAGGTGGCTTCTTTCTAGAACCATTTTGATGAATGCTATAACTTGCAATAAAGCATGACAGCCTCCTATTCATATGTCACATTCAAAAGCTTGATGTCAGGACCCAGTCATACAAGCTATAACCTATTCTGACAGCTAGCAATACTGTGTGATTCAGTATATTGAATGCATTTAATTTTTCATGGATCCTTTTTTGATTTTCTTATTTTTATTTGTGCAATAAGAGACTGGGAAACGGTGTTCAATTAAATAGTAGCTGTACATTACCAGGTTGCTGTGGTTAGAATATTGTAAATATAAAATAGAACAGTGGAGATATATATATATACATTTTTTTAAACCTTTTCTGGCTTGAGTTGCCCAGCACATAGAAGACCAGCACAGTGTTTGTCATCTTAGGTCTCCTGCTAATTTATAGTGATCATGGTTAAAGCAAACACTGGTTACATAGTTGATATGCTTGAATAAAGACACCAGATCATCCAGTTCAACATGTGTAGGTGTGTGTGCATCTGTGTGTTTATTTGTTCACGAAGATGTCCATCTAAGAATTTTTGAATCTATTGACACTTCTCATTGACTCCACCGATTGCGGAAGGAACTTCCACATCCTTACCGCTCTGACAATAAAGAGTCCCCTATGCAGTTTAAGGTTAAAATAGAACTATAGGCAAAACTTTTAATTTTATCATTTTGGATAAAGTAAGGGCTATAACCCCTGTAAGGTTTATTTTTGCCATTGGAAAGATTTACCTTCACTTCCTGTCCCAGAGCCAAACTGGGAGGAAATTTCTGCAAATTAGGAGAATCTCTTGGGGACCCCCAAGTTACCAGAACTAGTGTCCCCATTGGAATATTTCCCTTCTATTTTTTTTCTGGGGGACAATTCAATATATGAGAATTATTTTTTACTTTTAATGATAATGGTAAACCTGACAAATAGGGTAAATTTCCCTAATAGGGACACAGACCTCAATAACAATTGAGAGGTATTCTTCTCCTCGCCTCCAAAACTCTTCTCCTCCAATTTCATTGAGTGGCTGCGTGTCTTCTTAAGGTGTAAGTTCACCTTTACAGAAAATCTGTTAGGTGACCTTACACTGGACCCTTTCTCCATCCCACCCAGTCCCGCTGTACTAGATTGTCGCGATCCCTCACTGTCACACTGAAAAGCTGCTTCACCGGTCTGGGGATTTGACACTCTTGTGTCTGTATTGCTGAGCCAGTACAGATTACAGGAATTATAACTGGACAGCAACATCACACGGATGACGCTGACCAATCAGAAGCCGTCTAGCCCGTACAGTCAGCACTGCAAGGAGAGAAGAGAAAGCCGCTGGGAATTTAAAATCCCCAGACCAGTGAAGTGTTTTTTTGGGTGTCCGACATCAAAGGATTGCGAATATCTGTTACAGCGGGGCCGGCTGAAACTGAATCTTTTTTTTCCCACGCCGAGATCACCATTGAGGTAGTTTTATACCGCTGTCATATCTCCTCCCAAGCGTCTCTTCTCCAGGGAGAATAGGCTAAATGCTTGTACATTATTTTTATTTTTTAGAAAAAATCATGTTCTTACGTTTTCTGCTTTCTGGAAAGCTTAAGCGGTCCTTGCAGGTTTTCTTTCAGTAATTTTAAGCGGTGTATAAAAAAAAAAAATACGATATTACATTTCAAAGTTTCTCTCCTGTTTTAAAGTACATTTTCTCAGCTAATGTAATGTGATTTAGAGAGTACTCTTGATAAGTAATGGGGCACTATTGGTAATTTTTGTCATTTGGCATGTTTTTTTTGTGTATTAATCACTTATGAAGGCTTCTTTATCCTATATAGATAAATAAAGCATAGGAGATGGAGATCTCGGTTATAAAATGTCTAGGTCTTGCAGCTCGGCTTTTAATCAGAGAGGTCCATTCCAGCACATAAACTATAAAAGTGAAATGCCACTGGAAAAACATGCCTATTTAGAAGCTAAAGACTTGATCTTGGGGTTACTCTGTAGTCCCCTCCCTTTTTTTTTTTTTTTGACATGTCATGGTATGCATAATAGCCTGCCTGGAAATAGACCCAATTTCTTCATAAACAGATCCTATTCCCGTAAAGAATAAAATTCTGCTGTTGCCTAGACCTATCTTTAAAAACATGTTTAGCTGTTTAAATCTTTTTAAAATATTAAGTGTGCTTTTCTCTTTCTTCTTGTGCAGGTGATGGAAGAGGCTGAGAGCACACATCTGTTCGGTTCCCTTCTTCCTGACATGGTTTCTTTGGCCCTCCGACTTCAAAAGCTTTGTACAAAGGTAAAAGACTAAGACCTATAGGCATGGATCAAGAGTAGTAAGCAAAACTATGTAATAACTAGATAATGACCATCAAATATATTCATTTTCTAACTAGTATGTCTTTGTCACACATTGCTTACAATTAATGTGGTATATAAACCCCTTTCAGAACACTATAAAAACAGTCAACCACCTGTATTGCAGTTGCAGCATTAGAATAGGTAAAAAAGGACTGCAGGTTATCTTCTGTTGGAAAGAAATCTTTACCATCTACACTTGGATTATTAGTGGGTCATGAGAAGACCTCCTGCTTAAAAGCACCCAGTTTGGACTGTCATGCAGAAATAGGATCCGAACCCAGGACTGGTCCAGAAATATTCCTTTATATCCTTGCTTGCTGATAAATTCCATGTATCCTACAATTCATTTAGAGCCTAACAGTGTAAAGGAGTGACAAACAAGATGTAAGACAACATGTTTTTGCATCCTGCTTTGGTTTTCAGATAACTTACATTATTACATATATACATATTTTTTTCAGCCAAATCCCTATACAGTCATCATTTTGCAGAGCAAATTCTATTCTATTCTGAGGGTAACAATTCATGGCTTGGACTTTTTAACCACTTCAGCTCCGGAAGGTTTTACCCTTCCGGTGTTCCGTGAGAATTACCTACCCCGTGAGAAAAACCTACCCTCGTCACTTCCTGCCAGGAACAGCTGAGCAGTGCGCATGCTCACAGCCCCGGATACGTAATGGAACAGCTGAGGAGCTGACTAGTGCGCATGCGCACTAGTATGAAATGATCACGGTGTTCCGTGAAAAAAAACCTACCCACGTGGCGGTTACATTAAAACAGCTGTGCTGCAATATGAGTCATCTCCGCTCCTGTCCCTGTCACTTCCCTGATCTTGGCTAGTAAATATAAAAGCGGCTCTCTGCTCCGTGATTTATCTTTTCATACACCCGCCGCCGCTTTTATATTTACTAGCCAACATCAGAGAAGTGACAGGGATAGGAGTGGAGATGACTCCTATTGCAGCACAGCTGTTGTAATGTAACCGCTGCGTTACACACACTGCCGTGCACCGGAAGTGACGAGGGTAGGTTTTTCTCACGGGTAGGTAATTCTCACACCGGAGCTAAAGAAGAGGAGATTAAGGGGGGATATGATCAACATGTATAAATACATAATGGGTCCATATAGTGAACTTGGTGTTGAGTTATTCACTTTGTCAACACAGAGGACAAGGGGGCACTCTTTATGCCTAGAAGAAAACAGATTTAGTCTCCAAATATGGAAAGGTTTCTTTACCGTAAGAGCTGTGAAAATGTGGAATAGACTCCCTCCAGAGGTGGTTCTGGCTCTGGTTAGCTCACTAGATTGTTTTAAAAATGGCCTTGATTATTTCCTGGGTGGACTAAATATACGTGGGTACTAATATTTATAGGTAAAGTTGATCCAGGGAATATCAGATTGCCTCACGGGGGATCAGGAAGGAATTTTTTTCCCCCTGCTGTAGTAAATTGGATCATGCTTTGCTGAGGGGTTTTTCGCCTTCCTCTGGATCAACTGCGGTATAGGATTGTGTATATGGGATTGTATCTTTGGGTTTTCATTACTGTTGTGTTTTTTTTTTTTTTTTTTCAATTGCTTGAGCCAAATGGACTTGTGTCTTTTTCAACCAGACTAACTATGTAACCCCCTTCCTGATCAGAGCACTTTTTGCAATTTGGCACTGCACTGCTTTAACTGGTAATTACGAGGTCATGCAACACTTCACCCAAAACAAAATTTGCGTTTTTTTCCCCCCCCACAAATAGAGCTTTCTTTTGCTGATATTTGATCACCACTGGGATTTTTATTTTTTGTAATATAAATGAAAAAAGGCCAAAATCTTTTTTCCCTCCCTACATCTTTTTTGTATTTGTAGCTTTCCCGAGAGAAAAAAATCAACCGCCGGGCTGGGCCAGAGTGCGTTCAGACGGCAGCTACGCACAAGGTCGGCCGCAACATAGCCTCACGTACAGAGGCTGGCCCGCGAGTTAAACGTCCCACAGGGTCGCATACGACCGGGTGTGGGTCTGAGTCGCAGCGGTCTCTTGGCCCGACATCTCCCCTACTTTTGGAGGCGAGGATTCTCTCTGGAGCATTACCCGCACTATTGAAGGGTAAGTACAGTCACCCTCTTCCCCTTTTGGTGGTTTTTTGGGTTGGACGTGGGTAACCTCCAGGGACGGGTGGACCGGCCTGCAGGTTCCCTCCTCCCATACTTAAATCCTTCAGTGAGCTGGGCTACCCCCACTCCCTTTCCCCCCTGTTTGGACCTGGAGTTTGGTGGGGATCCCAAAGCAGAGGATGCAGCAGAGACCCCTGGGGTCTCCTCCCGCTATCCCCACTCTGTAAGGATTCTGGGATAGTGTACATCATGCCCTGGTAGTCTGGAGGGGTCCCAGTGTAGGAGACCCCTAGGTGAATGTCCTACTGTTTGCAGTGTGGGTATAGTGCAGAGACTGGTGCAGAGTGTGCAGCGGAGCCTCCCCTAACATGTGTCCTGCCCCTTGCAGAGGGTGCAGCGTTGCAGAGGGCTCAGGAAAGATCCTGGCAGCATGATTCAGCATCTGTAGCTGATGGTGGCCATTTTTCCTTAGTCTGGCTAGGCTCCAGCTGGTGATCATGTTTGTGTAGCCCGATGATGTCACGGGGCCATTTTCCTTTAGTCCAGGAGACGCTGGAGACGACTGAAGCCTCGTGGCTAAGCTGTAGCTCCTCCTCAGTTTCCTCTTCCTATGCTTGGGACATATGAACAGGGAATGGCATCCATGGTGATGCTGGGTCTGAATTCTCGGCGCTCCACCGATCAGTAGGGTGAGACCTTGGGGGTCCCTGTTAGCTTTCTCTCTGCTGATGGGTACCCTGAGACTTGGGGGGGGTTCCTTTAGTGGTGCCAAAAGATTGTTTTTGTACTGCAAGGTCTTCCTTTCCTTTTATGTAGCCTCAGGGTCACATCTCCCCCACTGAATCCCTCATGGAGGTTGCAGTCCTTAGTGTCCCGGGTGGAAGTGGCCTGTGGACAAAGGCCCAGGAGGAAGCCTCCCCCCGCCTTTCTCTGCTCAGTCTCTCATCTGATTCTGAGCCTGATGCTGCCTAATATCTCACCGCCAGATCCATCAGATTAGTGAGGATGATTCCTCCATGGTCACAGCAGTGAAATTGATAAGCGCTGGTAGACGCACTGATCACTGCAGTGCGTGAGACTTTAAAAATCGAGGATGCTGCTGATGTAGCCACGTATGTGGCTAGGTTGTTTGGTATGCATAAGTCACCTCACACTCCAAAGGGGTTTCCTTATGTGCCTTATTTTAAAGGGTTTTCCTGAAATGAATGGGAACAACGAACATTACCCTTTTCTGGTCTCTCCTATTTCCAGGTTGAACAAAGCTACCATGATCCATGTACAAGAATTCACATCAGGATCCGGCTGACAGGAAAGCGGAGGCTGTGGCACGCAGCAGGTTTACTATGGCTGGTTCGACATTGCAGCCCAGTCTTTGCCTGAGCCCTGGTGTCTCAGTCCCTAATTGAATGGGTCAAGCTTTTTGTGCCTGGGCCTGAGGGGTGAGCAGGTCCATGCTGCTTATGTTGATTTAGCGGACTAGTTGGTCCATGGGCTGCTGTTTATTTGTGATGCAGCTTTGGATACAGCACGTGATCTGTCCAAACTTTCTGTTTCAGCGGTGGTGATTAGGCGTGTGCTGTGGCTTAAGAATTGGTCCGCAGACCAAGCCTCTAAGAAAGCTCTCATTAATCTGCCCTTTCAAGGCGATCACTTGTTTGCGGCTACCCTGGATGATCTGGATGAGCTAGCTTCTCCAGACCCGCATGACAAGACCCCCTTCAGGGGTGGGGGGACTTCATCGCTGGCTTCTGGCCTCGTGGACCTCCTTCATGAGCGTCAAGGGGATCCACTAAATTATTATTTTGGAGATTCCCAGAATTGGGTGACAAAGCTTGTCCTTTTCAGGTTTTTTAGGTCCTGAGTCTCCTTGTGTGGATTTAATTCCTACAAAGGTTCAGGTGATGTCCGAACTACTACTACCTACTGCTGTCACACAGATAGTTCTCTCTCCCATTTTGCATACAGTTTCGGAGTCTGGTGGTATCCACCTTCAAGACCGTTCTGTTTGCACAATCTTACATGCAGCTCCTTTAGCTGGTTCGGCTCTACAGGAGGATACAGAGGTTCGTGGCGAGATCACGGATTCCTCTGGCAGATGCCACAGGCGTCCAAGGGCCACAGTAAGGCCAGTATCATCCTCCACTCAGACTGCTTGTGCAATCCCTGTGAGGAATCAAGGGCGAGCTTCTTCCAACTAGTCTATTGGCCATAAACGTCGCCTGGGGGCTTCCTCTCAGAGAAGACCAGTTGTCCCAAGGGCTGATCAACCATGCTGCTTTACAGTCACTGGTTTTAGGTCTGCATGTAAGCATCCCTTGTAATAGAAATAAGCGTGACAGGACCTCTTTTTATGTCAGATCTGGGGTCAAAAAGATCTCACATCTACACTAAAAAAGAAAAAAAAAATAAGCTCTTTTAAAACCGTTGCTAGGAAGCGACATATGACAGCGCTCCGGTCCTCCAAGGCCATCTTGCCCACGCTCGACTTCCTGCCTGAGAGGTCAGCGGACCGAATCGTTTTCCCGCTACCGACCACTCAGGTAAGCTGGGAAAAGGACCGGGAAGCAGCAGGAGGGGGAATGGAAGGGGGGAGGGCACCTCTCCCGCCGCCCATAAAGGTGATCAGCACCGCTGTGACCGCCTGCCATTTAAAAAAAATACCGGGGTTATGGCAGCTATCTGCTGCCATAACCCTGCTATTTAACATCAAAGTGCCCACTTCCGCTTTACTGGAATCTTAAAGGCGCCAGATTTTGAAAATCAAAAGTACTTGGCGTTTTTGAATGCTTTCTATTGCAAAGGAGGGATTTATAGACCCCAGATCCCTCCATAACGAGTACCTGTCACATGCCTATTGCTGTCACAAGGGATGTTTACATTGCTCGTGACCGCAATAAAAGTGATTAGATAAAAAAAAAATATATATTTTCTCTTACGTCCTTCGACAGTCGCCGCCTCCTCTAAGTCATCACTATTGGGTATTGTCCACCTATCCATAGGTAGGCATATAGACTTAGTCAAAAGACAAAAGGCATTAGCATATACACACCCACGGGGGCTGTCCCATCTGGTCAATACCCCCCCCGCATCACCACTCCCAACTCAGTTTTAGTTTGCCTAGCAATCAGGAATAGTCAGGCTACCTTGTGCTGGGGCTTCAGTCTCAGCCTTCCTAAATCTTTTATTTGATTTTCTTTTAAAAATGTCAGTTTTTTTCTCTCACTTTACTAGCTGTTTATTTTGTCAGCTTTAGTGTTAGTTTATTCTTCGGATGAAGATGGATCATGCGGTGCTGGGATTCGGACTGGCCACCCTTATTCTCTAGGGCACAGAGGGTCAGATGGACCCCCAGCCCCCCATCGAGCGTTCAGCTATGGTTCGCCCTGGCATTAAGAACGACCCATCCCTGTTCGCTGCAGGGATGCAGCCATGAGGTGGCTACCTCACAGGACTTGTCTGCGATACTGCAGCGTCATGTCCCTGGCTCACGGCACTCCCTGTCAGATGAGGACAGAGGTTTATCCGTGCATAGAGGCTCCCCCACGCCATCTGGTACAGGTAAGTACTTTTCTGTGTGGGGCCTCTGCCTGGGGTGGCAGTCTGTGTTGCTGTGTGTCCCCATGTCTGTGCCTGTGTGACTCCCTGTGCGATCCCTGCGGGGTTCGCTGTGTGCAGATCTGTATGTTTGCCGGGGGTCCCTGTCCCAGTGTCACCTTAGGTGCATGTTTGGGGGTACAGACTTGTGTGTTATGCGGCGACCGCTGCGGGGGAAAAATCGCGCGGTCCGCCATGTTTTTTACTATGCACAGCGTATAGCCCCTCTGGGGCGAGTATACAGCTCATTTTGGCGCCATCCGTCGCCATTTTGTGGGCGGTGGAACGATCGGTTCGGCCGCATGTCAGCGCCCATCTTGGCGTAGCCTCCTATGCATCCCTATGGGGCAGCCATTTTCCCTGGGGTCTGGCTTATAGCCAGCCCCCTCCAGCAGCATTTCCTTTTCCTCTCAGACAGCACAGGTAGCAACGATCTGCGGGCTCTGCAGTGTATCTCTCTGTCTTCTTCTGCATACTGCTTCTGGCTCAGTTTCTTTCTCCTTTTGGGGGTCTTCATAGCTGTGACAGTAGCGGTGGGCTGCGCACTCCGCAGCGCTATTTAAGGGGACAGTACACTACTTTTTTGGGAGCTGGCGGCGTTGTCTTGCCGCTCCCCTTAATTGATAATTCACAAGGATAAGGTGGTGTTGAGAACACCCCCGTCCTTTCTTCCCAAGGTGATCACTGAGTTCCACCTTAATGAGGAAATTGTCTTGCCTTCTGTGACGGTACTAGCCGTCACTATGGGTGACGGATCACCCTGTCCCTGGATTGTAAACCCCTTTGTGTCATTTTCTTATGAGTTTGGGACATTGCATTTTATTTTCCCTTTATTCATCCTCTGAACAACTGACTCATGGCATTGAGTTAATGTAATGTAATGTTACAACCCATCCCCCCCCTCCTGTTTCTGTGTCTAAGTGTGTGGATTCAAGGCAGACAATGGTCTGAGTTGGAGACATCTCTCCGCAGGGGGTGTGTATTAAGACTGCTTGTTTCAAATGTACAAATGTTCAGTTCTCATTGGTTGGTTCCCTTCCCCCCCCTTCTGTGGAAAGGCTAAGGGGAGTTTCCCTAACTGTATGTAAAACTGTGTCTTGGAATGTAATAAACAGTTTAAGCTCTGCATGGTTAACCCTCAACACCTGTGTGGATTGTCTCTTGGTTGAGGGGTTACGGGCTGGATATGGCTTCTCCGCAGGCTGTGGGTGCGTTTGGAGGACAGGAGACACAGATTCGGCGGATGTGCCCAGCTGGGGTACAAAGATCCGTTACATTGGTTGGCAGCGGTGGGATGTCTCCTGCAGTCCAGGACATCCAAACCACCACCAGGATTCAAGATCTGGGCAGCTGCCGAGGAGTGATACGGGGACCAGCCAGCATGAGAGCGGAGTTCGGGAGGAGGCTGCAAGGCATGCGGAAGCACCATCGGGGACCAGCGACAGAGCACACCAGGCTCGGCTGGGAGGATGTGATCCGCCGGCAACTCTTGCATGAGGCGCTAAGCCACGAGCGGCACCATCAGGGGAAGATCCTTCCCTCCTCCACAGAGATGTACCGGAAGCAGTACCGTGCGCGAGAGGTGTTCCTGAGGGAACGACCGCGAGATGAAGGGAAGACGGAGCTCGGAAGATTGGTCCAGGAGGAAATGAGGCTGGACGCCAGCTACAGAGCCCTCCGGTGGTTCGCGGCTCAACTGTGGCCAGGTACAGCAGATGGCAGCCCAACAGAAGGCGTTGGCTATGGCGGCGTGGGGCTGCTCCATCAAAAAAATGTACGGAGACCCAGACTTTGGGAGCGATGAGGAGTGGCGGCTGGAACACATTCTGGATTTCCGAGATGAGGTGCTGGACCTCCCCGACGAGGCGTGTGACCTGGAGGAATTGGAGTTCCTGGTTGAGCAGGAATGGGAGCTCGAGATTGCCTACAAGCGGCTGTTTGACGGTGATCAGCAGCCTGGCATGGCTCCCGTTGCCTGGGACTGTCCGAGAGAAATAGCAGACAGTCACGAAGATGAGAAGCAAATGGGGCCAGGGGTGACCCTGCGTTTTCCCGTACTAACTGCAATGGAAGAAGCAGCGATGATACAGAGGGCACTGCGAGCGCTAGAATGCCGGAACGCACCGGAGGTCCCCCAGGCAGCGAGACAAGCTAATAGCATGAAGGTCTCAGAAGGGGGAGTTGAGACAGGCGCTGGAAGGCTGGGAAATGGTGATCAGCAGCAAGTCCAGAGTATCTCATCTGGTGCCCCAGCAGAAGCATTGGCTACAGGGCAGAGTGCCCCTGGCATCTGCCCAGCATCAGAAAAAGAGTTGGATCCGGAGAGTCTGAGAGAGGATGTGCGTGAGCTGTTTTCCCAACAGCAGATACCCCCACCGGGAGTAGAGGAAGCAATTCTCCCTCCACAACAATTGGACACTACCCCAGTGTTTATCCCCCCAGCAGAAGCGCTGGCTACGGGGCAGAGTGCCGCTGGCCTCTGCCCACCCTCAGAGGTAGATCCAGGGAGTCCGAGGGGTGACCTCAGTGAGCCGTTTCCCCAGCACTTGGACACTACCCCAGTGGTTATCCCCCCAGCAGAAGCGCTGGCTACGGGGCAGAGTGCCGCTGGCCTCTGCCCACCCTCAGAGGTAGATCCAGGGAGTCCGAGGGGTGACCTCAGTGAGCCGTTTCCCCAGCACTTGGACACTACCCCAGTGTTTATCCCCCCAGCAGAAGCGCTGGCTACGGGGCAGAGTGCCGCTGGCCTCTGCCCACCCTCAGAGGTAGATCCAGGGAGTCCGAGGGGTGACCTCAGTGAGCCGTTTCCCCAGCACTTGGACACTACCCCAGTGTTTATCGCCCCAGCAGAAGCGCTGGCTACAGGGCAGAGTGCCCCTGGCATCTGCCCAGCATCAGAAAAAGAGTTGGATCCGGAGAGTCTGAGAGAGGATCTGCGTGATCTGTTTTCCCAACAGCAGATATCCCCACCGGGAGTAGAGGAAGCAATTCTCCCTCCCCAGCAATTGGACACTACCCCAGTGTTTATCCCTCCGGCAGAAGCGCTGGCTACAGGACAGAGTGCTGATGGTCTCTGCCCAGCATCAGAACCAGAGATGAAGAATCCGGGAGACAGTCCCTGCAAGATACCTTCTCAGCGGCTCGTAACTACACCAGGAGAAAAGCAAGTACCTTTTTCTCCCCAAATGCATAGCCCTACCAGCCTACATTCCCTACCAGCGGAAGCACTGGCATCAGGGCAGAGGATTATTCAGCTCCCCCCAATATCTGCAACCCAGCCCTGGATCAGAGGAGTGCAGACAGCTGTTCCCACTCTGCAGCGGCTGTTTTTATTCATGGGAGACCCTATGTGCGGTTTTGCTCCCCAGCGCCAGAGTCGTTCTTTTAGTTTTCCTGGTTGCCTGGGGTGGAAGTTTGTGACTAATGCAGGTCCAGACCATTTGAGGGTCAGGAACCTCGTTAGCCTGTTTTTAAAAGGGGAGAAATGTGACAGAACCCACTGTCACTGTGTGTTTTGGAGGGGACTGTGCGCAAGCCTCCTACCGACAGACTATGGGCCAGAAGATACTGGAGTTTGGCGCTGCAGCCTTTTGACTTTACCATCCACTACTGCCCTGGGAAGCAAAACGGCAACGCCGATGAATTATCCAGGCAAACAGACATTGACTCTTTGGGACTTGTTACCCGACTAATTCAGGCACAGACCAGTTGGAGGTCTAGTACCTGGATTAGTCTACCTTTGGGGGGAAGAGATGTGACGGTACTAGCCGTCACTATGGGTGACGGATCACCCTGTCCCTGGATTGTAAACCCCTTTGTGTCATTTTCTTATGAGTTTGGGACATTGCATTTTATTTTCCCTTTATTTATCCTCTGAACAACTGACTCATGGCATTGAGTTAATGTAATGTAATGTTACAACCCATCCCCCCCCTCCTGTTTCTGTGTCTAAGTGTGTGGATTCATGGCAGACAATGGTCTGAGTTGGAGACATCTCTCCGCAGGGGGTGTGTATTAAGACTGCTTGTTTCAAATGTACAAATGTTCAGTTCTCATTGGTTGGTTCCCTTCCCCCCCCTTCTGTGGAAAGGCTAAGGGGAGTTTCCCTAACTGTATGTAAAACTGTGTCTTGGAATGTAATAAACAGTTTAAGCTCTGCATGGTTAACCCTCAACACCTGTGTGGATTGTCTCGTGGTTGAGGGGTTACGGGCTGGATATGGCTTCTCCGCAGGCTGTGGGTGCGTTTGGAGGACAGGAGACACAGATTCGGCGGATGTGCCCAGCTGGGGTACAAAGATCCGTTACACCTTCGCTTTGTACAAAGCCTAAGCATCCAAAGGAGATTGCTTTGCATTCCTTGGATGTTGTCAGGGCGATCAGGGTTTACCTGTCGTCTACGGAATCATTTCGGAAGACGGATTCCCTCTTTGTCCTTCCTGAGGGACCTCGGAAGGGCATGGCTGCATCGGCAGCAACTATTGCCAAGTGGATCAGACAGACCATTGATCAGGCCTATGCCTTGAAGGAACGGGTTCCGCCCTTCCCTGTTAAGGCGCACTCTACCAGGTCTTTGAGTACTTCCTGGGCCTGTTGGCATCGGGCCTCGGTGACCCAGGTGTGCAAGGCGGCGATTTGGTCATCGGTGCACACTTTTTCCAAGTTCTACAAAGTAGACGTTCTGGCATCAGCTGATGCTTCTTTTGGCCGCAAAGTTCTCAGTGCGGCAGTGCCATGATGGACCTTTGAATTTTTCTCTGGGCCCCTGGCTGTTGGCATTTGCTTTCCTGGGCTGTTGCTCCTGTTGAGCATTGTTTTTTTCTGTTGCCCAGTTGGTTCTTACGGTGCATGTAAGATTCCTTTCTCTGATGTGGGTACCGCGTTGCCTTTTCTGCGGTTGCGTCTCCCACCCCTCATGTCTATACTGCTTTGGGACATCCCAATAGTGATGACTTAGAGGAGGCGGCGACTGTCGGAGGACGTAAGAGAAAACGGAATTTTTGTAAAATCTTTATATTATATATATATATATATAATATATAATTAATATTTTTTTTTTCAAAATTGTCGGTCTTCGTTTATAGTGCAAAAAATAAAAACCGAAGGTGAACAAATACCACCAAAAAAAAAAAAGTTTATTTGGGTACAGCATCGCACGACCGCGCAAATGTTAGTTAAAGCAACGCTGTGACGTATCGCAAAAACTGGTCTGGTCAATAAGGGGGTAAAAGCTTCCAGAGCTGAAGTGGTTAAGCAATACACTTTTATAATCAACTGTCTGCTGGATACTTGTTTAACCACTTGAAGACCAGGCATTTTCTGGCACACATTTACATCTGGCGCACGTTTTACATGTGAAAATCTTTTTTTTTTTTTTTTGCTAGAAAATTAGTTAGAACCCCAAGCATATATTTTCTTTTTCAAGCAGATGCCCCATAGAATAAATTTGATGGGCTTTACAATTTTTTTATGTCATATGGTATTTGCGTAGCAGTTTTTCCAAATGCAATTTTTGGGGGGAAAAATACACCTTTTTAAATTTTAATGCAAAAAACCCCCAACAAAACGTAACCCCCTTTTTTTGTTAAACATAAAAGACGATGTCAAGCCGAGTAAACAGATACCTAACAGGTCAGGCTTTAATATTGTGCACACCCGCACAATGGCGATAAACAATGTAAATTTTACTATGCATAGGCAGCGCTTTAAAAGCCTTTACAGGTTACCACTTTACATAGATGTACAGAAAAGGTCTAGTGCTAGAATTACTGCCCATGATGTGACATTCGCGGTGATACCTCACATGTGTGGGACGATCGTGGTTTGCATGCGTTCAGGACCAGCACAAGCGCTCGCCTTTGAACGGGGGGATGTGGGCACTTTCAATTTTTTTGTTTTAATTATGAATTTAGATTTTTTTTTTTACACTGTTGCTTTAAATAACGGAATTTTTGTAAAATCTTACCTGTAAAATTCCTTTCTCCGAGTCCTCCGACAGTCGCCGCCCCCGCCCCTCTTTTGGGGTTCTTATTACCTACTGCTATACTACCAAAACTGAGTTGGGAGTGGTGATGCAGGGGGGGGGGTATTGACCAGATGGGACAGCCCCCGTGGGTGTGTATATGCTAATGCCTTTTGTCTTTTGACTAAGTCTATATGCCTAGCTATTCCTACGGATAGGTGGACAATACCCAATAGTGATGACTTAGAGGAGGCGGCGACTGTCGGAGGACTCAGAGAAAGGAATTTTACAGGTAAGATTTTACAAAAATTCCGTTATTTAAAGCAACAGTGTAAAAAAAAAAAATCTAAATTCATAATTAAAACAAAAAAATTGAAAGTGCCCACGTCCCCCCGTTCAAAGGCGAGCGCTTGTGCTGGTCCTGAACGCATGCAAACCACGATCGTCCCACACATGTGAGGTATCACCGCGAATGTCACATCATGGGCAGTAATTCTAGCACTAGACCTTTTCTGTACATCTATGTAAAGTGGTAACCTGTAAAGGCTTTTAAAGCGCTGCCTATGCATAGTAAAATTTACGTTGTTTATCGCCATTGTGCGGGTGTGCACAATATTAAAGCCTGACCTGTTAGGTATCTGTTTACTCGGCTTGACATCGTCTTTTATGTTTAACAAAAAAAGGGGGTTACGTTTTGTTGGGGGTTTTTTGCATTAAAATTTAAAAAGGTGTATTTTCCCCCCCAAAAATTACATTTGGAAAAACTGCTACGCAAATACCATATGACATAAAAAAATTGTAAAGCCCATCAAATTTATTCTATGGGGCATCTGCTTGAAAAAGAAAATATATGCTTGGGGTTCTAACTAATTTTCTAGCAAAAAAAAAAAAGATTTTCACATGTAAACGTGTGCCAGATGTAAATGTGTGCCAGAAAATGCCTGGTCTTCAAGTGGTTAAACAAGTATCCAGCAGACAGTTGATTATAAAAGTGTATTGCTTAACCACTTCAGCTCTGGAAGCTTTTACCCCCTTATTGACCAGACCAATTTTTGCGATACGGTACAGCGTTGCTTTAACTAACATTTTGCGCGGTCGTGCGATGCTGTACCCAAATAAACTTTTTTTTTTTTGGTGGTATTTGTTCACCTTCGGTTTTTATTTTTTGCACTATAAACGAAGACCGACAATTTTGAAAAAAAAAAAAAAAATATATATATATATGATATAAAGCATTCCCAAAAAAAAAATTATTTTTTTCATCAATTTAGGCCAATATGTATTCTGATGCATATTTTCGGTAAAAAAAAAAAAACCTAATAGGTGTACATTGATTGGTTTGCGCAAAAGTTATAGCTTCTACAAACTATGGGATACAGTTATGGACTTTTTTTTTAATTTTTTTTTTTTTTATTGGTTTTGCTAGTAATCGTGGTGATCGGCAGGACTGTGACATTATGGCAGACAAATCTGACACTATGTTACACTTTTTGGGGACCATTGACACCGATACAGTGCTAAAAAAACACATGGTTACTGTATAAATGACACTAGCAGGGAAGGGGTTAACACTAGGGGTGATCAAGGGGTTAAGCATGCTCCTAGGGAGTGCTCTCTAACTGTAGGGGGACTGAATGTACTAGAGGAAAATAGAGATCTGAGTTTCAGCTTAGCTAAAACACAAGATCTCTTTTCCTCCCTGACAGAATAGCGGTCTGCCTTGTTTACAAGGCTACAAGAAAGTTAGCAAAGCTTTACTTCTCAGTCAGAATACTAACTCAAAAGTGATACAAAGATGGAACTGCAGCCATCTTACAGAGACTTTCAGACCGCCCATAAAAGTGAACACCTCGACAGGAGCATTTTCTGATGAGAAGGGTTAAAGAATATCGCTGTGCAACTTCACTTCAGTTAGCTAAAAAAAAGTAGAAAGGCAAAGTGGGGCGTTTGTTTCTTGTGACACAATATGGCCTACACTGCAGAGGAATGGCATGCATGGGTGTCGTCCATGAAGGAAGCCTCTACTAAAGCCCATGCATAAAAGAATTTCCTAGGGCCCATGCTGAAAAAAAATGACAAATATTGGGACTCTAGAGTGATAGGACCAAGATGAATGTTTTTGAAACTGATGGCTTCAAAACTGTATGGGAAGCAAAGGTGAGGAGTACAAAGAAAAAATGCATGGTGCCTCCCAGTGAAACATGGTGGTGGAAGTGTCCTTCTGTGGAGCTGTATGAGTGCTGCTGGTGTCGGGGAGCTGCATTTCATTGACGGTATCATGAAGTCACAGATGTGCTGCTCTATATTAAAAGAGAAGATGCTACCATTACTCCTTGCCATTGGTCGTCGTGCACTTTTCCAACATGACAATGATCCAAAACACACATCAAAGGCCACTGTTGCCTATCTGAAGAAGAACATGGTGAAAGTGATTCCGTGGCCAAGTATGTCTCCTGATCTAAACCCATTCAAACACCTATGGGGAATTCTGAAGAGACAAGTTGAGCATCACTCTCCATCCTGCATCCAGGCTCTAAAAGAGGTTGTTCTTGAAGAATGGAAAAAGATAGATGATGCAATATGTCGCCAACTTGTTCATTCCATGCTTAGAAAACTTGGTTCTGTCCTTAAAACTCATGGAGGTCATACAAAATACTAGATGTTGTAGCTTTTGTTGTGGGGTGTATTCATTTTTGCATCAACGAATTTGAGTAAAACTGAAGGTTTTTTGTAATCGAAGTTATATTGTTCACGTTACTTTCATGTAATGAGCTAAACATGTTATATAAAACTCAGTTTTGGTAATATTTTGGAAATTGTTCTTGTGTTCGAGATAATGATTAAAATCTTACTTTTTAAAAGGGGTGTACTCAACCTCTTTAAGTTATGTGTAAAAAAATGGAATGACACAAGGAAAAAGTATTGAACAAAGTAACCGAAATGTATTTAATACATTGTACAAAATCCTTTGTTGGTGATGACCGCTTCAAGATGCCTCCTGTATGGAGAAACTAGTCGCATGCATTGCTCAGGTGTGATTTTAGCCCAATCTTCCACACAAACAGTCTTTAAACCGTGAAGAATTTGTGGGCCTCTTCTATGAACTCTGATCTTTATTTCTTTCCATAAATTTTCTTTTGGATTTAAGTCAGGTGATTAACTGAGCCATTCTAGTAGCTTTATTTTCTTTTTTTGAAACCATTTGAGAGTTTTCTTGGCTTTGTATTTGGGATCATTGTCATGCTAAAATATCCACCCCCGTTTCATCTTCATCATCCTGGTAGATGCAGCAGATTTTTATCAAGATTGTCTTGGTACAATTTTCCATTCATCCTTCCTTCAATAATATGAAGTTCGCCAGTACCGTATGCTGAAAAACAGCCCTACACCATGATGTTCACACCTTGCGGTTGGTATGGTGTTTTTGGGGTGATGTGCAATGCCATTTGACCTCCAAACATGGTGTGTATTATGGCATCCAAAGAGTTCAATTTTGGGCTCTAATGACCAGACTATATTCTCCCAGTATTTCATAGGCTTGTCTAAATGTTGTGCAGCAAACTTTAAACAAGCTTTAAACATGCTTTTCTCTATCGTTTATTGACGGACGCAGTCCTCTGATGCATATTATTAGGGTAATACCGCCCCCCCACAGGAGTAGGACACTAGGCAGAAAGAATTTCTGGCTACGCCTATGGGAAATCCCTGGGGGTATACCCTCTCTCTTCCTGCATAGGATGTCCATTTTTAATCTGCCTAGTAAGGAGCAAGGACCCTTGCTGGGATCTTTGGTTCTGACATAGAAGTAATTTTGTTATGTAAATTTTTTTTTTTTTTAGCTAGCCTTTTTTTCTCCAGAAAGTTTTTCCTGTGAGATCTTCAAGCCATTATGCCGGACTGGGCGATGGGCTGGATCCTTATATCCAGTGGTCACTCCAGTCTGGCCAGCGAGCGCGTGCAGGCCTTAGCTCCGCGCTGGGATGGCCGCAACATAATCCAACTGGACAGGGACTGGCCCCGTGAGTTAAACATCTCGCCAACACGCACATGACAGGGTCTAGGCTTATGTTGCAGCGTTCCTATTTGGCCAACAGCCCCCCTACTTCGGTTGCGTGGGGTCCTGTCAGGAGATGGTGCCCGCCTGTGTTCTCGGTATGGTGAGTAAATGTTCCCCCCCCCCCCCCCCCCTTTCTCTGGCGGATTTTGGGGTGGATGTGGGCCTCCCTCCCTGGGATGGTCATACCCTCACACTTCTGGTTTTACCTCTGTCCCCTTCCACGTTGGCGACTGTTTGGGCCTACCTGAGGCTGATACTTAGTGTGCGGGCCGCATGGGGGGCCGGGGGGTGCACCATTTGCGGCGCTTGTTCGATAGTGTGTGGGGGGGAGGCGCCTTGGTCAGGGTCCTTCAGGGCTGGATGGTGTAAGAGAGCTGACGGGGGGGGGGGGGGGGTTCCTGTTGCCGCTGGGGCCACCATATTGTTGTAGCCTTGTCTGTTTTTATGGTGGTGGCCATCTTGGTATACCCCGTATCGGCCATTTTGCGGTGGATTTCGTGCTGTGAAGGCCGGTGGGTGTACCTGGAGGCGTTTTTCGGTGGGAGGAGCCCCTCTCTTCACCCCGGGCAGTTACCTGCCTCACTTCCTTTTCCTGAGCCGCCGATGACACGTGCAGACCTCCCTTATCAGATTGCTGCTTTCTGAGGACAGTGAGTCGCTGGGGGCATATTCTCTCTCTCTCTCTCTGTGGGGGTCCTCAGGCGTGTCTAACCGGGGGGGGGCGCTGTAGTGCTGTGGTGACGTTCTTGCTGGGGGGTTCTGTGCAACATGGACCCCTCAGAACATGTGTCCCCACCTGACCCCCTCACGGAGGCCGCAGGGCCCTCCGGATCTCAACTGTCCACCGATGCGATTTCAGCGGTCCTGGAAGCATTCGTGTCCCGGGTGGAGGTGGCCTTTAGAGGGCTAGGTGCGCAGAAACAACCCCCCCCCACCTACCTCTGCCTCCTCTGATGTCTCGGACTCTAGAGTCTGACCCAGCCACCGCAGACGTGGGTACCCTGGCCGGGTCTGGTACCCCACGCCATGCCTCCTCTGATAGTGAGGATGAGCTTTTTACCTCTGCTGCGCAGTATAAGGCTCTGGTGGACGCACTGGTTGTTTCGGTTTCGTGAAACCCTACAATTGGAGGATGCGGCTGTCGTGGCTCCTAGGGCGCAGGGTGCCTTCGGCACCTATAAGCCTTTAAGGGTGGAAATGTTTTTTCCCTTCCCTGCTTATTTTTCTGGCCTACTCGCCAAAGAATGGGATTGGTTGAAACGTTCCCTTGGGATGTCTAGGCGGTTTACTAGGTTTTCTCTGGTGAAGAAGTGGTCGGTGCCACCTAAGGTGGATCCTCCGGTCTCCAGACTTAACAAGGCTACCATTATTCTGGTAGAAGATTCCCCGTCCTTTAAGGACCCAGAGGATAGAAGGCCGGAGGCCATGGCCCGCAAGATGGACGCTATGGCGGGGACTGCACTACGGCTGGCTTTTGCTGCGGCCCTTGTCACCCAAACGGTGACAGAATGGGCAAAGCTGTTACGCCGTGACGTGGAGGGCAAGCCTGTCCCGCCTGCCTTTGGGGAACTGTTGGACCAGATGGTGCAGGGGCTGCAATTTTCTTGCGATGCTGTGCTGGACACTGCTTCCCTGTTGGGTCACCAGTTGTTTTTGGTGGTGGTCATGAGGCGTATGCTCTGGCTGAAGTGTTGGTCTGTGGATCAGGCTTCTAAGAAGGCCTTGACGGAACTCCCCAGTATTTTTGTTCCTTGGGGGCAGCCGATAAGGCAAAGCCCTTCAAGGCCCAAGCGTCCCTGGTCTGGAAAACAGAAGTCCGGTTCCGCCAGGCCTGCTGACAAGGCCCCATCGGCCTAAAGGTGCGCTCTCACCCGTGACTGGAGTGGGGGGACGCCTTTGCCGGTTCTCGGACTTGTGACTGGCCCGGATCCCAGACAAATGGGTCCGGGAGGTTGTGCAGTCTGGATACGAGATCGAGTTTCGCTCCGTTTCTCCGGTCAGGCTTTTCCCTTCCAATGTCCGCCTATCCCCAGATCGCTTGCGAGTGCTCTATGGGGCAGTGCAGGACTTGCTACAGCAAGGAGTGATAGTGTCTGTTCTGCACGCAGAACGCTTTCACAGGTTTTATTCCAAACTGTTCACGGTTCCCAAGAAGGAGGGCAAAGTGCGTCCGATCCTGTACTTAAAGGCACTGAATGTGTTTGTGCACGCTCAAAAGTTCAAGATGGAAACTATTTGCACAGTGGTGGCCTCCCTACATCTGGGGGACTTCTGGCATCAAAAGACATCAAGGATGCCTACCTTCACATTCCAATCTGTCCCGCTCACCAACGTTTTCTCTGTTTTGCCGTGGGAGAGGATTATTATCAGTTTGTGGCGTTACCTTTTGGTCTCGCCTCCGCTCCTCGGGTCTTCACTAAGGTATTGGCCCCAGTCCTGGCGCTGTTACAGCAGCGGAGGATATCGGTCCTGGGTTACCTGGACGATCTGATTCTCCATGCAGAGTCCCCTGCGTTACTGACGGAAAACCTGGGGGTCCCCATGAGAACTCTGGAGGAGTTTGGTTGGATCGTGAATCTTCAGAAATCGTCTCTGACCCCTTCCATGAGACTGGTCTATCTGGGCCTGACTTTGGACTCATCCTCAGCCAGGGAGTTTCTTCCTCCGGAAAAACTCCAGAAGCTCCAGGCAGCGGTTCATTTGTTGATGTCCAACGACCGGCCGTCCCTTCTGACCTGTATGAGAGTAATACTGATGGTGTCCTCCTTCGAGGCAGTCCCATTCGCTCAGTTCCACATGAGGGTTCTTCAAAGGGAAATTCTTAAGTGGAATAAACACCTGGATTCTCTGATTCGGTTAAGCCACAGGACCAGGGAGTCCCTGGTCTGGTGGCTTCGGTCCCCGATGATTAAGTCGGGGGAAGTCCTTTCTCCCTATATACTGTAAAATTGTCACCACGGATGCGTGTCTGTCTGGGTGGGTGGGGGAGTCCTCAATCAGGACTCTGCTCATGGAGTCTGGTCCCTGGAGGAATCTCGATTGACGATCAATGTCCTGGAGCTGAGAGCGATCCGGCTTTACCTGGCGCACTGGACCAACCGTCTGGAGGGTTGTCCAGTGCGCTGTCCAGTGCGCATTCAATCTGACAATGCCACGGCCGTGGCTTATGTCAATCACCAAGGGGGCACCAAGAGTGTCCTTGCAGCCCTGGAAGTGGCAGGCATTCTACATTGGATGGAGCGCAATGTTCGAGCTCTCTCCGCTGTCCACATTCCTGGAGTGGAAAATTGTCAGGCGGATTACCTCAGCCGCCAGGCCTTAGATGCAGGGGAGTGGTCCCTGTATCTGGAGGTGTTTCAGCAGTTGTGCCTTCGCTGGGGCATTCTGGACGTGGCTCTGATGGCGTCTCGCATCAACAGGAAGGTTTAGAGGTTTGTGGCCCGCTCTCCGGACCATCTGGCAGACGCGCTGGTGGCCCCCTGGCAGAGTTGTATAAAGTACTCAAAACCCATACATGAGTAAAAGTACAAGTGCTCTATCAAAAAGTGACTTGAGTAGAAGTGGAAGTGCTCGATCAAAAAGGGACTTGAGTAGAAGTACTAAAGTATTCAACATTTGTTGTACTTAAGTATTGCAAGTAGTTTTTTTTTTTTTAAATTTTGCTACTCAAGTACTGAAAGTAAAAGTACCAGTAGTTTTTTTAAAAAAAATTGCTACTCAAGTACTGAAAGTAAAAGTACAAGTATTGTGTTATGTAGTTAGTAAAGAAAGAAGTCAAAAGTCAAAAATACACGTGACATTATACACATTTTTTTGAGCTTCATGAAACCTGCCATCTACTGTTCTGGCAGTGGTAATTTTTATAATTGTAACGAGTAACTATGCAGCACAAAAAAAAAAATATCGCAGTAGAAGTATTGAAATCATCGAAAAAATGTAGTGAGATAAAAGTGGAAGTAGGAGAAAAAAGGAAAGGAGGAAAGTACAGATACCGCCTTTCGGTACTTAAGTACAGTAGTGAAGTAGTTCTACTTAGTTACTATACATCTCTGCCCCCTGGGGTCAGTACCGGCAGATGTATGCCTTTCCTCCTCTCAAGTTGCTGCCAAGAATTCTTCGCAGGGTAGAGGCGGAAGGGATTCCAGTCATTCTTGTGGCTCTGTACTGGCTTTGTCGCGCTTGGTAAGCCGACCTGGTCAGGCTTGTCGCAGACACCCCATGGAGATTTCCTCTCGAAAGGATCTACTGTCTCAGGGGCCAATCTTCCATCCTGCTTTACAGTCGCTGACTTTGACGGCTTGGTTGTTGAAAGCCAGGTGCTGAAGGACAGGGGTTTGTCTGCCTCAGTGAATCCCACTCTGCTAAAAGCGAGGAAGGCAACTTCCAGGAATATATACCAAAATAGTGTAGCGCTAATGAACAAACAAAAAATGTGTATATGAGTGCCACATAAATCATAAATACACGTGTTGTGACGCAACATAAACAATACAGTCCACCAGAAACGTGAGTCCCAGAATGGATAATGGATGGAAATCTGTAATCCAAAGACGGAATCCCAATAGATGGTGAGGCAGGAGGGAAGACACGTGAAAGGTAATGAGGGACAGCTGCTTACCAGAATATATGGGCCCCCAAATTAATGGACAGACCACAAAGGGCTTGGTAGAAATTCAGCATACAATCTTGCCTCCACATACACAGGGATATGGGCATGGATCCATAAGTCAATAGTCAACCTTGACTCCAAATGTAAGAGGGTAAAGCGGTAGACTCAAATGCAGCTCCAACAGTGTGCGATATCTGATGAGATGGAAAGCCTTGAAATATCTCACACCCGGCCTCTGCTCGCCGCCTCCTCACTCAACCCGCGGCGCGTTCCCGTCACCTCACACAGCGACCCCCTCAGCAGCGGGAGCGCGCAGCTGCCAGAGATTCCAGGAATATTAATCATCGTACGTGAAAGTCGTACATTGCGTGGTGTGAGTCCCTTGGGGCCCACCCTCGCTCCTATTCGGTGGCTCGCATCTTGGCTTTCCTTCAATGGGGAGTTGATCAAAAGTTGGCATTGAGTACTATCAACGGTCATGTCTCAGCCTTGGCTATTTTCTTCCAGAGACCATTGGCCGCCCATTCCTTGGAGCGTAGCTTCATCCAGGGGGTGCGACACTTGGTAACTCCGGTGCAACCTCCTCTACTGCCTTGGGAACTTAATGTGGTGCTGTCACTTCTACAGAGGCCTCCCTTTGAGAATATTCAGGAGGTTCCCCTGCTTACCTTGTCTCAGAAGGTGGGTTCCTTGGGGGTTATCACTTTTGCGCGCAGGGTGTCGGAACTGGCGGCGTTGTCCTGTCGTTCTTCCTATCTGGTGGCTCACAAGGACAAGGTGGTACTTCGGCCGGATCTGTCTTTCCTGCCGAAGGTGGTTTCCAGTTTTTACTTGAATGAGGACATCGTGTTACCTTCCTTGTACTCTAAGCCAAAACATCCTAAGGAATTTGCTCTGCATACCCTAGATGTTGTTTGGGCGATCAGGGTGTATTTGGCGTCTACTGAGTTTTTTCGCAAGTCTGACTCGCTCTTTGTGCTCACGGATGGCCCAAAGAAAGGGCTGCCTGCATCTGCAGTGTCTATTTCCAGATAGATCAGACGGACAGTGGTGCAGGCTTATTCCATTAAGGGTCAGGTTCCACCTTTCCCTGTCAAGGCGCATTCTACTCGGGTCGCTTAGTGCTTCCTGGGCTTTTCGACATCAGGCATCTGTGCTTCAGGTGTGCAAGGCGGCGACCTGGTCGTCTTTTCACACCTTTACCAAATTTTAGAAGGTGGATGTAATGGCATCTGCGGATGTGTCTTTTGGCCGCAAGGTTGTGCAGGCTGCGTTTTGGGGGCCCCTTGGCCTTCCTTGAGGGTGTTTTTCTGTTTGTTTTCAGGTGGACCTCCTCTAATTGTTCTGATTAATCCTGTGTTGCCTGGTTGGCCATGTTGGCCTTGGGGACTTTTTTCTTTGTTCTGCTGTTCACACCCTTCATTTGGGTACTGCTTTGAGACGTCCCTACTGATATGCATCAGATGACTGCATCGGTCAATGAACGATAAAGAAAACTGAATTTTTGACTTAGCGTAAAATCCCTTTCTCTTAGGTTAATTGACGGACGCAGTACCCGCTCCTCTAATTTTTTGAGTGGGTTGGTGTGCTTTTCTCTGACACTGCTTTGATACAAAACAGACATCCTATGCAGGAAGAGAGAGGGTATACCCCCAGGGAAGGCCCATAGGCGTAGCCAGAAATTATTTTTGTCTAGTGTCCTACTCCTGTAGGGGGCGGTGTTACCTTACCGATATGCGTCAGAGGACTGCGTCTGTCAATGAACCTAAGAGACAAGGATTTTACGGTAAGTCAAAAATAGTTTTTTTTAGCAATGGAGTCTTACGTGGTGAGCGTGCATACCGGCCATGGAAGTTGAGTGCATTGCTTATTGTTTTCTTTAAAAACAGTTGTACCTGCTAATTCAAGGTCTTTCTGTAACTCTCCACAAGTGGTCCTTTGCTCTTGGACAACTCTTTGTATAATTCTTTTTACTCTTCTGTCAGAAATATTATGAGAAAAACCTGGTCATGGCCGGTTTATGGTGAAATAATGTTCTTTCCACTTCCGGATTATGGCTCCAACATTGCTCACTGGAACATTCAGAAGTTTAAAAATCCTTCTGTGCCATCAGTGTGTTTTGGAACAATAAGGCTGTGAATGTCTTAAGAGATTGCTTTAACCCATCATGAGGAGTTTCTTGTATGACACCTTGGTAATGAGACACCTTTTTATAGGCCATCAGTTGAGACTGAACCAGCTGATATGAATTTGCACTGACAGGGGCAGCATTGCTTTCTAATCACTTATAGATATCAGCTGGCGTCTTGCCTTCCATGCCTTTTTGCACCTCCCTTTCTTAACGTTTTCAATACTTTTTCCCTGTGTCATTCCATTTTATTACACAACTTACTTGTTTCAGTTTCTTTGTAGGGATTGCATGGGTTGTTACAGACATGTGGTGAATATGTCATGTCAATAGTACCTTCAGAAATATATTTACCTAGAAAAATGGTGACGTGTTCAATACCTATATTACCTGCTGTATATCACAAAATGTCTTCACATTTTAAGAGCCTAATTTCTATTCCTCTGTACAACATTCATGCAAATGCCTTCCCATATTTCACTGTTAATATACATATTTATATTTGCTTATTCAAATCATTCCTGTCAGAATGGGGGAAAACAGACAATTAGGAAGTTGGAGAATTTGTTGGCACAGCATCTAATTCAGAGATCACCCGAGTCATTTTTCTCCTGCCTGACACAAGCTAATGAAGCATGAGACCTTTTTGTGATTTAGGTTACCATTTCACTGTTGGAGTTACTGTCTTGTCAGAATACTGTCTGCTGTTTTCTCTGTTTATCTGCTTCATTTTGACACGTGGAGGAAAACTCATCAGGTATGAACTCCATGCTATTGTAGGCTGCTCTCAGGTTACACTCGAAAGAGCAGACAGTGTTTCTGAATTACTTTTGTCGGCAAACCGCAGAAAGTCTGAACTGAAAGCATCACATCAAAGCTCATATGTTCAAACTCCTAAAGAAAATTAAGTGTTGCTTATAACAACCAATCAAATATTACCAGATCTACATAACACGCATGGTCCAGGTTCCCGAAGCTATACAACCAGTGCTTCTTTTTCAATCATATTGAAAAGCCTTGTTAGCTTCTGACTAACACTGATTAGCTTCTTAATTCTTTGTTAATCCATCCACTCTAAAATTCACAAATTGACCAAACGTTTTTGGACACCTAACCATCACACCTATATGAGTTTGATGGGCATGCCATTCTCAAGACCATGTAATATGAAGTTAGCGCCCCTTTATAACAGCCCCTACTTTTCAGGAAAAAATGTCCACACAAGTGTTGAGTGTCTGTGGGAATGTGCTCATTCAGGTAAAAGGGCAGTCAGTGGTGTTCAGACCAAATTACTTGGCTTGCTTTCAGAATTTTAAATTAAAAGGTGATTAATAGGGCCGAGGTCAGGGCTTTGTGTAGGCCACTCAAGTTCATCACCACACCATGTCATACTTGTCAAACCTTATCTTTATGGATATTGTGCACTGTCATGCAGCAACAAGGCCTTCCTCAAACTGTTGCCACAAGGTTTGAAGGATATACTTGTTTAAAATATGTTTATAAGCTGTAGAAACACCTGAGCCCAGTAACTCATAGGGGCATCCACATATATACTGGTAATGTAGTGTACACTGCTGGTCTAATGTAAACTAGTTTGCTAGCACAGTGTTGGATTTCCCTAGCTGGTTGCATGATAAAGTCTATTTGTAATGTGATTATGAATACCCTTCCTTATACAGAAATTGTTCACGCCTCTGGTCCACATACTGCATTCTCCAGAAGGCAATACATACAGAAATGTATTTCTTAAAGGGTAGGTTAGGGCTCTTTCACACGGTCCGCCTCCATAGGCGGATCCGTGCTGCTCAGCGGCGATCGATCCGCGATCAGCCGGCGGATGACAGCTCCGTCTCCGCTTGCAGTGCGGAGAGGGAGGTGTCACAGCCCCCGCTGCTCTCTATGGGGGATAGGATGAGAGCGGACCGCCTGTCCGCTCTCATCCGATCCGATCCGATACCTGAACGGATGGAAAAATAGGGTTTCCATCCGTCCAGATTTCACGGACAGGATCGGATACGGATGGCAGCGGGTGTCAGCGGAGATGTCTCCGCTGACATCCGCTGCCCCATAGAGCTGCATGGAGGATCCGATCAGATCCGCCTAAAAAACTGACAGGCGGATCTGATCGGACCACCCGTGTGAAAGAGCCCTTAGGGCTCTTTCACACGGTCCGCCTCCGTAGGCGGATCCGTGTTGCTCAGCGGTGATCGATTCCCGCTGAGCCGGCGGATGACAGCTCCGTCTCCGCTTGCAGAGCGGAGAGGGAGGTGTCTCTGCCCCCACTGCCCTCTATGGGGGATCGCTCTCATCAGATCCGATCCGATCCGCTCCGATTACTGAACGGATGGAAAAATAGGGTTTCCATCCGTCCAGATTTCACTGACAGGATCGGATGCGGATGGCAGCGGGTGTCAGCGGAAATATGCTTTTTCTACTTCAAAACTTTTTAATATTTTTTCATTTATATAGCAAAAAAAAAAAAACAGTGGTGATTTAACCACTTTACCGCTGAGTACTGGAATAGTACTGTGGCAAAGTGGCACGGTCCCGTCTGGTCACGTAGACCTACGTCGGCGCGTTCTCAGCTCCCAGAGCGCGCTCCCGCGCGCCGCGGGTCCCGATTCTGATCGGATTCAGTTGGGAACCGATCAATCACCAGATACTGACCAATGATTTTTGGTCAGTGTCTGGCGATCGGTCCCAGCCAATGGTTAACTCTCCCCTGTCTGTGTAATGTAAACACAGACAGGGGAAGTGATGTCACTGTCCCTCCTGGAGTCCTTTCGGTTCCAGGAGAAGACTGAGAGACATCAAAAATGTGAGTTCCACCAAGCAGCACACTGACACACCTCACATAGGTACATTTAACCCCTTCATCACCTCTGATCACCCCCTGATCACCCCCAAAACCCCTCACAGTGAACACTATATACAGTGGTATACAGATATTTTACTGATCACTGTATAAGTGTCACTTGTGAGCGTAGTTTGCACCTGCGTTAGGCCCAAATAGGGTTAGGGTACCCGCCACCTATCCCCTAATAAAGTTTTTTAACCCCTTGATCACCTACAGTTAACCCTTTTACACCCTATTACTCTGTGCACTAAATACAGTATATAGGTAAATACCGATCACTGTATTTAGTGTCACTAGTGACCCTAATTTGCGCTAAGCCCAGACAGGGTTAGGGCACCCGCCACCTATCCCCTAAAAAACTTTTAACCCCTTGATCTTTCCCAGTTAACCTCTTCACTCTCTATAACACAGTGCACTAATATAAACAGTAAATCAGATAACTACTGATCACTGTATTTAGTGTCCCTTGTGACCCTAATTTGCGCTAAGCCCAAATAGGTTTAGGCCACCCGCCATCTATCCCTTATAAAGGTTTAACCCCTTGATCTTCCCCAGTTAACCCCTTCACTCTCTATAACACAGTGCACTAATATATACAGTAAATCAGATAACTACTGATCACTGTATTTAGTGTCACTTGTGACCCTAATTTGCACTTGCGCTAGGCCCGAATAGGTTTAGGCCACCTGCCATTTATCCTCTATAAAGGTTTAACCCCTTGATCTCCCCCAGTTTAACCCCTTCACTTCCCTGTCACAGTGTTCACTATATACAGTGATTACCGATCACTGTATTAGCATCATGGGTGACACAACTTAGGCTAGCTAGTTAGCGTCAGGGTCTCACTACACAACCGTTACTTAGCGTCAGAGTCAAGAACACTAACACACACACACACACCACCGTTACTAGTATAGTGTTTGAACAGATCAATATCTGATCTGATCAGAACTATACTAGCGTCCTCATAATTTAGTGTTCCCAAAACGCAGTGCACAATCAGCACTGATTCCTGCTAGCACCTGCGTTTAGCCCCCTTGCCCAGACCACCTTACCCAGGCAAGTGTAGTAATCAATAGATTACTGACACTTCCAAAAAACACAAATCACACAAAACCGCTGCGTTAGCAGAGTCAGGCCTGATCTCTGTTAGCACTAGCAGTTTTTTTTTTGTAGCGACCAAATAGTCCTCGACAACCAGGTGCTTTTATTACCTAGTAGTCGCATCTCTGTACGGGTAAATTTAGCTACCAAAATGACAAAACGTTCGTTCAGTGATGAAGCTATATACAGTATAATGATCATGTCAGGTGAGAGCGATGGGAAAGCCTCACCGGCAGAATCAGGGTCAGTATACGAACCAGATGACAGCAGCGGCTCCCTGACAGATAGCTCCGACAGAGGGGTCCCTGCTAGGGTCAGGCGTACCCGACCCCATTCTGGAGTTGTTGACTTGCAAGAACCGGGGGTTTCTCGTATGCAGCAGAGTTCCAGTACTAGTGCTGCTCACACTTCTCGTGAACTGGCAAGCACGAGCGGCCTAGTACATCCTGGACCTTCAACCAGCACTGCAGTATCACCTGGTGACGTGGCGAGTCACCTGAGTGCAGTTGAAGCTGGTGCGGTGGCTAGCACGAGTCGTGGCCCGCAGCCACCGCGTATCCGAAGACAGGCCCGTAGAGCCCATAGTGTCCTCCCTGAAGCGCTGGCATATCCTAATTGGCAGCCCACAGATTCCACAGCACCAGTACTTCCCCCATTCACCGCCCAACCCGGAATCCAAGTGGAAACAGCTGGTTTTAATCCCATAAACTTTTTTGAGCTGTTTTTCACTGAAGATCTTTACAGATCTATTGTGGACCAATCAAATTTGTATGCTCAACAATTTATCGCCGCCAACCCAAATTCACCCCTTGCCAGACCATTTGCCTGGAATCCTATTACGATTCAGGAGTTTAAAACCTATCTGGGCCTTTCCTTCAACACGGGCATTACAAGAAAGAATGAATTGTGGTTATATTGGTCCACTGACCCAATTCATCAAATGCACGTGTTCTCTGCTGCTATGTCCAGGATTCGATACGAACAAATATTTCGGTTCATGCATTTCAACGACAATGAACTCTGTCGTCCTCGGGGAGACCCTGAATATGATCGGCTCCACAAAATTCGGCCCCTCATAGACCACTTCAATCAGCGGTTCGCAGCCTTGTTTACCCCCCAACAAGATGTCTGCGTTGACGAGTCCCTGATTAAGTTTACTGGTCGCCTTGCTATCAAACAGCACCTCCCCAGCAAGCGTGCCAGATACGGGGTCAAGTTGTATAAGTTTTGTGACAGGGCCACAGGCTATACAGTTAATTTCCGTGTCTATGAGGGAAAAGATAGCACTGTGGAGCCCCCCGACTGCCCAGGCTACATAGGGAGCAGCGGCAAGATAGTTTGGGACTTGGTGTCACCCTTATTCGGAAAGGGGTACCACTTGTACGTGGACAATTTCTATTCAAGCGTGCCACTTTTTAAGCACCTCTTTCAATTGCAAATTGGTGCTTGTGGCACCGTGCGATCTAATCGCCGGGGCTTCCCCCAACGGCTAGTAAATGCCCCACTGAGCTTGGGGGAGAGAGCCTGCTTGAGGTGCGAGGAATTGCTTGCTGTGAAGTGGAGGGACAAACAAAACGTTTACGTGCTGTCCTCCATTCACCCAGACACGGCAGTCCAAATTTCTACAGTCACTGGTGTTGTTGAGAAGCCCCTCTGTGTCCACGACTATAACCGTAAAATGGGAGGGGTGGACTTCAACGACCAGATGATGGGACCGTACTTAATTGCCCTTAAGGCCAGACGCTGGTACAAAAAAGTGTCTGTATACCTATTTCAGTTGGCTGTTTACAACGCTTTTGTCTTATACAAAGCGTCTGCCGGAACATTATCCTTCTTTCAATTCCAAGAAGAGATAATCAGAGCCCTCCTGTATCCAGCTGGTGCTCCTGCCCAACTTCCCCAACCAGATGCAGTGAGCCGGCTGCATGAGAGGCATTTTCCGCAATACCTCCCGAGTACCCCTAAACAAAGATACCCCCAAAAAAGATGCCGTGTCTGCAGCAAGCGCGGATTTAGGCGTGACACCCGGAATTATTGTCCCGACTGTCCTGACCGACCTGGTCAGGAGCCACGGTGACTGTTTCCGTCGCTACCACACACTAGTGGATTATTAGCGTAGGGTACAGCACGGCACAGTTTAGGGCACATTTACACAGGGTCTCAAAAGATGTTCGATGGCTATCGTCATTTTGAGAGACCCGAACCTGGAACCTGGAACTCGACGTTTGAAGAAAAAAAAAAAAAATACATAAAAGCCAAAAATAGTTGTCGTCTCAGTCATTTTTTATGTTCTTCTACACTTCCTATGTACTTTTAATGTACTTTGTTTGTTTTTCATTCTTTTGTGACCTGTTTCTCTTGCAGGTAATCGTCGGCTACCACGCATTGATTTTATATATTCTGACACAAACAGCGTTTGCGCTCAGCATATATGGATACCTTTGCTGATAGCAGCTGTGGTGATTTTCTGATTTCAGCACTGCAGTTAAAATCTTATTTTGGTATACGTGGATAGTGCCGTGTATACCCATCATTAAATTCAGTGGGTGGTTGTTTGGGCGGTTAATGATGAGAATCCAAAAACTTTTGTTGTATCAGTCATTTTATATGTCCTACTCCTTCCTAATGTACTTTTTTTAATGTACTTTTTTTTTTTCATTCTTTTGTGACCTGTTTCTCTTGCAGGTACTCGTCGGCTACCATGCATTGATTTTATATATTCTGACACAAACAGCGTTTGCACTCAGCATATATGGATACCTTTGCTGATAGCAGCTGTGGTGATTTTCTGATTTCAGCACTGCAGTTAAAATCCTATTTTGGTATACGTGGATAGTGTCGTGTATACCCATCATTAAATTCAGTGGGTGGTTGTTTGGGCGGTTAATGATGAGTAATACTACGCATTATTCCTGTGCTGATTTCTGATAGGTTCTCTTTTTTTTCGTTCAGCCCACAGGCTGCATGAAAAAAAAAAAAAACCTATATGCCGAACAAGGACCAGCAATGTACTGGTACGTTGCTGGACTTTGAGTGGTTATACCAGGATGATGCCTGCAGATTTAGGCATCATCTTGGTATCGTTTTTTAAAGCCAGCGGTCGGCTTACATGTAAATGCAATCCTAGCAGGTAATTGGCCGCTAGACTGCTTTTACATGCAGTGGGAGGGGCCTCCCCCCACCGCCGCCTTCCGCAGCCTTCCGTGGTTTTTCTCGGGCTCTCCTGTCCCACCGGTTAACCCGAGAGTGCAGCCGGTGGTTCAATTGTCTAACCATAGAGCTAATTGGATATTAGAATGGCTCCAATCATCTCTATGGCCTAAGATACCGGAAGCTACGAGCATTTCATGACTTCTGTTTCGCCAGAAATAAACAGCGCCATTGGGAAATTGGGAAAATATTTTATCACACCAATTTTGGTGTGGTCAGATGCGTTAAGGTCAGAGGAAAGATCTAGAGTCTAAAAGACCCCAATTTTTTTTAAAAAGAGTACCTGTCACTACAGATTGCTATCATAGGGGAAATTTAAATTCACCGTGATAACAATAAAAATGATAAAAAAAAATGAAAGAAAAGGTGTCAAAATAACATAGAAAAGCAAATAAAAAAAAAAAAAATATCAAGTCCCCCTGTGCTTGCGCGCAAATGCGCACACAAGCGTTGGTCTAGTGTCCTATGTAATCTGCAATTGCACCATGCATGTGAGGTATCGACGCGAACGCCAGGTCGAGGGCAGTAATTCTTGCAGTAGACCTCCTCTGTAAGTCCAAAGTGGTAACCTGTAAAGACTTTTAAAGGCTTTTAAAACCATACGTAGTTTGTTACCGCGGCACGGGCGTGCGCAATTTTTAAAGCATGTCATGTTAGGTGTCTATGAACTCGGCATAAGATCATCTTTTAAATTTTACCAAACAATTTGGAATTATATAGTGTATTTCTGCATTAAATATAAAAAAAGTGTTTTTTTTACGCAAAAATTGCGTTTGGAAAATGTGTGCGCAAATACCGTGTGACAAAAAAAATTGCAATATCCACCATTTTGTTTTCTTGTAAAAAAAAAATATTTTTTCATGTAAACAAAAAGTCACAGAAAAGGCTTGGTTTTCAAGTGGTTAGAAGAGTGGGTGATGTGTTGCTAAAATTGAGCTTAAAATGCCAGGACTGTTCAAACACCCCCCAAATGACCCCTTTTTGGAAAGTAGACACCCAAAGCTATTTGCTGAGAGGCATATTGAGTCCATGGAGTATTTTACATTTTGCCCTAAGTTTCAGGAAAATTACCATTTGTTTTTTTTTGTGTTTTTTTTTACACAAAGTTGTCAGTAAATGATATAATGCTCACACATGCCATGGGTATATGTGAAATTACACCCCAAAATACATTCTGCTGCTTCTCCTGAGTACAGGGATACCCCATGTGCAAGACTTTTTGGCAGTCTAGCCGCGTACAGGACCCGGAAAACCAATCCGCACCTTCTGGCTTTCTAAGGGCGTAAATTGTTGATCTCACTCCTTACTACCTATCACAATTTTGAAGGCCATGAAATGCCAAGATAGCACAAAACCCCCCCAAATTACCCCATTTTGCAAAGTAGACACTCCAAGCTATTAGCTGAGAGGCATGGTGAGTCCATGGAATAGTTTATATTTTGCCACAAGTTTCGGGAAAATTATAATTTTTTATTTTTTTTTGTTTTTTTACACAAAGTTGTCGGTAAATGATATAATGCTCACACATGCCATGGGTATATGTGAAATGACACCCCAAAATACATTCTGCTGCTTCTCCTGAGTACAGGGATACCCCATGTGTAAGACTTTTTGGCAGTCTAGCTGCGTACAGGACCCGGAAAACCACTCCCCACCTTCAGGCTTTCTAAGGGCGTAAATTGTTGATCTCACTCCTTACTACCTATCACACTTTTGAAGGCCATGAAATGCCAAGATGGCACAAACCCCCCCCCCCAAATGACCCCATTTTGCAAAGTAGACACTCCAATCTATTTGCTGAGAGGCATGGTGAGTATTTTGCAGCTCTCATTTTTTTTGGAAAATGAAGAAAATACAGGAAAATGCATTTTTTTCCCCTCTTTTTTCAATTTCCAAAACTTTGTGACAAAAAGTGAGATCTGCAAAACACCCAACATGCCTCTCTGCAAATAGCTTAGGGTGTCTACTTTCGGAAAAGGGGTCATTTGGGGGGGGGGGGGGGGGTGTGCTGTCTTGGCATTTCATGGCCTCCGAAACTGATAGGTAGTCAGGAGTGAAATCAACAATTTACGCCCTTGGAAAGCCTGAAAGTGGGGGATGGTTTTCGGGGACCTGTACTCGGCTAGACTGTAAAAAAGTTTCACACATGGGGTATCCCTGTACTCAGGAGAAGCAGCAGAATGTATTTTGGGGTGTCATTTCACATATACCCATGGCATGTGTGATCAATATATCATTTAGTGACAACTTTGTGTAAAAAAATAAAAATAATAATAATATATTTCCCGGAACTTGTGGCAAAATATAAAATATTCCATGGACTCACTATGCCTCTCAGCAAATAGCTTGGGGTGTCTACTTTGCAAAATGGGTTCGTTTGGGGGGGTTTTGTGCCATCTTGAAATTTCAGGGCCTCCGAAACTGTGATGGGTAGTGAGGAGTAAAATCAAAAATTTACGCCATTAGAAAACCTAAAGATGGGGATTGATTATCGGGGTCCCGTACACAGCTAGGCTCCCAAAAAGTCTCACACATGGGGTATCCCCATACTCAGGAGAAGTGGCAGAATGTATTTTGGGGTGTCATTTCACATATACCGATGTCATGTGTGAGAAATTTATCTTTTAGTGACAACTTTGTGTTAAAAAAAAAAATAAAAAAAAAATTGTAATTTTCCCAAAACTTGTGGCAAAATATAAAATATTCCATGGACTCACCATGCCTCTCAGCAAACAGCTTGGGGTGTCTACTTTCCAAAATGGGGTCATTTGGGGGGTTTTGTGGTATCTTGACATTTCAGGGCCTCCTAAACCGTTATAGGTAGTGAGAAAATGCAATGAAAAATGTACGCCCTTTGAAATTCTGATGGTTGTGATTGGTTTCGAGGTCCCGTACACAGCTAGGCTCCCAAAAAGTCTCACATATGTGGTATCCCTGTACTCAGGAGAAGCAGCAGAATATATTTTGGGGTGTAATTACACATATACCCATGGCATGTGTGAGCAATATATCATTTCAATGACAACTTTGTGTAAAAAAAAAAAAAAAAAAAAAAATTTTTTTTTAGTTATTTTTCAAACACCTGTGACAAAAAAATGAAATATTCAATGAGCTCAACATGCCTCTCAGAACATTCCTTAGGATGTCTACTTTCCAAAAAGTGGTAATTTGGGGGGGTTTTGTACTGCCCTGCCATTTTAGCACTTCATGAAATGAGATAGGCAGTCAGAAATTAAAGCTGCGTAAAATTTCAGTATTTACACCATAGTTTGTAGACGCTATAACTTTTGCGCAAACCAATAAAAATACGCTCATTGAATTTTTTTTTGTCAAAGACATGTAGCTAAATATATTTTGGCCAAAAAAAATGACCTAAATTGAGTATATTGGATATTTTTTAAAAGACAAAGTTGAAAATGTAATTTTTCTGCAAAATTTTCGCTCTTTTTTTATTAATAGCGCAAAAAATAAAAATCGCACAGGTGATCAAATACCACCAAAAGAAAGCTCTGTTTGTGGGAAAAAAAGGACGTAAATTTCGTTTGGGTACCACATTGCATGACCGCACAATTGTCAGTTAAAGTTTCACAGTGCCGAAGCACAAAAAGTGGCCCAGACGTAAGACAGCAAAATGCTCTAGTGGTAAAGTGGTTAAATACCACCAAATGGAAGCTCTGTCTCAAATGATAAAAATTTCATTTGGGTATAGTGTTGCATTGATTACGGAAATCTGAAAATTTTTACTTGGGTAGGGAGGGGTGAAAGTGTCACGTATTGAAGTAGTTAACACTTCTTTAAGAATATATACTTGAGTAGATTTTTTTTCTTTTAAATCAGAATTAGTCACTGCCACTATTCTCCCCTAGTCGGTGCTACTGTTCTTCAGGTCAGCTTACAAATCCATGCTCTGTTTTAGACAGGATACATTGAAACACTAGTTTCTGCTGCTTCGAATGATTCACAGCTGTAATCGTAATCACAGCAAATGGATTGTACAAAACCTAAATAGTAAATGTCTCTACAATTACAAGTTTAAATTGAAACAGTTTGTTTCTATGTGTTCTGCAGCAAAATCCTATTCTACTCATTATGGTTTAAGTGAAAGCTGCCGAATGCAGAGTTATGGCTGTTTGGCAATCTACTTGTTATGAATAATTTAGATTATTAGGAAAAAACTGTGTGTTTTATATGTGTGTGAGATATATATATCAATATATATATATCTCTGTATATCTGTATATCAATACATACATATATCTGTGTGTGTATGTGTGTATATATATATATATATATATATATATATATATATATATATATATATATATATATATATATATATATGTGTGTGTGTGTGTGTGTGTATATATACAGTGGGTACGGAAAGTATTCAGACCCCCTTAACTTTTTCACTCTTTGTTATATTGCAGCCATTTGCTAAAATCATTTAAGTTCATTCTTCTTCCTCATGAATGTACACATAGCACCCCATACTGACAGAAAAACACAGAATTGTTGACATTGTTGCAGATTTATTAAAAAAGAAAAACTGAAATATCACATTGTCCTAAGTATTCAGACCCTTTGCTCAGTATTTAGTAGAAGCCCCCTTTTGATCTAATAAAGCCAGGAGTCTTTTTGGGAAAGATGCAACAAGTCTTTCACACCTGGATTTGGGGATCCTCTGCCATTCCTCCTTGCAGATCCTCTCCAGTTCTGTCAGGTTGGATGGTAAACGTTGGTGGACAGCCATTTTCAGGTCTCTCCAGAGATGCTCAATTGGGTTTAAGTCAGGGCTCTGGCTGGGCCATTCAAGAACAGTCACGGAGTTGTTGTGAAGCCACTCCTTCGTTATTTTAGCTGTGTGCTTAGGGTCATTGTCTTGTAGTAAGGTAAACCTTCGGCCCAGTCTGAGGTCCAGAGCACTCTGGAGAAGGTTTTTGTCCAGGATATCCCTGTACTTGGCCGCATTCATCTTTCCCTCGATTGCAACCAGTCATCCTGTCCCTGCAGCTGAAAAACACCCCACAGCATGATGCTGCCACCACCATGCTTCACTGTTGGGACTGTATTGGACAGGTGATGAGCAGTGCCTGGTTTTCTCCACACATACCGCTTAGAATTAAGGCCAAAAAGTTCTATTTTGGTCTCATCAGACCAGAGAATCTTATTTCTCACCATCTTGGAGTCCTTCAGGTGTTTTTTAGCAAACTCCATGCGGGCTTTCATGTGTCTTACACTGAGGAGAGGCTTCCGTCGGGCCACTCTGCCATAAAGCCCCGACTGGTGGAGGGCTGCAGTGATGGTTGACTTTCTACAACTTTCTCCCATCTCCTGACTGCATCTCTGGAGCTCAGCCACAGTGATCTTTGGGTTCTTCTTTACCTCTCTCACCAAGGCTCTTCTCCCCCGATAGCTCAGTTTGGCCGGACGGCCAGCTCTAGGAAGGGTTCTGGTCATCCCAAACGTTTTCCATTTGAGGATTATGGAGGCCACCTTGCTCTTAGGAACCTTAAGTGCAGCAGAAATCTTTTTGTAACCTTGGCCAGATCTGTGCCTTGCCACAATTCTGTCTCTGAGCTCTTCAGGCAGTTCCTTTGACCTCATGATTCTCATTTGCTCTGACATGCATTGTGATCTGGAAGGTCTTATATAGACAGGTGTGTGGCTTTCCTAATCAAGTCCAATCAGTATAATCAAACACAGCTGGACTCAAATGAAGGTGTAGAACCATCTCAAGGATGATCAGAAGAAATGGAAAGCACCTGAGTTAAATATATGAGTGTCACAGCAAAGGGTCTGAATACTTAGGACCATGTGATATTTCAGTTTTTCTTTTTTAATAAATGTGCAACAATGTCAACAATTCTGTGTTTTTCTGTCAGTATGGGGTGCTA